>NC_141362.1:20535100-21214386 GCF_057382095.1 Aulonocara sp. 'chitande type north' Nkhata Bay
AAGGCCATAAATAGTTTGTGCTTAACATTAATGGGTTCTTGGCTTTCAAAATTTACGAATGGAACAAAACTCCACGGTTTCTACTGTTCACCAACAAAACTACAGGTTTCATAAAAAGAACTGTGCAACTGTTTAGGGTACTTTTGATTGTTATATTCTTATTCATAATTTAATCAAAGTGTAAATTAATTCTGTAGTAGAACAAGCCCAAACGTCCAGCCAGAGATATGTTTAAAAAAAAAAAATCTTCAGCCACCTAAACATGGAGTCCTGCAACAGATGGCTTTGCCCTCCCAGAATGCTGACATGATGGAGTCAACATCAGCTACTGAGGGATATGGTGAAATATAATTTAAAAAAGTGAAATCTGGCACCTTAACAAGCTTCAGCTGCTGCTTGCGACCAGCAAAGGCGTTGAGATGTTTGCTGAGGGTGTCCAGAAACACCCTCAGGTCTGTCTGCATGTTGTTCTGCTCAGCAAGGTTGTTTAGGGGAATAAAGGGAGGGATGTTGTGGCGACTAATCTTTACAGTTGGCTTCAGATCAATCTCCAGGTTAAAGGTGTCTAAGAAGATGTCCTCATAGGCCGTTGCGATAGATACGCACGCTCCTTTCCCCTTGCGAGTCTTTATGATGTCATACCCACCTGATGATATCAGCAAATAAAACAGAGCAGGAAAAAAGAGAGGATTAAAACAGACCAATAAAGATCTGAAATATGAGACACACTGGAAAAAGTCAGTGAAAACATCTCCAGGTGACACTGAACCAGAGGAAATAATACTGCAGTTAGGCTGATACCAATGAGGTGATGAGCATGTAGAAGATCTTTCAGCTGAGTGTGTCTGGCCATGAGCCGCAAAAGTTTTGAGTTCTCCGACTCTTCCTCCATGTTCTCCTCTTCTTCATCTGCACACTGTTTGTCCATAGCCAACCTCAGTTTCTGGAGGTCCTGTAACAGGGAAGTGCAACCAGCATGTGAAAGTGATGTAACGTTTCAGACCCAGTTCAAATGTGAGCATCATATTAACATGAAATCAGTTGGTTTATCACTGCTTTCTCACACCTAAGTAAACAATCAGGATCGGAATCCCAATCAAAAATACTATTATATGCCTGTCAAACAGTGGTTCATCTCTCGAGTTGTGTACCTTCTTTATGCTTGAATGATTTATAGATCGGTGTTAAATGGCTTAACAAAGAAATACAATATTCTTCTGAAAATGGTCAGGTAAGGATGAGTACTCTACTGTAGTATATAAGTAAAACACTAACATAAACTACTATATCTTGATAAATATTTCAATGTAATCGTACTATAAACTGTATATTTTATGAATATAAATACGGCTTATAATTTTATAAATTTATCACGTGTTTTGCGTAAATATTTGTCCAGCTTCTACCATCATGAGCCCCCAAACCTGGTGCGTCTGTATCTGTGCCTTCAGCTGCTCTCTCTGGGTCTTCAGTGCTTCAACTTTAGCCTTCAGCTCCATCACACGACTGTGCTGCTGAAGCTGAGTTTTACGACTCCTGGCTTTAACTTCCAGCAGACTCAGGTGACTCAAAACACCTGAGGATAAAGCACACATTTACTAACTTCTAAAGGACACAAACGAATGTTTTACTGTTGGGCTAATAGACATTAGCTCATAGCATTAGCAGGCTAACGAACTTTGCATCACAACAATGTTCTTTATAAGCTAGCTTGCGGTGTCGCTAAGCTAGTTAAAAGCTCTCGCTCCGAGGTACCTTTCGCAGGTGCTCCCTCCATGTTTCCCGAGTCTTTTTCTTTATTTTTCTGTACGTACTTGATCCGATGTAAACATCCACTCCTCTTGCAAGTTTTTGATTTTGGCGGCTGTTGCGTCACCACACCGCCCACTTCTTCAACCCCGGAAGAAAATTAAAAACAGTTTGCGATCACATGGAGCAATGGAGCGACAGATTAGCATGGTAAGTGTGTTCAAGTCCTTTTTTCAACATAGCATAAGTTTAAACACACAAGACACACGTTTATTTGAAAATACAACCCTTGATTTTCATAAAGTCGTGATTTCATTCATGGAAATACCTTCCTCATCAAGCTTTAACTAACGCAGTGCTCTTGAACGTCTCAGTGAAAGGCATGGTGACGGTTACACTCACCCGGATACCCACAGTGCTGCCCTGTAAAGGTAACCCTGCTCAATGCCGTTGTACCTGTTCTGTCTCCGCTAGCACACTGTTTCCTCTCACACACCATGCTGTCTTGATTAGGGCCATTTCCTTCATACCCAGTCAAGTTATGCAGATAACGTTACAGACGGTCACGGGACAGTTATTTATAACTAAAATATCAAAGCTACAGCAACAGTGTCTCCAAGTCAAATTAAAGTCACTTTTAAAATCCTGCATCATGCTTTGCTATAGTACAACGAGGCTTTTGTGACCTTGTATTTTGTGCACCTCCTTTGTGGGGTTTGAGGCAAAATGATCAATTAATTGATCAGCAGAGATTTTTAGAGTATATTAATACCTAATCTGGCTCCCGGCCAGATGAAAGGATTTCAACCTTCAGTCTGTTTTAATGTGGAAGGAAATCAAAACAAGATACATGAGGATGCCACCCTGGACTCTTGAGTGACACCTATTTGTAATGCAAAAAACCCCAAAATGTTTTGAAAACAATCTTCTAGGTAATTTTTCTTGATTTAGTTAAGCAGTCAATTTAAAAATACTGCAATTTATAGTACATTCCACTGAAATATTTTTTATTGGCTGTATATTCTGATAGGAAAACACGTTTTAAAATGACCTTTTAACCCCTCTTCGCCACAGCTGGAAGCGCTTGTTTAAACGTTTGATGTCATTGACCTTGAAAACTCACAGTGACTGGTTCCTGCTGTAGCTCAGGAGCAAGGAACCTCCCCCTTTCCAAAACAGCTGACATTATTTTTGGATCAGCACAAGCAGGGAAAAGTTGACATAGTGAGAGGTTATGTGACTTCAGTTTGTCTGCTTTACATTGCACAGATTGGTGATATTCTCATGTAGCAGTGGTGCTTTGATGCAAGCATTACAGTTTAGTGACAGCAGACTCAGTGCTGAATCTGTTTGTCTGAGCAGGAGCACAAATGTCTAAGAAAAGCACAAGGAAATCAGCTGTGTGCAGATGTGTTTCTTCTCCAACTTTTGCAAAGTTGTTGTTGTTTTTTTAAATTTTATAAGCAGAAAAGGGCTGAATAGAATAATATTACATAATATAAATAATAACTCTGGATATCTGAGCAGATCACCTCACATGCAAATGATAAATAGACAGGTTCTTAAATAGCACTTTTCTAATCTGAGCACTCACTCATTCACACCCTTTCATACAAGCACTTTTTAATGCTTAAATGCTTTCTGTCTGACATTTATACTCGAATGGATGTATCAGAGAGCAACTTGAGTTTAGTATCTTGCCCAGGATTCAAAGCACCAACCTTTAACAGCCAGCCCACATGCATATTTATTCAGCTTTTTTTGTTTCCTTCAAGGTTTTTGGACTGTTATGACTGATGGGTGTGAACAAGGACGTTTCCTATTTTTCTGACCGTGTGTGTGAAGAAGCACACAATCTTCTCAAACTGCAGCCAGGAGACAATCAAGATGGACCCGTCCGACCAGAAGTTCTTCACGGTTATAGACTATGTGATATTTGCCGTCTTACTCGCTGCCTCTATGGGCATCGGGCTGTACTACGCTCTGTCTGGTGGGCGTCAGCGCACGACTCAAGAGTTCTTAATGGCAGACAGAAGCATGGGCTGCCTCCCCGTTTCCCTCTCGCTCATTGCCTCGTTCCAGTCGGCCGTGGCTATCATTGGCGTACCAGCAGAGATCTACACGCACGGCACTCAGTACTGGTTCATCGGCTGCGCCTACATCCTGGGCCTCTTCATTCCAGCTCACATTTTCATTCCAGTGTTTTACAGACTGCGCGTCTCAAGCGCTTACCAGGTTTGCCGAAGCATTTTCATTTTTCACCAGTACTCATTTAAAGCAAGCTTATCTTTAGATTTCTTATGCTGCTTTGTTTCACAGTATCTTGAGCTGCGCTTCAGCAAAGCAGTACGCATATGTGGAACTTTCACCTTCATCTTTCAAATGGTGAGTGCAGCACTGCAGTGCAATAACACAGGATGTGCTGATGCAAGGTTTTTTCCCAATATTTGATATTCAAATACCACAGCTACAAATATAACATAACTGCTGTCTTTCTCACAGGAGTAAAATATAAATAACCTCCCTTGTGTAACCTATTAAGAATTTTTTTTAAATGTAACATAACATTTTATAATAATCGGATTCTGTAGGGATGGTGCCAAAAAATAAGTTTAGGCTTACAGTTGTTTTTTTTTTACATTTTTTAAATTTACAACTGGTAAAAATAAAGACAGAATAAGTGTAAATGACAGGGTTAGAGAAGGTGGACAAGTTTAATGGAGCTGGAAATGGTAGAGTTGAAGATGTTAATATTTTCACTGAGAGGGGCCAAAATTGGCAAGATTAGAAATAACTACATCAGAGGGACAGGTTAGATTGAGCAGTTTGGAGACAAAGTTAAGATGAGGCTGAGATGGTTTGGACGTGTGCAGAGAAGCGATATATGCTGGACAAAAGATGTTGATGGTGGAGCTGCCAGGCAGGAAGAAAGGAGGAAGACCACAGAAAAGATTATGGATGTACTGAAGGAGGACATACACAGGGTTGGTGTGACAGAGGAGGATGTTAGAGATAGTGTGAGATGGAGGCAGATGATCCACTGTGGCGACCTTTAAAGAGAGCAGGCAGGAGAAGAGGAAGACTGATACCCAGTAGCTATGTCATGTTGTACCAGCTCTAGTTTTATTTTAAGCAGATATAATAAAGCGGTGTAAATATTCTTTTTTTTTACTCTCAGCTATAAGGATAATAAACTTAATGTCACTTTGCACATTTAGTGGACCGCTTTAGTGCATTCAATAATATAAAGGCCTTAAAGTTCAAAGGTTTTTCTATGAAGCTGACATTTTCTTTTTGCCCGACTGCAGGTTATCTATATGGGAGTTTGTGTGTATACTCCTGCCTTTGCACTAAATGCAGGTAAGAAGAGGTCATTTATTTATTTATTTATTTATTTTTTACTTTCTCATTGAACTTAACTAAATAATTCTTGTAGTTCAGTGGGTTGCTCTCTGTCTCTGTTTTTGCAGTCACTGGGTTTGAACTATGGGGAACAGTGCTGGCCACTGGACTCGTGTGCACATTGTACACAACACTGGTGAGTTACATCACAGGCTCAGTTTGAATCAGCCATCTACAAGGGCTTTGAATAAATTGAGAGTGATTTTATTGAGCTTAACCTGATAGGAATGACTTGCTCTTCTGTCAACACTGCCTTTGCTACTCTATAAAAATAACTTGCAAGAACTGACAAAAAACCTGCAAAAAATACCCATAAATATTTTTTAGTAGGGTCTTTATTTTTGAGTAGCAGTTGAATACTTCTTGATTCACATATGTAGCCTTTTAATGCTTTCGGTGCCTTTTTGTCTCAGGGTGGTTTGAAGGCCGTCATCTGGACAGACGTCTTTCAGACTGTTGTGATGTTTGCAGGGCAGCTGGCTGTCATTGTGGTGGGAGTGCAGAAGACTGGAGGAGTGGCTGATGTTTGGAGGAAAGTCTGGGAGGGAAACCGCATCTCTGGCCTCGAGTGCGTTTGAAGTTTGCTTAATGGAAACGACTCTATATGAATATGTGAAATATGCAGGCAAGGGGCATGATATTTGATACTGAAAGCTTTCTGGGGTGTACAACACTGAGCACACATTAGTTGCATGCAGATGAAGATGGGGGGGGGAAAATAAAATACACGGCATATATATCCAGATGATAGTCAAATACATCGCACACTCCAATAAAGCTGTCATTATTTTTCGTACCGGCAACCACACGAAACTTCCTTCTTTCTAACAGTCTTTCAAACAGCTGCAGAATTAAAGCACTCTGAAATCTAATGCTTTGTTTTGTTGTAGCTCGTACATTTAAAAACCACAGTGCGGTTTTTCTGGTGAGAAATTAGGTTTGCATTTGGTTATTAAAATGTATCTGCATTCTAAACAATGACTGGCAGATGGAAACCAATATCACCTGGCTCCATGGGAGCTGTAAAAATGTGTCTGTTGGCACCTGAGGCTACTTCAGCAAAGTAGCGGTTGAATTTACATGGATGCGGAAAATCTGAAAAAATGTTTGCAGACTGTCTTACAAACGAAAAACAATCCTTCACCTATCCTACAAGTTAAATGCAGGTTATAGTACTGCAGGTGGCATTAAAACCTCCACTTATTTAGTAGAGGGAGGAAAAAAAAAAATCAAATCTAGCTTGAATGTGTTTCTCTTCAATATTTAGTACTTGTAAATCTTTGTTTCTGCAGTTTTAAGAAAGGTTTTGTCAGCTATTGCTTTTTTTTATTAAATTAACCCAGGACTGTATTCTTCAAATAGTATATTTGGAATCATTACCTGCTGCTGCAAGTTTACTCTACATGGAGGCTTGTTGGAAAGAGCTCCGGTCCATGCATTTGATTTCATAAGATATAGTCTTTAAACCGCATCTCTTTCTCTCGCCTGTGATACAGTCTAAACCCAGATCCGACAGAGAGACACACCTTCTGGACTCTTGGGGTCGGTGGGGTCTTCCTCATGCTGTCCCTGTATGGTGTGAACCAGGCTCAGGTCCAAAGATACCTCAGCTCACGCACAGAGAAAGAGGCTGTCAGGTAAGCAGTGGCTTTGATATTAAAGCAAAGATTCTTGTGAATTCATACTGATAATATGTTCTACAGTTATTCATGACACAACAGAGATGGAAGGAGACGGTAGATGAGCCTCTCAATATTTTATTTCAAGCTAGCTTGTATGTATTCATGTGCTTTATTAAATCCCGTGGCTGTTAGATTAGCTATATGTGTTAGCCACTCTGCTCTGCAAGTTTAAAGGAGGGTGCTCCAAAAAAACATGAAAAAAACATCTGCAAAAAGGATGAGTGAAATAAAAAGAAAATGACAAGAAGCTGACTTCAAAGTTAGCACCTTATTATGTTCCCAACCTCCTGCAGGTCTTGCTACATGGTTTTTCCCTCCCTGCAGCTGGCTCTGGCTCTAAGTTGTGTGATGGGGCTGGTCATGTTTGCACGTTACTGTGGAGAGGACCACTCTGACAAGCTGGCCAGTTCTTCACGGGATGCAGTGAGTTGCACTGTGCTGTGTAATGTTTTTAGTGTTCCCATCCATCCATCCATCCATCCATCCATCCATCCATCCAGGATGAATATTGCATAACTGTCATACTCTTCTCTGGAGTAAACAAAATCTGAAGTGAAATATGAAGGATGATCAAAAATATTCGTGCCGAATTAAACAAAGTACCCCTGAGAGCACAAAAAAACCCAGCATTGGTATTTGCATATTTTATAGTGATACCTTTCATTACATTCGACTCATGTCTCTCTAGTGTGTTTTGGACATCAGAGATGATACAATATGTGTTTTGTTCCTGGCAAATTGTACATTTATGCAAATCGAACTGAAGGTACCAGGAAGATATGTTTATAGTTTGTTTCCCACAGATGGTGATATATTTTGTGATGGATATGCTGCACGGTCTGCCTGGGCTGCCTGGACTCTTCATTGCTTGTTTATTCAGTGCAGCCCTCAGGTACGGGACTTTCCACAGTTTCTGCAGAGACAGAATAATTTTTACTACCAATCCTCTTTCCACAGTATTTCATCCCTCAGCTTTAGGCTTGTCATGATACCTGCATTATCTACTCATCGTCACGTATGGACACATTTTCAATAATTGTCCATGACCCCAACGTTGCATGATGTTTACATGCATCTTTGTTAAAATAGGAAACATTTTAACTCACATTTCCAAAAGGAAAACAGGTTTTTCACTCTCATTAAAAGTGAAGAGACAAAAAAAAAAAAAAAATTCTTTTTTTTTTTTTTTTTTTGCTGTAATTTGTGGCTGTGCTGATCTTTGTGATGCAGTTTCACTGTCAGTGGGGCACAGGTACTGCTCCTACACACACACAGAGTGAACCTGAGGGGTGTACTACGAACCAAGATTAATGGATTAGTGTGCTATGCTGAGTCTAAAGTCATACATTACAGTGTGAATAACCTGCTGCATTTGTAGGCTATTTGTCATGAAGAATACCATAAAGGTGGCCCTCTTTTCAGGTTAAATCACCATAGCAACTTCTGCTGAACAGCTAACCTGGGCTGGAACAGGTTATGTTCACAATTGGAAGTGACTCATTTTCACTATTTCTATTATTTACAGAATCTTTAATTGTTGTATAGATTCACTGCTTAAGGAACCAGTTTTACCTGTAGAGATGTAGCTTAGTAACGCCACCAGTTTAAGCCCAGCTATAAAGTTACAGCAGCACAAACCGTTGCTATAATTTTACAGCTGCTAGTCTCATTGCCACTGGAATTTACATTTATGAAGTTGGTGATACAGAAAATATGTAAATGTTTGTGTTTCATTTGTAGGTCATTTTATCTACAGATGTGACTTTTAGTGACTTTTACTTTGATCTTGTGACAAACTCTCCTGGTGTCCATTTTACTGACTCAGAACTGAACACACTGCATAATTTTGATCTTTTAAATGCAAGTTTGAAAGTTTCAGAGCTCTAACGCGCAGATGTCACATATTTGTGTCTATCTCTGATAGGAATTGTAGGTTTTCTCAAGCGAGTAAACATAAAGAGAACCTGACTGTTTATGTGGAGCTTGCTTTATAGCTCTGTTGTGGAGTTGAAACACTGTTCCATTCTCTTTATCTCTTGAAGATAATTAATAGGAGAATTTCCTCAAATTTGTTACCAAAGTTCACCTGGACTCAAAGATAAGACTTGGTACAGACCTATAATACAAGGTGGTAACTGCGGTTGTTTATCTTTTACATCAACTCTTATTGCTGTAATGATTTAGTAACTAGAATCCAAGAGGTGAAACATGCCTTTAATTTGCATTTTAAAGTTACACGCCCTTTTTCCCTTTTCTTGTTTAGCACCATATCGTCGGCCTTCAACTCATTAGCTACTGTAACAATGGAAGACCTCATCAAACCGCAATATCCTGCCATGACTGAGGCGAGAGCAACCCTGCTGTCCAAAGTTTTAGGTCTGCTCTCTGAAGCTTTAAATGTTGCAATTTGTGAATTAAAGCAGTGAATTGAAAATGATGCTTTGACCCTAAAGTTTATACTTGTGTCTCCTTAATAAGCTATGTCCTATGGACTGCTCTGCCTGGCCATGGCATATCTCACTCACCTCATGGGTGATTCGGTTTTACAGGTAAGCTCGCACCGGTTATAACTTTATAATCAACATACTTCTATGTTTGGACCGATTGTTTATCATATTTAACGTTAGGTGGCTTTGAAAATCTTCGGCATGGTTGGTGGTCCTATTCTTGGTCTGTTTTGTCTCGGGATGTTCTTCCCGTGGGCCAACTCCATCGTAAGTTGACTTCTAACGTAAATTCACAATAATGCTGTTTATTTATTTATTAACTTATTTTGGTAATTGTTTCCAGGGAGCTCTGGTAGGTCTGTGTGCAGGACTGGTTGTGGCTTTCTGGCTCGGCATTGGAAGCATCCTCAATCGTAGCACAAGACCACTACCACTCGAATGCGGCACCAATGCGACTATTGCTATTCAGACAGCGTTCAACAATACCACTCTGAGGTACAGATCACTCCGGCTGCACACTGTGACCTCTCCTCATTGATCATCTCCTTAAGCATCTCTTTGTTCTTCAGCCAACCGTCTGGACTCAAGAGATTTTACTCCCTGTCCTACATGTGGTACAGTGGCTTTAACTGCACTACAGTCATTTTAATAGGCCTGATTATCAGCTTTCTCACAGGTAGGTGAGTTCTTATGCATATCTTTATTGTCCATAACTTTTCTTTATAAAATTTTTATTAGAAATTCTTAATTATGTTTCTTAGGCCCAACAAAGGAAGAAGATGTGATGCCAGGAACACTCTATCCCCTGTTAGGAAAACTTTTTTGTTTTCTACCTGAACACCTGAAGAAGAAGCTCTGCTGTGTGACTCCACTGGGACAAACGGTGAGTGAAAGGATCGATTTAATAGCAAAGAACCTTGCAACATTTATATATGATGTATTTGCAGTAGAATAATAGTAAAGCATTAAGTAAAGATGGTGGTACAACTGTGTAACCCCGGTGAGACAGAGATGATGTTTTGAAATGTTTACTAGAATTTGGAAGCGCGGGACTTTTTTCAAGAGCCTCTTTTCAGGATCATGATTTGCAGGCGGCTAAAGTGGGATTTGGCAGCTTGGGCGTAGTGGTGCAGCATGGGAAACTAAATCACTTTAAATAAATCAGAATAATTTGTTTTGCTCTTTCTGCCCTTTTTAGCCAACCGAATTCTGCATGATATTAGTAACTGTTACACAAGCTTTATAACTAATTTCCAACACCTAAACCTTTCCAATAAGAAAGGTACAATTCAGTGAATCTAATCAGCATCGTCACTTTGAATATACATTCGTGTCAGCTACCTAGATGTAAACAGTCCAGCACTGTAAACTTTAACACATTACTCCAAACTAACCAGTTTAGCCTGTCCTAAATTTCCTGATATTTTCATCCAGTCTTTGTATAACACAGAATTAGTGTACTTCAGTTCATTGTGCAAGAAATTGTAATTCAGCAACACATCATTTATTTATAAATATCTGACTCAAATTTTTTTAAAGTTAATTACAACATTATATATACACTTTAAAATTCCAAGCATGTAAATTTCACTTTCTAAGCAGTGCTCGCCTTTGAAAATAATCATCCTTCCTTTCTTGTCCTGTCTTTCTTGCATCTTTTTCCATCTCTGATAGTGCCACATATTAACATTTTATTCTAACCCTGTAAAATACAGAAAGTGTCCACATACAAACTTCACATCTGCATCATGAACCCATTGCAGAGTTGAAAGCGAAAAAGGATGAGTTTGCAGTGCTTGCAGGCCATGGATGTAATTATTTTCTTATTATTGAGCAAATATCTATATGCCGTCACTAGAAGCAATGCCAGGCTGCAGTACATGAAAAATTAACTCATCCAGTAGTGATATGTATGAACCTGTGGATTAGATTTATTTATTAACTGACTGCTAATCACCAGGATTAACACTGCAAATTGCAGATTGTTCAGTCGTGCAAATTTAAAAGTAATTTTTATTGAGCTGACCTGACAGGTTGATGAAGGCTATTGCAAAATGTAGGTGCTACAACCTGAAAAGCCTCTGGTTTTAAAGTAAGAATTGGAACAGTTAGACTAATCAGATAATCAGAGAGACTCTAATGAAGAATATTTCAGTCTTGTGTAAGGAATCCTCATATCAGTCAGGGCTATGTGAGAAACTCATAGTTCTTTTTAGACTAAAACTGAAAGAGGTGCATTCACCTATTTCCAAGGACTTAAAGGATTCAGGACTGGGTGACTTCCTTCATCTTTATTATAAGTAATTTATCCTAACTGATTCGTCAAAGGTTGTATTCTTGCAGGAGTAAAAATCTGGTCTCAGAGACATTTTTTTATTATGTTGGAGATGGTGGGAGGGATTATCTGTAAACATCTTCAGGCACCACTGAATATAATGCTGCTTCCCCTTTTTTTCCCCAAAATTAGACTAAATATTATGTATGCTTGCTTGCATTTCGTTCGTATTTACTCTGCATCATTTAGAGTCAAAATTCAGAAGTTGGCAGCAGTCAGTCATTCTAACAGTTTATGGAAATGTGTAGCACAAAATACAGCAGTAGCAGTATGTGAAGCATCCCTGGTTTGATCCCCTTTGGGGCTTTATCAGAAAGGATCTCTGGCATAAAATACCAAATTGAACATGTAAAGCTACCTTCTGTGGAGACCCCTTGTGAATAAGAGAGTGCCTACCAGTAGCATTTAGCATAATGTCAGCATGCTAACTAACATGGTTTTTATAATCAAAATGATCACTGTTAAATATTTGCTGCTTTTTCACAGGTATGAATATTTGATAAAATCAGTTTCCTTATGTGTGTTTTTATCTTTTTAAATTAAAAAAATATCTACATATAGCTTGCAGCACCGCAGAGGCAACCTTCACAACACAAAGAAGGTAATGGACTGGCATTCCCACAAGAAGATAGATCATCACTGGAAGAGAGGGAAAATTTTCTTCCCGAGACTTTCGTAGAGTATGAAACCGCAGTGTGACGTCGACGTCTGTCACAAGAGGCTCTATTCAGCTCCCTCTAAAAATTTACATGTAGAAGTTGTGAATATCGTCCACATTAGATTGATGCCTGCAGCATTCAAAGCTACAAATTTTTCAACATTTAACATCAGAATTTTTTGTTTGTTTGCTTTTCTATTTATGTCAAAAGACTCAGCTGAACCTGTCAGTGTCTGAGTCAGTTATGTCTTACTTACATACTCTACTCTACTCAGCTTTATGTGAATGCAGCTGACAAATTGACCTTGTACTAGGCCCTGAGGCAGCTCCTCGGTTAAACATCCGTTTTAGCTTTTCTTCCATTAAGCAGGTTTATTCGGATTGAGGGCCCCTCGCAAACAGCAGAGCCAAAGCTGAGTCCCTGAGATGATTATCTTAGGAATATCCACTCTCACCTTGACATAAATGAGCAAAGACTATAGAGGCAACTTTCACACCTAAACTTTGCACATATGCCAACCTCATTATATTTTGGCCATGTTAAATTTGAGCATCTCCTATTGAAACAGTATAAAAAACTGCAGCAAGTAGGGTGAAGAATAACAGACTCACTTCAGATTGTTAGCTGCTTTCTGGAAGGTTTTTCCTGAGTACATGTTAAAAAGCTGAACTATGCTGATATATGTCAAAATTGATACGTTGGGAGCTTGACATAAGAGGAAAAGAAGTAAACATATTTTATGGTGATATTTTCTTTGTACTTGATGACTGTTTAGCATTACTGTGGCTGTTTTAAAAATGGTCCTGTGAAAAGATACAGCCTTGTCTGTTAAGAATGTTTGATTATTACTTGACCGAAAAAGTACAAAACTTTCTAAAGAGAATTAAAGATTTTATAGTTACGTTGTTGTCTTTTGTGTTGTTTTCATTAGTTTTTGTAGTTTTATGTTTTGACTTTTTTATTCATTTTTTTTGTCTGTAGTTTTGAATAGATTTGTTTCTGTAAGTTTTAAGAAAATGTTTAAAGTTTAGTTTTTTATATTATTGAAATTGTTTATTTGATTTTTATCCTCTAATACTGGGGTAATTTCACATCTTTAAGAAGTTTAGAGTAAATATTAAAGTAAACACAACACTTTGTAAAAGGAATTGACCCAGAGCTACACAATCATCTCAGTCTCAGTGTTAGGAAGCGCAAATGATTCCTTATGTTTGACATGTTCAAAAAGTCAGTGAAACTGGTCGATATGACTGAAACTAGCACCACTGAATGAACAATGTCATCCCACTGTTCATTCAGTGGTGCTAGTTTCAGTCGTTATGCAACGTACTGTTTATAAGATTGGGGAAACCTGCAGTCAGCTGAGGCTGAAGAAGTCATTTGGATGAGTGACGAAACGTTTCTCCCACTGAAAACGCTACGACATCCAGATGAACAGAATCAACCTTTTGGGTTTTGTTTTTATTTTATTTTTGCAGTTGCAAATTTCAGCGGGCCCTGTACAAGTTTCACACATGAAGATCAGTATAATGTAGCTGGAGGACTGTTTTTAAATTGTATTTAATTCGAAAACAGTTGATTACTTTTGTTAAACTTCCTGAATTAAAGTTGGAAGTCGACACTTCAATTGCATTTTGATTGTTTGATTTAAAATCCACTGGGGTGGTGTATAGAGGCAAAATGACAAAAATTGAGTCCCTGTCCAAATTTACAACTAGTGCTATTTATAATTAGCTTGCATTAAAAATACAGGCTTGGTGTTTAAATGATTAGACATTTTTCAAACTTACTCAAACATCGTACTGAGTTAGTTGTATTAATATAATATCGTACTTTCCTTAAAGCAATTTGATTTTTTTCTTAACTTGCCTGTACCGTACAATGTATATAATAAGTAACTGGACAGAAAAACACCAACAGTATTAGGATTTAAATATATGAGCTATTTTCCAGCTAGTTACATCATTAAAATGTTGTTAATATAAAGATCTACATTCCAATCATGTATTCAAGTCACAAAATATTATCATTTATGCTTTTAGACACTTTTTACTCTTGTACATTTGAATGCGCTATTTTTTTTTTTCAACTTAGTCTCCCTTCATGCACATGTTTTCGGTTGTGGCTGGTTAGATTTAGACTTCTCTGCAACATTCAAACTAAAAGAAATGTTTTGCATGTTCACATCAAGTTTGGGAGAAAGCAGCTTTTATTCTGGATGTCCTTTTTTTTTTTTTTTTAAGATAAACAAGGAAGTTTGCCAATACTATCTTTTTTCTTTTAACCAACTGATAAGTCATCGGTTTAAATAATATCCAGATTGTTAAGATGATGAATGAAAATATTATTTTAGAAATATATTATTACACTACTACTACAGTGTTATCAGAATAGGAACGACTGAAAGCTAAAAGT
The DNA here is from genome assembly GCF_057382095.1 of Aulonocara sp. 'chitande type north' Nkhata Bay. NCBI lineage: Eukaryota > Metazoa > Chordata > Actinopteri > Cichliformes > Cichlidae > Aulonocara > Aulonocara sp. 'chitande type north' Nkhata Bay. The sequence continues at coordinate 20,549,790 of NC_141362.1, forward strand.
AATTTTTTTTTTCATTCATTCTGTTTAATAAGTAATTTTCATCAAACATGAGTTATTTGTATGTAACACATTCATCCACTTTTCAGGGTCGTGGGGAGCACTGCAGCCTATCCCAGCTGTATTAGGGGGAGAGGCAGGGTACACCCTGGACAGGTCGCCAGTCTGTTGCAGGGCTAACACATAGACAGAGACAACCAATCTCACTCACATTCACTCCTGTATTCACACCTATGGGCAATTTAGTGTTTCCAATTAAACTAACCCCACCTGCATGTCTTTGGGAGGAAGCCGAAGTACCGCGGAGAACCCACTAAAACACCACACAGAAAGACCCCGGCCTGATGGTGGAATTGAACTCAGTTGAACTCCTCTATATTAAATCACCTGTGAAAATATAATTGAATGCGATGTCAAGTCACTGCATATGTTTAATCTAAAAATCAAATTTGAGGCTAATTATTTAAAAACAAATAATAAGAGTTAGATACCATAACTCTCCAAATAGATTTTGTGTAATATGTGTTTAGCGGTGAACTCTTTATCAGTTCACCCTGCCTAGAAAGAGTTGTCAGTTGCTCCTAAATCTCATTTGACTAAACATTTGTATTCGTAATATACTTAGAGCAAATGAGTTCTTTATTTTAAGGTCAGACCACTAATGATTATCCAAAAGGGACCCATAAAAGTTCTGCATTACAGAGCTTCTCTATACACTCGGTCTGTATTATAAGGTCTGTTAGCACATAAAGGCTATGTAAAAACTGTAAAGGGTAAATATAGATACTTGGTATAGAGGTGATTTGCCATTGCAGTCATGTGAAAAGAGTTTGCTTTAAGATATATGCAGTACTCACTGGTCTTCAATGATAAGGTGGTGTACAACAAATTCAGAAGGAAAATTAACAATTCAATCAATTATTCAACACATAATACATGCAATAATACATTAAGAAGGGATTGGACCGTTAATTTACTAAAATGTACTTAAGATCATCAGTTTACGCTCAAAGATGTTTTTACTTTGAGAGTTGAGATTTGTGTCAAATAAGGACATATCACTGGTAAACAGGAGATGGCAACCAACCTGATATTGACATATAAGGACCTGTGGAGGAGTTCAAAGTTCAAACAAAAAGAATTTAAGGGGAAAAATCATTAGGGTGAAACATTAATGTGTAATAAAATGAATGGCTATCTACTGGCTAGTTGCTACATGCAACTAAGTAAATGCAACAGTTTATCTCCTATAAATCCAGCTTTTATCCTTTGTGTATTTTCCCAGTCGAAGACGAAATACTCCAAGAAACCCAAACAAATTCCCACTTATAGTCAAAAGCATGTATATAAACCTCACATTAACACATGCTTAAGTTACTCTGAAGCACCAAGTTGAACACTGAATAAACAATATAATACTGTTTGAAGGCAAACATCAGTGATATAAAAACTCTCCTTTTCATATATGACATCATAAAAACTATGCCTCATATCTAATAAATAAACTTCACTTTTGCTGTAGTGTGGAGTTATTCAGGTGACACTGCACTTTCTGTACACACAGTTTCAAAAATGAAAACCATATTACACACAAACACCATTCAGTCTCTGTTTTTGATAGTCAAATTAGTGGTACATGACAGCCTTTTTACTTTGCATGTCTATCTGCAGTAACCTCTACAGGTCATCTACTGCTGTCACGTTAAAAAATACTTCAGTCTTCTGTTGACCATTTCCTTGTGAGCAGCAGTAGGGATACCTGGTGCACCTTCATCATTTTGGGGCTCTAATGGGTCCTTCTACCATCCTGTACACCAGGTTAGTAAAAATTTAAGTATTTATGATTTTCCTCAATGTGACCATTTAAAAATAATTTGGCTGAAAATAGTGTTTTTAAGAAACTTGGAATTTCTTAAATATGTATTTGAAATTTGATCCTGAATTGTGGATGGCTATGGCTCAAGAGGTATTAGAATTTTGGAAGTATGAACCCTGGCAGTCAGTATAAGACGGGCACCTCAATTTCAACTTATTTTATATTTCTTTTGTGTAATACATCAGGATTTTTATATGTTAGAGTAATTTGTATTAGAGCTAGCTTTTAATATATTGTATTTTTTAATGTTGGTAATTTTCACTACTGTCCTTGCTGTCTTGGAGCAATTGTGACCACAAAGTTTCCTCTGGGATAAGTTAAGTATTCTGATTCTGACTCTGCTTCACTCTGCATGCAAAAATGGCCTCTCTCTTTCCTTTATTAATGAGCTCTATCATCTCTTTAATCATATCGCCATTTTAAGCTTTGCAAAGGCAGATTTTTTTTGCTGGTGTTGCATGGAAGTGCAACATTTTAATTATAGTATTTATAATTAATAAATGCTATTGTTTGCCAAATGCTTTTTAAAAATATCATTTATTTTTCCAAAAACAGGATGTGGACCTTTTTATTTCTTTACATCTTGGGCATAAATTTCTGCCAGGTTTGTTGATTACATCAATTAAACATTTTGATCTTAAATATCAACTGTATCATGAAATAAAATAAAAAATGGAAACACTTTTCTTTCACAGGCTGATAACTCAACCCAAATGCTTTATGCCAAACTGATAATAGACAAAAGTGCAATTGCAAATATCACGAGCATACTGAAGAATTTTACGTATAAGAATACATTTGTTGAAGCACCTGTAATGACAACAGGTAAACTAATTTCCAATCTTCCACATCATGCTGTGATTTCTGAAGAAAATACTTTTATAACCTCTAACTCTAACCCTGCATAACTCTTGTCCTTATAAGTGTGCACAAATGGTACCGGCAGCAAAGAATGTGAATGCAAACCACACCACAGATGGAACGATACTTTCTTTCAGTCTAATCGAAAATATTGCAGCAATAAAACATGCACTTTGGATAAAAGTGCAGACGCAAAGTGTGTCCTAAGCACCACAGGTATTTATATATATTTATTATATATATATATATATATATATATATATATATATACATATATATATACACACACATATATATATACTGACATTTTCTTGCTCACAGTTACCATTACAGGATCTTTGAAAATTGCACAGGCAAACAAATATGAAAAGTGTCTGAAAGGCACAGAAACCACGGACTATATAAACTGCAGAGATGACTTGATGAAACAGGTAATAAACAGTCATTTAAAAAATATATAATGTCTTTATCACCGCAATAATAAATAAAGAATACTATTATTAACTCTTTTTTCCATCCTTTGTTACCTCTTAGATGAAAACAGCGTACAGCACTCTGAGGGGATTTGACTTTTTAAACATTACAAGATTCAGGTATATTCGTGCAATCACAAATTAAATGTTTTATTAAATTTATTTTAGATATGTGACTAAAATCTGTCTTTGTTTTTTATTGAAGGCTCGGAAGCCTCTTCATAGATTTTACAATGAGCGTCGCTTCCACTGTCAATTCACAAACTCTGATTGACATTTCAGAAGCCATCAGCCGAAATCTGTCAGCCTCGCTTGATATGGAGACTGCAGGTAATGTAAACTACCTGTGGAGGGCGCAGTTAATTCCAACCTGGACGGAAGGGTTTTTTTTTTCTTAAATTTTATATAAATTCTGTTAGATTGTGTTTTAGATATCATTTTAGCGCTCCTTGAGTATCATTCTCCACCAACATATCAGACTGAAATATCTCGACAGCTACTGGAGGGACTACCATGAAATTTTATGCATATTATAAATACGTTTTTCACTGTGTAAATTGTTATTAACGCTCTTATTTAAAGGAACAGTTCAGCTAAATAACCTTTCAATCGTTGACAAATTGCTGCCCGCTAAAATCCCAATTTTATTTCTTTGTTTCTATTATAAAATGATAACCTGAGGTCAACAATGCTTTGGATGCAGTCATATTACTCTGATAAAGATCAAGAAAATATGAGTGAGAGACAAAAATCTCTCTGAACCTCATGCATCTTGTTTTAGTTTATAATAATGTGCTCTAAAGGTGGTGTTGTAAAGGCTCTTTTAGCACATTCACTTCACCGGATGCACCTTTTTTCTTTTCCTCACCTTTGATTGGGTGTGGCGCTTTCCATTAATTGCACTCACTTGTCACCCGTTATATAAGGACTGCACTCACCTACAGCTCACTCTTTCTTCACTCCCACATGGGGCGGCAGCTGAGAGATAGCAGTCCATGTGTGTCTTTCCTTTGCTCATTATTCAATAAAACAAAAAACCTGCAAGTGAGTACTGACTGTTCAGTCTCATCCTGGCCGGATGAGCCCGTGATGGTAACTATCTCCAACCTCCTCTGGACCTTGCTCTAAAACAGATGGTTTATCTGCAGCTGCAGTGCTATTCAACCTATGGTGTTCATGGAACTGTAAAGGTTTTCAAGTTTCAATGACTGGCCGCAAGGTGGCAGTATTTCCATATGCCATACCATCTAGATGTATGTGGTTTCCATGGCAACTGATTATCATTTGTTTGTTCTCTGTAGGTGTTGTCCGCTTAATAATGCCAAACTACATGCCGGTCTCTTATGGGGACACTGACAAAATCATCACTTGCATAGCAACGGAGGACCTTGGAACTACACCACAGTGGAGTATAACAAACATCAATGGGCAATATGACATAACTAATGGAACAGTTTCAACTGTCACAATATTATCAAAAACAAAGAGTCAAATCCAGCTTAATAAAGTGACAGAACTCTGGAAAGGTATGTTTGTTTGTATGTATGTGAGACTTTTATATAATTAGTGTAAACCCAGAAAAAAACTAAATAAATTGTACAATACATGTTTAAGCAATTAAAAAATAAAGAAATAAAGATTTTTCTTTACATCTCGACTGTGATACAAATTAAAACTTGTATATGCAATTTGATATTTCTTTCTTTCTTTTTTTTCTTTATGTCAGAATGTTAAATAAATATTTCATTCACTTTTTTTCTGGGAATGTTTCAGGCTTTAAATGGTTAACTAGTTTGGCACTATGAGCTGAAAAACTCAGTATCACTATCTGGATTAAATCTAATTCCTACTTGTACCAGCTTTAACCACGTTTTTTTTTTTCTAGGAACATACTTGTGTCTCTACCAACAAACCAAAAAGTTTGGCAATGACAGTACAATCAACATATTACACAAAGGCAGTGATGTACTGGATGTAGCTCTATTGCCAGACATTGCTGTTTTCACTGTGCCATCATTTCCACGCTGCAAAACTAAAACTGATGTTCTCCAAGTAGCAGCCCAGTGTGAGATAAATAATAGCACTGAACCTTATATTGTCTCATGGAATGGTGACGGCCTCAAAGATAATTCAGAAACTTCGGGTATGGATATTTCCTTTTCTTTTCTTTTCTTTTCTTATTTGCCAAATAATTTTATTTCAAAATAGTTATTTTGCAAGAACTGTTATGAAAATCCATGACATGAATGTATCATTCTTGCAGCTGACAAAACACAAATTTATTCGGCTCAAAAAATTATCAACTGTGGTGACAACAACAATCAAACTACAGCATCGTGTATATTTCAAAACAGAAATGAGCAAAATAAAAGTGCTACGGTGCCCTTCAACATCATTGCCGGTAAGTTATTGCATTTTGTAATAAAAATTAAACACATAGCTTAAAAAAACAATCTTACTTGTCTTTGGCAGAAATAAATGAATTTTTTTTTAATCTGATTTAGTTTTATTCAAAAAGTGCCACTTCACTAAAGTTGTCTGAAGTTGCTGATATTTTAAGATAAACCAACTAAAATATTTATAAATAATTACTTACCTTAATAAGGACAGTCAAAAGATTTGCCATTTTAAATGCCCAAAAATGTATTCATAATTAATTACAATTAAATTAAAAAAAATAGAAATAAAAAGAAGTGATATTTGTAGCTGTAAGACACACATATTTTATTATGGGTTTTGTTTATACTTTTCTTTTTTTTATCCCGCTTTAGAGTATGTAATTAATTAATATTTTGCAGGTCTAAAGGTTTGGTAAATACAGCCTCAGATAAACTACAAAACATGGAATATTACACTGTGTCATTATTTATTTAACAAAAAACTAAGCAAAAATACAGAAGCAGTGTGTGAAAAACTAAATACACACTTCCTGCTGATTAACTGACCGTCAGTGTCATGGTCCTGGGTCGTGTGGCTCAGTGTTTTGAGTTTTTTGGTATTTTGATATTCATTGTTTATGTTTGGCTGTCATTTATTTGTCCAAAGCTCATTTTAGGTTGCCATGTTAGTTATTTTGTTGATTAAGTTCCCCTTGTGTTTTAACCCCTGTGTTAAGTGTCACTCGTCGCCCTTCAGGTGCTTACTTATGTCCTTGCCTCATCTCCAGTATCCCTTTTCCCTCTGTATGTTTCTACAGTGTTCATTCTCCACGTCAGTCCACCATGTCCACGTCGTTGTCTGTCTTGTGTTTCATGTTGTTTAGCTCATGTCATGTCTGCGTCTTATTATGTTTCCTGTTTTACTTTGAAGGGTACTTTTGTTCATTGTTTTAGTTTTACTTCCACTGTGGCGTCATTATGTTCATTCTAGTCAGCTGTTCCCTCATATGTTTCCACTCCTGATCACCCGTTGAGTGTATTTAATCCGTGTGTTTCCGTTTAGTCATCGTCAGGTCATCTGTTATACTTCCCCCATGTCATGTCAGGGTTTCTGGTGTTTTGCATGATTGTGTTCAGGGCATGTTCATTGTTTTAACTCTTGGTTTTTCCTCACAGTTTCTATCATGCTCACTATCATGTTCAGGTCTGGTATCACAGTTTTGTCATAGTGTCATAGTTCATTCATAGTTGCCAGTCTCGCCCAGTTTAGGTTTAGTTTTAGTTCTTGCCACTGTTGATAATGTCTTGTTGTATGTTCCTGGTTTTCATCAGCCACAATAAACAGCTCGCTTATAGTTTACCACAGTTTTGTCCTCCTCCGTGTCCTGCTTTTGGGTCTACTTCCTAATCACCGGCGTACCCTGCCATGAGTAAGTTTGGGAGTAAGTCAGTAAGTTTGAGCACCTCTGTAAAAGCAGATCAGTTTGCTGATCTGGAGCATTCAGTAGTGTGTTAACACATAAGAAAGACACCAACAATGATCTTAAAGGAACAACTGTTACTCACCATCCTGGGTGGGGTTTTAAGACCAAACAAGTGAACGTCCATCATTCAGCAATACGAAATATTACTCACAAGTGGAAGATGTTCAAGACAGCCGTAAATCTTCTCAGGAGTGCACATCCTAGCAACCCAAGGTCAGACTGTGCAGACAAATTACATAAAAACCCAAGAGCTACATCTCAGACGCAGTTAGCATGTTAAATGTTAATGTTAAACACAATATAATTACAAAAAGGCAGAATGAGTGTTACTTGTTTGGAAGGGCTGTCAGGAGTCAACTCTTCTCTTTAAAAACAAATTGACAGCATGGCTTAGGTTTGCAAAGTTGCATCTGAACAAACCACAGGACTTCTGGAACACTGTCCTTTGAAAAGACAGGACCAACGTGGAGAGGTTTGTCCACAATAAAGGTTGTTCTACAAGCTACTGAATCATGGGGTGTACTTAATGAGGGTGGACACAGTGCTTCTGCATGTAACTTGACACAGAATATAAATGTATTAAAAATGTTGTGTATCTGAGGTTGTAGTTAAATAGTTTGTGAATCTGTTAAGGTCCAGAGGATTTATTTTATATTGTTGTGATATATAAAACCTTTGAAGTGAAAGAGGGTGCACTTTCTTTTTACCATGACAGTAGTAGTTTGTAATAATAGATATAGTAATAGTGATATGTACAGTGTAAAATAAAATGGGGTAAAGTATTAAATTGCTTCTTATACTTATTATATAAAAAATAGGAGAGTGATTTAGAATCATGAATGAATGCAGGCTATATTGATTACTTCAAAGATGAGAGAGTGTTTCTGGAGAGACCAAATTTTTATGAGACATTATAGGATATAATTTCTGCAACAGAAATTGATTTGAACTCACCATTCTCTAAATTAACTTTTGATATTGTCTTAGTTAATGTATGAAAGTTTCTTCGCCAAAACAGAACGTGACCCGTACTGTCAGGCTCAAGGTGTATGGGGAGACACCAAAGCTGGTTTCACTTCAGTCTTAAAATGCACAAACTCTGCTGGGCAAAGAACAAGGAAATGCAAGTAAGAATCCAACTGCTGATCATATTTATTATGTAATAATGTATCAGTTATTTGTTTGACTATTTTTATTTATTTATTTGTATTGAAATGGCTCCAAGAGTCCACCAACAATGATTGTTTGCATTTGTGACTGGGGACATCATTTGACCAGTTCATAAGTGAACATTTATTTGTGACACTTAAGATATTAAGATATTCAATATTAAAATTCATATTTTCAGCTTAAAGGGAAAATGGGAAGATGAGGTGTCAGGATGTGTGAACTCAGACCTCTACAACGTACTGCAAAATGCAAAAGTAAGTAAGCTTACGTTTCATAATTGATGTTAAGAAATTGTTTCCATATGATGGGAAAGTAACTTAATAATCTCAAACTTAATATAGCAACAAATTCTCCAACTGTAACAAGATTTTTACGCAACAGAAAAATGGAAAGTTGTTCATCTTTTTGTCAAACTCACTGTAGCTGATACAATTAGGCTTGACTAATTCATATGTGCTCTTGTTACAGATTTCTGACACTGGACTTGGGGCATTAGATAAAAATGCAGAAACAATATTTTCTAACCTTAACAATGTCACTCAAAATTCAGGGCGTATTAACACTTTTGCTAATGTGAACGCATCAGTTGATGTACTCAGCACCATGAGTAACAAACTGAAAGTAGTAGACAATGTAACCACAACTAAAGTAAGTATCAAAGAAGCTTTATTTTTATTATTATTTAAATTCTTTAACAAATATTAAAATGAATAAGTATAAATACTTGTACGTAAAGTTGGAATCTTTAAGAGTTACAAGGAAACAAATTTCCAATCTATTTATTCACTTTTTTGAATACATTAACAGTTTTACTATTTACAATTAGTTCATTGCTAATGCAAATCAAGAATTTCCTGCTGCTGTTACTTCATATTAAAAGAGTTCAAGTGCTGAATAACCCTGTTCCTTTTATTGTGAAGAAGCCACAGGAAGCCACACGTCACCACCTTAGCCATTGTTCAATTCAATTCAAATCAGTTATATTAATATAGCGCCAAATCACAACAACAGTCACCTCAAGTTATTAGTGTTGACAGTGGTTTACTCAAAGAAATCGAGGGTCAATTAATGACCAACTAGGGAAGCAGTTAAGAAGCTGCATGTGTTAAACTTTGACTAGTTCAGTCTTTTATGATTCATTTTAAGCATCATAGTTATACCACCCTCAAAACTTTGTTGTTCTTTTCAGAATTTCCTGGCCTCATCTAGTAATCTGCTGGATGGGTCTCTTGAAAACTCATGGAACAAACCAGATCCTGAAAGCAACAAGAGCCTGGCTGAGAAATATCTGCAGTCAGTTGAGTATTTAATTAAGATATCAAACATAAGTAATGATTCTGATCAAAAAAATATACATATAGACACATGCAGCGGAGATGAATGCACCAATACGGTGTTCAATGCCACAGTCACTGTTAGAAGCTCAGGAAATGGCATCGTAAAAACAGCTGGATTCAATTACCTGCAGGACTATTTGCCCAATACAACACAAACATTTAACATCAACAGCATTGTTGTGTCAACAACCACTCAACGGGGAAAAGACCTTGAGATTACACTAAAGTTCCCATTGCTCACACCAAGGCCTCGCCATGTTGAACTGCAATGTGTCTCATGGAACTACAACCAGAGCAAATGGACAGATGAAGGATGTAAATGGGGGGGCGCTTCTAAACCTGACGAGTGCATTTGCAATCATCTGACTTCATTTGCCATTCTGATGTCTCGGTATCCCATTGAAATCCCTTACATGAGCGAGATAACGTACGCTGGACTTTCTGCATCAGTGGTGTCACTCGTTATCAGCCTCCTGATAGAACTGATCGTCTGGCGCAAAGTAGTCAAGACAAATACTCTACACTTGCGCCACACCGCCCACGTGAACATTTCTCTTTGTTTGCTGGTGGCAGATTGCTGTTTTCTGGCATCTTCTCAACCAGAGATCATTTCAGAAATCTGGTGTAGAATTGCAGCTCTTCTGAAGCATTTCTGCTACCTGGCCATGTTCTTTTGGATGTTGAGCCTGAGCACCATGCTCCTTCATCAGGCAGTTTTTCTCTTTCACAAAGTGGGCAAGAAAACCTATCTGAGGTTCTCGTTGATCCTGGGCTACGTTTGTCCTTTTCTCATTGTTTTCATCACATTTCTCACCAACAACGGCGGCGCTCCAGGCACGTATTTCAGTTTGAAAACATGTTGGCTGGTTTATTCTGGACTTCTGAAAGGAACCATCTATACATTCATTCTCCCAGTTGGTATAATTGTTTTCATCAACTTGTTTGCCATGATAGTGGTAATCATGAAGCTTTTAGACCATAAGATCACAGAAAAGTCTCATGAGAAAGAAATACAGGCTGCCAAAACTGTCCTGAGATCAGTTATTCTTCTGACTCCAATCTTTGGTTTGCCATGGATTTTTGGATTTGCAACATTTATTATGGACCTCACAGCTGGAGCTGTGACTTTAGCTGTGAACTACGCTTTTGTTGTGCTCAATGCATTCCAGGTATGGTCACAATTATTAAACTGATCAGACTCAATATCTGTTCTGCTAAAAGCATTACTTTTTTAAAAAAATGCTTGTTTTTCATTTCTAGGGTTTGTTTATTCTGTTGACCACGTGCCTGGGGGACAGAATGGTAAAGTCATTTACTTCTAGAGATAAGAGGCCTACCTAGTTTAGTTAGGATTAGTTAGATGCTGCTGTATCACTGTGATAATATTCGAATATATTTAAAGTTTGAAGCCAATGGCATGATCTAAAATCCACAGCTGAATCGATGTCATTATTGTTGTAGTTGTTCTCAGGTTTATTCTGTGTTATTTCAATTATTGTAATGAAATTATTATCAACAGTCATCAAAAATATCCTTGAAAATGTTTTCATCAAATGTTTTTATTCTGATTTTCACAGACCCGTGAAGCACTGCTGAATTCTTTCAGGAAAAAAGTAAGTGAACCACAGCTTGTTTGTAAATAACCGTGGTAACTCATAATGAATGACGCACATCTGTTTCCTCTGTTCTGCAGGCTCCACCAACCATCAGCGAAAGCTCCACAAAGTTGGAAACAACAACTAAAAAGTCCTAAACAACACCTGCACACATGTATACTCACAAAACACTACATTTAAATCAAATATATTCGATTCATGAGCTACATTTACTCTTTGATGTGACTGTTTCTTTGTTGTTTATTTTGAGTAATACAAGTCAGAAATTGTCATAATTGTTATATGCATATCTGTGTTTCTTTGTTCAATATACATATTCATATGAAATGTGATTTAATAATACTGTACATTGCATGTTTTAAATATGTTTTAAATAGCACTTAGCAGTAAAGAGCTGAAGAAAAACTCTCAGCTGAAAGGATAGAAGAAAACCTGCGTGAGGATTTTATTTCTGTAAATGGGATTTGGGCTCACATCTTGCTTCAGTTTTTAAGTTTTCTTTGTCCCGTTCTGCCCACTCCTCATCTGTGTCATCCACTGAAACCCCTTCACGGGCTGCTTGTGTACAATAAACATGTCACCCTGTCTCTTCTCTGTAACACACAAAAACAAGAATGTATACTCGTCATGTATAAAGATTATACTCTTGGTTATTGTTAATAAAATTACAAGAATCTGAGGTGTGAACTGGGCTTTATGTCATACTGCTCCAACTGCTTTGTAGTCCTTGCCATGCCGATCCTGCGCCCTCTGACGGCGTCCTTGCTTGTGTGGCCTTGCAGATGAAATACAAACCTCGGCCATATCGTTAGCAGCAGTTCTCCACTGTAATCAGTGCACTTGGTAACTAACTGTGTTAAAATTTAGTAGCCTGAAAAATAGGCTCTGGATCTTTCACTTTTCCAGGATAGAGTAACCTGTAATAACCCTTTGAGAGATTTTATAATAATACACAGGCTTTTACCTTGTTTACTCATCCAATTAATCTACTGCGAGCTAATGATGATTTCTAATACTGAACTTGTGACTAAGAGGAGGATGGGCACATTCAGGGTGGAAGAAGCACACTGAAAAAAGGGATTGGCCATCTCTTGGGTTTATGTAAGCATCTTGCATGTATTCAACACAACTGCTTCATGCTTTAAAGTTAAGTGTAACTATATAGTGTAGAAACTACATGATATGCAGAGAGGGTATATTAAGTTGTTCATATCATGTTCGAGTGAAGTAAGTCAATAATATAGCAATGTTAAATCTCGCAACACTGCATGTGATTTCATCTCGACGGCTTCGGATCATGGTTTGAGGAAGGCATCCATCTCAGTCAAGTCGAGCAGCCGCCTGTCCTTCTTTCGGTGTATATGTACCCTGCCTCTTAAATCTATCACTTCAGGGTTATGCCCCAGCACCCCTGCAACTCTGATAAAGATAGGAGGATGGCTTCATTTAATGATCACTGATGGGCAGTTCCAGCTCAATGTCATTATATTATTCAATTATAATAGAACTCGATTCACATTTTAAAATAAACCTTACTTACTAGGCCTCTTCAGTTAATCCTCAGTTTGGGTGTTTACTGCTTTAAGCAAGTTTTCTTCTGACTGGAGACCCCCCCAAACAGCAGGTGAGTGAGTCAACTGCATATAGTTAGAGCTGAGTCCTTGAGTGATTATTTTATTAATATCTGCCTTCACCTTGACACCACAGAGCAAATAGAAGGACAAAAGCACCCTCCCAAAAACAAACTCATGAACTGGTTGTTTTCAAGCTGTCTGACACTTAAGCATTTGGATCATAAAAATTACCTGCACATTTGCTGACCTCATTATTTTAAACTTTGGCCATGTTAAATAGAGCAACATGTATTCTAACATTATAAAACACCTAATTTAAATGGTTAGTTCCTTCCTTGAAGGTTTCTCCAGGTGAACTATGCTAATATAAAAGTGATATTCAGGAGCTTTGACATTGGAAGAAAAGTAATAATATTTTATGGTGATATTTTCTCTGTACTTGATGATTTTTTTAGTACTAGTTTGGTTGTAAAAAATGTCCTTTGAGAAGATATTGCCTTGACTTTTAAGAATGTATGTTTATTACTTCACTGATAATGTCAGGTTTGTCCCTTGGATGTTTGTCCTGAGTTCCTAAAGGCTCTGGATGTTGGTGGGCTGTCTTGGTTGACACACCTCTGCAACATGGTGTGGAGATGATACAGGGCGGCAAGGCTGGGAATCAGTTTGGCTCAGTGAAATGAGTAACTGCCTTTAGAACAGAAGGGCCAGGTTCGAATCCTGCTCAAGGCAAGGCTGGACTGGGACAAAAAATCGGCCCGGGCATTTTGACTAGAGACCGGCCCACCAGGATAAAGATTGAAAATGTGACGTCATTCAGGGGTAAAACCGCAAAGGATTCTGGGAACTTGTGGCAAGAGGTACTAGCGCACGCAGGCTTTCAATTGAACTCAGTTACACAGCGATAAAAAGAAACCCAAAAAATGGCAAGAAGCTGTTGTATTATTAACTGCAATAGCCGGCCGCATGACAGCCACGGGAAGCCGACGGGTAAAGAGATCGTTTTTTTTTTATCGGATTAAGTCGTTGAAGAGAAATTTTTTAAGCCATGTTTCCGAAGTAAGAGCCGACGGATGGTCTGGATATACCAAATATAACGTCTCAGAACACTCCAGCTCACAGGTTAGTCTGCTCCAAGCATTCCCACAAAGGTCAGAGTTTTGTAGTAGTTAATACGTCATTTTTCTTAACATAATTGGTGATATAGGTTACAAGCAAGTCTGGCGCCGAACAGAAATTGTTGCGCTATGCTCCTTTGTTTATTGTGTTTATTGTGCATAAATAGTGAATTGTCCTGACACAATATTGCGTTTCGCTTCTGTTATTATGGTACATTGACAAAAACATATACTTTTATTCACAGGGTAAAACAGTTGTTTTGTATCACTAATTGTCCAGTACGATTACAGCATACAATATTATTGTCACTGCTACATTTCTGTAATGCTACCAGAAATTATTTCCACTACTAATTAATTACCATTGAGCTCAAAGGTTATATTAATAAACGGTTAACGAATGTGTATCTATGACGACGATTTGTGAGACTGGTAAACTTACCTTTGTTCGTACGATGGTCTTTCGTTCTACACGGTGCATTTCAAGGTCCTGCACCCATCCGTCGGTAAACTGTACCTGGGCTTGTTGCAGTGACCTGAAGTTACTAAACTTCATGAGTGTATGCACTCACTCCAAGAACCGTATAATTATAAATATGAGCGTGGTGAAAGTTGGGCAGCACGCTAACGTCTTTTGTCCACTCTGTGTACTCGTAAGGGTCTGACCCTTTCACTCCTTTGATTTTTTCCTCGTATCTTTTCTTTGTCTTTTCGTCGAGTCTGTCTTTGTACGGACCGGCATTGTTCTCCTTTTGTTTTTGTACATTCCTTTTTGTGCGTCAAAGAAAAAACAAGAAGGCATTGGAACCGGAGAATGAACGTTTTGCAGTGCTGCAAATGCTTGCATTTGATGCGGTACTTGGATTGTTTTGCCACGAGTTCCTGGCATGCAATGCGCGAAAATCACGTGATTGCTAAACAAGGGAGAGGGTGCATCCGGCCTCCTCGGCTGTAATTAGTCCAGCCCAGAGTCGATCATGACCAATTGGCCAATCCAACACCTTTCATTATATATACCCTTCCTAAAAAAAAAAAAAAATCCATCGGCCCATAAAAACAAAAAATCGCCAGCGGCCCACCGGGCAATTGCCCGGTATGCCCAATGGCCAGTCCAGCTATGCCCGGTCTCATGGCACCAATCAAAGTGGCAGAAGTTGCATTTAAGCAATCCAAGAGTGTTTGTGCATGATTATGTTGGCATTTAGGGTTTAAGGGTTGCTGGCTTTAACAACGGAAAATGTGAAGCATGAGAGGGCTGAGGACAACAAGCTTGCTCAGCACAATTGCCACAATTAGGCGACGTCCCTTTCCACACACACACACACACACACACACACACACACACACACACACACACACACACACACACACAAATAAAACACACACCCTTGGGTGGCTGCTGAAACAACTAGACAAGGCTATTCATACATGCAGTAAAAAGGCCTGACACACCTGGAGCCAGTGATGTGAGAACTGAGTGGAATTATGAAAATTAAATT
Organism: Aulonocara sp. 'chitande type north' Nkhata Bay; assembly: GCF_057382095.1. Classification (NCBI taxonomy): domain Eukaryota; kingdom Metazoa; phylum Chordata; class Actinopteri; order Cichliformes; family Cichlidae; genus Aulonocara; species Aulonocara sp. 'chitande type north' Nkhata Bay. The sequence goes on from NC_141362.1 coordinate 20,565,173, forward strand.
GTTATATAAACATGTTTTTTTTCCGCTTGGCATATACACATGAGGCCTGGTAACACTATTTGTGCAAGACATCCAGGGAAACTTGTTTTCATACTCCAGGGCCAGCATTGCTTGCGAGTTTGATTTATTCCCATCTACTTGGTTGGTTTAACATTTATTTAATCACCATAGTAATGATCCTGAAATAATTTCCCCAAACACACACACACACACAAAGCACAACATACTCTTCAAGTTTGAAATTCCTAGCATCGAGCTAAGACCAGACATCCCAACAGAGCAAAGCAGAGTGAACAGGTCAAGCATGTCGAGGCTAAACAATGAGCTTAAGTGGTGTGTGTTTGTGTTAAGAGACAGAAAGAGGAGGAATGAAAGGGGTAATAGTAACGATTTCAGTGCAGGTCCTGATTTAGAAAACTCAATGAGTAACTTGCCAAGATTAAACATGTCAAGAAGTTAAGAAACTGATTTAATTTCTTTACCTTGCAATTTCAGAAACCAGTTTCTCAGCGTTTCACTGACTTCTACTGAAATCCTTTTGCATCATTGTGAAATTTGGACCAAAATATTCATTCTAAGGGCAGAAAAAGAAAGCAGCGAGGGAAGATAATAAACATAAAATCAATACACAGGATACATTTGTTGTATCAGAAATGTGACAAAAGCTCCTGGAAAAACACAATTGACTATAGAAGGCTTAATAGGGCTTTGGAGTTGACGTCACGCCGCAATGCATTATGGGAGCGCAGCGCCATTTTCGGGGTCTACGAATCAAACCAAACACACTGTGTTGGAACGACGACTACAAGAAAGATGCTTAAAAGCAGCTCAAAAGAGAATGAACTGTATAGAGACCGATTTCATTCAGAGGCGAAGCAGCGGTACTTGCAGAAAATAGCGTGCATTGGAAATGTGGACCCGTATGAAATACGGCCGTGGAGTAGAAACCCTGAAGACCAACCGCTACTGACACCGCGGTAAAGTGAGCCGTCATTTGTGAGCCGCGGTCAAGCCAGCCGCCTCCTATCCGCCGCATAAATTTCCTTGCGCTTTTACACCAGTCTTTACGGTAGCGCCTTTTCGCTTTACGTACCGATTGAAAGCCTATACCCGCGCGCACGTGCACGCGCGCGAACAGTCGCACGCGCATGCGCGAGCACAAATTACAATGTAACAGCCCGATACAGTCAATACAATTATGGAAATGTCAGAAATTCATTAAAAATCATCCTGAGTAGTTGAGGTCCAACTTTCAACACATCCCCCCTCTGGGACACCTACTGTACCTGTGTGCCAAGTTTCATCCAGATTTACTGTAGAATTCCTCAGAAATTAAAGTGTACTTGTATTCAATGCAATACAGCCAATACACTACAATTATGTCAATTTTCAAAAATTCATGAAAAATCATCCTGAGTAGTTGATGTCCAACTTTCAACAGATTCCTTCTCTAGGACACCTACTGTACCTGTATGCCAAGTTTCAGCCAGATTTACTGTAGAATTCCTCTGAAATTAATGGAAACATTTATTCAATCTAATACAGTCAGTACAATAGAATTATGTCAATTTTCAAAAATTCATTAAAAATCATCCTGAGTAGTTGATGTCCAACTTTCAACAGATTCCTTCTCTGGGACACCTACTGTACCTGTGTGCCAAGTTTCAGCCAGATTTACTATAGAATTCCTCTGAAATTAATGGAAACATTTATTCAATCTAATACAGTCAGTACTAGGGCTGGGCCATATTATACCGTTCACGGTAATACCGGTATAATGTTAGGCAACGATAGGAAAATGAAATATCGCGATAGAATGGGAGTAAAACGCGCATGCGCAGTGCCTTTGTTTTCATACGCACATGGCCGATTGTTGAGTGAAACAGATGAACCAGAATTGGTTTGTAAAAATGGTGCAACTTCCGTGATGTGGAACTGGTTTGGTGTTTGTCCGTCAGATACACAACAAAGCACATTTTTTTGCAGAACGTGCAAGCGGCCGTTGTTATTGTCGTATTTGTCGGACTAAGATGCTCTTAAATCTGGGAGTAATCTGGGTCCTAAACTCCGTATACTTCAGGTCAAACAACACTGTAGCATCACTTAGAGTTAAAAACTGTCTAAATTCTTTCATCTTTAATAAAACGATCAGCATTGCTGCTTTACCAGGTGTAACTATAAAGTTTAACTTCCAGGCATCCATGAAAACAAAAGTTATTACATTTAACGGAGTTAGAAGTTAGCAGGAAGCTAGCGGAAGTTAGCTCGCTAGTTTCGCTAGTTACCTAAGCATGATATAGCATGTTCTGACTGAGAGATTTCTGAAAAAAATCAAACGTACAGCTCTGCTATCACTTCCAACATAAATGAAGACAGGAAACTAAACAGCAGTGACGTTTGTAGGGTTACTGAAGTTGGGCTAGCTGGTATATAATGATGTGCTACGTGATCGCTAGCGACACAGCTATGTTAGCATAACATAAACAGTGAAGCTGGAGGACGAACACTAACACTTTTCCACTTATAAAAGTTAACGTGAAGGTTCTTCATGGTTAGAAACAAATGCAATCGCATGGCAGGATGCTGTAAACGGACCAAACTTCAGTCAGGAGAACAACTGAGATAATCCATCCACAATACGAGGTTAGTCATTAATATACTGCAGCAACATGGGAATAGAACAGCTGCTAGAGAATTCAACATTAATGAATCAATGGTACAGAAGTGGAGGAAGCAAGAAGAATGAGTTTAATAAAGTTTGATTTATCTGACTGCTTTGTTTCGCTTAATGTGCCTTATAATCCCGTGCACCTTATGGTCCGAAAAATGTGTACTGCACACTGCAGTTTAATGTTGCAAAGCACCTCTTTTTAACTTCAGTGGATATTATACATGGTTATGCTCAGGATATGTCAGCCCATTTCTACTGGAAATGCCTTTTGGTTAAACTTTCAGCAAGGAATTTGCATTTGCACTGTTACATTTTTATAAAGCTTTAATGTACATAAAAACCAGCTTCTTGTTTAAGTGAAAATAAATGGAAGGTTGTCTTTTTGCGCTAGTAATGTTGTGGAGTTGTATTTTGTCTCGCATCAATTATATCGTCGGTTATATCGTTATCGCAAATTTTCAAATATATATCGTGATAAATATTTTTGGCCATATCACCCTGCTCTAGTCAGTACAATAGAATTATGTCAATTTTCAAAAATTCATGAAAAATCATCCTGAGTAGTTGATGTGCAACTTTCAACACATCCCTCCTCTGGGACACCTACTGTACCTGTGTGCCAGGTTTCAGCCAGATTTACTGTAGAATTCCTCAGAAATTAAAGGAAACTTGTATTCAATGCAATACAGCCAATACACTACAATTATGTCAATTTTCAAAAATTCATTAAAAATCATCCTGAGTAGTTGATGTGCAACTTTCAACACATCCCCCCTCTGGGACACCTACTGTACCTGTGTGCCAGGTTTCATCCAGATTTACTGTAGAATTCCTCAGAAATTAATGGAAACATTTATTCAATCTAATACAGTCAGTACAATAGAATTATGTCAATTTTCAAAAATTCATTAAAAATCATCCTGAGTAGTTGATGTCCAACTTTCAACAGATTCCTTCTCTGGGACACCTACTGTACCTGTGTGCCAGGTTTCATCCAGATTTACTGTAGAATTCCTCAGAAATGAAAGGAAACTTGTGTTCAATGCAATACAGCCAATACACTACAATTATGTCAATTTTCAAAAATTCATTAAAAATCATCCTGAGTAGTTGATGTGCAACTTTCAACACATCCCCCCTCTGGGACACCTACTGTACCTGTGTGCCAGGTTTCATCCAGATTTACTGTAGAATTCCTCAGAAATTAATGGAAACATTTATTCAATCTAATACAGTCAGTACAATAGAATTATGTCAATTTTCGAAAATTCATTAAAAATCATCCTGAGTAGTTGATGTCCAACTTTCAACACATCCCCCCTCTGGGACACCTACTGTACCTGTGTGCCAAGTTTCATCCAGATTTACTGTAGAATTCCTAAGAAATTAAAGGAAACTTGTATCCAATGCAGTCGGCCAATACAGTAGAATTATGTCAATTTTCGAAAATTCATTAAAAATCATCCTGAGTAGTTGATGTCCAACTTTCAACACATCCCCCCTCTGGGACACCTACTGTACCTGTGTGCCAGGTTTCAGCCAGATTTACTGTAGAATTCCTCAGAAATTAAAATGTACTTGTATTCAATGCAATACAGCCAATACACTACAATTATGTCAATTTTCAAAAATTCATTAAAAATCATCCTGAGTAGGTGATGTCCAACTTTCAACACATCCCCCCTCTGGGACACCTACTGTACCTGTGTGCCAGGTTTCAGCCAGATTTACTGTAGAATTCCTCAGAAATTAATGGAAACATTTATTCAATCTAATACAGTCAGTACAATATAATTATGTCAATTTTCAAAAATTCATTAAAAATCATACATAATAGTTGATGTCCAACTTTCAACACTTTCTTACTCTGGGCGTCCTACCGTACCTCTGGGCCAAGTTACATCTCAATTCACTGTAATCTTTATCAAAAATTGAAAGAACAATTATATGTGAATGCTGGATGTGTGTCCTTTCAAAGTGACACTAAATAACAGAACTCAGGCACTTAGTGCAGCTGCCGTACCCTACTGTGATGCAGCAAGTTAGTAGGCTCTCAATGGGCGAGTGAGCTGTAGTCCACAAAGAGCATTCTGGCGTAGCTCTGCCGCTGTTCTAGGTGACTCAGCACCGAGTGGAGGGTGATGGCATCTTCTGTGAATCTGTTTGCACGGTATGCAAACTGGTGGTGGTCGAATTCTGGGGGGAGGTAATCCTTGGTGGTGCTGAAGGACTAGTCTCTCAAAGCATTTCATGATTACCGGTGTGAGGGCCACAGGGCAATAATAGTTCAGGCTGGTGATGGGAGACTTCTTTGGCACTGGGATGATTGTGGCTGATTTTAGACAGGATGGGATGGCTGCTTCATCTAGTGAGAGGTTGAAGATTCTGGTGGAGATGAGGGTGAGCTGGTGGGCACATGGTCTTAGCACTTTACCACGTATTCCGTCTGGACGCCTTCCTGGGGTTCACTGCTAGGAACACACATCTGACATCGTGCTCCGTTACAGTGAATGGAGCGGTGCAGGAACCAGGTGAGGATGAGGATGGGAGCAGGGCTGAGGCAGATGAATGCTGCTGTTGTGGTGTTTCAAAGCGGGCGAAGAAGCTGTTTATTTCCTCTGCTATCTGCACACTCAGGTTTTCTGTTTTCACAGTTCTGCCTCTGTGGTTTATGATGTCTATTATTCCATGCCACACCTCTCGTGTGTTGTTGCTGGACAGGTGGGACCCCTTTTCAGGTCAGCTCGAGCAGACCTGTACAGAGATCTGTCAACAGACCTACAGGGAGTGCAGAATTATTAGGCAAGTTGTATTTTTGAGGAATAATTTTATTATTGAACAACAACCATGTTCTCAATGAACCCAAAAAACTCATTTATATCAAAGATGAATGTTTTTGGAAGTAGTTTTTAGTTTGTTTTTAGTTTTAGCTATTTTAGGGGGATATCTGTGTGTGCAGGTGACTATTACTGTGCATAATTATTAGGCAACTTAACAAAAAACAGATATATACCCATTTCAATTATTTTTTTTACCAGTGACACCAATATAACATCTCCACATTCACAAATATACATTTCTGACATTCAAAAACAAATCAGCGACCAATATAGCCACCTTTCTTTGCAAGGACACTCAAAAGCCTGCCATCCATGGATTCTGTCAGTGTTTTGATCTGTTCACCATCAACATTGTGTGCAGCAGCAACCACAGCCTCCCAGACACTGTTCAGAGAGGTGTACTGTTTTCCCTCCTTGTAAATCTCACATTTGATGATGGACCACAGGTTCTCAATGGGGTTCAGATCAGGTGAACAAGGAGGCCATGTCATTAGTTTTTCTTCTTTTATACCCTTTCTTGCCACCCACGCTGTGGAGTACTTGGACGTGTGTGATGGAGCATTGTCCTGCATGAAAATCATGTTTTTCTTGAAGGATGCAGACTTCTTCCTGTACCACTGCTTGAAGAAGGTGTCTTCCAGAAACTGGCAGTAGGACTGGGAGTTGAGCTTGACTCCATCCTCAACCCGAAAAGGCCCCACAAGCTCATCTTTGATGATACCAGCCCAAACCAGTACTCCACCTCCACCTTTCCGGCGTCTGAGTGGGACTGGAGCTCTCTGCCCTTTACCAATCCAGCCACGGGCCCATCCATCTGGCCCATCAAGACTCACTCTCATTACATCAGTCCATAAAACCTTAGAAAAATCAGTCTTGAGATATTTCTTGGCCCAGTCTTGACGTTTCAGCTTGTGTGTCTTGTTCAGTGGTGGTCGTCTTTCAGCCTTTCTTACCTTGGCCATGTCTCTGAGTATTGCACACCTTGTGCTTTTGGGCACTCCAGTGATGTTGCAGCTCTGAAATATGGCCAAACTGGTGGCAAGTGGCATCTTGGCAGCTGCACGCTTGACTTTTCTCAGTTCATGGGCAGTTATTTTGTGCCTTGGTTTTTCCACACGCTTCTTGCAACCCTGTTGACTATTTTGAATGAAACGCTTGATTGTTCGATGATCACGCTTCAGAAGCTTTGCAATTTTGAGACTGCTGCATCCCTCTGCAAGATATCTCACTATTTTTGACTTTTCTGAGCCTGTCAAGTCCTTCTTTTGACCCATTTTGCCAAAGGAAAGGACGTTGCCTAATAATTATGCACACCTGATATAGGGTGTTGATGTCATTAGACCACACCCCTTCTCATTTTTTGAGATGCACATCACCTAATATGCTTAATTGGTAGTAGGCTTTTGAGCCTATACAGCTTGGAGTAAGACACCATGCATGAAGAGGATGATGTGGACAAAATACTCATTTGCCTAATAATTCTGCACTCCCTGTAAAGTCAGCATTGTGGGGTTTGAGGAGTGTGCAGACGTCGCTGGTCATCCGGTGTTTTTGGTTTGGGAAAACCCGAATGCTTTTGTCCACAGTCACATTTGCAATACAGAACTTGATATAGTCCAGTACTGATCCTGTGAAAGTTTATAATGCAATATATTATACTTTACCAATGTAATGCTGCATGCCAAATCAATTTTGAAAATATCTGTGAATTTTGTATTGAAAAATGCAGGTATCTTTCAGGTTTATTTTTATGGTAAATGGCCTGTATTTATATAGCGCTTTACTAGTCCCTAAGGACCCCAAAGCGCTTTACACGTCCAGTCATCCACCCATTCACACACAGGTGATGGCAGCTACATTGTAGCCACAGCCACCCTGGGGCGCACTGACAGAGGCGAGGCTGCCGGACACTGGCGCCACCGGGCCCTCTGACCACCACCAGTAGGCAACGGGTGAAGTGTCTTGCCCAAGGACACAACTACCGAGACTGTCCGAGGCGGGGCTCGAACCGGCAACCTTCCAATTACAAGGCGAACTCCCAACTCTTGAGCCACGATCGCCCCGTTTATGTTATCAAAAATGTATTAAAAGTATAAGCATGAAAAATTACAAGAGTGCAATAAAAAATATAACCAAACAAGCTTAATTTACAGTTTGAAATACAGAAGATAATGAAAATATATAAATAACTACCTATTAATCCCCATATCCAAGTATCTTGACGTGTAAAAACAAATTGCATTCTTTCCTCAGTTTCTATTAATAAGACTTAAATTTACATGAAATTATTCAAAATTATATACATTATTCATAATGTGACAAAGAATTCAGAAACAACATGGAGAATGTCTTGATGCATGCTCAATCATCCAGGTAATTAAATCCCTAAAGGTTGATTCTGTTCATCTGGACGTAGCGTTTTCAATGGGAGAAACGTTTTGTCACTCATCCAAGTGACTTCTGCAGTCTCAGCTGACTGCAGGTTTCCCTAATCTTATAATAATAATAATAATAATAATAATGGATTCCATTTATATAGTGCTTTTCGAGACCCTCAGAGCGCTTTACAAATCCACTATTCATTTACACACGGGTGGAGGCAGCTACAGTTGTAGCCACAGCTGCCCTGGGGCAGACTGACAGAAGTGAGGCTGCCATATCGCGCCATCGGCCCCTGTGGCCAACACCAGTAGGTTTTAGATGAAGTGTCTTGCCCAAGGACACAACGACCGAGACTGTGGGAGCCGGGGCTCAAACCGGCAACCTTCCAATTACAAGACGAATTGCCAACTCTCATTATGCAATATACTGTTTAAAAGAAAAAACTTTTTTTTTGCCTTGACAACATACATTCATCTTCATTTCAAATAAGTAGTTATTTTTCACACAGAGAGCAATACCATTCTCCAGCCTCTGCTGTCCAAAACTACTCTGTATTCATCTGGAGGCACTGTGTGTGAAACCACTTTAAATAGCTCTCATGCAGGAACAAAGCAATTGTATAAAATGAAGTGAGGGAATGGAGCTATAAATAGATTAATATAGATATATGAAAATAAACTTATATATAGACATAGGAGCACAAGTTTTAACATTAATGTTTCTGGGATATAATAAACAATATAAGCATACAGGTGTCTAAGCAAACATTGTGGCATACAAAGTGATAGTGCAGTGAGTCATGTTTATTCCTGTTCAGTATGTGTCTGACACAAGTGGATGAATTTAAAAGTCTGACAGCAGCAGCAACAACAGACTATGCCTTCCTAATGACTTTCTATCTGTTTACATCTTTTTCTTTGATGCCTGTATCCCAGCTTGAAGAGTCTTGGACCCTTTTTCTAGTCAGTGGGTGTGTGGGCAGACAACTCTGGCTTGTCACCGAGTTGGATTTCCTGGTATTTGTAAGATGGCACTATCTACAAATCAGGACACATTAACTATGATATTAAAAAATGACATGATGACATAGTTCTTGGTCAGTTTAACAAGCATTTCTCAGTTTTGTTCTTTATAGTTCTGTTCATCATATCATTGCTTGTGAGTCCTGGATTATTTGATGATATGTTTACATTATGTATTCTTTTGTTTTCAGTTCCATGTTGCTTTTAAGTGTAGTTCTTCTTCAGCGTTCCACAAGTGGATGGAACACTTGTGAAAACACTCTAGTGTTAAAGCCAGTCTTGTCTTCATGTCTGTTTATGCTTTTGTCTGTGTCAAGCTCGTGTGTCTTAGTCTGTGTTTTAGTTTGGTGGCCTCTTGTCTCTTTCTTGTGTTGAGTCTTACTTCCACTGTCTTCTTATTCCCAATGTATCCCTGCTGTGTTACACAGCCGTCTCCAATTCCCCTAATCGCCATCCTATTTATACATTTTGCCAATCTCCCGGTCTGAAGTACATTATTCTATTCTATTCTATTCTATTCTATTCTATTCTATTCTATTTATACAGCACCAAATCGCAACAACAGTCACCTAAAGACACTTTATGTTGCTGGGTAAAAACGCAACAATAATACAAAGAAAACCCCAACAATTTAAGTACCCCATATGAGCTAACATTTAGTGTGAGTGGGAAGGAAAAACTCCATTTGAAGAGGTAGAAACATCTGGCAGAAACAGGCTCAAGGAGAGACACCCATAGGACAACATATACACTGTGCAAGAGATACATACTAACTAATGATTAAATGCAGAGAGGTGTATAAACACAGAACGAGCAAAGAAGGAAAAAATTCATACATGATGGGAAGTCAGCAAGAGCCTAGGCTTATTGCAGCACAAATAAGGGAAGATTCAGGGTCACCTGATCCACTATAACTGTATTATTTGTCAAAACTGAGGGTTTTAATGCTAATCTCAAAAGCAGAGACGGGTGTTTGTCTTCTGAATTAATTTAGAATAGAATAGAATAGAATTCAACTTTATTGTCATTGCACATGTCACAGGTACAAGGCAACGAAATGCAGTTTGCATCCATCAAGAAGTATATATTGTAATAGATGTATTACAATATATATTAGCAATAATATAGGTATGTAAGTATATTACAGAAATGGGTCTATTATGGTATGTTACAATGTACACAGTATGAAGTAAGTTATGAATATGCTATAACTATAAGTATGTACAGGCTGTAGTGAGTACAAGCTATGAACAGGATATAAATATGAAAAACTATACAGAATATGAAATAAAAAAAACTATACAGAAGTATGAGATATACAGCTATACAGAAATGTGAACTATGCAGGTTATAAACCGTTGCAGAATTAAAAATTATCGTTTTGTACAGAATGATGTGAGCTGCATCCACAGAAGAGAGGTCTAAGAGATGAAGACTCTGATTCCTGTTCAACATTAAAATTCTATACAAACCACAAGTACACCTAATATTCTAAAATTAAAATCTGGATTTCAAAGCTAGTCAGTGAAGACAAGCAAATATGCTGTCTCTTTATAGTCCCTGTCATGACTCTCTCCGCAGCACTTTTGATCCATCAATATTAAACAATTATTGATGCATCGGATTGAGATGAAACCTAGCCCACAGGTACAGTAGGTGTTCCAGAAGAGAAATGTGTTGAAAGTTGGACATCAACTACTCAGGATGATTTTTAATGAATTTTCGAAAATTGACATAATTCTACTGTATTGGCCGACTGCATTGGATACAAGTACCCTTTAATTTCTGAGGAATTCTACAGTAAATCTGGATGAAACTTGGCACACAGGTACAGTAGGTGTCCTAGAGAAGGAATCTGTTGAAAGTTGGACATCAACTACTCAGGATGATTTTTCATGAATTTTTGAAAATTGCCATAATTGTAGTGTATTGGCTGTATTGCATTGAACACAAGTTTCCTTTAATTTCTGAGGAATTCTACAGTAAATCTGGATGAAACCTGGTACACAGGTACAGTAGGTGTCCCAGAGGGGGGATGTGTTGAAAGTTGGACATCAACTACTCAGGATGATTTTTAATGAATTTTCGAAAATTGACATAATTCTATTGTACTGACTGTATTAGATTGAATAAATGTTTCCATTAATTTCTGAGGAATTCTACAGTAAATCTGGATGAAACCTGGCACACAGGTACAGTAGGTGTCCCAGAGAAGGAATCTGTTGAAAGTTGGACATCAACTACTCAGGATGATTTTTAATGAATTTTTGAAAATTGACATAATTCTATTGTACTGACTGTATTAGATTGAATAAATGTTTCCATTAATTTCTGAGGAATTCTACAGTAAATCTGGATGAAACCTGGCACACAGGTACAGTAGGTGTCCCAGAGGGGGGATGTGTTGAAAGTTGGACATCAACTACTCAGGATGATTTTTAATGAATTTTTGAAAATTGCCATAATTGTAGTGTATTGGCTGTATTGCATTGAACACAAGTTTCCTTTAATTTCTGAGGAATTCTACAGTAAATCTGGATGAAACCTGGTACACAGGTACAGTAGGTATCCCAGAGGGGGGGATGTGTTGAAAGTTGCACATCAACTACTCAGGATGATTTTTAATGAATTTTTGAAAATTGCCATAATTGTAGTGTATTGGCTGTATTGCATTGAACACAAGTTTCCATTAATTTCTGAGGAATTCTACAGTAAATCTGGATGAAACCTGGTACACAGGTACAGTAGGTGTCCCAGAGAAGGAATCTGTTGAAAGTTGGACATCAACTACTCAGGATGATTTTTAATGAATTTTTGAAAATTGACATAATTGTACTGACTGTATTAGATTGAATAAATGTTTCCATTAATTTCAGAGGAATTCTACAGTAAATCTGGATGAAACCTGGCACACAGGTACAGTAGGTGTCCCAGAGGGGGGATGTGTTGAAAGTTGCACATCAACTACTCAGGATGATTTTTAATGAATTTTCGAAAATTGACATAATTCTACTGTATTGGCCGACTGCATTGGATACAAGTACCCTTTAATTTCTGAGGAATTCTACAGTAAATCTGGATGAAACTTGGCACACAGGTACAGTAGGTGTCCTAGAGAAGGAATCTGTTGAAAGTTGGACATCAACTACTCAGGATGATTTTTCATGAATTTTTGAAAATTGACATAATTGTAGTGTATTGGCTGTATTGCATTGAACACAAGTTTCCTTTAATTTCTGAGGAATTCTACAGTAAATCTGGATGAAACCTGGCACACAGGTACAGTAGGTGTCCCAGAGAAGGAATCTGTTGAAAGTTGGACATCAACTACTCAGGATGATGTTTAATGAATTTTTGAAAATTGACATAATTCTATTGTACTGACTGTATTGCATTGAATACAAGTACACTTTAATTTCTGAGGAATTCTACAGTAAATCTGGCTGAAACCTGGCACACAGGTACAGTAGGTGTCCCAGAGGGGGGATGTGTTGAAAGTTGGACATCAACTACTCAGGATGATTTTTAATGAATTTTCGAAAATTGACATAATTCTACTGTATTGGCCGACTGCATTGGATACAAGTACCCTTTAATTTCTGAGGAATTCTACAGTAAATCTGGATGAAACCTGGCACACAGGTACAGTAGGTGTCCCAGAGGAGGGATGTGTTGAAAGTTGGACCTCAACTACTCAGGATGACTTTTAATGAATTTTTGAAATAAACATAATTGTAGTGCATTGACTGTATTGCACTGAATATGAGTTTACTGTGATTTCTGAGTAATATTACAGTAAATCTGGGTAAAACCTGGCCCAGAGGTAAAGTAGGTGTCCGAGAAGAGGATTGTGTTGAAAGCTTGGCATCAACTTTTAAGAACGATTTTTAATGAATTTTTGAATATGCAACCAGACTGTATTGGGCTGTTCCATTGTAATTTGTGTGCGTGCGTGTGACTGTTCACGCGCGTGCACGTGTGCGCGAGTCTAGGCTTTCAATCAGGATATAAAGCGAAAAGGCGCTACCGTAAAGACTGGTGTAAATGCGCAAGGAAATTTATGCGGCGGATAGGAGGCGGCTGGCTTGACCGCGGCTCACAAATGACGGCTCACATATTTTCGTACCTTATCTGTGGAATCAGCGCGTACAAGTCGTCATTCAAGCAAAGGTAAGTCAGCTCGAGTACTGCGAGTGAAATGCGTTTGATTTCCTTGCAAACATTCAGATTAGTGCAGCATAAATTCATTCATGAGGGGAAATTACAGTGAGAACATGTGGAGGCTGTTAGGTGGATAACATAGCGAGTTCAGTGCATTGATGTGACATTCTCCTGAAGGATTGTTATTCTTTATGGTTAAAGAAATTGCACTAATTTATTCATATTTATTATAAATAATCCTAATTAAACATCTTGCTTCCATGTTTGTATCTTGTGTCACTAAAAATACAATTCATTTTAATTTTATATATTGATCAATGACCTGCAGAATCTCCTTATCATATTAAGGGATTCATAATTGTCACTTTATGCTTTCTCCATCTCTAAAGTGATGACATCCTTGCATTACCGGTACATACTTTAGGTTCATTTTCTGCAGGCAGATTTACAGTATAACATGCAGCGTTCTATAGATGGACACATAAAGAAATGAAAAATTACATGTATGTGCTAACTTTCTAAACACTTTGTTACATTTATGATAAAGTAGATAAAACACATTTCACCAAGCATTTCACTACATATCGTACTGTGTATGACTGTGTACGTGACAAATAAAATTTGAATTTGAACATTTACGTCGGCCTTGGCTCATAGTTCTTGTCTTTAAATGAACTTTGTCTGTGTGTGTTTCAGGTCCTGCACTCTCAAAGACTGAATGAACCAGCATTGCAGCCATGGGTCACTGTGAGCATCACAGGGAAGGTTGAAGCCGCCCACTGCACCTGTATGGCCGGAGTCGCAGAGACCTGCAGCCATGTCGCTGCTCTTCTGTTTAATGTAGAAGCAACCGTGTTGATCCGTGGCACAAGGACTGTTACAGATGAACCTGCATACTGGGTTTTGCTGGGTAATATGACCAAGATACAGCCAGAGGTTGGCCATAAGATAGACTTCTCCTCTTCAGCTGCCCAAAAAAAGGCTCTTGATCAAAACCTAAACAGACCATCTGTAGTGACAGGTAAAAGGAGCTGTCCTCAAAACAGAAAAATCCCACCTGCTATACTTGGAGGAGTTGTCACTGCTATTGGATACTTTGCTGGAACACAGTAAAGCTGTGGGTTGTGGGAATGACCCATAATGTTTTATCTAGGGGTCTAGATTTATGCCTGTAGTGCACTGCCGTGTAAATAATTTGCATTTACTGAATATATACTGACTGAGTCCCACTGTTCAAAAGTTGAATAAAGAAACAAACTAATTTTTGCCTCTTTTTTTTTTTATTGAAACCACCTTATAGAACATCACATCAGTTACAATGTAGAATCCATGTCATTTATAGTTTACAAATGACAAAATGTTTACACAAAATCATGAGTGTTTACATGACATCACCCACTACTAACATTATTTACTGTATCTTTTGAAAAAATACAGCAATTTTAACAGCACAAGACTTAAGAATATTTAACAGGAGCAGGTTTCATTCTTCCCTGGTTTTATTATCACACTGTTCACCAAAACGCAGCAAACCTTCACCATCTTATCCAGAAGGGTCCCCTCTTCACCCTCACATGGAAGAAGTAATCTGATTGGCATGGTGGTATGTTTGCAGCAGGTCCCTTGTGTAGCGCTGGAACCCAGTCACGATGTTTCATCCATTTCATAGGCTGGTTTGCTGCAATAATGCCAAATAATTAGCAACTCTATAAATAGAAGCTGGGAGGAAGCTGGTGGCTGCCTTGTTTAGCAATCACGTGATTTTCGCGCATTGCATGCCGGGAACTCGTGGCAAAACAATCCAAGTACCGCATCAAATGCAAGCATTTGCAGCACCGCAAAACGTTCATTCTCCGGTTCCAATGCCTTCTTGTTTTTTCTTTGACGCACAAAAAGGAATGTACAAAAACAAAAGGAGAACAATGCCGGTCCGTACAAAGACAGATTCGACGAAAAGACAAAGAAAAGATACGAGGAAAAAATCAAAGGAGTGAAAGGGTTAGACCCTTACGAGTACACAGAGTGGACAAAAGACGTTAGCGTGCTGCCCAACTTTCACCACGCTCATATTTATAATCATACGGTTCTTGGAGTGAGTGCATACACTCATGAAGTTTAGTAACTTCAGGTCACTGCAACAAGCCCAGGTACAGTTTACCGACGGATGGGTACAGGACCTTGAAACGCACCGTGTAGAACGAAAGACCATCGTACGAACAAAGGTAAGTTTACCAGTCTCACAAATCGTCGTCATAAATACACATTCGTTAACCGTTTATTAAAATAACCTTTGAGCTCAATGGTAATTAATTAGTAGTGGAAATAATTTCTGGTAGCATTACAGAAATGTAGCAGTGACAATAATATTGTATGCTGTAATCGTACTGGACAATTAGTGATACAAAACAACTGTTTTATCCTGTGAATAAAAGTATATGTTTTTGTCAATGTACCATGGTAATAACAGAAGCGAAACGCAATATTGTGTCAGGACAATTCACTATTTATGCACAATAAACACAATAAACAAAGGAGCATAGCGCAACAATTTCTGTTCGGCGCCAGACTTGCTTGTAACCTATATCACCAATTATGTTAAGAAAAATGACGTATTAACTACTACAAAACTCTGACCTTTGTGGGAATGCTTGGAGCAGACTAACCTGTGAGCTGGAGTGTTCTGAGACGTTATATTTGGTATATCCAGACCATCCGTCGGCTCTTACTTCGGAAACATGGCTTAAAAAATTTCTCCTCAACGACTTAATCCGATAAAAAAAAAAACGATCTCTTTACCCGTCGGCTTCCCGTGGCTGTCATGCGGCCGGCTATTGCAGTTAATAATACAACAGTTTCTTGCCATTTTTTGGGTTTCTTTTTATCGCTGTGTAACTGAGTTCAATTGAAAGCCTGCGTGCGCTAGTACCTCTTGCCACAAGTTCCCAGAATCCTTTGCGGTTTTACCCCTGAATGACGTCACATTTTCAATCTTTATCCTGGTGGGCCGGTCTCTAGTCAAAATGCCCGGGCCGATTTTTTGTCCCAGTCCAGCCTTGCCACCGGGCAAATGCCCGGTATGCCAGTCCAGCTATGCGGGGCGGTCCCTCTGGATTGGCAGACCGGGGTCCAATCTTTAAGAAGTGCAACTGGAGGTTGTGCTTCAACTACAGGGAGATCACACTCCATAGCCTCCCCAGGAAGGTCTATGCCAGGGTGCTGGAAAGGAGAGTTGACCCTTTAGTCAAACCTCAGATACAGGAGGAACAATGTGGTTTTCATCCACCAGGGCTGCCCTTTGATTCTGTTTATAAATTTTATGTGCAGAATTTCATCTGTGCTTTTTTCAGATGATGTGGTTCTGTCGGCTTTATCGGGTGGTGGCCTCTGGCTCTCACTGTAGTGGTTTGCATCCGAGTGTGAAGTGGAGGGAATGAGAATCAACATGAATGTGAGTGAGAATGAGAATCAAATTTGAGGTCTTAGCTGGAAAATGGTAGAGTGCTTACTGTGGGTCAGGACCAAATTGCTGCCCCAAGTGGAGGAGTTCAGCACCTCCCTTAGATACAGGGTGAGGAGTTCAGTAATTAGAGATGCGTAAAGTTTTTATTTAAAAAATAAAATAAAATAAGAGTTAGATACCTGACTCTCCAAATACATTTCCTGTAATGTGGGTACAATTCACATATTCCTACCAGCGTATGAACAGTCAGTTCCTGATACATATAATTTGACTGAAGATTTGTATGCTTGGAGTGAATAAGGTCCTTGTTTTAAGCTCAGGCCTCTAATGATTGTGCAAATTGGACCCAAAAACTAGGAGCCCTGCATTACAGAGCTCTGGGTCCTCAACAAAAAGGTTATATAATAATGTAAATAATGTAAAAATAAATATAGATGCTTGGTAGTGTGCTGATTTGCCACTAAAGTAACATCAAAAGTACATCCCCGTGAAACATTAAATTGGCTAGTTTCTACGTGTGGCTAACCATAGGCCACATTTTATCTCCTGCTAAATTTTCAGACAAACTCTTGTAATTCACCGTTTATCATTTGTATATTCTCCCAGTCCACGATGAAATAGAATAGAATAGAATTCAACTTTATTGTCATTGCACATGCACAGGTACAGGGCAACGAAATGCAGTTTGCATCCATCCAGAAGTGCTTTAGTGATATAGATATATTACAATATATATTAGCAATAATATAGATATGTGAGTATATTACAGAAATGGGTCTATTATGGTATGTTATAATGTCGTCCAGGTGAGATCCTCGGAGATGTGGACTCCCAGGAACTTGAAGCTGCTCACACGCTCCACAGCCGTCCCCTTAATGTGGATGGGTGGATGTGGGTCAGCATTCCTCCTGTAGTCCACGATGAGCTCCTTGGTCTTCTCGGTGTTAAGCAGCAGGTTGTTTCTGTCGCACCACTCAGCCAGACGATCCACCTCCTCCCTGTAGGCGGCCTCATCGTTGTCACTGATGAGGCCAATCACCGTGGTGTCATCTGCAAACTTAATGATGGTGTTGGAACCATCAGCAGGTCTGCAGTCGTGGGTGAAGAGGGAGTAGAGGAAAGGGCTCATCACACAGCCTTGTGGTACACCGGTGTTCATTGTGATGGTAGATGAGCAGCGGTTATCCAGCCGGACATGTTGGGGGCGGTTGGTCAGGAAGTCCAGTAACCATTTGCAGATGAGGGAACTGATGCCCAGGTCTGTCAGTTTCCTGATGAGTTGTGAGGGGTGGATTGTATTGAATGCTGAACTGAAGTCTATAAACAGCATTCTGGCGTAGGTGTTGTTGTTGTCCAGGTGTGAGAGGACAGAGTGCATTGCGATGGAGACTGCATCCTCTGTGCTCCTGTTCCGGCGGTATGCGAATTGGTGGGGGTCCAGGGTGGGGGGGAGACAGGATTTGAAGTGTGCTAGGACCAGTCGCTCTAAGCACTTAGTGATGATGGGGGTGAGTGCTACCGGGCGGTAATCATTGAGGCAAGATGGGTTGGAGTTTTTGGGTATCGGGACGATGGAGGTGGATTTGAAGCAGGCTGGTACCACAGCGTGGGCCAAGGACAGATTGAATATGTCTGTGAGCACTCCTGCAAGCTCCCCAGAACACGCTCTGAGAACACGCCCGGGGATGCCATCAGGGCCTGCAGCCTTGTGGACATTGATCCTGCTCAGCACCGCTCCTACATCGGTGGGGGAGAGAGTCATAGGTTGGTGGTCTGGCGTCATGTCTGCTTTGGTTGTGGTTGTGGGGTTCCCTCGCTCAAAACGAGCATAAAAGTTGTTGAGCTCGTTGAGGAAGGAGACATCAGAGGATGCGGGGGAGGGTTTGGTGGTCCTGTAGTCTGTAATGGTCTGGAGTCCTTGCCACATGCGTCGGGGGTTGGAGTTGGAGAAGTGTTCTTCTACCTTCTTTTTGTAATGGTGTTTGGCTTTTTTGATGCCCTTCTTTAGATTAGCCCTGGCTGTACTGTAGGCGTGTGCATCTCCAAATTCAAATTCAAATAAATTCAAATTCAAATTCAAATTTTATTTGTCACATACACAGTCATACACAGTACGATATGTAGTGAAATGCTTGGACAACTGCTCGTGACCTAAAGAAAACAAAAAAGGAAAGGCTATGAATAAGATAGGAAATAAATATGAAAAATTAAAAAGGGTAAATTTAACTAGGAAGGAATAAAATATAAATTAAGGTTAAAAATGAAATAACTGTACAACACAAATTAGAATGAAGGGTAAATTTAACTGGGAGAATAAGATAAAATATATAAATTAAAGTTGAAAATAAAATAACTGTACAACAAAATACACAATACACAATATAGAACTATATAAGAATGTATGAAGAAATCTAAATATAAATAAATATATACACAATAACAGCAGCTGTACAAGTATTAACTGGAAATGAAGAATATAGTGACCAGTGTTGTGCAAAAACAATGTCCAGAAAGTCCAGTGTGTGTGTAAGAACCATATGTGTGGGTCAGTACTGTGTGGTGGTGTGATTGAGAGACCGTATCGCCTGCGGGAAGAAGCTCCTCCTCAGTCTCTCTGTGTTGGTCTTCAGGGAGCGGAATCGCTTTCCTGACCTCAACAGAGAGAACAGTCTGTTGTTGGGATGGCTGAGGTCCTTCACGATCTTCCTGGCCTTGGTCCAGCACCGCCTGCTGTAGATTGAGTGCAGGTCAGGGAGCTCGGAGCGGATGGTGCGCTCAGCTGACCGCACAACCCTCTGTAGAGCTCCTGACCTAAAGGCAGTGTTGCGGGCCTTCAGGAGGAGACGAACATCCCGGTTCATCCAAGGCTTCTGGTTGGGGTACATGGTGATCCGTTTCTGGGTGGTGACACTGTCTGTGGTTTTGGAGATGTAATCCAGTACAGATGAGGCGTACTGGTCCAGGTCTGTGTGGGTGAACATATTCCAGTCTGTGTTTTTAAATCTGTCCTGGAGCACTGCGTCTGTCCCCTCTGGCCACACTTTAATTGTCCTCACAGCAGGTTTCACACGTTGGATGAGTGGTGAATACCGAGGTGTGAGGAACAGGGAGAGATGGTCCGATTGTCCAATGTGGGGGATACTCCAAATACTCCAAGAAATCCAAAAGAATTTCCTACATACAGTCAAAAGCATGTAAACAAACATCACATTAACACACGCCTACACTAGTGTGAAGCAGCAAGTTGGATGTTGAATAAATATAATACAGGTTATCGAGGGATTGCATGCCAATCCCAACTGAAGGCAAACGTGACAGATGTAAAAAAATAAAGTGGTTTTCATATATTAAATCATAAAAAATTATTTCATATATGAAAATGTCAACGTTATCAATCCCTTATCAACAAACAGTATATCAAAGACATTAGATTCATGTAAATTATACATTTTATGCATAGATAAGAGCATTCTATCAGAACGCTAAGCAAACAGCACAAAGCAAAGATGAAAACTTGAACAGACTTTAATGTGAGCATGCCATTGCATGTTTTTCTGTGCGCATAATTTCGAAGTGAAAATATATGCTAATACTATGGACACCAACATCATTCATTCTATTTTTGAAAGTCAAATTAGTCCTTCATAAGTCTTTTTAATTTGCATATGTATCTGCAGTAACCTCTTACAGTAACTCATCATATACTCCTATTACTAGACACCAGGTTTTAGTCTTCTGCCGACCTTGTAAGTTGCTGTAGGGAGAGCTCCATCAGTTGATAGTTCATCATTTCTGAGCACCGATGGGTCCGTCTACCATCTTGTACAGCAGGTTAGTGACGCTTTCACAAAAATGTTTGGATATGTGTGTAAAGTATCATTTAAAACGAATTGAAAATAGTGTTTTGAAACTTGGGATTGTTTTTTTGTTTTTTTGTTGTTGTTTTTTTTCTTTTCTTTTGCCTGTCCCGTTTGGCTCTTTTGCCATCAGAATTATTGTCTAAAGGCAAAGAAAGATGCCCAACAGATTTACTTTACCAAATTGACCATCCCAGCCTTGCCATAATGGTCCATTTGTGTCACCTTTTATTGTTTATTTTATTTTCACTTGCTGAATACGGGACAGACTTGACTGGGGGAAAGAAGGGGAGAAAGAAAGAGAAACAGCTGAGAAGAGGGACGGGGGAAAAGGGCAAAAAAACAAAAACCAACAGAATGGGCAGAAAAAGAAAAAGAAAATGCATCTATCGATCACCTGGATCACCTGTTGAGAAAGAAAAAAGAAAACAAGCAGAAGAGAACAAGAGTAATAGAATAAACAACATCACAATGATATATGGGAATATGACAGTAAATACTAAATGTTAAACATTATTGTGCAGCACATAAGATCAACAGAACACAGTGTGCTTTGAGGTAGGAGCCAAAAAGGGTGTAGTTTGTGGGTGTGATCACCCGTGTGTACACCTGTGAGCATGGACGCGCTTGTTTTTTTTTAAAAGGTTCCTTCATGTAATGATCTGCTAGAGGGTGTGGGGGGGCCACAGCCCCGTCCTCCAGGGCATGAAGCAGGTATGGAGGAGATCAAAACTCCAGACATCCAGAGGCCCCCAGAACACAAGAGACCAAGGAAGACCAACAGATGGGCAGCCGCGCCACTGTCCCAGAAAGAGCTGAGGAGAGTCCCAGATGAGGGCTCACTCAGCAGCCGCGGAGCAGAAGCCAGGGGGGGTTGCAGTGACGCGCCCGTGAGCTCCGCCGGAATTGTTTGTAAATGTATTTGAAGTTTGATGCTGATTTGTGGGTATGATTTCTGGCTGTCGGTCTGATAAGCGCCTCAGTGTCAGCTTTAAATGTAATTTTTTTTGTGTAATATATCAGGATATTTATATTAGAGCATTTTTACACTATTAATATTGGCAGTTTTCGATCATGTCCTTACTATCTTGGAGAAACTGAGACTGCAAAACTTCCTCTGGGATTAATAAAGTTTTCAGATTCTGAATCGCTTGGTTTGCTTGAGTATAAATGATATAACCTAAAACATAAAAAAATCTAAAACCTTTTTAAAAAATATTTTTAACCCTCTCCAGGCAGGCGTTGCCGATTTGCAACGGTTAAAAACTAACAACCTGATTACCCCACATACATTTTTTTTTTTACTCAGAAGTACCACTGCAGGACTTGGTTGTCCATTAGCAACTAAAACTTAATTTGACCCTGAGAGGGTTAAAGAAGGCTGTGCCGCATCACTTTTTTTGCTTTTGTGGTCCACATGTTTGCAGTGTGTGAAAGATTTGGACATTGGACAGGCCAGTTTAGGAGCCATACTGTACACGACCACATAAAATATGGTCTGACATGGTCTTGCTGTAATGAGTCTTTCAGAAGTGTTCTTGAGCCCAAGCAGTGATTTCCATACATAGTATTATATCACATCTCTTTTTAAATTGGATTGCACAGTGATGGAGTGGTTAGCTCTGTTAATTAAAAGCATGAAGGTCCTGGGTTTTAAGTCACCAGCCTGTTGGAGCTTTCTGCCTGGAGTTTGCGTGAGTTCCCCGTGATGCCGTGAGTTGCCACAGGGTGTGCCACACCCTACATTCAAAAGACAGCCAAGTTAGGTTAACATACTCTAAACTGGAGGGAGGTGTGAATGTGGGCATGAATAGTTCCTCTGTGTGATAGCCTGGCAGGATGGATGGAACGGTTTGTAATTCCAGGCTCAACAGTAATGGCCGTTCTATATTAGAGTTCAGCTTTGTCTCTTGTGTGTGGATTTGTTTTTACTATTTAATGTCTATCATACAACATAGAATCTACATTTCTTTTTCATTCTTAGAGTATTTTGTAGCTTGCTGCGGATATATTTTTCTCCCCAAAAAAGGTGTTTATGTTGTACTTGAACTATATTTAGTCAAATGATTACCAATCATTGCACCGCCTTTTTACACATCATCCAATTTTTTGGGAACTTACTTGTTTACAGAGCTAGTGCTGTAATACAAGCTAGACACACACTTTATCAGATACACCTGCACAGTTTAACTGTTCTTTCGAGATAAGCGGATTTCTTTGTACTGCATCATATTCAAATGTGTTTTTTTTCCTCTCTCATGTGTGCAAAACGGGAAAGATAAAGCGACAGAAAATCTTTTTCATGCATCACCTTCATTTGTTTTGAAGCGGAACATTTTAATTATAGCATGCTGTGTACTCCAAATGCTTTTTAAAAATATCATTTATTTTTCCCAAAACAGGATGTGGACCTTTTTATTTCTTTACATCTTGGGCATAAACTTCTGTCAGGTTTGTTGATTACACACAATTACACATTTTGATCTTAAAGTTCAACTGTATCATGAAATTAAAAAAAAAAAGAAGAAAAAAATGGAATCACTTTTCTTTCACAGGCTGATAATTCAACACAAATGCTTTATGCCAAACTGATAATAGACAAAAGTGCAATTGCAAATATCACGAGCATACTGAAGAATTTTACGTATAACAATACATTTGTTGTAGCACCTGTAATGACAACAGGTAAACTAATTTCCAATCTTCCACATCATGCTGTGATTTATGAAGAAAATACTTATATAACCTCTAGCTCTAACCCTGAATAACTCTTGTCCTCATAAGTGTGCACAAATGGTACCGGCAGCAAAGAATGTGAATGCAAACCAGACCACAGATGGAGCGATACTTTCTGTCAGTCTAATCCAAAATGTTGTGGCAATGCAACATGCACTTTGGATAAAAGTGCAGATGCAAAATGTGTCCTAAACACCACAGGTATTAAGTCAATTTAACTGTTTTTGCACATCTGGTTATTTGTGAGCATCAAGGTTAAAAGCATCCCCCAAAATGACATTTTCTTGCTCACAGTTACCATCACAGGGTCTCTTAGACTGCAGGGGTCTACATATACAGATTGTTTGGAAGATATAACAAACCCTAAATATGCAAAATGCAGTGATGGGTTGTTGACAAAGGTAATAATGTTTTTCTCAAAATGCATTTAAGTGTATACAGCATAATTTTTAACCTTGAAAATAGAAATTACTGTTATTCACTTTATTTCCATCCTTTGTTACCTCTTAGATGAAAACAGTGTACAGCACTCTGTGGGGATTTGACTTTTTAAACATTACAAGATTCAGGTATATTCGTGCAATTACAAATAAAATATTATGTTTTTACATTTATCTAATAAAAATGTAAAATCACTCTTTTTTTGTTTGTTTGAAGGATTGGTAGCGTCATTGCAGACTTTAAAATAATCATCGCCTCCAGCATCGATTCACAAGCTCTGATAAGTAATTCAGTAAAGATTGGCCAAAGTCTGTCCGCCTCACTTATTATGGAGACTTCAGGTAATGTAATCTTGCTGCAGAGGGGTGCATTGTACTGTATGCAAGAAATTCTTTCCAACATGTGAGTTTAAAAATTCTGTAAATTCTGTTCTCTTCTTAGTTCTCCATGATCATCATTTTCTGTCCACCAAAAAAAAAAAAAAAAACCCAAAGTGAAATCAGATTTGTTATGGATGCAATCATTACTCTGATGAAGATAAAATGAAAGTCACAGATCTTTATGCATCTAGTTTTAGTTTATAATAATTTTAAGATTTATTCTGTTGCTCCAAAACAGTACCTTCAATCTGCGGTGTTCACAGCACTGGATAGGTTTTTAAGTTTCAGGGACTGAAATTTCATTATTATTATTTTTTCCTCCACAGGTCTTGTCAACTTAAAGATGCCACCAATGCCTGTGCCTTATGGTGCCACCAACCAAGTGATCAGATGCACAACCAAAGAGGACCTGAAAATTTACCCACAATGGAGTATAATAAATAGCAAAGGGCAATATGACATAACTACTGGAACAGTTTCAACAGTTTATACATCATCACGAACTAACAGTATAGTCAACCTCAGTAACGTCACAGAACTCTGGAATGGTATGTATGAATGTTCCATTATATTATTATTGGTACTGTTAATAATTAAAGATGATACAATGATGGCAAAACAGAAGAAATGCACATGTGAAAGCCCCCCCCCCCCCCCCCCCCCCCCCCCAACCACCCCTCTATGGACCAGAAACAAACAGAATGAAAAGAATCAAAATCTGCTGGCTTTAACCCCACTTGTGTTTGCTTCTTAGGACAGTTCTCATGTATCTATCACCAAACGGGTAATTGCACCACATCAGGCTGTACAGTCAACATGTTACACAAAGCCAGTGCTCAACTGGATGTAGCACTATTACCGGACATTGACGTCTTCACGGAGCCATCATTTCCACGCTGTAAAACCGAAAATGATATTCTCCAAGCAAAAGCCAAATGTGAGATAAGCAATAGTACTGAACCTTATAATGTCACATGGGATGGAGGTCTCAAAGGCCAATTAGAAACTCAGAGTAAGTAATTTATTTGGTCTCATTTAATTTCAATTAAAATATTTATTATGCAAAATTGTTCTGAAAATACATGACATGAATATTCAATTCTTGCAGGCGGCAACATACTAGTTTATACAACTAGTAAAATAATCATCTGTGCTCATAGCACAAGTGTAGATACAACAGTGTGTACATTTACCAACAGACTTGGGAATGTAAGACAGGCTACAGTGCGCTTCAATATCATTTCCGGTATGTCTTTGTATTTTGCAATGGGAATTATTGAAGGCATAATTACCCACAAATGATCCCACAATGAAGTAAAAAAAAAAAGAACTAAGTAACTATAAAACTTTCAACAAACAAATGAATCTGATTTCATTCATTTGTGCCAGTTCACAACAACAGGTTCTGATATTTTAACATAAACTGCCTGAAACATTTTTAAATGATTACTTACCTTAAAGACAACAGTCAAATGAATCATTTTAAATGCCCCAAAACGATTCCTAATTCATTTCAAGAAAAATAAAAGATATACAAGTTTAAAAAGAAGTCACATATGTATCTTTAAGACACACATATGTTATTATGGGTTTTGTTTATATTTGTATTTTGTATAGATTAACAGGCTGTCAGTAAGTGTGAGCGCCTCAATAAAAGCAGATGTTTTGTCACTTTGCTGGTCTGGAGAATTCAGTAATGTGTTAATGCAAAAAAAAAGAAGCAAAAAGACATCAACAACTGTTACTCCCCATCTTGGGCTGGGTGATAAGGCCATTTACAAACAATTTTAGAAGTCAATCTTAGACTCTATGAGCCTCAGTTAGCATGTTAAATGTTGAAGTTAATCAGAATACAATTGGAAAAAGAAGAATAAGTATGGCTTGTTTTGTAAAGGCTGTCAGGAGTGATCTTCGTCTCTAAAAAATGAACATGGCAGCACAGCTTAGGTTTGAAAAACTGCAACTGAACAAACTACAAGACTTCAGGAACAATGTCCTTTGAAAGGTCAAGACCAGAGGGGAGAAGTTCTGGCAAAAAACAAACACAGCATATCATCACAAACAGCTCATGCCAACTGTCAGCACAATGAAGGGTTGATGTCCAGGTCCTGTGATGGGACAGGACCTGGGCACCTTTCAGTCACTGAGTCAACCATGAACGAATCTGTACTGTATTAGTTTCTAGAGTTGCATGTGAGGCCATTTGTTTATCTGAGGTTGCAATTATATAATTTCAGAACTTTCTATAGTCCAGACAAGTTTTTTAAATTACATCCTGATATATAAAACCTTGCAATTGAAAGAGGGTGCATGATATTAGTGTATAATAATATAGTAATTGTGACATACTGAATTATACTACATTGTAAAATACATTTGGGTAAAATCTGGCAAGGATTGTGCAGTCATGACTAAATTCTGGAAATACTTATTACTTCATTGAAGGATCAAATATTTATATATTTGTATGCTTTACAGGAAAAAAATTTTGTGACAAATTCAGTTTTAACAGTTTTAGAATATTGTCTTTGTAACTATATGAAATTTTCTTCCCTAAAACAGTAAATGATAAGTACTGTCCAGCTGAAGGTGACTGGGAAGCCACAAAAGCTACTTTTACTGCAGTTTTAAAATGCAAAAACTCTGCTGGGCAAAGAACAAGGATATGCGAGTAAGAATATAACCAATCATGTGTAGTATGTAATAATGTAAATAACAATAATAATAATTTATTTTTATTTATTTATTTGGATTAAAAGTTCTGTTTCTTTTACTGTCCAAAAACTATAATTGTTTGCATTTTGATTAAGGAAATTATTTAAGCAGTATATATATTAGAATTTATGTGTAACATTAAATTTTTTTAATTAATATTTTCAGCTTGGAGGGGAAATGGAGAAAGGAAGAATCAAGATGTGTGAACTTCGACCTCGACAATATACTGCAAAATGCAGTGGTAAGCCTAAATTTTATAACTGAGGTTATCATCTTTTCACTTTTTATTTTTTGATTTTGTTTTTTACACATGAAAGGAAAGTAATCGTATTAATATAAAGCAACAAATTATCCAACTGTTTTGCTATTTTTACAGGACAGGAAAATGGAAAGTACTCTAGTGTTTTTGTTAAAGTCGCTGACACAGTTACATCTGACACAGTTAAGCTTGCCTAATACATATGTGCTCTTGTTACAGATTTCTGGCACTGGACTTGGGGCATTAGAAAAAAATGCAGAGTCAATATTTTTTAGTCTTACCAATGCCACTCAAAATCCACAGACTATTAACACGTTTCCCAATTTGAATGCATCAGTTCAAGTGATCAGCACCATGTCTATCATTCTGACAAACCATGGTGTAAATGACACAACCACAAGTAACGTAAGCACCAAAGAATATCTTTGTTATTACTATTTAAAAACATTTAAAACATTAAGATCGATAAGTATAAATACTTGTATTTAAAGTTACAAACCTTAAGAGTTACAATGAAACAAATCTCCAGTATTGGTCAATGTATTTATTGCTATTTACATACATTAGTAGTACAGTATCACTATTTAACTTTTACACCAAGTTCATTGCTCATTTAAACCATATACCATAAAACAGCTGCTGACGAGTGACAACTAACTCATTTTTTATGATTAATCTTTAATGGGAACATCACAGCTATATGAGCTGCAAACCTTTGTCTTTCTTTTCAGAATTTCCTGGCCTCATCTAGTAATCTGCTGGATGGGTCTCTTGGAAACTCGTGGAATAATCCGAATCCTGAAAGCAACAAAACCCTGGCTGAGAAATATCTGCAGTCAGTAGAGGATTTAATTGCGATATCAAACATAAGTAATGATTCAAATCTAACTAACTTGCATGTACAGACATGCAGCGGAGATGAATGCACCAATACGGTGTTCAATGCCACAGTCACTGTTAAAAGCTCAGGAAATGGCATCGTAAAAACAGCTGGATTCAAATACCTGCAGGACTATTTGCCCAATACAACACATACATTTAACATCAACAGCATTGTTGTGTCAACAACCACTCAACGGGGAAAAGAAAACCTTGAGATTACACTAAAGTTCCCATTGCTCACACCAAGGCCTCGCCATTTTGAACTACAATGTGTCTCATGGAACTACAACCAGAGCAAATGGACAGATGAAGGATGTAAATGGGGGGGCGCTTCTAAACCTGACGAGTGCACTTGCAATCATCTGACTTCATTTGCCATTCTGATGTCTCGGTATCCCATTGAAATCCCTTACATGACCGAGATAACGTACGCTGGACTTTCTGCATCAGTGGTGTCACTCGTTATCAGCCTCCTGATAGAACTGATCGTCTGGAGCAAAGTAGTCAAGACAAATACTCTACATTTGCGCCATACCGCCCACGTGAACATTTCTCTTTGTTTGCTGGTGGCAGATTGCTGTTTTCTGGCATCTTCTCAACCAGAGATCATTTCAGAAATCTGGTGTAGAATTGCAGCTCTTCTGAAGCATTTCTGCTACCTGGCCATGTTCTTTTGGATGTTGAGCCTGAGCACCATGCTCCTTCATCAGGCAGTTTTCCTGTTTCACAAAGTGGGCAAGAAAACCTATCTGAGGTTCTCGTTGATCCTGGGCTACGTTTGTCCTTTTCTCATTGTTTTCATCACATTTCTCACCAACAACGGCGGCGCTCCAGGCACGTATTTCAGTTTGGAAACATGTTGGCTGGTTTATTCTGGACTTCTGAAAGGAACCATCTATACATTCATTCTCCCAGTTGGTATAATTGTTTTCATCAACTTGTTTGCCATGATAGTGGTAATCATGAAGCTTCTGGACCATAGGAGCAGAGAAAAGTCTCATGAGAAAGAAATACAGGCTGCCAAAACTGTCCTGAGATCAGTTATTCTTCTGACTCCAATCTTTGGTTTGCCATGGATTTTTGGATTTGCAACATTTAGTCTGGACCTCACAGCTGGAGCTGTGACTTTAGCTGTGAACTACGCTTTTGTTGTGCTCAATGCATTCCAGGTATGGTCACAATTATTAAACTGATCAGACTCAATATCTGTTCTGTTAAAAGTATTACTGTTTTTTTTAAATGCTTGTTTTTCTTTTCTAGGGTTTGTTTATTTTGTTGACCACGTGCCTGGGGGACAGAATGGTAAAGTCATTTACTTCTAGAGATAAGAGGCCTACCTAGTTTTAGTTAGATGCTGCTGTATCACTGTGATAACATTTGAATATATTTAAAGTTTGAAGCCAATGGCAGGAACGCATGATGTAAAATCCACAGCTGAATCAATGTCATTATTGTTGTAGTTGTTCTCAGGTTTATTCTGTGTTATTTCAATTATTTTAATGAAATTATTATCAACAGTCATCAAAAATATCCTTGAAAATGTTTTCATCAAATGTTTTTATTCTGATTTTCACAGACCCATGAAGCACTGCTGAATTCTTTCAGGAAAAAAGTAAGTGAACCACAGCTTGTTCGTAAATAACCATGGTAACTCATAATGAATGACGCACATCTGTTTCCTCTGTTCTGCAGGCTCCACCAACCATCAGCGAAAGCTCCACAAATTTGGAAACAACAACTAAAAAGTCCTAAACAACACCTGCACACATGTATACTCACAAAACACTACATTTAAATCAAATATATTCGATTCATGAGCTACATTTACTCTTTGATGTGACTGTTTCTTTGTTGTTTATTTTGTTTTACTTGCAGTAATACAAATCAGAAGTTTTAATAATTATTACACTTATCTGTCTTTCTTTGTTCAATATACATATTCATATGAAATGTGATTTAATAATACTGTACATTGCATGTTTTAAATAGCACTTAGCAGTGAAGAGCTGAAGGAAAACTCTCAGCTGAAAGGATAGAAGAAAACCTGCGTGAGGATTTTATTTCTGTAAATGGGATTTGGGCTCACATCTTGCTTCAGTTTTTAAGTTTTCTTTGTCCCGTTCTGCCCACTCCTCATCTGTGTCATCCACTGAAACCCCTTCTCGCGCTGATAGCTTGCGATAAACCTCGCACTCTATCTCTGCTCTGTAACACACAAAACAAGACCATATATTAATCATGTACAAGCATTATATTATATATAGTTTATTGTTATTAAAATTACAACAATTTGAGAACCGGGCTTCATGTCATACTTTTTAAGGAATCTAACACAGTCTTGGTGTCCGTATATCTCGGCTATACGCGCTGGCTTGTCTCCACAGCAGTCCTCCTTATCAATAGGTGCATGGAGTGAGTGCAGCAACCGCAGCACTGCCAGCCGACCAGACTCTGCAGCAAAATGGGCAGGGGTCCACCCATACTCTGTCCTCAGGCATGGTCTGGCTCCATGCTTTATAAGTATCCTCACCATTTCTGTGTGTCCTATGGAAAGATATAATTAGTTTGTGAGCAAGTTAAGAATACTTATTTTGATGAATTAGGGCTATTGGGGAAATTAAACAATATTGTGCAGAGTGTTTTATAAACGTTTTCAGGGACCCTCCTTAAGGTTTTGGCTCACTCATTTCTCTCCCTGTAAAAAACAGCAGCTGGACCTTTAGCTAGGAGCATGCCTGACACACAAAAAGCCACTCTTTTCATGCGTCTCCTCTCCTGTAGTGCTGATGAAGTACAGATTTTTCTCTAAAAATGTAGGGAGAAAAAGTAAAAAGGTAGTCATAAATACTCAAGTAAAGTGCAGAGAACGGAAAATTCTATTTAAGTACAGTAACAAAGTATATTTACTCCAGCAGTGTGGAGAATCTCACAATGGCTTCACCTAAAACCTTTGCTAATAATGGCCCACACCCTTTTTCAAGGTGTGAAAAAGGGTGTGGGCCATAGCAGAGGTTTTGGGTGAAACCATTGTGAGACCTTGCCTCGCCCTAAATAGCCAGAAAACCTGAAAAGAGACCTCTCTATGTTTGAAATCTTGGGAGATGTTGTCTTTGTCTATTGTGTGTGTGTGAAAAAGCCACCTTTCATCAATAGTGGGTCAATGACCCTCTTAAGGGACAACTCACACTTGGGACTCTCCACCATTTGGTCTTAGAACTGAACAAGCTTCTCGGATGAGAGGCGAAACATCTTCAAGAAAAGTCCAGTCACGTTTTTTCCTTGATTCCTCTAAAAAAATGGTCAGGTACAAGGACCGGACTGAAAATGAGTAAAAAAGCAGGCCAAGCATGTCCAAATAATGTTGAAAGACTGGAAAACTATTGCTGAGGTCAAGGTAGTGGTTTCGGTAAAAATTTACGAACAAGTCTGGCACCTTGGAAGCAAAATATAAAGAAATGAGGTGTAGTGCAAGGCTTTTGTACAGTGCCGCACATGCCTAAAAGTACTGCGTTTCTGCAATCTGATTGGCTCATTAGAAATGACAATAAACGAGATGTTGAAAAGGTGTACCTAAAAAAATTGGCTATAGTGTGTAATCACAGTTTTAACATACAAGCACAAAAAAGACATTGTTGAATATTTAGAGACTGGTCTGGACGCAGCAACTCAAAACTCTGATTCTTAGCAAACTACAAGGTTGGCCTGTAGCTCCCATGTTGGCTCACATTTTGTTTTTTGTCTCAGATGGCCTGACTCAGCAGCTGAGGGTAAATGCAGTTTCTGAATTTGCCTTTGCCCAACAAGTGCAGGAATGGCTCCTATATGCTCCAGATCAGATGGGTGGTGCAGGACACCCAATATCCAGCCCCATTCCAGAGTAAATTAGAATCAATGAATTCAAAATAATACACTGAACAAAAAAAAAGTTTTTATATAATAAACTGTTCTTAATTGATGCAAAGATAAAACGTAATGCTTAATAATATTGGGATATTATTATGGACATGTTAAATTGTAACATAATGTTTAACAGATAATGGTTATCCTGTTTTTAGATCATACACAACTGTCTTATGCACAGGTTTAAATGCTGATGATAATTTGCAGTGGTTTAGTATTAGTCCTGTTGATTTTTAAAGGATTATTTCATTGTTGCTTCACTATTAACGGAGCATGCAAAAGTGATGGAAAAATCAACATCAGAATTCAACACTGATTCACTTTTAACAGAGGGTGAAAAATTGATATAAAATAAATGTTCAACATCAATGTTGAACTTTAAAATGTATTTTATCCGACTCTGATATTGTTTCAATATTAATGTAGTTTAAAAATTTGATGTAATGTCAGATTTCAATGTTGAATCAATAGAATTGAGGAAAGGGCTTTTTTTTGTCAAGCTTTTACAGAAAAATCGTCATCTTTATGGCTATTAAAGGAGAAACTGTTTCCAAAGTATTTTTTAATGAATGCTGTCTACTGTATTAAATATTTAGTGAAAAGGCAGCTCTAACAAATATTCATGAATTCCGACTTTGTGCCTAAATCGTTTTTACGCACGGTATAAAGCGCAGTTTAGTGTACTGACACTAACATTTATGTTGCATAAACAGCGTACACGTGGTCTAATCACATTTTTCATTTTCCAGCGAATGCGAACAGGTAATTTGAGCCCAAGACTTGCGCAGTCACCAGGGGACACGGATACGCCTCATTTTCACGTATTTAACGAACTACCTTTAGCCGCTGCCCAGTGGAGAGGTGTCTTGCTGTACCAGTCGATGTCTTTCTGGTTGGGATTGCACTTATTTTCCCTCAGAAGCTCCTCAACTTGATCACAGTCGCCTGCTGCTGCAGCTTGGTGCAACTCTGACATTTTAACCTAGCAACAGTGGATCCTAGCAACGGATCAACACTAGATGGCTCCTAACCTGAAGGTAAAAACGCGGAAAGGAAACCAGGGCGTGTCTAGATCGTTATCAATAATAATAATATATTAATAAAAATATATTATTATTATTCAAAAACAGCAAGGACGCGATTTAAGTAAGGCTAGCCTGTCTTAGGAAGTGAAAACTCATTTTATGTGCTATAACAAGTAAAAAAAAGGTAACACAATCCACATTGTGTCTGTTTTTAGTGTGGAAATAAATCAGGCTAACATTTTAAGTGTCCTGTGCTTCACAGATATAGCCAGATTCTTAATTAATTGCTTTATTAGTTACAACATTATTTTATTCACATTCATGACTCTATACTGGTTTTCCACATGTGCTGACAAACAATTCCCAGATCTAATGGGCCTACATGAAGCACATTTATTACCCCAGTACATTTTTTCTTGACTTTAGTCATTTTGAACCTGCCACACATGTATCCCTTCCAGAGATGGGCAGTAACGAGTTACTGTAATCTGATTACTTTTTTCAAGTAACGAGTAAAGTAAGGGATTACTATTGCAAAAACGGTAATTAGATTACCGTTACTTTCCCGTAGGAACGCTGCGTTACTGCATTACTAAAACCCTGATTTTCTTGCAAGTGTAAAACTTCTTTTTACAGTGAAAAAAACCACCTAAACTTCCAAGCAAGCACCGGGAGTGCGCTACCACGTAATGGGAAACTCACGGATTCTTCCACTGACCGCTGCGGCTCACCTGCACCGGGGCAAACCTCTGCCTACGCCACTCCTGCTTTACAGGTGAAAATAGAGCAACAGGACCGCTAGTCTTTGATGTTATTTATTTTCTGCTGTGTTTTACTTGCATCTATTTGAAAGACTGAGTGTAAACACAAAAAAATAAAAAATAAATTATGTGCTGGAATGTGCAGAAAATAGGTTTAAATGTTAAACAAATTTCTTCCAGTCAGAGAATGTTGCATATAATTTAATTTTTGCTTGATGCATAAAGTTAAAAGATTAAAACTAATAAAACAAGTTTTAAAAAAAGACTTTTCCATTTGATTACCTTTTGTATGATGGATTATGCAGAAAAAGTGGGCTGAAAGATCTATTGCTTTATTACCTATTCAGGTTGTAAATCGTGTTTTTAAAAAGTAACTAAGTAATTAATTACTTTTGAAAATAAGTAATCAGTAAAGTAACGGGAATACTTTTGGGGGGAAGTAATCAGTAATTAGTTACTGATTACTTTTTTCAAGTAACTTGACCAACACTGATCCCTTCATCTAGATTCAAGACTTTGAAGACATGCTCTCTACTTTTAAGATTACGCTTAAATCTTTCCTTTCTGATAAAGCTTATAGTTAGGGCTGGTTCAGCCTGAACATCTCGCCATTAAAGGCTCGGGCTTGTGGAGGGGCTTCCTAAATGCACCGAGCATTTCTTCCCCAGGTGTTTATACACCACTGCAGCATGTCATTAATGTTAATTTTCATGCCACAGTCGATTTTTGTCTCATCTCTCTGTGTGTGCCCTTTTTCTCTTTCCTTTCTGCCCCAGACAGTTGCAGCAGATGGCTTCCCCCTCCCTGAGCCTGGTTCTGCTCAACGTTTCTTCCCATTAGAAGTTTCTAAACTGTAAGGAGTTTTTTTTTCAATCTCAAAAATTACTTAGATAATACCCCATGAGCCAGCACTGATAGTTTGAGTTTTCCACTCAGAGATTCTACGTTAAGACATAAAGTGCCTTAAAGTGACCGTTGTTTCATAAATGAAATGCCAAATAAATATCCATAGAAAAAAAAAATTAAAATTAAACAGCACCAATTGTTAATGCTCAAATCTTTATTATAAGCAAATGCAAGTCATTTTGGATTAAAAGTGAAAACTGCTCTAGGAATCAAACCATCTTTAAGGATTGTCAAAAAACAAAAATATGACTCTGTACGCGTTTCTAGAGACTTGACCTGGTAAAGAATATTATAACCTGTTATAACAATAAATCCAAACAAATCTAAAAGCTATAAAAGCTAAGACTAAATCCCTTTTATTTATACATTCATCTTGATGATTTGGTTGTAGAGATTTATTCCAAGTCTGCATTACTGTTCTTTTAATCAGAGTACAAATGCTAAGCAGCTGCAAATCTGCCAGCCAATGCAGTCTGCAAAACTATCTGTTCAAATGTTTAGAAACCATGAAAATAAATAAACAAACCAGTTTTAATCTATGTAAACACTTTATTGGGACAAATATAAAAATAAAAAATGTAATAAGACAAATTGTTACTTCATATTGAAACAACGTATCAGACACATTTTGGCTCCCCAGAGCTGGAAGAAACAAAGAAAGATTTTTTTTAGTGCTGTCATTAATTCTCCATTTCTGGAAATTTACTTTTGATAGATAATTCATCTGTGAGTTGCTATTAATAATACATAAAAAAAAGAAGCATTTATCAAAAAGAGACCTTTATGTATTAAACGTACCGATTGCCGTATCACTTGACAGCTTTTAAGCCTCGTCAATCTCATCCTTGGCACTGGTTTCATCCTTGTATACTGAAAAAAAAAAAAAAAAGTCAAGATAAACTAAACTAGCAAAGGACCTTTCAGTCATTTCAGTAACACTAACTAGCAGTCTACTAACCTGATTCCACACTTTCTGCCAAGGCACCATCTCTGGCCACTCCTTTCCAGTATTTGTGCATTTGTTTGTTCACATTCACTCCCTCACACTCAATTTTAACGTGATACTGAGGAACAGTGATGTCCGAGTGGTCTCCGATGCTGATTACTGTCAGTCTGAGTGGTTTATTAATCACAAGGTTGAAAAAGTCATCATAAACTGTGTCATCCCAAGACTCCTCAGACTCCTTAAATCCATTTAAGCAGCACAAAAAGGCCTGAGGAGCCTTCTCCAACAGAGTCTGAGGCAGTGATCTTATATCACCGATGTCAACTTGAGACTCATTTCCATAGTCAATGAACACAACATGCAGTGAAGTTTCAGCGTTCTCAATAACCTGGGCTCTGTACCATTGGTTGTCATCGGAATACAGAGCGAGGCATGGACTGCCTGGACCAGGAGTCTCAGGGAACAGTTTCTGCTGTGCCTCTCCTGCTTCCTGAGCAAGCTGCGACACTTTGCAGAGGTCCTCTGTGTTGGCATATTGACACCAGAAGAAATGTGGTCCCACGATACAAGATGCATATACCATCTCTGTATCGTTGGGGGAAAGTCGCGGCTCTTTGTACATGCATTTAAAAACATTTTCTTCTGCAACGCAAATTTGTTTCACATCAGGTTCAGTCTGACCACCCTGTGGGAGGTTTTCTGTTTGATGGCTTTCAGCATCAACACATTCTTCTGTAACCGGATTCCAGTATTTCTGCATTAGTGTGTTCACAGCCACTCCTTCACACTCAATTTCAACATGATACTGAGGAACACCAACCTTTGAGTGGTTTCCTATGCTGATTACTCTGAGATTAAGTGGTTTATTAATCAAAAGAGTGTAAAAGTCATCGTAAACTGAGTCATTCCAGGAGCCCTCGGACTCCTTAAATCCATTTAAGCAGCACAAAAAGGCCTGAGGAGCCTTTTCCAGCAGAGGCTGGGATAATGATCTGATGTTCCTGATGTCAATCTCGGACTCGCTTCCATAGTCAATGAACAAAACATGCAGTGTGCTGTCCGCTTTCTCAATTACTTGGGCTCTGTACCATTGGTTGTCACTGGAATATAGAGCGAGGCATGGACTCCCTGGATGGGGAGTCTCATGGAGCATCGTGTCCTTCTGTGCCTCTCCTGCTTCCTGAACAAGCTGTGACACTTCACGGAGACCTTCTGTGTTGGCATACTGGCACCAGAAGTAAAAGGGATCCCCAATGCAAGAAGCATATACAGTCTCTGCATCGATTTGGGAAAGCTGTGGCTCTTTGTACATGCAAAGATTGTCATTTCCTTTGGGAGCATCAAAATGAGTTGTGTTGTTCTCAGTTTGAATGCCTTGGGAGAAACTTTCTGCTTGATCAGTCTGGTTCTCTGAATTTTCTCCTGACAGTGATTTCCTGTTTTCCTGCACTAAGCTACTGATGAACATCTTAACACATTCAATATTCACTGCATATTGAGGAACCGCCATCTCTGAATACTTTTCCTTATTAATGACTGTCAATTTGAGCGGCTTATCAACCACAAGATTGTAGAAGTCATCATACACGTCATCGTCCCAGGAGCCTTCACACTCAAAGCCATCTAGAAAGCAAAGAAATGCCTGAGGAGGAATCTCCAGCAGATGCTGGGGTATTGACCTCACATCTTTAATGCTAACTTCAGACTCATTTCCATAGTCAATAAATAGAACATCGAGAGTACTGTTAGTCTTTTGAATTACTTGAGCTCTGTACCACTGGTTGTCACTGGAAAAGAGAGCAAGGCATGGACTTCCAGGCACCAGTACCTCAGGAAAAACTGCGTCTTGAATTTGCCCAGTTTCCTGAGCAAGCTTTGATATCATGTTGAGATCTTCAGTGTTGTACTGACACCAGAAATAATGTGGTCCAACAATGCAGGAAGCGTACACGTCCTCAATCCGTTTTTGAGAAATATTTGGCCAATTGTACATGCAGATGGTCAAGTTTTTCTCAAGGTAAGAATTGGAGTGCTGTGTGTCTGAGTCACTGTGGCAAATCTGAACAGAAGTCTCTGCCACAGTTTTGTCTTCAAGAGTGACAAGCATTATGGGTTTTGTTCCTTCATCCAAAACCGTTGCATGCTCAATCCGTGGTGAAGCGACATTAGCTGTGGATTTTGAACTCCCCTTTAAATCATCTGCAGCAGACATCCTATCGTTACCATGGACTCCATTTTGTCCTGCTGTCTCCACCAATACTGATTCTTGTGCTGAACAGCCTTTGTTCAAGCTGTTAAAGTGGTGCTGGTCAGTCTGCTGATTGACATCGGTCATTTTGTTTTGTTTAGTTTTAGCCATCCTCTCTCTGACTTTCATATTCACACTCACTGAGCCATCATACAGTTCAACAATTAGCTTTCCATTTTCCACTTTTGCCACGGAAATGGTGAAACTACGGCCAACAGCACGATCTGCAAACCACTGGTTGACCTCCTGGGGTAATTCTGCAGGGACATCAAACAGTCCGAGGGGAATAGCTTGCACTGGACATGACCTGGCCACGCTCGCTTCAGTGGGAAAGGGACAGATATCAGTTTCACTGACTACAAGAGTATCCCCATAGTCCACAAAGTGCACTTTGTGCTTTGGAGTTATTTCTACTACTTGACCTCTGTTCCACTCATTATCAGTGTACCTTGCAAAGCACAAGCTACTGAGTCCAAGAGTCTGATCTGAGCGCTGTGGCTCACTAAGGAGTTGTGCAACACTTTCCATCAATTTGTCAAACAATTTAGCATTCCTGTCCAGTTGGCAGTAGAAGTGATTGACAGTCTCTGAAGACGTTATCCACACATTTTCTTTACCACCCACCTCAATATTATATGTGGAGTAATTGTACACATCAGATGTGACTTGTGGAGGAGATTGCAGATGTGCCTCAGACTGTGCACATTTCTTATCCAGAAGCTCGCGTGCACTACCAGATGCAGTCTGAATGTCTACCATATTAAGCAGCAGACCTTCTTCATCAGATTCCACTGCCTTTACAACGCATTTCAAACTACTGTCTGTCGACGCACTTAAATCCACAAACTTGTGAAACTCTGCTAAGGCATCGCTATTCCAAGTAGTGGTAACGGGATAAGTAGGACTCTTCAGACTGAATAAGCAACATGGGAAAGCCTGAGTACTTAGCCGCAAGAAAGCTGGATCAATGGGGTGCACATCTTGCAGAGGGACCTTTTGAATTTGACCATAGTCTATAAATCTCACGTCTACAACAGGTGAATTGCTATTAGCAACGATCCTTGCTCTGTACCACATGTTATCATCTGGATTACGGGCAACGCAGATGGACTGAATAAGTGGCTGAGAGCGGGCGGATGAATAGTGATTTTGCAGATCTTGCATAAGGCATCTGAGGGAGTCGTCATCTTCTGTTATTTGACACCAGAACTTCTGTAGGCTTTCAATGCAAGACACCTTTACAGTGACACTACTTCCTACAGTGAATGCACTGTCATGACAAGCACTTTGCAACTCAGAGCAGAAACTTGATGCAGTATTCCCATTGCAATCTACTGCAGGTTCAGAGCTTGCTTTCATATAAATGTCACCGTTACAAGAAGGAGATGCACACTCTTGTCCACCATTGACCGTTTTGTTTTTGGAGCTTGGCGCAGTTCCCTCCGGTATACCATCAGGAATGACATGGACTTTGTTCTGTAAATTCATGCATTGTTCATCTTCAAGTAAACTGAGAATGGATGAGTTAAGAGATTCATTCTGGACAATTAAATCCTGCTCAAGCTTAGAGAGGGGAATAAAGTCTGCCTTCTCCAGAAAAGAACTGTTGACACAGGTAGCATTAGCTGCATAGAGTGTAACATTATAGACATCTTGAGTCGCATCATAGTGGTCAAACGTCACCACCACAGTCTTGTTCAGCAGGAGTGATTTCAACAAATCTGTCTGCACTGCAGTCCACTCTCTGCCATTTTCTTTTATTCCATTTAGAGAACAACGATATGTGATAACTGGCATTCTCAGGAATTTGCCAGCCAGTGGCCTGATGTCTTCAACAGGCACCAAGTCATTTTTTCCTTCATCCACATGAAAAACTTTTACAGCACCATCACAGGTCTCAATGTTTTGCTTTAGTAATGAGCGGTACCATCTGCCATCTGTCCCTTTAGCAGCACATGGATCCCCACAGCTCTGCGGAAGTTCCTCTCCAAAACTAGAGCTCTCTTCATAGTGTTGATGGATCTGTTCAGACAATATCTTCACTGCTTTTGAAAGAATAACAAGCTGGCAAAAAACATTTTCTGGATCAATTACCTCAGTCACATAAACCGTTTCCAAAATGTCAGTAAGCAGCTCTGGGTAAAAGTATTGGTTATGTTTAGCAAATTGGCTGCTAACATTCAGGCTCTGTTCCTGTGTTACATCAAAGGCCTCAGAAGACTCATCATTGGGCAAATTTAGACATTTCAGTACAATATTTTTAAATTCCTCCACTGGGATCTTCTTTGCAACTCTAGACTTGCACATGTGCTTCGAAACAACTGGTATGTCAAGGAGAATTGTCCTATCCGGCATCAGTACATATTGAACGAGTCCCCTAAACTTCTTCCCAGGCAGAGACATCAAAAACTTTGTAGCTCTATGAGGGAAATTTTTCTCAAGGGACAAGATATTTGCAAGTATGCAACATTCGATTTCAGGAGGCAGGAGAAAGCTGTCATTTTGAGCCCATGCTAAAACTGCACTTGTGGCAGTGTGGGGCTGCCCCTGATCAATTAGAAAAAGACTGTATGTTTGACTTTCAATCGATACGATCCGAGCTCTGTGCCAGGTTTCGTTGATGCAGACCAGACAGAGATCCCCTGGTTTCCCTTCTAATCCAGAAAACTTCCTGTGAGGAGTCTGAATTTCCTCTCTCATCTGCTCGTAAATGTGTTTCTTCTCATCATCCATGTTTACCCATAATTCCACAAGACCACAGTTGGGTTTCAGGTTCACCCTGGTGATGAGAACAGAGATTTCTGTTCCTGGTGCTGGAAGCCCGGGAATTGAACACATCGTGAAGCTTAGACATCAAATATATCTGCAAAATAGTAAAGACAAATGTGTTACGACTTAAGAAAAAAAAAAAAAAAAACTTCAGTCCATTATTTTTTTTAAAGGCACTTAAATTGTACTAAACTGTAGTGTGGCCTAGGTTACTACCACTCTGCATTTAATGATAGCAGCCCCTCCCCGAGCCTGGTTATGGTGGAAGGTTCTTCTTCCCATTGTTGCCAAGTGCTTGTTCACAGGCGGTCATCTGATTGTTGGGGTTTTCTCTGTATTATTGTAGGATCTTAAACTTCCAATATAAATAACTGAAAAGGCGATGCTATTGTGAGTTCAACAGCATACAGATTTGAATTATATTCAGTTTTATACAAATAAGACTGAACTGACTTCACAACTGCTGCAACGCCATGTACTGTGGGATCGATATAGTTCCTTATTTTTAAAATGCAACTTTTACATTTTGATGATGGTGCATGCATTTTTGTGTTATAGTCATCTATGTCAGAACTGTTAGCAGAGAAACAAAGTAACACTTTGCATAATTTCCATGAGATAGCAATTTTTGTTATTTTCTAACCATTAACCAACCAAAACGTATATAATCTGAACTGACTTTGCAGTAATTTCTAATGTAACTGGAAAAGTTGTTAAACACACCAGATGATTATTTGGCCACATGTGCATTCAACTATTTTACTTATGCATTTATCTCATTGCTTATTCTTATAAGAAGAGGATTATTATTCAGGTCTGTATGTCTTGGGCTGCAGAGGAGTCTCAGGTTTCTTAAAAACATTCACTTGTTGGACTGTTTAACCGCTCACTTAACTGACAACA
This sequence comes from Aulonocara sp. 'chitande type north' Nkhata Bay, assembly GCF_057382095.1. NCBI lineage: Eukaryota > Metazoa > Chordata > Actinopteri > Cichliformes > Cichlidae > Aulonocara > Aulonocara sp. 'chitande type north' Nkhata Bay. The sequence continues at coordinate 20,606,437 of NC_141362.1, forward strand.
GCAGATGAACAAAAACAAATATGATGATAGAGAGAAACAAATTTGTGCCATTTAAACCACTCAAAAAAAAAATGCAGCAGCTGTTTGAGTTCTTTTTGACCTACTGTGATCTACTAACAACTAATGTGCAATTTAATCTAACTTCAATCAGGCCACAGAATTGCAGTGAGACTGGTGGTGTTCATTTACAAAACAAACAAGCTATATGGTAAATGGCCTGTATTTATATAGAGCTTTACTTAGTCCCTAAGGACCCCAAAGTGCTTTAAACAACCAGTCATCCACCCATTCGCACACACATTCACACACTGGTGATGGCAAGCTACATTGTAGCCACAGCCACCCTGGGGCGCACTGACAGAGGTGAGGCTGCCGAACACTGGCGCCACCAGTCATACACAGGACTTAATGACCCATCTCATTATTAGCACATTAAAAACTACACATAAAGACAGCTCAGGCAGCCTGATGAGGAGAGACACAATCAGGATCAGGTGAGAAAGCAGATCATTTAAATTTCACAACACTGGCATTCGGTGCCATCTACTGTCCATCTGCAGAACATGCCAACATTTTTAAAAGATATAACTTTAAGTTTATTCAGGTGAAAGATGTCTATCCAGGTATGCTTTTCCTGCACTGGCACTGTGTTTGGGGTCATTGTCATGCTTAAAAATAAAGCTGCTGCCAATCAGACGCAGATGGTGTTGTATTGTGGATCAAAATCTGATGCTAAGAGACCACCAGCACCACTGGCTGAAATGCAGCTTTAACATGTTTTACAGATGGCTGTAGACACTCACTGTTGTACCTCTCTCTCTGGACCTCCTTTGTACAACCACTGGAACCAAAAATGTCAAACTTGGATTCCTCACTCTTTTCTTAAAGCTTAGATGTGTAACCTTCACTGTTTGTCTGCTGTTGATAGTTTTAGGCCTGAAACGTTTTTGGCCACCACAAACATCTTTTAACAAATACTGCAGACTTTGCATAGATATGCTAAGTTTTCGGGGAATAGGTCTTTGGGAATCACCTTGTTGGTGCAAAAATAAACAGTCTACTAGCCTCAAGTGCCTAAAGATACAATTCAGTATTGGTTATTTACTAAGCTGTCTATGATGTGTCACCAACACTGATTCAAAGCTTGAGTTACGGGACTATTTTTAATGCTTGAATGACTCATAGATCAAGAAAAAAAGAAAAGAAAACATGAGGTGACCAAAGAAAACGTTTGAAAAATCTTCAGAAAGTCTGAAGATAAATTGCTCAGGTCTGTTTTTTTTCCTGGCGTATTGCAAGCAAAATAAAATTAAGGGTAGTTTAAGACTTTTGTCACCAAAAGTGCCCGTCGCTTCACAGTTTAGTTTGCGTTCTTTTTCACATGTGTTACACGGATCTTCAGCTTAATTTTTTTTTCTCACCACGTCTGCTGCAGGCAACACGTCTCATCTTGTTCCTGTCGTTAAACTGAACTGGGATCCGGTAGGAGGAGGACATGGGGGCGTGCACTCACGCCTTTTAAAGGCTTCGATGAGCCATGACACAAAATCCTCCCGGAGATCAATGTGTTTGCATTTTTGTTGTTGTTTTCTTTTCGTTTTTTTAATAAAATAAAATAAAATATAGAGTCTAACTCCACATGCAGCACCATTTAAAGCCCCGGTCCCTCCCTCCACTTCCTCTCTCACTCCCCCGGCTTTTCTATTTTCAGCCAAAACAAAAACAAAACGGGAAAAACTGTTACATTTGTTTTGAACGCGCGCGCGCGCGCGCGCACACACACACGGCCACGCACGCACACAGGTGGGTGCCGAGCAATGATGCCGAGCCAATCACGCTGCACGCTTCGTGTTCCGTGTTTAGAACCGAAATCACACCCACAACTGTCACGGCAGCGGCTCGTTTTCCACGCAGTCACACCGTACGACCAGGAAGTCGTAAAGCGACGCACACTCTTCCCGTGATCATAATATTTTTGAAGGCTTCCCACGAGATCGAGCGATGGTAGGCGACTTCTAACAAGGTGCTATATTGTTCGTGATCCACGAGAGCTGAGCTCTAGCGGAGGTCTGCAGGGGGGTTGTGAGACAAAGAGCTGGACTTTGGTGTGCACTTTTGGAAACTGTTTTCTCACTGAGCTCAGAGGCTCTTACATGTTGGTGCAGCTGGCATAGCAGATCCAGCTCATTGTGACCTATAGATGCAGCGTAGCTCGGCTTGCTGGTGCCTGTAGTTATGTAGAGTTGCATGTGGAAGCAAAACGCTTAGCTACATGTTGCACTGCTGATCATCTATTTGTATCGCCGCTGAATCTGCTAGTTTAGGTGGCGGCTTCCTGACTTCAAGTCAAAATGCATATTTCTTTATTTTTACATGCTGACTCTATGAGAAATTAGTTTTCACCACTGTGTAAGCTTCCCTATACATTTTTGGTGCCGTCTCCAAACTGCTGCATGTCTCGCTGACATATTTACACTTCTGATTGCAAATTTAAACAAGGAACTACTACTAATACTGATGGCTTATTTAGGGCTTTTGCGGGTGGACACACTTATTAATAGAAGCATTCAAATCTGCCCAGTTTAATAGATTAAGACTGAACGAGAAAAGTTGTTCTGGTTGTGCATTAGTAGAATTAAAAACTTATCAGTTTGCAAAATGAGTGAAAGTTTCATTTAAGCTGACAGTGCTGAGCTATAGGGGGAGTTAAAAATAATGGTATCTCATTTGCTTTGTCATGTTAACTCTGTTGACAGTGACTTGTTCCAAAATGAGTAAGAGAAAAGGCAAAGTGATCACTGAAGCAACAACTTTCAAGAGCCGCAAAGTCGCAGCTGCGAGTATCGAAAATACGCCAGATGATGCAAACCCAAGTCATCAGGGGATCTGTTCCAAGGCCTTCGCTCAGTTTTCTACAGTGAGTATTTCGCCCCAACATTAAAACCCACACAAAGTTTTGTCTTTGCTCCTCCCGGCTCGTTAAAGGTTAAATATCGTTTTCTGCTTGTGTTCTTAGGGTGACATTGGACTCATTGAAAGCATCACTGTGAAGAATTTCATGTGCCATCATTCTTTTGGTCCGTTCCAGTTTGGGCCAAACGTGAATTTCATAGTTGGCCACAATGGAAGTAAGAGCTTTCCCTTCACTTGATTGTACCTGGATGTTGTCATGTCTGACATGTGATTTTAATTGGGTATAGCTTTCTTTTCCCTATAGAAACACTTGCTGGCCACTTTATTAGCTACAGCATGCTAGTTTGGGGTTGGACCTTCTCTCACCTTTGGTCCATGTTGACATGAGTTGCTGCAGGTCCATGATATGAATCTCTCATTACACCACATTCCAAAGGTGCTTTTGGATTGTACAAGCTATTTGAGTACCTCGAACTCACCGTCATGTTCAAGAAACCCAACTGAGAGGATTTGGGATTTTTGTCATCCTGTGTTATCTTGCTGGAAGCAGCTTTTTGAAGATGAGTACACTGTGGTCATACAAGGATCGGCATGGTTAGCGACAAAACTCGGGTTGCCTGAGGTGTTTAAACAATGCTCAGTTAAGCAAAGTGTGCCAAAAAAAGTAGTCCCCACAACATTACACCACCAAGAGCCTGAATTCAAATTTTGATGCTACCATCCAGCCTTGGTTTCCTGTTCTCAGCTGACCCAGTCTGGTCTTCTGCTACTGTAAGTTACAAGACTTGCTATGCTCTGCATTTAGAGATGTGTTTCTGCACGCCGTGGTTGTAACAAGTGGTTATTTGAGTTATTGTTGCCTTAAGCAGTGCAGTTATTCTTCTCTGACCTCTGACATCAACGCGAGAACTGCCGCTCGCTCGATATTTCTCTAGTAAACTCTAGAGATGATTGTGTGGGGAAAGTCCCAGTAGATGAACAGCTTCTCAAATACTCACATCAACAACCACGTTACATTCATGTTGCACGTAAATCACCTTTCTTCCCCACTCTGATGCTTGGTTTGAAATTCAGCAGATCATCTCGACCATCTCTGCATTGCGTTAATGATGAACAGTCGTACTTAAATCGAGAGTTTGTTTTTAAAATGATATAACAGACTTCTAATATATCAGGAAGGAATGGCATCTTTAGACTTCAGGCCTAAATCCAGAACAAAACCTTGTCACCCTTTGTGGATCAACAATACAGAGTGAATGAACAACACCCAATTTTGTTATCTACAGAAGAACATTTGATCCATCCCTCTCCAGCTTTGTTATTTTGTCACTTAACGCCACACAAACTCCCCTGTAAAACATTTTAAACATTTAGATTTCTTTCACTGGAAAAAATACTTTGCAGGATTCACAAGATTATCATTTATTGCTCACTTGGCTGAATCATTTTAGGTGATGTATCAGCTTATGTAAGGAACTGTTTAATGCTGAGCTCACTGAAAATTTGTTTATTCAAAGATGGCTCCCTGATTTCTTTTTTTTTCTTTTTTTTCAGTTGATGCATCATTTACAATCATTTGCATAGTTTTCTAGCACTGCCGAGCACCGCATGTCTGTAAGATGCTTTACATGCACCGATTTAATTTGTTGTCTTGTAACTGCTTTATCCCTCAGGTGGAAAAAGCGCTATCCTGACCGCTTTGATTGTAGGCCTCGGGGGAAAGGCCACTGTGACGAACAGAGGAATGTCACTGAAAGACTTTGTGAAGACCAATGAAAAGTAAGTAATAGATCCTAATATCGTCCCTCAGTAATAAATTGTGTGTCTTTATTTTAGTGTTAAAAATGCTTCAGATTTCTTTACTAGCACGTCACTAAAACAATGTTAAAAATACACTCTGGTTTCTAGTACTGCAGATATAACAGTAAAGCTGAGAAACAGAGGGCCAGATGCTTACAAAAAGGATGTTTACGGCGACAGTATCACCATTGAACATCGGCTCTCGAGTGATGGATGCCGGACCTGCAGGCTGAAAAGCAAATCAGGTGACTTTCCACAGATGCTGTGACTGGAAAACTTTCTGTGAGTCGGTCCAAGTCTTGTGAAACCTTCTGGAAATCTTAGATTAACCAGACACAGTTGGGAGTGGAGACCAAACACTTCAGCCACACTGTCACCTCCTAATGCTGTATACATTCTTTACTCTCAGTCTGGAATTTTCTCTATAAACTTGTATATATTTTATTTGCATGGCACTGCTTTCAGCCGCTGGTTTTCCTATGTTGTAAATGTCATTTTATAAATAAAAGGAACTTAAAGTGCATGTGCCAGTATGCATGTTCACTCTTGTACCTGACCATTTTCAGAAGAATGTTCTTCTGTATGTTAAGCCACTAACATTATTATAACACTATTATTACATTCTCACACAAAATCACAGAATTTATTCACATTTCTTCTGTTGAATCTACCCAAAAATTTACCAAAGTAACCAAGTTTAACAGGCATAAATTAGTATTTATGCACCAACAAGATTCACAAAGAGCTATTAGCTAAAAACCTGTCACAGTGAAGTGAGTGTAGACAGTGAGTGTCTACAGCCTGGAAAACACACTGGAGGCTCCGTCGTGTTTTGGGCTAGATATCGGCCAGTGGTGTAGGAGATCTTGTCCAAATTTAAGGAATTATGAACACAGTACAGTACCATCTTATTATTTTCCAATGAGTGGCATGTAAGTTATAACCTCTTTTAAAGGGCAACAGAGGTTCAAACCACTTTACTTGCATTTTATCTCTTTTAGGACATCTCGTCTCAAACAAAAAGGAGGAATTAACGGGCATTTTGGACCACTTTAACATCCAGGTACTTGCTACTTTTTAAATTTTTTTCCTGTAGATGCCCCGAGGTTGTACTGCTTCCTGCACAATCATACACATTAAAGGACTTAACAGGATATTTGCTTGTGTATTCCAGCTGGATAACCCAGTATCCATTCTCAGCCAAGAAATGAGCAAGCAGTTCCTGCATTCAAAAAGTGAAACAGACAAGTATAAGGTAGCGTAACGCCACGTTCGCTAAAAGCGTTAAGATTTAAAGGTTACATCTGCAATGAAGCTCACTTTGATAAGTGCTTTCTTTTCTGCTTTTTTTCGTTTGTAGTTCTTCATGAAAGCAACTCTGCTCGAGCAGATGAAGAGAGATTACATCCACATTAAACACACTAAAATGGTCACGCGGGAGCAGGTTGAGAGGCAAGAGGAGGTACGGCATTCCTCACACAAACCGCTGAACGTTGATGTTGCACATCAAGCGAGATTATAAAGCAAATACACGTTGGAGAAATGTTATTTACATTGTTTATTTTTGGTTAAACACTGACAGTTTTAAAAGCATCTTCTTCTTTGGGGTTTCTCTTGATTTTCTGCCTTTTATTTGGGAACCCTAATTGTATCCAGTTGCAGCTTATATGTTTATCTATGAGTAGCGTTTGATTTTTACATAAATCAAACATATTTTAAAATGCTTTTGTGTCCAGTGTCTCAAGGACCTGAAGCAAGAGTTCCTGCAGAAGAAGGAACGATATGAAAATGTTGCATCCTTCAGTGACATGAAGGTTGTTTTAGAGAATCTGAAGAAGGCGATGGTATGGTGTTTGGTAAGACTTGATCTTGAGGCTTGAACGCAACATTTGCTGGTTGGATAGAGCTTGCAATTTTTAATAAATGTGTTTTTTTTTTTTTATCTCTTTCAGGTGAGTGAGAAGGAGCAGCTCTTAAAGCAGTTGAAGGAAGACATTGAAAAGGAAGAAAATAATTACAAACCCAAGGATAACCTTCAGCTCTGTCAGGTGAGTCACAAGTGTTTCTTTTCTGTTAAATATACAACCCTATTTATAAATGTCAGACCACTTCAGACCTTCATCTCTGCATAAACTCAAAGTCCTTCCTTCACATAATGCATGGTTGTGTTTACAGTAGATATCCTGAGGTTGTGGGGTGGAGTGGCTCTATCCTGCTGGTAATTATTTTCAGGCATTGTCTTTAAAAACCTGTTTCTGTCTCTCTCATCTTCAGACGAAGATCATACAGCTAGAGAAGAAGCTTCAATGCATCAAAAGCAAAATTGACACTCTGAGAGAAGAGCAAGAGTCTCTATCAGAGGACAATGTTAAGTTGAAAGAACAAGTGAAGATCATTAGCAAAGCACACAAGGACCAGGAGGTAGTCGCTGACAAACGGCGCTGTGTTAATCTGCACATTTACTTATTTACTGTATGCATAGAGAAATATTTGACGTCATGTTAATGTCACAATCTTTTCCAATAGGTCGTTTATTTTCGAGCTCTAAACAAGCTGAAACAGTCGGAACAAGAGCAAAACCTTCTCCAGGAGAAGCTTAACAAGGCAAAAGCAAGGTAGGGGAGTAAGAGTTCATGTTAACACTAGCATCCCCAGGCTTCTACCTTTCTACCTATAAAACCCGAGAGCAGTCAAATGGTGGAAGTGGAAGCTAAATTGGCTAGTCATTCATATGTATATTAGGTCGTTACCTAGGAATTCTGGAGGGAGGGGAGTGGGGGTGAGTGATTGAGGGGGTGGGGGAGTGGAGTGTTTCAGTTTGCCATCTTAGGGAGAAATCAACACATGTCCTTTGTATGTCCTTTGTTGCTGACATTTATTGATGAAAACAGTACAAAAAACCAACCATTTGTACACATATTTACAAATAATGATAAAAAGTGAGTGAGTACATTTCAACATTTTCAGCAATCACTCACAATCCTGGCACTGCCACGGTATCTGTCGTCTGCATTTACCACATGTGTACCTGTAGCAGTGAACACATCGCACAGTGGCCTGATTTTTTTTGCATCTGTGTACTTGGATTTTAGGTCACAAGCCACCCAAAACTTGCTCCATGCACCACTCAGCAGGCCATTTGTAAATATGTGTACAAATGGTTGGTTTTTTGTACTGTTTTTATCAATAAATGTCAGCAACAAAGGACATACACCCATGTGTGTTGATTTCTCCCTAAGATGGCAAACTGAAACACTCCAAGTTGGTGACTTTTGGAGATTTGTTTCCCTGGATGATTGAGAATGCATCAAGATGAAACACAAAAGGGAGCTCACCGCTTTTAGCAGCTCCCCCACCCCCTCAATCACTCAGTGAGTGATTGAGGGGGTGGGGGAGTGGAGTGTTTCAGTGTTTCAGTTTGCCATCTTAGGGAGAAATCAACACATGTCCTTTGTATGTCCTTTGTTGCTGACATTTATTGATAAAAACAGTACAAAAAACCAACCATTTGTACACATATTTACAAATGGCCTGCTGAGTGGTGCATGGAGCATGTTCATTGGTTCATGGACCTCCCTGAACTAATGGCATTTATGGCAGCAACAAAAGCGGTGAGCTTCCTTTTGTGTTTCATCTTGATGCATTCTCAATCATCCAGGGAAACAAATCTCCAAAAGTCACCAACTTGGAGTGTTTCAGTTTGCCATCTTAGGGAGAAATCAACACACATGGGTGTATGTCCTTTGTTGCTGACATTTATTGATGAAAACAGTACAAAAAACCAACCATTTGTACACATATTTACAAATAATGATAAAAAGTGAGTGAGTACATTTCAACATTTTCATCACTCACAATCCTGGCACTGCCACGGTATCTGTCGTCTGCATTTACCACATGTGTACCTGTAGCAGTGAACACATCGCACAGTGGCCTGATTTTTTTTGCATCTGTGTACTTGGATTTTAGGTCGCAAGCCACCCAAAACTTGATCCCAAACTTGTCAGGTTTACTTGCAATATACTGCAGGAAACAGCACCGAGTCTTTGATGGAATACAGCTGATGTATTTGTTTTCAATATTTTTTTTTTTACTCTGTTTCAGTAAGAGTCTGAACAGTGAGGGAGACTCGGAATACACGAAACGGCAGAAGAGTTTAAGTAATCTGAAAGAACAGCTTGCAGAGCTCGAGAATAAGTGCACGCACCTGAATCAAGACATCAAGAACAAACATCAGGCGCTTCTCAAAGGGAAGGAAGAACTGGACAAGCTGAGGTATAACAAAGTAAATCAGCTCTGGTGTAAACATATTGTCAGGGAAGTGAAAGTTTATGATCTTGCTCTCTTTGTATTTACCAGACTGGAGGAAAGGAACGTACAGGCTTCATATGAGTCCAAACTAAAGAGGAAGAATCAGCTGCTCGCCAGTCGATCGAACAAACTAAAGCGCTTTGGAGACCAGGTGCCTGACATGATGAGTGCAATTAGCGAGGCTTATGCCACGGGACGCTTCCTCAAGAGACCTGTTGGTCCAATAGGTAACACTCATTTTTAGGTTTTTGTTTTTTTTTGGATAAAAATATTTTCAGACTTGTTTTTTTTTACTTTTCAGTTCAATACGATCTGCTTGTTAACGTTCTTGATGAGAAGATTGATAAAACTCTGTTTGCATACTAAATTAAAAACAAGCGCCAATAACCAGTTTGACTAGAACAGAGACTGAAAACTGGAAACAGGAAGAAGTGAGTCATCTGTCAGCTATCACATCTAAAGCTCTCTGATCAAGAAAACGTGCCCTGTTAGCGTCATTGCCTCACAGCAACGAGGTCCTGCATTCCTTAGACAACTTGTAGCGAGGTAGAGCCATTCACTAGTAGTCATAATACAGTGCAGGGGTCGTTTTTCTGTGCTTGAAAGCATGACTGAAGAAAAGTCATGGATAGTGTGCTCAATTATCTCTGTATGGCAAGTCACAAGCACACAACAGTGGCAGTACAGATAACAAGTTGGAAACTCTGACTTCAGACTTTAAATGGAGCACATCACAAAGACAGGGAGTTGCCCCACATGGTTTAAGAAGCATCTTATTTTCCTTGACATCAAATGTGAAACGAGTCCTGCTTCTCTCTTCTTCACAAGTGTTGACATTTTGTTGCTTTTTCATGAGAAACTGAGAGCGCGAGAACTTGTATGTTTCCCCTGGGCAGATCAAATCTGACCTAACTACACAAGGAGATTACTTCTGATTGGATCACTCCCCAACTTGTCCCACCTTTCTGAACAACTTAGTTTGTTCTGATTGATCCGTCCATTTTCATCTCATTTTATTGGCGGACAAAAGCGTCAATACATTTCATCATAGTTTTTCACTATCGTGCATTGGTTTTTGTCATGTTTTCATCTTGACGCTAACTAAGCTAACGAGTTTCTAGCTGCAGCTGCGTATTTACTGTACAGACATATGTCTAATGTTCTTTTCTTTCACGCAAAAAAGCAAACGCTGTACCTTTATTTTATTTTTTTTTTATAAACATCTTTAACATTTAAATAATTCAAAGCTTTCTACTTTTGATATATTGAAGCTGACAGTCTGTGTTTATTCCCAGGGGCATGTATCAGTTTAAAGGATCCCTCGTTAGCTGTGGCTGTGGAGTGCTGTCTGCGGAGCTTCGTGAAGGCGTTCTGTTGCGACAACTACAAAGACGAGGCGGTCCTCCAGGAGCTGATGACTCGCTTTTATCCAAAGGGCAACAGGCCACAGATTATCGTCAGCCCCTTCTCTGATAAACCGTACAACATTCATGGAAGGTCGGCATTATGTGAGATTTTCTTTTCTTTTTCTTATTACGTTTTTCTGAAACTTTTGTTTTTTTTTAAGCATGTTTTGTTTTCACTCTGTGCTGTTTCACAGGAAAGCATATCATCCGGAGTACCCATCGGTAATGGACATAATCACAGCAACAAGCCCAGTGATTATCAACTGTCTGATTGATATGCGAGGGATAGAATCAATCCTTATAATCAAAGTAAGTGTCTTACTAAGACCTGCTTATGCCTGGATATTGCCTAGAGTGGTGCTTTAGGATTGATGTTGCATTTTGTTGTTGTTGTTTGATCTCAGGAAAAAGATAAAGCGAGGAGGGTCATGCAGCACTGCCGTCCACCTAAAAACTGCCGTGAAGCCTTCACTGTTGAGGGGGATCAGGTGTATCCAAACCGTTATTACACGTCTGATTTCAGCATGGCAAGATATCTCGGTGGGGACATTGAGACTGAAATAAGGTAACCACTGGAAACTATTCAAGGTTTGAGTGACTGTCTTTCACATTTACACCCAGTTGAATGCTCAAACTGGATCTTTATGTCACATGGAAATGTCAGCAGTATAAATTGTGCCTGAGTACAGTCCCCCCCCCCCCCCCCCAAAAAAAAAAAACAACCAAACAAACAAAAACAAACCCAATTTCATGTGACTTCATAGATGTGGTATGTTATGTTTGCTCTGGAATAACCTTCCCCTCCAAATTAGACAAGCGTCATCAGTGCAGGTCTTTAAGTCCAGATTGAAAACCTATTTTTATTCCCTGGCTTTTAACTCTGTAGGAAACTGACACCTTCTTATTTATTTTATTGTTTGTAATGATTTTATGGTATTTTTAATTTGGTTGTTGTTTTGATCTGTGTTGTTCAGCACTTTGGTCTGCCTGGTGTGTTCTTAAAGTGCTATACAAATAAACGATGATGATGATGATGATGTTTGTGGTATCCTGTCTGTTCCAGTATGCTGGACTCAGACCTGGAGAATTACCAGGCTCAGCTGTCCAGGTTTCAGCTCCAAGTAAACTCTGTCACCGAAGACATTGTGAATATGGAGAGCAATCTTAACAACACCATCCTGACCATGAAGACAACACTGGTCAGTAAAAAGATACACCTGAAGCTGTTTGGGTTTCCTTTCATTTTCTGCATTTGCAGTCTGTCTCCTCTTTTTGTGGTTTCTGGCTTCCAATTAAAGCAGAAAGCTAAAGAGCTGACAAGTGAATTCAGTGTTTGGGCTGAATATGTTGATTACTGATTTTCTGGAGTCAAATGTGAACCAAAGCATATTTTTAAAGGGGTTATATGCTAAAAAAAAAAAAGTAGTTTCTTAGTGTTCCAGCCTCAGTAGCTTTGACACAGTAACATCTGCTGTAATATTTACAGCTCTGATGAAATCTCACAAGTGTTAGCTTTATTTTGATGCCAGGATTGTTTACACAGAGTTTGTAATTGCTGAGAAATACAATATTCAGTTTGGGCATGTCATTTTCGAGCAAGAAGCTCAGAAAGCCCCTGGAGGCATGAACAGGTAAAAAGATTGTGGCTATTTACTCCCCTCACTAAAAATCAAGTTAGCATCCCTTTCAGTTTTACAGTGATTTACTAATGTACCTTGCTAACCAAGATAGTTGCTCAGTGTTAGCATTGAGCGTGTTTAGTATAAAAAAAACAAAACCTCAAGATGGTGACAACAGAAAAACCAGTCTTGCAAACAGTAATCCATAAGTTACTATGTATCCATCTTTTATGTAAAGTCTATGTTCCAGTTGCTGTTTAATGCTGGCAAATCAGTGCTGAAAGATGTGATTAATGTGATTTTTAATTAACATTAGATAACATTTATTTTCTCTTCGTTGCAGGCTTCTGTGAATCATGTCAAAGCAGCAATAACTGATCTCGTGACTGCTAGTGAGGAGCAAATTAATGACATCAGCTCACTGGTGATACTTCAGTTTTTATTTTTATCTGTTGCGTAATAAACTAAATGCTGCCATGAATTATGCAGGTTAAGTGTTTCTGAATGTTTTAAACTGTGCAGGAAGAAGTTGCCCAAGAGAATCAGCAGAAAATCGAGGCAGAGAAGCAAAGTGTTCAAGAAGCAAAGGCAGAACTCGACAAGCAGCGAAAAATGGCCGAAGACTCAGATTCCAAGTACTCATCTGTCAGAGACCGGATTGATCAGCTTCTAGAGGAAATAGAGCCCCTTAAGGTGCAGTAGAGGTTTTACAGTTTCAGGTCTACAACTTGTTGTTTTGTGCAGGTTTCCAAACCTTTGTGCTCTTGATCTACAGGATGAACAGCTGAAACTGGAGACGGAGTGTGCCAAGCATGAACGAAACCTGAAAATCTTAGAAAACAAAGTGAAGGCTCATGACGACAACATTGAAGGCATGAAAAATGAACTTGCCCAAAGAGAAGAGGAGCTACAGGTAGGAAGTTGTTTTTTTTTTCAGCATGATACGGTGTAGTTAAGCTGTAGTTTAGCTATTCACGCCAGCCGGTATTCGGTGAATTCAATCAAAGAAAGTAAGCAGAAGTCTCGTGATGTTACGACAGGAATACGTGGCAAAGGCTATAGAGATCAGTCCGGAACGGCAGCACGTGGTCGGCAACACCAAGAGCATCGACACAGAAATCACTCGACTGAATAAGAAGATCAAAGTGTATGAAAGCGACCACGGCGAGCAGCAGCAGGTGGTCAGGTGAGAAACTGAAGGCTTTCAGCAACAGAGGCAGAAATTATTTTAACAGTTAAAACTCAAATATTTATTGAGCTAATTCATCAATCATGTTAGTGCATGTGTAAACTGTATGTATAAAACTGGTGGAATGTAGGTAATCTAATCAGGTACTGTACCTGTGTACAGACTTAAGGTACTTATAATATATATTAATCCCAGTTTCCCCCTAGACCTAAACTGGCACCCCACTCAGCCAAGGATTTTCACCTGAGCTGACTTGTTTTATTAGCTAACCTAAATAGACTCTTAGGCATGGTTAAAGTAGACCAGAACCATCCAGAACGATGGTCCAGGAACTTTAATTGAGCCAGCATATCCTCTCAGCACCACCTTTTTTCCTTCTCATCGGTGTGATGCCTTCATGCTGCAGATGTCAATAAAGTTGTTGTTACTGCAATTGAGTATTTAGCTGCCTGCTCTGTCTGTGCTTACTTGTATTTGTTCAGGATATAAACAGAGTAGCATTTATCGCTGTTGACATTCAAATGTTTCAAACAGCACGAGAAATAAAGACGCTGCGTCTCCCAGGGAGAAAAGAAACATTCACGTGTGAAAATTTTACTGAATAGAAATGAGAGATGATGAAAGATGTAAGGAAGACGCAAGATTAATTACGTTTAATACATCATTTCAGGTTAGTTTGCAGCAGTGTGGTGAAGTTTACAGTAAAGCAGCAATGTTGGAGCAGTGCACAGCAGCCTGTGTTGTTCATGGTCAATGTCCGGTTACATCCAGAGTAGCAGACATTAAATTTAAGCTGCTCTGTTATCTTGTTGAATTCAGATAAATCCAAAAAGAGCAGCAATGGCACATGTTAGCTGATCACAGCCGTATGCAAAGAAAACAAATCTATTGGAGCTCAAAGTACAAGTTTTTATCTTATTTTTAAGCGTTTTTTCTTCGCAGTGCTACACCTGACAAATCCACTTTAACCCCTTTTTACACATAAAACAACAGCTGAAAACAACCCAGACGTATGAAACAGGCAACTGTTATGATTTGCTATTGTTTTCCTTGCCCTTATGCTTCTGCTAATCAAAGATGACTATCATAGATTGCTACATATGAGTCGGGTTGTTGAAGTAAACAATAGACTCCTCGGTCGCCTGCATGCGCTCTCGACCTCCGGTGTTAAAGACCGTAGACGCACCACCACAGACGCATCGACGTCTGTGACACACATGGTGCAAAAATAACTCTGCATTAATCGGGTGCAACGTTACATTGAATAATTATTGTTATCTAATAATTGTTGTCACCACACTTAAAGGTGGTGTCTTACTTTAGATCGAACAGTGTTTTTGTATTCACTATCTTGCCTTTATTTACGTATTTATAGAGGGTGCAGTGTTAGAAGCACTTCTGAATGTGTCATGGGTGTTAATTGTTTTATTGACACCTATGACAAGTGGAACGCTATTGGCATCGAAAACCTAGACCTGGTGGAACTTAGCTGTTGTACTGGATAAAGGAATATATTGGTTTTTTGTAATCAAAATCAACCTTATCATATAGATAATATTTTAGAAAGCTCTGTCTCAACCGGCTGCAACAGTTAAATCCTTCTCAGACACTTATGCATCAGTAAAAATATTAATTTAATTATGTATAGTAGTATTACCCTTATAGGACTCATTAGCAAAGTTGATGTGCAGAGCTGTAGCAACTATAGAGATATAAACTTCAAGTAGGAGTAACGGATGGATTCAAGGTGGGGGTTGACAGATGAGACCGGGCAGAAGTCTCTGCGGACTATGATGATAGCAGATGACACTGTGATCTATAGAGTAAGGAGCAGGAGGAAGAGATCCTGGAAAAGTGGAGGTGTGCTCTGGAGAGAAGAGGAATGGAAGTAAGGAAGCAAGACAGAATACATGTGTGTGTGTGAATGAAATGGAGATGACGCTGGGAGTAAAGGTAATGAAGGTGGATCTGTTTAAATACCTCGAGATCATCCAAAGCAATGTTTAGTGCACAAACAAGGTAAAGAGGAAAGTGCAGACACAGTGGAGTGGGTGGAGATGAGTGTCAGGGGTGATTTGTGACAGAAGGATGGCAGCAATGGTGAAAGGGAGTGTTTACAGGAGGCCTGCGATCTAGTTTGGAGGGGGTTGCACTATTCAAATGACGGGCGGCAGAGCTGAAAGATGTTAAGATCTTTAATGGGAGCGATCAGGAAAGTTGGAGAGGCAAAGCTGACATGTTTTGGACATTTAAAATTGAAGTGTTTAAAGGTAGAATTTACTCACACAGCAAACATGACTCATACAGATTTAAAAGCTAACTTAGTTTGCTGTAGACCAACTGTATTTTTTCAAAAACTTATTTACTTAAAGGCTTCTTCAAAGACATCTTCCATCTTTATTCTAACCTATCATTTTCCCTGGATTTCATCTCCCAAGAAATAAAAAAGGTGCTCCTGCTCACTAAGTTTCAGCTCATCTCCTTCGGACTGTCTCTTCCCCTGTACGGATTAATCAGATCTGCCTGCTGGCCATCACTAAATCATCTCCTGCCCTCATTTTACATGTGCACACTGAAAGCTGAATTGAGAAGAATTTAGGCTATGCCAATTTCTTCCCTCTGACCTCATTAGGGAGTACGCCGAGGCCCTCGCTCTCTACAGAGAGAAAACCAACCAAGTAAGAGATTTGCGGAGGTTCATCGATCGTCTGGATAACATCATGTCAGACAGGCAGAACAGATACAAAATAATGCGTAGGTAAGTAACGATCTTGCACGGTAGAAAAATATAATATAAGGATTCATTGACGTGGGAAAAATTGTACTTTTGGCTAAAACTTTTCTTCTTCTCTTTTTCCTGAAGGTCCCTGTCTGTCAGATGTAAGTTATACTTCAATAACTTCCTAATAAAGATGAACTGCTGTGGATCTATGATTTTTGACCACAACAACGAGACGCTCTCTATCATGGTACGTGCTTATCTCTCTAGTTTGCCAGAAAAGTTTGTTACATTACAGCAAACCAGGAGCACAGTTAATATAAGTAACACTCAAGTTTGTTGGCACTGAAGGTAAAGCCTCCAGGCAGGGAGGAGGATGGTGTGAGTGACATGAGGTCGCTGTCCGGTGGTGAGCGCTCCTTCTCCACTGTTTGTTTCATGCTCTCACTGTGGGAGATCACCGAGTCACCCTTCAGATGCCTCGACGAGTTTGACGTCTACATGGTGAGTGCACAGAAAACACATTAGTCGCACGTAACCAGTAGAAAATGCTTACGGGATTTGGCTTTTACTCACTTGAGTTAACAGTTCCCTTTCTTTTGCTGCGGCAGGATATGCACAATCGAAGAATCTGTCTGGATCTGCTTCTGGAGTTGTCAGAGCGGCAGCATCTTCGACAATTTATCTTCATTACACCTCTGAACACCAGGTAATGTATTTGTGTGATGTTAGCCTTGATATCCTTTGACGTTTTCTCTGTGGAGGCTGATGTGCGCAAGCAGACCAATTGTAGATTTTTGTTGTTGTTATTGTTCCTGAAATCATTTTATGTCAGTTTGTCAGGTAAGTATTTTTGATTTCACTGTTTTTCAAGATCCTATATTCTTCTTTTTAAACCTCCCGCTATCCATCTTTACCTTTTAATCTCTAAAAATGACCTGTGCTGTGTGAAAAATGATTGACAACTGATCAAAAGGTTCGTATTTTTCAGCAATCTACCCAAGTCGGACCTCATCAAAATCCACCAGCTGCGGGCTCCAGAAAGACACCGGGGTCAAACAGAAGATGAAGATGTTTAAACTGAGCTTCAGTGACATCAGTGGATGAATGTTAATGGGCATTACTGTATACAGTTAGAAAAAAACATTTATGAACCCTTTTGAATTACCAGGATGTCTTCATTTAATTGCTCTAAATGTGGTGTGAGCTTCACCTAAGTCCCCAGTGGTATGCTGGCTAGAGTAAACAGGCTATCTCAAGAGCTGTTTACTTTAGCCGGAAAGAGTACGTGTGCTTTTGAATTTATTTTGTGACTTGTAGATCCTCCTCGGGTAGCAACAACTCCCATCAGACACTTCCTGTAGCTGGTCTTGAAACTTGTAGAGTGATGAGGCATTTTGGACCCCTGCTTCCTACAAAATAGTTTCAGTGCATTAACATTTATGGATAAGGCGCAACATATCACTTGGATTAAGACAGAGACTCTGCCTTTATCATTACAAAACCCAGTTTTCTTTATCAGCTGTTCTGTTGTTGGCTTGCTTAGAAGTGCTTGATACGGCGCCAGGCTCTGAGGTATCAAAGCAACATCAGTCCATGGTTTTAAAACTAGATCAATAGCAACATATGATATATTACACCGTGCCATTATTCATTTAAGAAAAATGCAGCGCCCGCAGGTCGGCCGCTACATTTCAACCGCAAGACCTACGTGCGCCTGCTCGCCTAATAGCTGAAGCAGCACCCTTCAGGTCTGGACTTTGACTGAGTCATTGCAACACCTTGATATTTTTTTCTTTTTCAGCCATCTGGTGTAGATTTGCTGCTGTGCTTGGGATCATTGTCCTATTTTATGGCCCAGTTTAGGCCAAGCTGTCGGACAGATGCCCTCACATTTGACTCTAGAATACTTTGGAATACAGAGGAGTTTGTGGTCGACGCTGTGGCTGCAAAGCAAGCCCAGGTTATCACCCCTCCGCCACCATGTTTGACATTGTGCTGATATACTGTGTTTGCTTTACACTAAACGTGGCGCAATGCATTATGGGCAGACATCTCCGTTTTCGTCTTTCAAAGGCATTTCGTCAGATCCATCTTTTTGAACCCAAGCCGTACTGCCATGTTGTTTATAGAGAGAAAGGCTTTCTCCTGGCAACAATTTGAAACAAACCATACTTGTTCAGGCTTTTTCTAATTGTGCTGTCATGAACTTTAACTTTTAACACGCTAACTGAAGCCCGTAGATTCTGAGATGTAGCTCCTTTTTACACTTGCTCTGAGCAACGCTCAACGCTCTGGCTCCGGGGTGAATTAAGCACCTTGATCAACCGTTGTTGCGATTTGGCACTACATAAATAAAATTGAATTGAATTTGCTGGGAAGTCCACTACTAGCAAGACTAAGCACTGTGTAAAATGTTTTCCACATTAATCTTTGTCGTTACAGCACGGTGTCCTTCAAGTTGTTTGGAAATGGCCTCGTAACCTTTTCCAGATGACCAGCAACAACCGCTTTTCTAAGACAGCTGCTGATATCTGTGCTCGTTGGCATTGTTTTAACTGCTCCAGACCTCCAAACGAATAAAACGTCTGCTTTTATAGAGGTGCTCACAATTGCTGATGATCATTTAGTCAAGTGCATTTGATTAGCAGCACCTGGCTCGTACCCACCCCCTGAATTCCATTGGAAACATTAAGGGTGTACTTAGATTGCGTTTTGGTTTAATTATTAATGGCAAAGTGTAATATGTCATGTTTTGTAGGTCAGATTAGGTTGTATTTACCTGATTTTAAAGACTTGCTAAAGCCACAACTACTTTGTGTCCTGATAATAAAACCTTAAAACTGACAGACAAACATCCAGGTGATCGTTTGCAAGCTTGAAATGTACCACAGTATGTTTGTGTGGAGTGTTTTTTGTTTCTTTTGTTGCACTGATCTCCATGAAGGCTCACACAAACCAATCTTTCTTGAGATTCTTCTTTCTTTTCTTTCATTTCTATGAACAATCTGTAATTTTTACAGCTGTGTCCAAGCAGCTGTTGTTGTTGCTCATGTGAAGGCTCGTTTTTAGCCTACGAGCGCTTTGAGCGATTGCTCAGTGTGTTCACTAAAGGCTGTTTTTATAATTAGTTTTGTGTTTCTCTATTATCGTTACTTAGATGAAGATCACGCCACGTTTTTAACGAGGACTAAATGAAGCCGTAGTTGCAGCTGTATGTCAGTATTACTGTGTGTTTTCGGAGAACTTTTTATTTTATGTAATGTTTTTATCATTTTATGGCAAATGAATGCAGGCTTTTAAAACAACACAGGAGGTTGTGTGCCAAAAATCATGCACTGTACAAAGTTAATGTTTTGTCCATAATAGATAAGATGTCTGAGTGTAATTTTAATGTTTTAATGAAACACCGAGTGGCTGATGATGATTTCCTCTGTTCATTATTTGACTTTACATACACGTTCTCAGATTTAGTCATTAACGTGAAAAATTTCACAGATCTACCAGAAGTGTCCTGCACTATTAACGTTTTCTAGCAGCTTTTATTCCAGTTTTCAAGAGCTAATGCCTGTGTTCAAGCTGCCACGTAAAGATGGAATCCAGCCACGGTATCTTCTTTAAAATTGTCATCAACATCTGGCAGGGCTGCATCCGGTCGCTGTTCTTCTTTCAGGTTGCCCTTGATTACATCATGTGGCAAGCAGTAACACACATCAGAGGTGGCATCCGCTGGAGTGATGGGCAAACACAACATCACAGATGATTACAGTGTAGTTGAAACACAGCGGCTTAGATAGAAGAAAAACCCAAGAAAGTCAGCGCTGGGGAGAAACCGTTCAGGTCTAATGCTTGTGCACAAATGTTTAGACATCAAAGAAGACTAAAAATACATGAAAGAGATGAGCCCCTCTTGTCCACTTGGATTCTTTATGAGGGAAATGTTTTGATCCCGTCCAGTGAAAGACCTTAGACAGTCAAAGGAGCTTGCAAAGAAAAGCGTCTGGACTTCTTTAAGTTGCTTGAAGACATTTCACCTCTCATCCGAGAAGCTTCTTCAGTTCTAAGGTCAAATGGTGGGGAGTCCCAGATTTAAAACCTAGTGGGAGTGACCCCTCACAGAGGGACAAAAGGACCCCCTGATGATCCTCTAATCGCCTGAGCCAAGGTGTGAAACTGGGTGTGGGTCCCAATCAGCCAGAGTTTCGCATGGGCTCATTGTGAAACCTAGCCCCACCCTATCATGTGATTTCCTGAGGTCAGATGGCCCAGGATGTGAGTGGGCATTAAGGCGTCTGGGGAGGGAACTCAAAACTTGATTATAGATGGCAGACAGTTGGTGTCGTAAACCACCGCCTCTGTTCAAAGATGGTCGCTCACAGTGGACATAGATGGCTTCTTTCACTCCTCTTTCAAACCATCTGTCCTCTCTGTCCAAAATGTGAACATTGGCATCCTCGAAAGAGTGTCCTTTATCCTTAAGATGCAGATGGACTGCTGAGTCTTGTCCCGTGGAGGTGACTCTTCTGTGTTGTGCCATGCGCTTGTGAAGTGGCTGTTTGGTCTCTCCAATGTAGAGGTCTGGGCATTCCTCGCTGCACTGTACAGCATACACCACGTTGTTAAGTTTGTGTTTAGGAGTTTTGACAAAACTCAGGAATTAGCATGATAAGGTGGGGCCAGGTTTCACAATGAGCTCACCCGAAACCCTGGCTTCACACCTTGGCTCAGGCGATTAGAGGATCATCAGGGGGTCCTTTTGTCTGTGGGGGGATACTCCCACTAGGTTTTAAATCTGGGACTCCCCACCATTTGACCTTAGAACTGAAGAAGCTTCTCGGATGAGAGGTGAAACATCTTCAAGTAACTTAAAGAAGTCCAGACGCTTTTCTTTGCAAGCTCTTTTGACTACGATGACCTGGATGACTGAGAACCTTCACAGACACAAAGACCTTAGACAGAAATTTTGATGATTGAGTTTTCTTGAAAGCCAACACAATGGAGAAACAATTTGGCTTATGCGACTGAAATAAGAAGTTTGTCTTTGTTTGCAGAAACTGAGATGAAGGCAGTGAAATGACAGACCAGTTGGACAGCCATGTGTCATTTGTGGGTGTTCCACCTCTCATCCAAGAGACTTCTTCAGTTCTAAAAATAAAAGAGTCCCAGATATTTTACTCTTAGTGGTTGGTTGTCCCCTCCCAGGTGGTTGTGAGGGTCATCAACCCACTATCGATCATGTGAGTCATCACATGAACAAAGGTGTATTTAAAAAAAAAGTATGGGTCATTACCAACACTGGGGGTTAATGGTGAAACCACCTTGTAACCTTGCCCCACTGCATCATGTGACTTATTGGGATCACATGAGGCCAGGTGTGAGTTGGGATTGAAGCACTCGGGAAGGGATCTCATGACGGCATTGCAGGTGGTTGATAGCTGGTGTTGTAAGCCACCACCTCTGTTCAGTGATGGTCGTTCACAGGGGGCTTAGATGCTCTTGGTCCACAATGTGAACACTGGCATCATCAAGAAAGTTCCAGTGCAGATGCATAGCTGAGTCTTGTCCTGTAAAGGTGGGTCTTCTGTGTTGTGTTGGGTTAATGGAGTGCCTGTTTGGTTTCTCCTTTGTGGAGGTCCAAGCATTTGTCACTGCAGAGCATACTCTGTCCTGTTTAGCTTGTGTTTTAGAGTTTTGTCCCATGGATGAATCAATTTTGTCTGAGGGTCTTGCTGGGTCTGCTGGTGTCTGACCTTCTTTCGTGTACATATTTGCTGATTTAATGGAGGCCCAGTTGCGATAACCATGTTTTATTAAGAGCTTTCTTTAAGTGTGTGTTCCTTTTCTTTCCCTTTTTCCTTAGAGGAAATATTTTCTGCCTGGTGTTGTAGGCTCCTTATCACTTCAACGTTGTGTTTCACAGGGTGGTGGGAGTCAGAGAGTAGGTACTGGTCTGTATGTGTGTGGACTTCCAACCCAACAACACAGTCAAGGATGCTGTCCTCCCTGGTGAACATTTGTTTTAAGCCACTTGAGTGAATTTGTTTGGTGGGGGCCTCTACTTCCTGGGTTAAAAACTGGTTGTTTCAGGTAGTGGATGAATTATAGTGTGGATTATTTTGAACTGTGAATCGTGAAGACAAATAGGGAGCTGGAAAAGAGTATAACGTTTAGGGTAAAAGAGAGGTAGTATCAGGTACTTGCTTTTATTCTGATATAGATTTTCTTCTATATTGCTGGATAGTTTTTGATGAAAAATCAAATTGTGATGTCATTTTTCTGTTTTTACGGGGCTGACAAGAGTAGTGTTAAAGTGCTGCATAAATAAGCAGTACTGGAAAGGGTTGTAGTACTATTATACTCGTGGTGATACCCATACTGAGCTACTAAGTCCCAAAGTGGGTGGTGTGTCCAGTGGGAAGCTCTTTTTATCCTTTTGTAAAGATACGATTTAAATTTACCTCACCAATGTGATACCTTGAGACTTTTAGTCAATCAACCCAGCTCTTTACTCAGTTTGCAAATATTGCCACAATATTAGTGCTCTTTTTTTAGCTACTTGTTGTCACTGTTCCTGTTTTCTTTATCAAAAGTCTTCATTGATTATCTTGCGGTAGTTGTTAATAGTCATTTTTGTGGATAATTGAAAGCACTGTCACAAATAAAACTGTAATTCTGAGCAGGTTTTATGCGGATCATATGATTTATGCACACAAGGCTGTCCATCCATTCATCCCTTTGTCCATCCATACAGAGCACTGTGTTCAGAGATGATTTTATTTTGTGCCCATTAAGTCCACCTGGCAGCCCGTGCCTTTTGAAAAAAGCCTGTTCATGGTTTATTTGTTTTAATCACTACAGAATTATTTTTGGGTGCAACACATGCCACATGTATAAAAGAATACAGTCACTTGTATTATGCTTTTTCATATTTGATATAAACATTTACTAGACAAAGAATCTGACATGGTGACTGGCCTGAAATTTATAAATTATATAGACACTGATAATGTAATGCTTGATTTGAGACAGAACAATGACAAGCTTCTGCACCTTCCACTACTATAAGTGGACTACAAGCAGACACTCAGTCCTTGCTTGCATAGCCTGGAAATGGGGAAGCAAAACCGCTGAACGAGAATTTCTGCAATAGTTTCAACCTTCGCCAACTCGTTGCTGTCTCGCTCTGAAACGCTCTCTCAAAAGCTTTATCGAGCACCTCTCTCGAGGGTCCTGCATCTTTAATGACTGCGGCGAACGGAATAGATTAGAAGATGAGACCTTTCGATAAAAAGTTTCTCCTTACAAAAAAGTTTTATACGAAGGAATGCAGTGTGTTCGGTAAACATATATGTAAGGCTTTTTCCCTCCTTTTGCTGCACTGGAAAGTGGAGCCCCTCTCACGAGGGCCCTAGCTTTAAGAGTGAGCTCCCAGCAATAAGGTCAAAAGCCAAGACTATTAATTTTGCAGTGCTCTTCATTTTTGTAAACAAGTTGATATGTACTGAGTAAAGTTTAGTTACTTTAACGTTAACTCGAGTAAACCATAAATCAAAGAAGAAGCCTAAAAAGAAGCCAATCTGGGATCGCCGTGGGGAATAATGCGCCTAATGCTGTAAGTCTGGCCTCGTCTCTAGATTAAGCGGCAGCAGTACAATAATAACATTAAGGGACGCATGTTGCATAAATATATTTCTGCTCATTCTGTAAGTCACTTAAGCAAAATATAATATGTTCACGTGAAAGCTCTTCCTTGGAGATTAGCCCTCAACTGCAACCCAAAAACCTTTCGAAAAGTGTCACACATACACGTGTATCGAATGGAAGGAAGCATGCTCCCACATTACAGGAGGTGAACTAATGGTCTAATGAGTCACATACTGTACATCCCATGCAACAATACTAAATGAATTTAGAGTGACGGTTTCTCTTTTCATAACCACCTAAAGATGAAAAAGGTAAGAGATTTTTTTTTGACACATAATATATGCATGCAAAGAACCTACTCTTCTTGGTTCCACTGTGTGAAAACATCTGGAACAGACAGGAGCCTTTCTACCCTCCAAGAGCTCAATAAGTCTGTACAGTAGAGACAGTTACAATTATCATAGGAATTATTTAGTTACTATCATGTAAAGCGTACAGTAGTTGCAGCAGTGAACACTGGGGATCCTAAATACTGCAGAAACATAATTTAATGCAGTGCTCCACTGATATACAAGCTAAGGTTGAATGAGAATGTAGAGGAGTTACTGTGCACAAATCACATTGGCATGTTGTCAGATAGAAATGTATGATATCTTATAGCTATGTTCAAAATTATTCAGCATTTGACATTCTCATGCATACAACCACAAGAAGCGAGTCCATTGAAAAATAGTCCAAGCATTGTTTTTTGTTATTTTTTTTCCTGTGGAAATGGCAGAGAACCTAATGAGACATTAAAACGTGTGCTGCTGTCCAGAGTGTGTGGATACAGACAGGAAGAGGAGGGAGCAGCGACGGCTCACTTCTGCATGTCACACTGCAACAGGAGCACGATGGACGGGTCGCTCTTTGCCGCCTCTTTGAACTCCTCCAGCGAGATCTGGTCGTCGTTGTTTTTATCCATTTTACTGAAGATCTTGTCCACCCTCTGCTCTGGTGTCAAACCGTCCTCGTTCATTTTCATCATGATCACCGTGCCCACCATTTTGTAGATAGCCTGTGGGCGAGGTGTGGCGAGAAATTAGCTGAGAACTGTGGTTTGCTGTGCAAGAATAAAAGATGAATGGATGGATGAAGCAGTGAATAAACAGATAAAAGTCAAATGTTGAAATAATATCATTTTTGTGGAGATTCATGATTAAATTGCTGAAATGGCTACAAGTAAACAACAACAAGCTACATACAATTATTAAGCAAAAGTAATCCGTGGATGGAAATAGTACCAGTGGTTGAATAATGTATGCATGCTACTATTTTCTGTCAGCAGGCTGAAATTTGATTGCACACAGAAGACCAAGAACTCTGAATATTTCATTAATATATATCAAATGTGCAGGAAACACTGGGCCTTTACTGATTTATTGAATTATTTCAAAAGCAGTGTTGCACAACAGTGCAAACAAGAGTCGAGTTGGAAAATCCTTTGTAAAAGTGTGAAAATCATTTTCACTTTTTATTTAAGTAAAAGTTATAATTCTACTCGAGTACCCAATAAGTGTGACAGAGTTTTACCAAAAAAAAAACACCAAAAGAACAGATTTTTTCATTATTATTGTTCAATTTAAGAATAAACCCAAATCTTCAGATTAAACTTGAAATGCTATTTTTGAGAATCATGTCGAAATATTAGCTAAAGTTGAAATGTGGACTTGATGAGTTGACACAACAACTTCATCAGCGTTCTGATTGTGTTTTGTGATCATCCATTGCCAGCTATTTCATTTTGCACAAATGAAGCCAACCCCTCGAAGTTTGTGTTTTTTCCTTCTGAACAGATGCAGCTTTTTGCACCATCTCTTCAACATCATTGCACTTATCACCACATCGTGTTTATGTAATAAAAGAGAAATAATTTCCTTGTTATTAAAACCAACTCTTAAATACACTTGCGCTAACTCTACGCAAGCTATTTTGTAGAGGGCAAAGCAGCCATGGCATTTGTCTGACTTGAAACAACAACATTTCAGCTTTAGTCTCAATATGAACAATATTAATATAAAAATATATTTGCCTTTTCTTTCTTAATGTGGCCCTAATACTCCTTTATGCAGTAGTGCACAAGTCGTGTGTCCAAATATATATCGAATGCCACTTTTGGAATAACATACATTCCAAAGTGCCTCAAGAGTTCGCCATGTAATCGGAAGGTTGCCGGTTCGAGCCCCGGCTTGGACAGTCTCGGTCATTGTGTCCTTGGACAAGACACTTCACCCGTTGCCTACTGGTGGTGGTCAGAGGGCCCGGTGGCGCCAGTGTCCGGCAGCCTCGCCTCTGTCAGTGCGACCCAGGGTGGCTGTGGCTACAATGTAGCTGCCATCACCAGTGTGTGAATGTGTGGATGACTGGATATGTAAAGTGCTTTGGGGTCCTTAGGGACTAGTAAAGCGCTATACAAATACAGACCATTTACCATTTTACCATTTCATTGGATCATCGCAGGTGTCCATGATGTTAAATACTTAAATATTGTTGGGTAGCTCTATAATAACAATAATAACAGCCACATGGGTCAGTTGTAGTCCTGTGTTTAAGCATAATAATTCTTTTTTGAGTGCAATAGTATGATGCCAATGTATTTGTTTATTCTTCAAACTGTTTGGCTGCTTTTGGGTTTGCTAAAGAAAAGTTTTATAAAGACCCAAACTGTGATTTGAACACAGTTACAATGCTCAAATCTCCAAAAGTCAAAATTACTGGAAAAACAAAAACAAAAACAGCTAATTCCCACATTTAACAAGCTGAAATCTGGGCTCTTTGCTCTGAGGTGATTTATTTGAAAACCATAAGTCAATTATGTGAAAAATAACTTCTTACTAATGTTAAAAACTCTCAGGTCATAAAATAATGGGGTTTTGTCTGACTGTTTTTGCACTGTTGCACACTTCAGAGCATATTGACAGTCTCAGTAGGGGCTGTCAATATGCTCTGATATCACTGACACATATCGGATTTATTTTATAGATTGTGTTTCCACAAATAGCCAAATGCAATTCAATACAACTGCAGTTTTGCCATTACGAAACTGTATCTGTACTCAAGGCTCTGCAGGTGTGTGGGAGACTGATAACACCAAAAACCAATGGAGAAAAAAACCCCTCAGAGCCAGTCTCCTGATGAGCAAAAGCTTAATGACTCCATAATCCCTCACCTCGATTATCTCCAGCATTTCCACTCTGGTTATTTTGCCATCACCATCCAGGTCATACATGTTGAAGGCCCAGTTGAGTTTCTGCTCAAAGCTGCCACGGGATGTGATGGACAGAGCGCAGATGAACTCTCGGAAATCAATGGTCCCGTCTCCGTTTTTGTCAAAGGTTCTGAAGGCGTGTTGTGCAAATTTTGACGCATCACCGTAAGGGAAGAACTGCACAAAACAGTAGAGAGAGGTCAACTGGTGCCTTATTGTTACAGGATAAGCACAGCTTTTTAAAAGGGAAAATAAGTCCTCTACTGCTGCATGATTAGTTTGTACAACAAATAACTCCAACAGATGCAAAAGAGGCAGTTGATAAAGAAGAGCGGGAGCTTCTGGACACAAACCTTCACATAAAGCTGCTGGAACTCATCCAGATTCAGCCTGCCACTGGGGCAGTCCTTCAGGAAGCCTTTGTACCACTGCTTCAGCTCATGTTCATTAAACTCTGTGTTCTTCACCAGATCCTCCATCACCTCAGGAGTCAGCTTGCTGTTCTGCTTACCCATGTTTCCTGTGGTGCAAGAACACGTGAATAATGCATTTGCTTTTGCTTCGGCTCGAAAATATTTGTCAGATTCCCACTTCGAAAAAATGAGCACAGAGTGTAAAAAATGTGCTCTTTTTCTTCTGGGATGGCAGCAAATATTGCCCCGGTGCTTATGTTCTATTTCGGTCCCTTCAGCCTGTTTGTGCCAGCCAGTGGCCTGGGTAGCACTGACCTGGATCAACACCGTCAGAGCAGATCCAGTTCATCAAATGTTCGATCGCTGCTATCAAGTTTCCACTGCAAACGCTGTCCTATAACCTGACAATGACAACAAAGGCTGTGCTTGCTTGTAAAAGAGAGGCTGCTGCAGTAAGTCCACAGACACGAGTAAGAGCAGCGTGCAGGAGCACACAGCACTGGATCAATGGAAAACACATGAGTGGCCTGCATGTAATCCAGTGTTTAAAGAAGCCGTGGGAAAGCTGCACAACAATCAGCCTGGGTTAGTTTGTTTGACAACTTAAGCCAACCACACCAGGGCAGTCCATCAGAAGCCCCACATTCATTAATTATTTACTCATCATGTGGCGAATGACATAAGTGGCCAAGGATGCGTCAACTTCCATTGCATAATTGAACAAATGAGAGAGCAGAATATTATTTGTATTCCAAATACAGGCCGTTGTGGGAGTGTCCACAACTTGAGACCAACATATGGTCCACATCTCTGCAGCATGACAGCAGGCTGGACAGCTCCACCACAGGCAGCACTGCATTGGCTTGGGCCTTCCACAACAAACGGCAGAAATGTGCGCTACAGCCCAAATCACTGCAAACCACAGCTTTTAACGTCCATCCCCTGCATGTCATAGAACCAAGCTTGGCGAGCGTGATTAGTAATTACAGTAACAGATGTTGGGTATTATCTCTAAAATAGGCTACAGCGAATGACCTTGAGGAGCAACATTTTGCAGGAAGATGACAAAACTGTTTCACGGAGCGTTGAGCTGAGAGAAACGGCTCGACGCGCTGCAACTGCGGCGTTTAATAGAAATATCAGCCACATTGCGCACAGGCCACAGGTATGAACGACTCGTTCTGCCATCGGATGCTGTTTTATATCATGCTTTAGGCAATGACATCCGTGTTAATGCTATTAAAGCTAACCGCCTCCTGTGAGAGCTGGAGAGGGAGACGCTGCTGCATTCCGATGGAAACGACGCAGTGAGAGTATTTTCAGATTAGATCCCCCCCATCCTGCTCCTAATGACATCTTTCCGTGCGCATCGGGCCAGCAAACATGTCAAAATGCAAGAAGCAAACAGCTATTTTTAAAACACAACACAGCCCTCCTCGGTGCCGCCGCAGAGCCACATTGGAGGGGTGGGAGAAAAGCGAGAGAGAGAAAAGCCCATTAAGTGCAGAAATCTTGGTGACATTTTGTAAATTCACCAAATAATCGCTCTCTGCCTTATTTCTGTTTTTCTGGCTCTTTCCAGGCGGAACGCAGATGCTTTATTTCAAAGGATGCGCAGGTGCCAGAGAGCCAGCCCTCTCCTCAATCCCCATTCATTCACACCAAAGGAAAATATGAAACATAATGCGCGACATATCAACACGAACCCATCCCTGCATGTATAATCTGAGATACATCTAAGACATGGCACATAGCTCAAAGTGCACGCACTTCTTACCTTATTATTTAGCGATTCTCTATCGGAATAAATCTGCTCTGGCTTCTGCAAAGTACAGAAAACCCCCTGCCGATGAAAACGTTTGCCCAAAAGGGATTATTCTCAACAAGGCTCGCCCTCTTTCAGAGAAAAAAAATCACCCGCTAATGAAATTTCTGGATTTTCCCGACGTTATTCCAGATGAGGCGCAGCAGGCAAGGATCCCACGCCAGTCTTTGGTTATGCGACTACAGGAGCGCGGCGTCACCCGTGTGCATCACAGCCTGATCATAAGTTCACTGTTGCTGCTGCTGCTGCTGCTCGGTTTGGGTTCAGCCTGATCCTGTCACGTTATTACCGGATCTTCATCGTGATGAGGATGGTCAGCTTGAAATTTCATCATCAGGAAATTAACATGTTGGATGTTTCCGTGGCACAAGAATGGAAGATTCATCGCCTATTCATTTTTGGCCCTGATGAAATTATTCACTGCGACTAATCTGAAATTGGATTAAATAAACCCGACTGTGAAATATTTAACTTTTATGGTTTTAGACAAATCTGTGAGAAGAATAAATACATTTATTAAAAAATTTAGAGTTTATAGATAGGCTGTAGAAGACCTGTCACCCCAACCCCAAATCCACCTTCAAAAATTTGACCACAAGCCAAGTTAAAGTGTAAAATTCATTATTTTTTACAAATTATTTTTTATATTTTTGTACTTTTGTTGTTTAAAGCCCTTCACGTTGATCCTAAACACACGATCTACCCTATACTTACTAGCTGTTTCCCTTGGGTACGTTCAAATGCGTCCCCAAGGTGACATTTGGTTTAGTTTTAAAGCTTCCTCATAACCTTTGGGAGACAAAATCCTGAAGTATTCAATTAAAGACCGATTATTACCATTTTCTTTCCCCTTTTCCTCAAAAATAATGTCAAGCTTGTCTTAAAAGTATGAAAAGAACCAACACATCTTGTCCATACTGACTGTGGCTTTAAGTCTGAAGCGACTCCAAATTTCTCACAGTCCTCTTTCTGTGAAAAACTGCCCCATCTCTTAAGGTGGTGGTGGTGGGGGGGGGGGGGGGGGGCTTCCATCCATGTAAGCTAGTGAGTGTGAATCTAACCTTTCACGTCTCCATGGTGATTAAAAAGTCTAGGTTTGGCATTTAATTTCTTCCTTTTAGAGTTGCGGGGGATTATGCACATCCTCACACACACAGACACACATCCACTCACACACAGCACAAATTCAGTTGACCATGAATGTGGCCAAAGTTTTAAATAATGGGGTCAGTGTATGTTCAAATAATCCCTGTGCACTAGAAGCTTAGGCTTCAGAGTTCTCCATGTACTTTTTTTTTCTATTCTTGGATGTGTATCGTGTAAAAGACAGGAGGTATCCCTCTAGATGCGAGCACAAAGCTGCTGTACAAACCTTCTGTCGGGGGAAAGTTGCCTTAAAGGGAGAGGAGCTGGCTGGTTTCAGACAGTGGGTGTACCCAGGCAAAGAAGGGTTATTCTCAAATGTGAGTAATGCAAAGCTACTCTACCAGAGCCCGAGATTTGTATTTTTTTAAATGGAGCAGGAAATTAGCATAAGAGGTCCACTTTAATATCTAGGCCCTTCTTACCTGATTACAACAGCCTGTGACATAAACATGGTGCAAGTTCCAGAGCAAATGTGTCTTTACTTAGAAGATTTTAGACCAGATAATAAGTCAGGGAAAAATAGCTACAATGCACAGAGCAGAGGAGAAAATGAGGATTAATATTTTTTAGCATTTATTTTGATTTATTATAATATCGCTGAACGTAATGACCGCTTGAGAGAGAACCAGCAGTGTGCACAAAACCAGGGCCTTGAAACTGACCCAGCTGAATGGAGTTTAGTCATTGTTACCTGCATTATTAACATCTACTTTTTCTGCTGTGATGTCAAAAAGTCTTCAGTGAATTATTAAAGCCCTCCATAAAATCATTTTCTTTTACATACAGTAAAAGTCATTTCATTCCAAATTAGCTGTGATATAAGTCTCAAAGACCTGAAAAATCCTTTGAACTATAAGGTATAAATTTGACCAGAATTACATGATATACTATATACTGATATATTTTTTAAATATTCTATTCTGCAGTTGGTAAACCTATTTATGATTCACGGAGACCCCTTGAGAGCCCTGCAGAGAAACCTGGAAGCTCCCTGTACACCGGTTTGAGAGGCACAGATATAGGTCACCTTTGTTAAATCATGTGTGTCGAAGAGCAGACGAGGCTTCCAGCCAAAATAATTCTCAGATGTGTGGACCCAGATTTAAACCGCCACCTATTCAGGATGATTGGGTGCTGTAAAAAAAAAAATAAAATAGTGCTAACTGTTGTTCTACAAGCCAAAGGTAACCAGGCCCTTCGAATATTGTGTTACAATAACTCTAACATCACCTCCGGTTATTTGACTTCTTAATTTAATGCTCACATACAATACAGCATACACATATGTTTTCCTTTACATCTCACAAACACAAAAGCAAACAGTTGAATACGTTGATAACTTTTAGCACCGGTATAGAGCACTGATCCACTCAGCTTTCTCTAAAAGTCTTATTCATAGTGACTTTCAAAATAAAACAGCTTAGTTTGATCTCACTAGGCATGGCTTACATGGAATATCTTTACAGCAGCATTCACTTACAAAGGTTAATTGATTAAAAAAGGATGCATACTGTACACCAAAAGTGGTATACAAAAGCAATATCATCTTATATACCCATTTACATGGCCTTTTGGGTTTTCTCAGTATAACATTTAAGTGTTTCGTGTGTTCTGACAACTTGTGTATTAACACTGATGCTCAATAAAAACATAGAAACATATAATTTAAAAAAAATGTTCTTATGACTGTACATAAAGAGGCTATGGAGATAGGCGGCGTGTAACAATCTTGCATATTAAAACATTAATATATCACGTTCACAAAGCTCTCGCTTTTCTTTATATGTGTATGTACAAGAGAGCTGCTGTCCTTCTGTGTAGGCTATTGTTCTGTTTTTGTTAGGCTGTACTGTTTTTAATATGAAAATTATAATTAAAAAAGAAAGGCAAATTCAATGGGAACATTACTTTTTCGTCATACAGTAATGTGAAAAAATAGTATCAAAAATGATTTTCTAAATCTCTCAATCAAAAAGCGACGTAGTCTTTAATGCACCGTTTTTTTTAAATACACTCGTGGATATGTTTTTTCAGCTTGGTAAACGAGAAAACGAGATCTGATAGTGACATTTGACAAAATGAGACTTTCTTAAGGTATAAAGTGTTTTCTGTTATACATTGTTTGTCTGATGACGGATATACTGTATATATAATCTGCAGCAGACAGATGTTCTGCCAATGAAGGTTTGTGAGACAAAAGAGATTTTAATGATTACAAATATGTTATATAATGCGTATGAAGGATGTATTCCACAATATGATGGGTTTAGATCAAACTTTATGCCAGACACAAGACAAGAGGAAGGGATGAATCGTAGCTCTGGGAAACTTAGCAAAATTTCTGCTCTGTAAGCCAATGAGGGAGTAAGCTGTCCAGGTCTGAGGTGCACCAGTTCAAAGTCAAAATGTTCGAGTCTCTCTGCCCCCGCGTGTTTTATAATCAGTATGAGGTGGTTGGCTGTAGTGCACAATGGATGCAGCGACTGAATCGTCAGCTCCTCTTGGCTTTATTTACCGTTACACGGTGTTTGCTTATTGTTTAGTTGTCTGGCTATTTTGGGTCAATCTCATAGCATAGTCCAGTGGTTTACGCAGTCACCTAACAACTTAAAGATCCCCAGTTTAATCCTGGAAGGAGACACAAATCCCTTAGGTGCCTTAGGATGTCAGGAAGGGAATCTGGTGTAAAAAAACAAACACGTGGAGACCCTTTGTGAATAAGGGAGTAGCTGAAAGTAGCTTCTTCTTTTCATACCGTCATTTTTTGCCACTACAGATTTGAGTGAAGAGTCTCTCAACAACCCATTTATACTTCATCTGCTCAGCACTAAAGGGCTGACAGTCAGAATTAGGAGCCCAACAGTGAACAAAAAAGGAGCATCTAGCATTTTAGGAGGTGGTGGAGACCAAAACTGGAGTTAAAAGATTTAAGTTGAGCTGAATATGGTGACCATAAAAATAACTCCAAATGAATAATAAGTTTATTAAATGATGCTCATTATCATGTTTGATATAGAAACTTTAAAGAAAAAATCAATATGTGCAGATTTTTACGATGTAAGAACCAAACTAATCTGTGATACTAGTTAACCTAACATGTACAGAATTTAGATGGATATGGTCTTGTGATGTGACCTTGCTAATGTTAAAGTGCTAAAGTTACCAACAAATACCTTTATGATAGAGATAAATGAAAGACTGAAACAATATAGTTATTCAGTAGTTCATATAACTGATTTGCTTTTGTACTTTTGGGGCAGATAAGGAACAGATGCACCTGACTTCCGGGAACTCTAAATGAAGTGGCACACCTCATGACTCTACTTTCTTCCCATTGGCTAACAGACCTGCCTTCCCCAGATGTGACCTTCCTCAAATATCCTGCTGGATTTAAGAGGTTAACAAACTGTAGTCAGTTTTCAGAACTTAGTCTGCTTAAGCTTGTCGATGTGGTAGCAAAGCTTCAAGGCCGGCCCCAGCTTGAGTCCGAGGTACTTCATGATCATGTCGCTCTTTAAGAGTAACAAAGCATTTCCATCTATCTCCTGTGAAAGGCAGAGGAAGATGGTGTGAAACTCAGTGAGGACCTGAGGTTTAGTCTAGCCAGGTAAATCAGCAGCATAACACTTACATGTTTCCTAAAGACATCTGCGTGAGGACCTAGAGCCTGGGGATCTGCATCCCTGATGAACCATACAACATCTTCCACAGACCAGGTGGATGGGTCTTTATTGGGCGGAGCCTTGGACTCCTGCGATTCTGAAGACACATTATAACCTCAAGAAAGAACAAATGAAAGATGGAGAGTTACTTTTGTATCTCAGAAAAATAAAGGCCGCATCAATGCTTGATTTATCTCTTGATGGTGTCATACCTGTCCTGTTGCTCTCCGGGAACGCGTTTGGGCTGGTGGATGACTGCCTGCACATGGAGGCTGAGCCATTAGAGAACTGCTGTGAAGAGCGAAACCCGTAGGTGGACTTTGGTGAGTAGGACGAACTTATGGAGCTGAAAGCGGAATCGCCAGGGTCAACGGAGTAGCGTTTGCCATCTGACTGGTCTAAATGGTAGTCATCAGCCATTGATGTTTCAGCTA
The DNA here is from genome assembly GCF_057382095.1 of Aulonocara sp. 'chitande type north' Nkhata Bay. Classification (NCBI taxonomy): domain Eukaryota; kingdom Metazoa; phylum Chordata; class Actinopteri; order Cichliformes; family Cichlidae; genus Aulonocara; species Aulonocara sp. 'chitande type north' Nkhata Bay. The sequence goes on from NC_141362.1 coordinate 20,640,765, forward strand.
AAGAAATGATGGAGACTTCTGTTAGTGATAAAAATCCCCCACAGATTCAAAGTATTTGTTTATATTAGTTCAAGAACTTAATTTGGAAGTACCATCTGACTGGTAGGAGCCACCGCTGTGCTGTGTAATGGGCTGATCACTGAAAAGGTTTTCACAGTGCAAGCTGCGACAGAGCTTCTTCAGAAAACGAAGCACATAGTCGATGCTGTTCACCACGGGGAGGCTCAGAAGATGCTGCTTCCCATCAAATGTGGCTGGAAGAGCAAAACAGAAGACCACTTGAAATGCAGCTTAGACAAAAGTTTCTTATAAGTCAGACAATGAAACCTTTAATATTTTTTTCTCTCCCAGTAACACCTTAGGGAGTGTGCTAAAGAAGCTATTAAACAAACAGATAACAACACCTGAAGGGGGTCTTTGTACAACACCTGATATTTTTTCTCCTCCGTAGCCTTGCGTGAGGAGAGTGAACACCGTTTTCTGCTGGAAAGCACTGTCAATGCAGCCCTGAACGGCCTGCTGAAGCACCACAGAGGGTCTGTCGGGCCCAAAGTGATCGGGAAGCTGTTGGATCTTCTTCCTGTCCAGGTTGGGCCCAGTGTTCGCCTGCTTGTTGATGTAGATACAGACTGGAAAACACAAATGAGGAAAATGAAGGAAAGGAGAAATAGCAGAAAAACATAAGGGGAAAAAAGAGATCATATGCTTTTTTGTCTTTAAGCTAACAGAGAAGCACTTTAAAGCTTCTTAAGTGGGATTAACAGCGTATTGTATTTTACCTGTGAGCACCTGGGGCGTGGCAGAGTGGGGGATGGTGGCAGCATCCTGAGGAATGGAGCTCATATCGGGCTCTGGGGTGCTGCTGGGTGGAGAAATAGCCAGTGGTGTCATCACCATCCTGGGTTTGAGCTGGAGAGGAAGAAGGGGGTTTTGTATTGCTATGTCTGTTTTGGAAATATCATTTATTTATGCACACTAAATCATGCAGGGAGGGTTAGGATTGTTTAACACTGTAGTTTTCATGCTTTGGCCTGTATGAAAAGAAAACAAATGTGCTGATAATAATGTCCTCTTTAGGCTAAAAAATAATTCCATAACACAACAGAACAAAGCCTCACAGATGTTAACTCCAACTCTGTTTATGCTGGGATCCCACAAAATCTGAAGGGCATGGAGTCTCCCTGTCTGTATACACATGTATTTTTAAACACACTGCACCCACACACACTACAACTCATCCACCAGCCCCCCTTCCCCTTTCCCATCTGGCTGACCTTGAAGCCCGGCTTTCTCCCCCTCTTCTTGGGCACTTTGAGTGGAGGGAGCGATTCAGGGTAGCGATTAGGAAAATCCATCTTGGCGACATTGCGGAGCGGAGGTCTCCCTCTCTTCCTGCCCGGTATCTTCCCCGCCTGGCTGGGAATGAAGGAGGGAGCCACTGCAGCTGATTGCATCTCACCGTTGTTGCCGTCTGATTTCTGTGCCGTCACTGCAGGTACGCTCATTTGTAGCTGGACACAAAGGAAACAATGAGTGAGCTCAAACAAGGGCAAGGGCAACGCATTGAAAACATGCACTTTAGTTGCACATCAATACTCCTCTGTAGCCGCTGCATACTAGAGTGCAGCATTAGCATGAATTCAGAGGAAGCAGACGCAATTGGCAAAGGTGTACCAACAGTAACATCCAAACACTAGGAGCCTGCAGAAAACTCAGCCGAGCAATGTGCTGAGAGAAACAGCATTCAGCTGAGCACCATAATAATCAAACAACACACAAAGGCAGCCATGCATGTGCCGTGGTGGAAACAGCACCTCCATCCTGCACTCGTAACACACTAATAAACCTGAGAGAGGGAGGGGTGACTATTACCTGCTATCTTCTATTGTGAAAGCCCACAACCTTTTGTTTTAAGTCCCAGGAGCCTAAAGGCAACTACAAAGTTAAATCCCATGCAGTGCAGGAAAAGCCATCTTGCTTTTTTGCCCCCCTTAGTCTCCCTTTGGTTAACACACCGCTGCTGCTGCTGCTGCTGCTGCTGCTGTGCTGCTGCTGCTCCTGGGCACACAGGCTGCAGACATCTCATTAGACTAATGCATTCAGCAGTGGCAGAGGGAGGGGGGGAAATTGACTTCACCATGGCTACCCAGCTATGAATTACCATTATCATGACAGCTTCCAGCCTATTCTTAAAATAAGAGAAAGGAAACAAGAAGCAGCTACTAAATAAAAGAAATAACCCCCCCCCCCCCAGCAGCAGCAGCACAACTAACCGGAAAGAAGCCATTTGCAATGCCTCCAAATGTATTTTGAAGAGATTTGTGAAAGGATGCAGCATGTAAACAAACAATAACCGGTTAGCAGGCACTCACCATCCAAAGCAGATGTGAAGATGTGGAGTATCCCTACGCTCCGTGCTGTGGTTCCTATATTTTCTTCTGCTACCAGTAGCAGAGCACAGATCTCAGAGCAAGGCGGATTCCACTGTAATACTGTATATATGTCTGTGTGCTTGTGTGTGTGTGTGTGTGTGTGTGTGTGTGTGTGTGTGTGTGTGTGTGTGTGTGTGTGTGTGTGTGTGTACAACAGAGACAGACAGAGAGCGAGTGACAGTGTGTGTGTGCATTAAAGAGACAGAGAGACGGAGAGAGAGGGAGAAGTGCTCCTCTGTTGTCATGGCAACAAGCCTGTAAGCCCTGACAGTTGTCTGCCATGTTTTGTCTGCAACTCAGGCTCAGTGCTTCGGAGGCACAATTAGACCCAAGACAGATTTGCATCTGTCAGTTGATATAAAAATTAAATATCTGTTATTTATTTATTTATTTATTTTTAACACGATTCTTTTTTTCTTTTTTTGTTTTTGTTTCAGCGTTATTGTGAGCTTTTAAATGGTTTATACTTAAATTATATTTAGATCTTTGGTGAATTGTTGATAAATTCATCAACCTATAACGTCTATCAAAATGATCATCTTAGTCATGTTCTTAAGTAAAAATGACCCAGATTATAAAAAAATGTTTTAAAAATTCCTGCTTCGAGCTTTCCAGATGAGAGGAATCAGGGCTTTTCTTTGTTATGCATGAGAGCACGCTGAATATATTTGGGCTTTCTGTTTGTAAAAACAACACCAGGGAGCTGCTGGAGCTGCAGGAAATTTTTTTGTGATATGTTACAGTGAATAAAATAAATAGCTGCTGTCCAAAATAATCATGTTAACATTAAAATCTTATTGTGAAAATATGAAGAATTCCATGTGGATTTTTGCTGTGAAGATCGCATGTTTTATCATTTTGTGTTTCAAATGTATTACTCATTAATTTGAATAAACGCTTTTTTTCCCTTTTTTTTTTTACTCCGGGTGGGCGAAGAAAGACTATATCTGGCATTAATTTACCCCCTACAGTCATACAGTGAAGTCAATGATACTGCTGCACTTGATATTACAGTCACGGAGGACAAATCAGGTGTGCGTGCAGCGTGAGATTTAGGCAAATTAGTTTTTTTTAATTATTCAAGAAATTATCTAGCAATACATTTTTAAATTAAGTAATTATACCGAACAACACACAATTTCCCAGAGCTGAAAGTGATGCTTTTAGAGGTCTTCTTTTGCCTGACTACTAGCCGAAACCCCAGAGATGTATTAAGTGTATAACATTATGAAGTGGCAACACGCAATAATAATATAGCCTTTGAAAATGTATTTTTAGGATGCAATAGCACATTTACTACGCATAATTAAAATGCAATATTATTTTACTTACGTTTTTCGTATTTATTTTTATACGGACAGTATATAATGAAAGGTGCTGTTAAATAATCTGGCATGGTGAATTGTCGCCTCCTGTTGGCCGAAAAACGACTGAAAATGTCATTGCTAATAAAGTTTGATTGACAGAATTTGAATCCAAGATGGCGGCGCGCGTACCGCTGTCTATGAAGATGTCACCCTCAGCTTCTTTGGGCTTAAGGCTTCTTTTTAAAGAGCAACATTCCTCCGGAAAGCTGCTGAAATCTCTCAGCGAGTTCCACAGAAGAGGTGAGGTTTGTTTTCAGTCAGTTTAGACTGTTTAAAGTAACCGTCCGCGGCTCTAATCATAACCTTGTCCTACTTTTACTTAACATAATTAGTTAGTGTACGCTTTTCCACGTTAACCTGGCATAATGCATATTTTTGAGGTTTTGTTCAAACTTACCTTGTTATGCTTGTCGGTTTTTCCTGCCCTTTGAGCTGTCAGAGTCGTTACCCGCTAATTCTTCCTATTCGCCCACCAGAGCAACGTTATCGTTACTGTCCGAATAACCCAAAAATCGTTGTCGTAGTGGTCTAAAAGCTTTGCGGAGAGCTAACTTATCGGTAACGTGCGTGTTGTTACGGTTTTTAAGGCTACTCTGTGAAAGTCCGGCAGGCGGAGGAGGAGAGCGGTGTTAGCGCCGCCGGCTTCAGCGGCCCCCTGGATCACTACACCGGGCTGATCAGAGATGGGAAGCTGCGGGAGGATGAGCACCAGAAAGCGGTGATGCAGAAACTGGACGAGCTGCACAAAACTCTGAGAGGATACAGCAACACCCCGACATCTGTCTTCTCCAGGGTAGGTAGAAGCATGCCCCAACTTATGTTGTTATTATTATGAATATAATAATATTAAGTGAATATTAGTGCAGAGCAACGTGGTTTACAATGTTGGCAATATTAGAGATTAATCTTTACATTTGTCCAACTTTACTCAGCCTTTAACTTAGTTATTATCCAAATTATGAAGTGTTTTTGCATCACAGAGTATCACAAAGGTTTTGGAGTAATAAAATGCTGTTATTGTGTAGCATTCACACTCCAATGAATGGGGCATCTTGCATAAGGATACTTAGGTATTCAGACCTAAGGTACTCAGGTAGGTGGCTGTAGTGGAGGGAGGGTTAGCACTGTTGCCTCACAGCAAGAAGGTCCTGGCTTTGAATCCACCATCTTGCCAGAGCGTTTCTGTGTGGGGTTTGCATGTTCTCCCCGTGTCTGTGTATCTTTTCTCTGGGTACTTCGGCTTCCTAGCGGGGTTAGGTTAACCAGTAATTCTAAATTGTTCATAGGTGTGCATGTGAGTGGTAGCTCACATGTGTTAGCCCTGTGCTCAACTATGGCAGCTGGGGTTGGCCACAACCCTGAATTGGATAAGTGAAAGAGGATGGATGGATTATATATACAGGGGTCCCTTTGGCCATGTTACCTACCATAAATTTGATATATTTTCCCTATTTCCTGTCCATCCATCCATCCATCCATTTTCTGCTTATTCAATTCAGGCACTGGAGCCAGTCCCACTTGACACTGGTGTACCCGGAGAGAAGCCGTTTGAGCACATGAAAACTGTGTCTTACTATGTAATATGTGCCTTGAGGTGACTGCTCTTTTGATTTGGTGCAATATAAATAACTATGCATTAAACTGAAAAGGCCCCAGGGTACAACAGTGCTAACAGTTACACCACTGTGCTGCTCTACATGTGACCGTTTCACATTCAAAAACATTAACACAGAAAGTCCAGTGTTAATGATGACTTGTGAAACGTGGTTTTTCAGTTTACTACTTTGTCTTCATCTTCTTCTGTTGCTCCTCCAGTTAGAGGTTGCCAGAGCAGATCATCTGCCTAAATCTCACCCTGCTCCTAGTATCTTCTTCTGTCACACCAACCCTCTGCATCCATGAATCTTTTCTGTGGTCATCCTCTTTTCCCCCTGCCTTAAAACTCCATATTCAACATCCTTCATCCCATATATCCACTGTCCCTCCTCTGCAAATGTCCAAAATATCTCAGCCTCTCCTCTCTAACTTTGTCTCCAAACTGCTCAACCTGAGCTGCCCCTCTGATGTACTCTTTCTAGTCCAGCTTGTCCATCCTGTCAACACACTCCACCCTGCCTGTGCTCTGTTTTTCACATTCGTTAGGTTACCACTGTGTGACATAAATCTGAGGAACGTAAGAGCGGCTCTCTTTCATGCTTTATCTTCTTTGCTGATAATTTCAGCAGCATGCCTTTTTAAAATTTGACTCTACAGTGTTTCTCTTATCTTCTCACTCAGTCTCATCAGCTGTAGGCTTTGTTGACATAACTTGCGCTCTTACTGGGTGTGATTCCTTCAAAAAAAAAGCCTGTGTGTTGGGCATGCTTTGTTCAGGTCACACTTTAAAAAAAGGAATTAGTGAAAGATTCCTAAATAATTTGCCATCTATTTGTCTATATTAGTTTATAATGATGATTTTTGCTCATTTTTACTTGTCTCTGCATCTTTTAGTTTTTCACAAAACCAAAGCCTCCCAAAGGTTACTACATCTACGGTGATGTTGGTAAGCCATGGAACTCACAGAATTGCATATCTCAATGTAATGAAATTAAGATTTTTTCCAAACTCAGAAGATCTTTTTGTTTTGTTCGTTTGTTTCAGGCACGGGGAAAACGATGGTCATGGACATGTTTTATTCATATGTGGAGACTGAGAACAAAAAGAGGGTTCATTTCCATGGGTTTATGTTAGACGTGCATAAAAGTGAGTACAGTTGTTAGTTAAGCTGCATTTAAGAGAAAAAGGGGGGGTGAGCTGTGTTTATCAATGCAACTTTGGACTTTCTCTGCTTCTAGTGAACATGTGGGGGAAGATAAGGTGTGTTTGTTTTATTGGCAAAAAGAAATACTGGAGTTTTGTTCCAGATAAATCAAGTCTCTTGTATCTGTGCCGTTAAAGAAGATTGCAAATATATATTTTTTTCTACATCAGTACATAATCCATTTGGATATATCGTGCCACTCCTGCCACTTAAACGTAGCTGTGTAAGGATTTTTGTGTATTTACGAAAATCCACTTGTCACTAATGGTAAAAGCTCTAGCATGAGACACAGTTTTGTTTTTTAAATTTATTTCTCTGTGATTTGATTTGTGGAGATTCAAAACATTTACCTTTGAAATACTGTAGTATTTCCTCCAGTTTAAGCAGTACTTCACATACAGTCATGTGAAACGAAAGATTTAAGAGGACTCTAAGTACAGCCTTACTGCTTCCATAGCGATTAAGAGGGTAAGTAGCAAATTAAACTCAGCATATGAGCACAAACACCTCATAACAACTGTAAACACAGCGGTGGAGGGGTGATTATTTGGGCTTGCTTTGCAGCCACAGGACCTGGGCACTGTGCTCATTGAGCTGACCGTGAATTCATCTTTATAACAAAGCCTTTTAGAGTCAAATGTGAGGCCATCTGTCCAACAGCTAAAGCTCGGTCCAAACTGGACCAAGAACAAGCGATCCCAAGAACACCAGGAAACCTACAACAGAACAGCTGAAGAAGACAAGAATCAGTGTTGTAATGATCCAGACCTCACGCTAACTGAAATATTGTGGTGGGACATTAAGAGGGTTGGGAATGAACAAAAAACCCCACAAACCTCAATGAACGAAACGTATGTTGTAAAGAGGAGGGCGCAAAATTCCTGCACAACGATGTGAGAGAAAGTTGTGCAGAAACAATTATTTAATAATGGCAACTTTTTCCAATATCCTGTGCAGAAAACCATATAGAAGAGAAAGAGTCTTGTGCAAAACAATATATGTTACCCTATATGTTACCCTAACCCTATTGCATGCTTATTATACATAAAATATTTAATATTATAATATTGTAAGAATGTGGTAGTTTGCATTTTCCACTTGGTTTTTCTGGGATCTGTATTTGTCTCTTCTTACAGACTTACGATTAACAGTAACTGCATTTATCTTTTCAATCTACAGGGATTCATCGGCTGAAACAGAGTATGCCAAAAAGGAAAGCAGGAAAAATGGCCAAGTCTTATGATCCCATTGCTCCGGTTGCAGAGGAAATCAGTGAGGAGGCTTGTCTGTTGTGCTTCGATGAGTTTCAGGTACTTTTAAATCATCTTGTAAAAAAACATTTAGTCTCTATAACATGTAACCTCATGTAACAATCATGTTGTTGTGCTTTACCCACATTTCAGGTCACTGATATTGCAGACGCCATGATTCTCAAGCAGCTTTTTGAGAATCTGTTTCTAAACGGTGTTGTTGTTGTGGCTACTTCTAATCGTCCGCCTGTAGGTAAGTAATGTCTAGTGTAATATGATTATAAATGTGTTCTTAACACGGCTTAAAACTCCTTTGGTTTACATAAAAAAACAAATAATGCCTTTAAAGCACAATCCTATGGGATTGTAATCAGAAATGTATAAGCTATAATCACATTCAGGAAATTATTCATCATATTAAAGAAAACATGTGCATACATCATTTGACAAAAACAACTGCAATAATAAATATTGTGTTACAGTGGTCCCTCGCTATAACGCGGTTCACCTTTCGCGGCCTCGCTATTTCACTGATTTTATTTTTTTTGTTTGTGCAATTTTGCATGCTTTTTATTTTTGTTGTTGTTACAGCACATTGTGTTCTGCGTCCTGATTGGCTGTAGACCATTGCAAAATGCAGCTGCTCGCATTTTAACAAGAACTGGGAAATTTGAGCACATTACCACTGTTCTTAGATCTCTGCTTTGGCTACCTTGTCAGGTTCGAGCAGATTTTAAGGTCCTGCTGCTCACCTACAAGGCTTTAAACGGACTGGCACCTTCATACCTCTCCGACCTTTTACACCTTTATGTCCCATCCCGTGCTCTACAATCTCAGGACTCTGGCCTTTTTAAAAGTTCCTAGAGCCAGAAAACAGACAATTGGAGAGCGTGCTTTTTCTTTTCGTGCCCTGTTTCTGTGGAACACCCTCCCTCAAGATATTTGGCAGGCATGCTCTGTGGAGGTTTTTAAAACTAAGTTGAAGACACATTTGTTCACCCTATCCTAAATGTCTTAATTCTATGGCTTTTAGTTTTTAAATGTTTACTGTTTTTAACTTGTATTGTGTCTTTTACCTGTATTGCTATGTATCACTTTTATTTTATTTATCTCTTTAATTGTACAGCACTTTGTTTGAAAGCGCTTTATAAATAAAGTTATTATTATTGTCAATCAAACTCGTGCTGCGTCTCCTGTCCAGTACAGAATGCGTTCAGCTTGTCAAATTTACATAAATCTTCGATCGCTAGCAGTGTGACTCTGAAGTGCTGCACTGTATGTTTGTAAGTTTTCTCCCCAACAAACACAACAATGTCGATAAAACGTTTTGCACCGTCAAAGGCGCCTGCGGTAGCACCCAAAAGGCAGAGGAAGATGCTATCCATCGCATAAAAAGTAGGACTTCTGGACATGGTTAAGGAAGGTAGACGTTACCGTATTTTTTGGAATATAAGGCACATTAGGCAAAACCAAACAGTCAGATAAGTCAAACTTTTCTCAACTCATTCTCCTTGCTTCCTCCACTTCCGTACCACTGATTCATTAATGTTGAATTCTCTCGCAGCTGCTCTATTCCCATGTTCTGAACCTGAAAACAGGGTTTGATCTTTGGTTTCATTCTACAATACTGGACTTATTTTTCTATGAAGGTTTGAACTTTGAGGGTGTTTAAACAAGAGAGAAAAGTGTGAAAATCTTCATGCCTGTCTGAGAAAAGTGTATAAAGTGTGTAGTGAGGGGTTTTACAGCCTTAAAACATCTAGAATAATTGTAAAATATGAAGCTGGCTTCTTTGCGGATTTCACCGATTGCGGGTTAATTTTAGAATGTAACTCCCACGACAAACGAGGGACCACTATTTAAAATTTGTAACAGTTATGCTATGTCAAACTGTTATTTGTCTTACTCATTCATCATTTGTTTAAAACGAGTCATTTTACCTCACTTCGCCCTCCTTTTAAGCCAGCTTTCTTCTTACTGGCTGACCCTTTCAAGCACAAGGTTTGGACAGCAAGTGGGCTGAGCTGTTTTGTGGCTAAATCCATAATGTTAGGAGCCTGAATCGATGATGTTACGAGTATCTGCTCACACTGACACCACAGAGAGCCAAGAGTAAAAAGAAACTGTTGGAAACTTAGAGCGTTTTAACCCACAGGGGTTAATTTTACATCCAGTGACCTCGATATCCGAATTAAATTGTAACAGTATAGAGTATACACCCACCAGGCACTTTATTAGGTACACCTTGGTAGTATGAGGTTGGAAAGAACTGCTTTAATTCTTCGTGGTAGAGATCCAACAAGGTGCTGGAAATATTCCTCAGAGGCGATAGAAACACTCAGAAATGCTCTTCTCCATACCTTCATTGTAACAAGTGGTTATTTGAGTTTCCTGTCACATTAAAGCAATCTGGCCACTTTCCTGTGACCTGAGTCAGCTCTGAGTCAATGAGGCATTTTCACCCACTGAATTTGCGCATGCCATATTTTCTCATTTTTTGGACCATTCTCTGTAAACCCTAGAGATGATTGTGTGGGAACATCCCAGGAGACCAGCAGTTTCTTAAATAGACTAGCCTATCTGGCACCAACAACCACACCACATTCATAGTCGCTTAAGTCCCCCCTCTTCTTCATTCTGACGCTTGGTTTGAACATGATCAGGTCATCTTGACCACGTTTACAAGCTTAAATGTGATTTGAGGCTACAAATTACAGAAAACAAGAAAGCGTAATCGGTCTTCTATAACACTTTGAAAGCCATTTAGATGTATGCCAGATAACAGCAAATGTGACAATGGTTTTTTTCTTTCTGTTTCCTCAGACTTGTATAAAAACGGCCTGCAGAGAGTCAACTTTGTGCCTTTTATTGCAGTGTTGCAGGTAAAGTGAAGTCATCTTCTGCTGCTGAGGCTACCACGTGTGGCATCGCAGTATTTATCTGTAAAATGTTTGTTTTCCTCCTGCAGAAATATTGCCATACTCTTCGCCTGGACTCTGGGATTGACTACCGCAAACAGAATAGACCCTCATCTGGAAAACTCTACTTCCTGTAAGAAATGCTCACTGTAAAACAAGACAGGGGGATGATTTTGCTTTGTGTGATTTGCACTGTTTTTCCTATTTAATGTTTCCCTGTTACATCTGTTGCAGTTCCAGTGAACCTGATGCAGAAACGACCCTCGATAAAATGTTTGACGAGCTGGCTTTTAAACAGAATGACAGTAAGTCTGCTTTCAAAATAGCACTCTGTCACTGCAGCATTTTACTGATGACCTGCTCATTATATAAAGTGCTGAACATAATGTTTTCTGCAGTAACACGACCAAGAGTTCTGAACGTCCACAACAGAAAAGTCCGTCTGAACAAAGCGTGCGGGACCATCGCAGACTGTACGTTTGAGGAGCTTTGTGATAGAGTGAGTCTCTTTTACAGACACACTGTGTGATGGATCATATGTTATAATTACTGTTTGTCATCTTTTATTTTTAGATTATGTGGTATGGCAGGTTTAATATGGGAGAAAAAGTAGTTTGCTTTATTTTATGGCACAAATTGGGCTTGTTTTGACTTTGTATCAGAAGTCTATTATTAAAAAGGGAAATCAATGGTATGCTCAACCACAAGAGTGCAGTATTTTTTGTTTTGTTTTTTTCCTTCAAATTTGCAAACCACTCGCCACAATCTTGAGCTACTAGTTTCCCATTGCTAGTAAAAACGTGCAGATGTGTGTGTTTTCAGAGTTACAGTATGACTGGTTTTCTGCATACTGATGACAAAGTCCTGCTGCAAAGCCCTCGAACACTTGTTATCAGATGTTTACTGCACCAGTTTTTATTGCTTTAACGTCACATCAAATAAATTCAGATGTATTTTATTTTATGTACCTCTCCCTGCATTTTAATCTAGTTGGTTTCCTTCACAATGATGGGAAATGAAAGGGGTCTGTTTAAACGACTGACTCGCTTTTGGTTCTGCTTATGCTCAAGAGAAAGAAAATGACTAATACAAAGCAGCAGAGTCTGAAGTTTCTAGTAAACATTTTATGCAAAGTGTAGTTTGGTGAAAAACTTATGGAAATGAAAAAATGACTCAAACCAGTGCGGGAAGTCTTGCTTGTGGACACCTCATACATATGTTTGAATATAAATGTTCCAGCCTTTAGGAGCGAGTGACTACCTAGAGATATCCAGGCTGTTTGACACAGTCTTCATTCGACACATTCCTTTGCTGACCGTGAACAAAAAAACTCAAGCCAGGCGGCTCATTACGCTTGTGGATGCCCTCTATGAACACAAGGTACGATTCCTTCATTTGTTTGTATGCACATTAAATCTGCGCTAAAACACCAAACACGGGAATTTAACACTAAATTTGTCTCGTTTCAGGTACGTGTGGTGATCCTCGCAGATCACCCGCTGGAGGATATTTTTGTACAAGATGGGGATCACAGCCACGACGAGGGCCACATCCTGATGGATGACCTGGGGCTGAAAAGGGTAAGCTGTGACTGTTTCCACAGAGAAACCAGATTTGGGTAATTTTGGTGGTAAACACAGATGATTAAGGCCTCTGTGGCCTACGGCTGACAGTAAATGAAACCCAGAGCACACAGCTAAAAGTAAGTCAGCACATACTGTGTAAACTGTAAGAATCATTTTAACCAGTATCAGTTTGTTCCTAAATCATTTTTTTATTAGAAAAAATACAAGTCCATCCTTGAAGTGTATCAGTAACATAAAATAGTGGAAATTAATGTGTACATTTTTGTGTGAAAGGCCATTTAAAACAGAATTTGCGAATCTCATAAACCCAAATCGTATTCACAGTAAAACATAAAACTTTAAAATGTTTAAACTGACACATTTTATTATTTCCTTAAAATTATTACCTCATGTTGAATTTTATGGCAGCAGCATGTCTCAAACAGGTTGCCACGGGGATGACAAAAGGCTGTAAAAGTGAGCGATACTAAAAAGAACGCTGGAAGGAACATTTGCAGCTAATTATGTTTATTAGCAACACGTCAGTAACATGACTGAGTATAAACAGTGCGTGTTAGAAAGGCTGTTTCTCAAAAGTAAAGATGGGCAGAGATCTGCAAAAAAACCCACAAATTGTAGAAAAATTCAGAATAATGACCTTGAATGTAAAATTGAAGGTCCATGTGTAAGAGACGAAGCTAAAAATCAGCTCAATTCAGTTTTATTTTTATAGCACCAAATCACAACAGCAGCCACCAAGCGCTTTATATTATAGAGTAAAGACCCTACCGTAATACATAGAAAACCCCAATAATCAAGTGAACCCCCTTGGTGACAGTGGGAAGGAAAAACCAGGCTGAGGGAGGGGCAGCCATGTGCAATGACCGTTTGGGGGTTGATGGTACAGTTTTGTATCAATGTTGGATGTTTGTGATCTTCAGGGCCTAAAGGCATGTGCTCCCATCTAAACAAAGTCTCGGCTATTTCAGCAACACAATGCTTGCCCACAAGGACCAAAAGCTCACATCGCATATAAGACAACATATCTCTCCCAAAAGCCTGCTGGACTCCTCGGTTCCCAGATGTTTGCAAACTGTTGTTAAAAGAAGAGAGATTGCTACACAGTGATAAACATGGTGCCGTCGCTTCAGATTCAAAATGAGTTCTTTTTTTCTTCACACTGAACGTTTTCATTGTTTAAACCTTTGATATGGTTGGTTTGCTCTATTGTGACTAAAATGCTGGTTTATGAGATTTGCAAACTTAACTTTAGGTTTGTAAAAGTTAAGTAGCTTAGTCAAGAATTAAAAGCATTTAAGACTACAGGTTGTTTTGTTTCCTGTGTCAGAAGAGAGATGAAGCATGTTACCATAGAAATAATTTTTACCAAAATAGAAATACTAACTTAAAATTTATCTATTCAAGTTAGTGGTTCCACAGATTTTATTTTCCACTTCATGAAAATCCAATTTTTACTTTTGGAACATCTAATTTGGAAACTATTAAACCCATAAATACAACACTGAACGAGTGTAAAAATAGAATAATCTGTCTGAACATGTAAAGATGAAAGATCTGAGAGTGAGGAGGTTGTATCGTTTTATTAGACTGCCACCATTTGATTAATGGCTTTTTTTGCCCCAAAGTCGTGTGTAAGTAAACTGTAACATGTCCAATGTCTAACAGGAAGAAGCCAGCAGTCTGTCCATCTTCAGCGGCGAAGAGGAAAAATTTGCCTTCCAGAGGACCGTGTCCCGACTCACAGAGATGCAGACAGAAGAATATTGGCTGGAGGGGGACAGAAGCATGAAATCACAGGCGTAACATTTAGAAAGGAAACAGTGTTACCAAACTTGGTGCGCCTTAACCTGCACTCCTCGCTGCCTGTAACAGCCCAGAACTGAACACTCCTCCTCATCATCATCATCTTATGCAGCACAAACCCAGTGGAACTCCTCATCTCTGTGCGTGTGTGCAATTGTAGTGCAGAGTATTTATTCTTATCTAATCATTTTATTGCGACATTGCACTTTAAGGAGGATTTATAAGATGAACTTTGAGTTATTGCTTTTAACTTGGTGACATTTTTGAGGTCCAACTTCACTTTTTTTTTGATGTGTGGGAAATCAGCTGGACGACTTTTGGAAAAGTAATCCAAAAGGACTTTGATGAAGATTTAAGGGACATTTTAATTGGATCTATTTTAAGATACACTACGGTTTGAAAATGAAATGAATTGTATATGATCTTAACACATCTAAATACAATGGCAGCAGACTGGTTTGGAGATTTGCAGCCGTGTGTTTATTCGAGTTGTGATTTATTTAGCCTGTGCATGTGAAATGTTTATCTCAGAAAGCTTTGCAGATGCTGCAGAGAATGAATGGCACCATCTGACTCTTCATCAGTGTCTTCATTCGCCAGACGGAAAAAGAAAAGCAAACCATGTCAGCTGAATATTACTTATATGGCACAATAGCTTTGTACATCTGTCCCCACAAATGAAACCGTTTCAGTGTTGGCGTAGGCTGATATTTAACTGCTTTCTGCTTGCATTCATCCTCCGTTTATTTAAATACAATAATGCACACAGCCTTACAGAAACAAAGACTGCACTGTGTGGGAAGTGAAAGTGAGAAGAAAAAAAAACTACATGAGTATATCTCCTGTACAAACATAAGCGTTACCAATGCAAGCACAGTTTTTCTGCATAAATTAGATCTCATGTCCTTTTTTTAATCAGCATTTCACTGATTCATTTTGAACGTGACAGTGAGGTTAGCAATAGCAATACTCCTGATAAGATTTAATGCTCATATGAAAAAGTATTGTACAGTGAGTCATTCAAACACAGTTTCATTGTGTCATGTTATTCTGTTTAAATATACTGGAAACAACTTTATTCGGTGCATCTTGCTAGTACTGGGTTGGACCCCCTGTGACATTAATTAAACAAGGTGCTGGAAACGTCCCTCAGAGATTTTGACATGATACAATCACACAGTTGCTGATTTCTTGGGTGCACATTCATAATATGAATATGCAATTCCATCACATCCCAAAGTGCTCTATTGGATTGAGATCTGGTGACTGGGGAGTGCAGTGAACATCACTGTCATGATCAAGAAACCAGTTTGAGATAATCTGAGCATCATAAGATGGGTACATTGTGCTCATTTGTTACAAGGGACCAAAGTGTGCCAAAATGGAACCATTACACCACCAGCAAACATTTTGAGTTCCCTGAAGCAAGTAATTTACAGCTCTCTGTCACATGTGAAACTTGGGCCTAAATTTAATTTTTGGTGCCCCAAATTAACTCTAACAAAAGCTACATAATCTAAGCAGGAAATAGCACCTATCTTCTTCTAAAGCTAATGTTGACTGATTATATATAGGGCTGTTTTCGCGTCTAATTGGTCTGGCCAGTACCAATACCTCAGGCGGGTAAACATGGCAACCAACATGAACATATGAAGATCACACACCGCTCACTAGCCCAGCATTAGTGCATTAACATTGATAAACTCTTTCCTATATGGACAAATTCTTTCAACAATTTGTTCCATAATCCATTAAACAAACAACAGAAAACATTCCCACACAAGAAAAGCCCTCCACTTGGTTTTGCCCAGCAAGGTTCAAAATGACATCACCTGCACTATAAAAGTCAGGACATACGGGGCGAATTTTAACACACTTGACCGGTATGGAGGGCAAGGAGAGGAAAACTGTGGTAAGTAAGGAAAAGCAAAACCCTGAACCTGCAACATAATAAAATAATTTAGCAATTTATCATTGTGAATTTGCTTTAACTGCATTAATTACTTAAACTGTCACAGAATGCTAACACATAGCTTAGATAGCAAGTGAACTACTGTTGCTTTAGCAATTGCAAATCAACAAATAAACATGTTTTAAAAATAAATATCATAATCATCTATATTTGTATTATACTGCTCTGTCACAGTATAATGTAAGAGATAAGCGGAGAATCTGAAAGTGTTTCAAGTACTCGCCCACTTTTTTCCAATCTTCTGTCGTCCACTTTTACTGAGCCCATGGGAAGTGTAGCCTCAGTTCTCTGTTCTGACAGGAGTGTCAAGCAGTATGCTCTTCTGCTGCTATACCCCGTCTTCTTCAAAGTTTGAAGGACAACGTGCAGAATAGATGCTCTTTTGTATACCTTTGAGTGGTTATTTAAGTTACTGTTGCCTTTTATCAACTCTAAGCACCAGCAAGATCCCATCACCCAGAGAGCTGCTGTGGACTAAAGATATTCTCTTTTTGGACCATCATTCTGTAATCTCCTGAGATGGTGGTGTGGGAAAATCTAGATCAGCAGTTTCTGAAATGGTACCACCACATCTGGTACCATCAACTATATCATGTTCAAAGTCACCTAAATGACCTTTCTACTCCATCCAGATATTTGGTTTGAACTACCTAAGGTTGTCTTAATCATATCTACACGTGTAAATGTACTGAGTTGCTGCCATGTGATTAGCTGACTAGATATTTATGCAAACACAAGTGTTTGATTACTTTATTGGCTTTTAGATTCATTTTGGCAATATGGCTTAAGAGTTGAATAGTTTCTGACGTTGGGGAAACTCTCCCTTTAGGCAGGTTTTAAAAATAATTTTGGTGGTTTTGCTATTGTGAAGTGTCTGCAACAAATACCAAGGTCGATATCTAGAAATGTACTCCAGTGAAAAGGAATTTATAAATATTTTTACCTCTTCAGTTCCATTTTCTGTACACTGCTGGGGTGTTTTTGTTTTAAATAGTGGGTCCATTCAAAATCTGTGTGGGGTTGGTTGTGTTTTTTTTTTTTTTTTTTTTTTGTTTTTGTTTTTTTGTGTTAACTCAGATTTAAATCTGTATTGGCTATCAAATAACAATCTTTGACCTGGAAAAACATCAGAGGCTGTGTGGGTAGGTGTGCAGCTGACATTCTTCAGGTCAGTATAACCACCAAATTTCCGTAAACGGTTGCTGTCAGGACCTGACTATATCTAGCTCTGGTTTCAGATAGGAAAATGACATGTTTAGAAACTGCATATCTGAGTAGGGGACAAAAACAACAGCCTATTGTGAGGAGCATGTTTGTTTATTCTATACTTTTACCTTTTTGGTGGAAATGTATAGGTTTTTGCTTTGGCTTAAATGTTTTTAATGCCAGTCGAGTATATTAGGACTGTATTCCTGGCAGTGTGGGAGGAACTTAAAGGCATATTTGGGTAAAATGCACATATTTATCAACTTAAACGGTACAGTCAGTTTTTCAGGTTAGTTTGGGTTGGTTGTATTTTTTAAAGATGACCTATATATTCTGACATCCAGTTATTTCCCCTGCATTCCTGATTTTTATGTAAACATTGTTGCTCCCTTTTTTTTTTTTTTTTCGTTTAATATTCAAGTGAATAAAATCCAGTTTTACCGTTAATTTTGCGCACTGGATACTCTCCGATGGTCACATTAGAGGTGATGTCATTGGCGAGCGGACATCTCTACACTGTCGCTTTAATTTCAGTGCAGTCCAGGGGGCAGGATCGCTTTTTTCCTTTTTTAACCCTCTTCTCCTGGGCTCTGAGCGTTTGCGCCAACCGCAGCAGCAGATTGAATGAAGTGTTTGCAGGCAGCTGGGCACACGGAGGACACCGTGCTACTTCGTCCGGGATGCTAGACTACAGCCAGCATCATTATTTTTCAGCTCTTAACTGGGCGGATTTTTAGGCTCGGTGCATTTTCCCAGCAGCCACATTTTTAAGAAGGTGCAGGCCCTTAAGAAACCGTCCCCTAATCGCCTTGATGGTATCTGGACTGCAGCGCTCAAGCGACTGGCAGCTCCACAGCACGGCTGATTAAGAACTTGGGGAAGTGAAATGGTCAAGATGGCAGCTGTGTGGAGTGATGAAACTGATGTGGTGGCATTAGATGCAGCGTGCGTGTACATTTAAGATTTTTCCCTTTGTCATGCAGGATCGCCGTGCGGGACGCGGACGCTTGTGAAGGAACGCAGTTTTGGATTCCTCCGAGGCTCCGCGTACGCTTCACGTCTTTTCACTCCACAGTTCGCGAAATTGCAATGCATGTTGGCCAGGGTGTGGGCTTAGCACGACAAAAGGCGATGTTCTGGTGATTGTGGTGAGCTCCAGCTGCTCCGTGTGTTGCGGACGGACGCCGTGCAGGAGGACTGATAGACTGACACGTGCTGGGACCGAGCTGCAGGAAGGGACACTTGCATAGTAAATAAACTGTCCACGAAGCCTGCACGCGACATTGATGGAATGCGACCCGAGTGATTTTATAACCCTTTGTGCAACCCCCGACAAATTACGACCAACATGGCTGAGGCGTCGCGCAACGGCAACGAGCCGCCTCTAAACGTTGAGATAGATCCGGATTTCGAGCCCCAGAAGCGGCCACGGTCCTGCACTTGGCCCCTGCCCCGTCCGGAATCTGGTGCGGGCAAGCCCGGGGCAAATGACACTGACGTAATCCCCGAAGAGGAGGATGATGAGGGTGGGAGCACGGGGAGCGGCGCTGCTCAGAAAGCCAGCGGCGGCGCTATTAAAACCCGAGAGCCGAGCAGCAGCAGCTCCATCTCCCAGCCGGTGGAGGTCCAGCGGGGCCCCTCCAAAGAGGAGACCGCCGACGGCTCGCCGTCCTCGGCGCAAACCCCCGCAGCAGCTCCGAGCGGTTCTGCCACCCAGCAGCTGAGGAAGTCCTCCGCCCGCAGGAATGCCTGGGGCAACTACTCCTATGCAGACCTCATTACCCAAGCCATCGAGAGCTCCCCTGAGAAAAGGTTGACCTTGTCCCAAATCTATGAGTGGATGGTGAGATCCGTGCCATATTTCAAGGACAAAGGCGATAGCAACAGCTCTGCTGGCTGGAAGGTGAGCGGTGATGTGTTGGGGCTGTCATCATAACAAAGACCAGTGTTATTTTTTATTTTTTTTAACTTGTCCTGTAAGACATGCAATGCACAAAGCTCATTTTAATTCTGAGATGGAGGCAGTAGGTGCAATCACAAACCTGTAGTCTCATCAGTTACTGGCTATACACATTTATTTATCAAACATCTCCTCCTATCAGCAGGGGATCTGAAGATGTGTGGCAGTCTAACGGCACATGGTGTAACTATATGTAAACCAGTGTAGTTGTAGTAATGCGTATCACATTACACGCTTCATTATGCCTCTAAAATTAAGGATGCAGACAAACCTCTGAGAACAAAGCGGCTTGCTTGAAAGTTGAAACCCAAAAGACCTGCAATGCAAAGTTGATTTCACTTTCAGACATACTGCTCAGACTGCAGCACAGACTTCACCAAAGCTTCAGCCGGGCCTTGCTTGTGTTTGATTTTCAGGATTAGTTTGGCCTGGACCAAACCAATTCATCTGTCATGGAATGTAGTCTGATGGAAAGCTTTGAGCTTTGCAGGATTTTGTGTGTGTGTGTGTGTGTGTGTGTGTGTGTGTGTAATCCTGCACAACTGGATATGCAATGCAAGCTGATTCCAGTGAGCAGCTTCTTTGAATGAATCACACTGGTTAAATTGTGCTGGTTAAAACTGCTGCATTTACAGAAGGGGAAATAAAAACATCACCCTGAACATGTGAAACTGATTAATCTGCACAGAATCAGTTACTTTATGCTCAAAACTGCTAGATGTCAGTTTTCATTCATGTTTAAGCTGCCTGATGCATATTTGAGCTTGGCAGATGTTGACTGGGAAAGGGTTAATAACAGGGTTTCACATGTGCTGACATCAGCATTTCCTAGGAGATGCTTTGGAGCTGTGTGACATTCAGGTTGAGCCTGGCAAGTGTCCCCAGCAGGTTCAGGGTTGAACAGATGGGTTTTAAATTCAGACCCGTCACACATCTCATTCAGCACACTGAAAGTACACCACCTTCAGTTTTGAGCTTTGTCTCCAGTGCTGTAAGTCAAACTAAATATTCAGCCCCTGTATGGACGCCCATCAAACCCTCTGCGGTTCAGCCCCGCTGTTGTCTTTTCATGATGCCTGGGCACAAGAATCAATCAGCTGACTATAAATTATGTAGGTCAATGTGTAGCAGTATGAGAGAAGCTCAGTGTTTGTCTTTGGATCTGGCTCTGGCTAAACTGGCATTGCTCCAGTCCCTGCTCAGAACGAGGCTTTGCTCAAAGGGTGCTGCAGCACTACTGTGACTGCGTGTGGGGGAGGGGAAGGCAGGAGTTCGCTCTTTGTGATTTCTCTTGTAAATGCAGTACAGCTTGTACTGTACGTGCCTGTGAAGCTTATTGGATACCTTCATATATCCAATAAAATTTCATCTTAAGGAGGCAGACAGGTAGGTTACGCTGCTGTATGTTTGCTATTGGTTTTATTCATATGGATGTGGTTACCTTAAATCTTTAACAAGGTGCTTCAGTCTTTTACTGGTTGTGTACAGGAAGTGAAATCAATAAAAGAAGCATGTTTAAAATTCAGTACTTCTGCAGTAAACCACCTTTGAGTCATCAGATTTTGTTGTATCAGTGCCTTGGGCATTTTGAGGTTGTAAATCTGCCTGCTCCAATAATTGAATACAACAACGGTACATCTTAAAGCCTAATAAATGATCACAGACTTGAATGGAAAAACCTCCTGTGTCAACACCGGACTGTATCCCAGGCTTATTTGTTGCAACTCCACTGTATTGGATTGCATTAGATTGAACGGGACAGGTGGTGTTATTGTGTTCTCTGCCTGTAGCTCATGGGATAAGCAACATGTTGGAATATTTGACTTGCCCCATCGACAAGTGTGGTATTGGATATCATGGTAGTGATAAATTTACATGTAAACATTTTGATTAGTTAGAATATGTAGCTGAAAAGGGATACATAAATCCCACTGGATAGATCGATATCAGAAAGCAATTCTAAATTGATCAAATTTAGCTTTAATGGACAGAAACTTTTTCTCTTTTTTTGGTACCGCTGTGGTCTGTTCACCCAATGAGTTCTTGTCAGTGAGATAGCTTTTATGTAAACTGATTCAGTAGTAGCAGAGACTCTAACTTTGTCTAGATAGATATAGACAGGAAATGAGTGGATTAGTGCATTTCTAACCAGAAATAAAAGGTCTAATGGCTGCTCATCTGTTGTGTAAACACAAAGACCAGATGCACTTGCATAAGATTTCAGCAGAAAACAGTGAAACACTTATCAGGTATGTGTTTACTGCAGTATGTTTGGAATCGCTGATATGCTGGAAAAATGAAGCTGTTGCCAAAAGGATGTTTTCCAGATGTTGAATCAAATCTTCCATATCAAATGGTATGACAGAGCCTCTTTTGTACAAAAAAAAATTGTGTTCATCACTCCATAAAACCTGTTGCCACTGTCATCATCCCAGTTCTCATGTAATTTAGCATACCTCAGCCTTTTCTTACTGCTTCTCTTAGGAATGGCTTCTTGTTGGTGGGTCTTTACTCTGTCTCAAAGCATTAAGAGGAAAAACCTGCTTGTTTGAGAACCCTCAGTCATTAAAGCGCAGATCAAGTGCCTTAATGAGACCAATTTCTGGTCTCCTCTTGCTGTAGTTTGTTTTGTGTTGAGCTTGCTTAGCGGATAACTTTAATCGTCTTAGAGATGGGTTTAAATGGGACCTTGAGTTAAATCAGGTTAATTTAAGCTTTAGAGAATTGAGTTGAAGCCTCTCCCTGTGAAGCTGGCCTCTGGGTTATGGAGATCACTGCGGAGTTTCTCCCTCTGTTACTGAAGTGTGACAGGCTGGGCGTGCACGCTCCAGCTGTTTAATTTTGTACGTGGTAAGGAACATCTCCAGGGAAATCCTGTAGACCTTTGTGAGCAGCCAGAAATGGGTCACAGTGCAAAGAAATGTCTATGAAGACACTGCAGCATTGGTAATTAGTCCTTTTGTATTAACCCTTTAAAGCCTGAACCATGAAATAAAAGCCCAAAAACTTTTTTAAATTATTATTATTAATGGATTGTTTAGTGAGTCTTGCAATAACGATAAATATTAATTTGCATAAGTTTAAATTTGTATCATATTAGCTACATCAGGCTTTTGTTTTCCTTTCTATATTTTTTTTGCAGAATATTTACACTGATATAGATGTATCATCTTTGATACACTTGGCCTTAAAGGGTTAAATTACAGTTAACCCTGTGCAATATCCTTGAGTCATTTCTTTAATTTGAATTTCAGTAGTCTTTGGGAATGTGTCTCCAGGCTTCTTGAAGGAGACTGAAGTTCTTTGGCTGTTTGCTGCCTTTTTGCTCAGTTATCTGTCAAGATGATCCCACACCGCCTCAGTAATGTTGAGGTCTGGGCACTGGGGAGGCCAATCTATGACCGATGGTGTTCCCCTTTTGGGGGGGGGTGTGTGTGTGTGGCATTGGAAGTCTATTTGGGATTGTCCCAAAAACACTACTGCTAATCGCACCTTCCAGATTGTATTGCACGGTGATGTCAAACTGTACTTGATTGCATTAATGATTCCATCAATTTGGCAAGATTTCAACACCTCTAGCTAAAACACAGCCCAGAACATGACAGAGCCTCAACCATGTTTTCTAGATGGCTATAGACAGTCACTCTTGTACCACTCGACTGTACATATTGACAGCAACTTGAACCATAACTTTCAAGCTACATAATACCTTTTGCCACTGACTTTTAGTCTTTTGTAATCATCTGAAAAGTCAGCAGTGTCTCTATTTAGAACACAAAATTCAGATAATTTCAGTCCTGTGTTTTATTTTGTCATCAATTTGTCCAGTTTCCTCAAATTTTAGGAACACTGCACACCATGCTGAAAACGTAGTACTGTAGATGAACAACAAAACCTTAAGAAGTTTTGTAGGGGACACAGAATACAGCACTGTCTGCTTACAGCACTGAGTTTTGTATTCTGTTGTAGTGATTTATATTATCTGGCTCATTGTTCCTTTGTTGGGCCGTTATAGAGCTCTGCAATTACTGTAATACATGTTGTAATCTTTTGTAGTTAAGCTTGACTGAAGTTTGAGAACAACACTAACAGATGCAGCAGGAACACACATTCTGACTTGGTCCACTTGTAGGTCACATCTCGTTAAAGCTTTTGAAGCTCCTAAAAGTATTTAATACTTAATCGTATCATGTACACAAGATATTTTTTTTATGAATTATTGCTCATACTGGGAAAGTTATATTAATGCTTAAGTTTTCTTAATCATTTGTCTTTGCAGAATTCCATCCGACACAATCTTTCCCTCCATAGCCGTTTTGTGAAAGTCCAGAATGAAGGAACTGGGAAAAGCTCCTGGTGGATGGTCAACCCAGAAGGTGGGAAAGGAGGTAAAGCTCCCAGACGTAGGGCTGTGTCGATGGATAACAGCAAGTACATCAAAGGAGCCAGAGGACGTGCCACAAAGAAAAAAGCCTCATTGCAGGTTGCTCAAGATGGGAGCTCTGAGAGCTCCTCGAGCCTCTCCAAATGGACAGGAAGTCCCACCTCCCGCAGCAGCGACGAGCTCGATGCCTGGACAGACTTCCGCTCTCGGACAAATTCCAACGCCAGCACGCTCAGCGGTCGTCTGTCCCCAATCCTGGCTAACCTGGAGCTGGATGAGGTACCTGATGACGACTCACCCCTGTCGCCAATGCTGTACTCCAGCCCCAGCAGCATGTCTCCGTCCACTGGACCAACAGGACTGTCTGATCTGGCAGGCACTATGAACCTCAATGACGGGCTCTCTGACAACCTGATGGATGATCTTTTAGACAATATCAGCCTCACAGCATCCCAGCAGCCTCCTCCTGGAGAGGAAGATGGGGCCAACAGTCAGGGGAGTTCAGTATTTACCTTCAGCTGCTCAGGAAGCAGTTTAGGTAGTCCCTCTAGCAGCTATGGGACAAACCCACTCTTCAGCCCTCCGTCCATCACGAGCCTGCGACAGTCACCCATGCAGACCATCCAAGAGAACAAGCAGACCACTTTCTCCTGCATGTCTCACTACAGTGAGCACCAGGCCCTAGATCTGCTTGGGATGGACTCCCACAGCCCCAGCAATGTCATGATGACCCAGTCCGACCCTCTGATGTCGCAGGCCAGCACCGCCATCGCTTTGCAGAACTCCCGCCGAAATGCCATGCTGCTCCGCAAAGACCACATTCTGGTTAACCACACCAGTGCAGGCCAGGCCCAAAGCTCTTCAGTGCCTGGTTGGCAAGCGGGCTTGTCAACCTCTGACAGTGACGACGGCTTCCCTGAAACAAAGCAGCTACACCTGAAGTCTCCTAGTAAGAACGCCTCTATGCAGCTCAGTTCCAGTTTAACCAGTCAGGACCGTTTCTCCGCTGATCTGGACCTTGAGGTGTTCAGCAGCAATCTGGACTGCGACATGGACTCAATCATCCGCAATGAACTGATGGACGCAGATTGCCTGGACCTCAGCTTTGACTCTCGCCTCACCTCCACACAGAACAGCAACAAGAATTCAGGAAGCTTCTCCAGCTCGAAACAGAGCCCTCAGAGCTGGGTGCCGAGCTGAGGAGCTGTCAGAAGTAAAGAAGGTGTAAATTTGGGTTAATTGTCCTGCGTTGTGCAACTAGAGGGAAGGAAGGTATGTAAGAGTTTCAGTAGACTTTCTTCCTATTTTTCATTTGCGGCATTAACTTCAGTACTGTATTGTAGGTGTCTGAGACAAAACAACAGTGTCTTCACAGTGAAGGAAAAATAATTGTTTCAAAAGATCAATGCCTGGCCAGTATGAACAAACGGTACTGAGTGGAATGAAACTACAGTACCTTCAGTTAAAACTACATGGATCAACTCGTATCAGTCTCAGGGATTCACTCATATCACAAAGTAATACATAAAACTGAAAATGAAGTGTTTTCATCCTGCTTTCTCTCCTCTTTCACACCCTTTCATACCCAAAACATTTTTTGCCAAACCAGCTGTCAGCCTGACTGATGGCCTGTTTACAAAAACTGCAGAGAATGTTACATTACTACGTTCCAGTGGAGGATACTTGACAAGCTGCTTTTTTTTTTTTTTTTTTTTTTCCTTTGTTTTTTAAAGATTTCTTTGAGACGTAGCCTAAATGGACAAACAGTTTTTTAAAAGCTTTCCCTCCCCATTGATGCACCAATTCACACCAAATATCAGTATGTAATGTTATCAAGATGTGAACTGCTCTACATGATGTGTTTTTTGTATGCAGTGTTTTTTCAATTTTTATTTTTTGTAGCAAATTTTACCCTGTGATTTTTAAGTGACATTACTGTGAATTCTGTTCCCTCTGAAGAGGTCCATTACTGAAGTATTGATGATGTTTCTGCTGCAGATCCCTTTTTAGGTCCCTCCTCTTCCACTCACTGCACTGTTGGAAGTACTGCTCTGTATACAGACCTTAGGACTGAGTTAAGGACACGATTTAGTTCTAGTTACCACTTTTTAGTTGTCAAACACTTGGGACTACTTGGGTTGAAATAACCACATTCAGTGACTCACAGCGCTCGACAACTACACCAGTTTTGGCGTTGATTTGATGGAGTTCTTGGTGCTCTAAATCTAAAGATAGCAGGGAGTGGCTGCAGATGAAGCACCGTCAGTAGCCTCTTCTTTGTTATCAGCACTATAGCAGGTGCTGGGTGACATGTTTTCAACACTGGGAGGGTGTGTAGTATCTTGGCGTTTTTCTTTTTTCTTTGTAATGAAAGAAATGACCACAGTATCTTAAATATTGCCAAAGTTTATCTGCATTTAAATAAGTGGAAAGAGGCTACACAGTGCATAGCTAATCAGAAGTGTGTGTGTGTGATATAAGGGCGAAAAAATCTACATCAGCACAATTTTGTAGGAACAGCAGGATGCTTTTTAAAATTGTTTACATTTTTAATTTTTTTTTTTTTTTTTTTTTAATTATCAGGAGTGTTTTAGTAAACTTGTCTCATGTTGCATCATTGTAAAAAACAAATTTGGTTTATTTATTGCGATACTTGTTGCCATTGTTCCTCGATGCACATTTGGTTAGGGCTGTGTAAAATCATGTTTTCATTGCTCTGTTCACTGAGTGATCACTTGCACAACAAATGAAAGGGTCCTTTTGAGAAATGTTTAACAGTGTGTTAACCAGATTAAATAATTCTCATTGGCTTAACCTTTTAATACATTTCTGCACAGCTGTGCTTCCACTTTTTTTTTTTTTTTTTTTAATTATTATTTTTTTTTTTTTTTCTTGACTGATTTTTACAGTCTGTGTTAAGGTTTAAATTTCACTGCCAGTCTCCACATTTCATATATTCCTATTGCTCCTACAAAAACAAAACATGAAGTTGACATTTCCACTTGTAAAGCAAACACTTGGTTTTATCAGAGCTGGTGCATGTAAATAAAGCAAACTACTGAAAAGCTGGAGTTTGATGTTGTCTTTTGTTTTTAAATCTGTCCCTAGAGGAATTCCACAGCTGTGGAGGTGACTTGCTATTGGATAATCATATCATTGAAGAACCAATCACACACTGTATCCAAGAGGAATAGACTATTTGGGCCTAAATCAGGGTTTTTGAAGGCAAGGAGCTATAATTGGTGAATTCAGGTGCTCCTCAAAGATGTAATAGTACAGTGATGCAATGACTTGTATTTGAGATTTTTATTACAAACTAGAGGACAAAACAAAAAATTTGACTGAAGAGACTGACATCACTGACATGACAGCCCAAAGACTGGTTGACTGCACTGAAACGATGGAGCCCTCTAGAGCCTGAATGGAGTCACTGAGTCCAGATGCCCATGGATATTTGTCTCCATGGACACACCACAACAAGTCAGCGTTGAGGCAGAGATTTAGCAGGGCTAAAGGAGAGAGAGAGAGAGAGAGAGAGATATATTTTTTTTTTATTTTTTTTTTGTCATTTGAATGTGTTGATCATTGAAGATGTCAGACATGTGTGCAGTGTACAAAGTTTCCTCCTCTGTGAAGGTGAAGCAGATGGAGGCAGAGCTGTGGAGTCACCTCTCTGCACTCAAGGCAGAGATTGAAGAGAATAGAGGAGCAGGATCTTCTAATGCCTACAGGTTTGTCTGTGATGTATTATTTAAGCTCAGATTGCCAAAAGGGTAGACCTGAAAGCTATCCTCAACTCAAAATATGGCCGGTTGTTATTTAACATGAATGTTTGCCCTTCACAATGCAGACCGATGTACTTATGTGCTCAAATAACCCTGCACATTTCAGATTTCTGTTCTGAAGCAGGACGCCTTTCGGTTTTCCACCTTAAATCCAAGTTTAAGATGCATAAGGCTTGTAAAGTATGCAACACAAGTATTACCAGTAGTGATGATAAATTCACATTAACAGGCAGCTGAACTTTTTTTTGTTAGTGTTATGTTCCCTGTATATTTATCCTTTTTTTTTTTTTTTTTTTTTTTTTTTTTTTTTATTTAAAAAAAAAGCCTAAGTAGTGTAGCAGCATAGTAGTCACTTTAGGTCAAATGTGACAGATCTGAGCTGTGACTGATTTGTGGGCATTTACATTTTAAACCCATGATGTTTGTAAAAGTTTTTGTTCCAGTTCTGTACTACCTCCTAAAGATATTTCCTTCTTTCGTGTGGAGAGGGAGCATGCACTGAGGAGAGGGCTTCAGGTGATGCTTTCTACAGAAAGTTCATTATTAGTCTTGCATTGTTAGACTTTAAAATCTTTGATTTATATCCAATATTAAGTGAAGGCATTATTTTTAGGTTGTTTTTTTTTTAGGTGTAGTTTGTTTTCTGCTGGTTTCAGGTGGCTGACATTTTGCCGACTCGGTCTCAGGCTGATATCATGCAGCGAGAGCTGCTTGAGTTCGGAGTACACTCCTGACAGTCTGCCTCTTCTGCTGCACCAGGTCAGGACAGAGACAGAAAATTTATGCCTGAAACAAGAAGCAGAAACAGATTATTTTAGGATTTTTTTTTTTGAAAAGTTTTTAAACTTAAACCAGTTTCCTTTTTGTATTTTTACCACAGTTCTTCACAGACAGATCTTATCACTTGGCTCAGATCAGATATCTGCTCATGCTGAGATGGAGGAGATTTTGCCACCATGCCAGCGTTATTGAGAAGCTTTATCCCCATTATAAGGTTGCCATGTGTAAACGAACAGCATGACCTAGCAGTGTTTTAACAATACTCTAAAAAAAAAAAGTACATCTTTTCACTGTACTTTTGTACTGGTTTGTGGTTATTTTCTGCATTTTATTCTGTATCTACCTTTAATCTGAGTTTAAAAATATGGCAAATATCACAGAATACATTTCCCAAAAAACACAGGATGCTCTACACGAGTGTGAATGTGACTTAAAAACATGTTTAACTAGTACACAATTAAGGTAGCATTAATTCTGAAAGGTGTATATACTCACTGGACACTTTATTAGCATTAGCTTGCTAGTACAAGTTCTGTTACTGTTGCCTTCCTGTCGGTACGACTTGGATATCTGTGGATATTTTGTTTCTTTTTTTGGACCATTCTCTGTAAATCCTAGAGGTGGTCATGTGTGGGGAAACCCCAGTAGATCAGAAGTTTCTGAAATGGCAACATTCATGCCAAATTCAAATTCCAAATGACCTTTCTTCTTCATTCTGAAGTGCGGTTTGAACTTCAGCAGGTCTTCTTGACAATGGCTGGTTGCATTAATGAGCAGTTGAACAGGTGTGAGTAACTACAGGTTTTTGGATTTCTTTTTCAGGGCAGCTGTTGTTTACATCATCTTAGATCACAAATCACGCTGCAAAGTTTCACAGCAGCATAGTAAAAGAGACAGAGGGCTAAATTATCGTGTCTGCAGTCATGTTTTCCATCTTTGTGTTACTTTCTCTTATATATGAGCTTTAAATGATAACAAATACTTGGGATCCAGTTATTTAGATTTTATACAGCATCTGTGATTTAATAATTATTCAGAATGCAGTCAGTTCAGGAAGCATACGGTTCCTTGTACACTATTTTGAACGTCACTGGAAAATGTTCTCCTCGTGTAAACAGCTTGAGAATGCTGAATCTTTTATTTCTAAAGAACGAGAAGAATCGTACAGATGTCGCACTGAAAAATGCATCATCGTATAAGACTTGTTTTGTCTCAGGATCAGGTGTCCTACATGACCCGTGAGTATCAGGATGCCGTTCAGAGAGCTCGCAGACTGTCAGCAAGCAGAGAGAAGATGCTGACCGGCCGAGGAAACCCCGTCAGCCTGCTCACTCAGGACGATGTCGTCATTTATCTGCAGTGGCTTGTCTGCCACCTGCACTCTGTTCAGCCCATCCACCACTTTCTCAGGGTAAAAAGCCACAGACAGATTTTATCACTGTTCATCCTGTCTGATGCCTGTGGTGCTTTATTTCACATTAAAATTTGCTTTAACAGGTGCTCCACTATGTACCTATGTGTGAAAGAAAAGATGAAGCACCAGGAAAGGATTGTGGGGAAATTTTGCATGAAAGGCAACAGGCTGATGGTGAGCTTTTCCCTTCATACATGTTTTTTGTAATCTTTTGGAAATAAAAAAAAAATAGTAAAAAAGTTTACATTTAACTGTATTTCAGTACTACCACTCCACACAGTTCACCTGGAGCAGTTCATGCCCGAGCTGGAGTCCCTGCTCGCCTACTTCTGCCTGCCGTATGACACAGGAAATCTGAAAACCACTGCAGATGAGATGGAGCTATTCAGCATGGTATATTTGTCCTCAAAAGGTGGTGAAATTTAAAATGCATTTAAATTATTGGTCTGAATCGCAGCTGCTGTCTGTCCAGGTGTGGAGGGAGTTTAAAACAATCTTCCGACAACAAGAGCAGATGAAAACGTTTCCTCCTTACGACGGTATGGACGTCAGAGAGAGTCAGTGGGGGAGGAAGAGTGCAAACATGGCTGTATGCAAGGAGGCTAACTGGATTCCTTTCATCCAGGTTTGAGGGGAAACAAATAAAATAGTAAAATAATCTCTTCAAATACTGTTTCCTGTGATGCTCGGTGCTTTAGAGTTCATCAGTATCTGGCAAAACATTTGCATTTTTTTTTTTTTTTCTGTAAGCACTTGTGTTTTTATGGATTCTGTAGTCTTTCAGACGTTTGCAGGATGCTAGAAACTGATTGTTTGGTTTCCGCTCTGTAGGTGAAACCCAGGCGAGATCCGTGGCAGCAGAAGCTCTTCACAAAGCTCAAGGAAAAGAATTCAGTTGATGAGCTGCTCCAGATGCAGTGCAAGTTTCTTCAGGTAAAAAGCGAGTCTGCTCTGAATCAGTGTCACGCATCCTTCAAAATGGGTGAAGTTATTGCAAATGATTAATAAATATATAGTTACAACTGACTAACTGATAACTGGTGAAAAGAACATAAGTGAGAATTTGCTAACAGTGCATTACACTAATGCCACTTTATTAGGTACACCTTTTCAGCTGCAATGTCATATGAGCCAATGACCTCGGAGTATTTAGGCATGTGGACATAGTCGAGACAAGCATATAAGCATGGATCCATCCTGCCTTGAACCAGCAGCTCAGACTGGTGCTGGTACCGGAATGATTTCGGAACTTTCTTGAATCTGTGCCACAAAGAATGAACACAGTTCTGAAGAAAAGCCAGTACTAGCAACGTGTACCTAATGAAGTGTCCTGACTGTATATAATGCCTTTTTATTTTAATGATTTTTGTCACGTTTTGTTATGCTGTCCTCACTGTGTATCTGAGCAGGTCCGCAATTTGCTCCACGTGGCTGCAGCTCTCAAAGAACATGCTGCACAAGTTGGCGACTCACAATCCACATCGTTCATCTCAAGCAGCCGCAAGACAAAAAAACAAATGATCTCTGAGATTTGGAAAAATGTTTACAACGCTGCCAATCTCATTCAGGTGTGTGTCGTCTAGTTTTCGACTTGGGAGATGTAAAAATTCAGTCAGTGCAATAACACTGACATTTATGTTAATAGGAAACCCACAGTCACTCATCCGCATCCAGAGGGAGCAGAGGCAGCAACAAAGAGATTTCAAAGAGTCAGACTTCAAGCTTTTACCATGAAAGGTGTGTTTATTCAAAGAAAAATTGCTTTGCAGAATTTATTCATCACATTACTTTGGTCACTTGTGAGGCTGAAAGCCTTTTAAGACTAAGGAAAACATCAGCTCTTTTCCCACTCACTCATATTATCGTGGCACAGTCAGTCTTTGGAGGACAACCTGCAGGTCCTGGGCCTGGATGACAGTTTACCTGAAGGCTTCTCGGGTCCAGTAGTAACCAGAGGAGCTTACCTGTCCCTCATCTTTCTGCGCCACTTGAAACTCAGAGAGCTCCAGGTACAGTAGTAGTATTTTCTACTAGTATTTATGTGGCAGGTATGTAAGTGCATGTTGATGTATGCAGTATAATAGATACATTTCATTGGCATTGGGGTGAGAGGAGCAAGAGAAATGCAGTTAAATGCAGGGAGGTCTTTTAACACATAGTGAGTGAAAAAGGTGACTGAAGAAGACACACCAAATGCATCATGGGAATCCCCCAGCAGCCTACAACTATTGCAGTGTAACTAAGGGAGGATTCAGGGTCACCTGATCCAGTCCTAACTATATGCTTTAGCAAAAAGGAAAGTTTTAAGCCTAATCTTAAAAGTAGAGAGGGTGTCTTTCTCCCAAATTCAAACTGGAAGCTTCTTTCACAGAAGAGGGGCCTGAAAGCTGAAAGCTCTGCCTCCCTTTCTACTTTTAAATACTCTAGGAACAACAAGTAAGCCTGCATTCTGAGGGTGAAAAGCTCTAATGGGGTGATATGGTACTATAAAGTCATTGAAATAAGATGGGGCCTGATTATTCAATACTTTATATGTGAAGAGCAGGATTTTAAATTCGATTCTGGATGTAACAGGGAGCCAATGAAGGGAAGCCAATGTGGGAGAAATACGCTTTCTTTCTAGTCCCTGTCAGTACTTCGGATCAACTGAAGGTTGATAATAATGAATTAGAGTAGTCCAGCCTAGAAGTAATACTAAGTAATGCCTATGACCTAGTTCTTTGGCATCGCTCTAACACAGGGTGTTTCTAATTTTAGAGATATTGCACAATTGGAAGAACTCAGTCCTACATATTTCTTTAATATGCACATTGAATGGCATATCCTGGTCAAGAATGAGTCCAAGATTTTAAGATAAGATAACCTTTATTAGTCCCACACGTGGGAAATTTGTTTTGTCACAGCAGGAAGTGGACAGTGCAAAAGTTATGAGGCAAAAATTAGAATACAATAAGAATAAATACAGTACACAACTGTACAGAATAGAATAAAATAAAATACTATATACAGTAGAATAAAATAAAATAAATATACAATAAGATAAAAATAGAATACAAATACTATATACAACTGAGTAAAAATACAACGATGACAGAAAGGATTATTGCACTTAGTATTATTGCACATGTATGGATGTGTGTGCTTGATCAGTTAAAGTCTTTGTTGTGGAGTCTGACAGCAGTGGGGAGGAAAGACCTGCGAAATCTCTCCGTCCCACACCGTGGGTGCCGCAGTCTCCCACTGAAGGAGCTGCTCAGTGCTGTCACAGTCTGCTGCATGGGGTGGGAGATGTTGTCCATCAGGGATGACAGCTTAGCCGCCGTTCTCCTGTCACTCACCACCTCCACTGGGTCCAGAGGGCATCCTAGAACAGAGCTGGCCCTTCGGATCACCCTGTTCAGTCTCTTCCTGTCCCCAGCAGAGATGCTGCCGCCCCAGCAGACCACACCATAAAAGATAGCAGAAGCCACAACAGAGTCATAGAATTTCTTCAGGAGTGGGCCCTCCACTCCAAACGACCTGAGTCTCCGCAGCAGGTACAGCCTGCTCTGCCCTTTCCTGTAGAGGGCGTCTGAGTTTCAGGGCCAAGTGCAATAACCTCAGTTTTATCTAAACAGAATTGGTCCTAGCACTGAACCCTGTGAAACTCCATAATTAACCTTAGTGTGTGAAGAGGACTCTCCATTTACATGTACAAACTGGAGTCTATTAGGTACGATTCAAACCACTGCAGCACGGTACCTTTAATTGCTACTGCATGCTCTAATCGCTGTAATAAAGTTTTAGGGTCGACAGGATCAAACGCTGCACTGAGGTCTAGCAGGAAAAGCTAAGAGATGAGTCCACTTCTAAGGCAATTAGAAGATCATTTGTAACCTTCACTAAAGCGTTTTTTTAAAATTACCTCCTGCCAGCTTGAAGGCCAGTGGTACATAGCCGATTATTAGAGAGAGGTTGACCATATTTAAGACTGAAACATTAATTATTGGTGGGACTTCTCTCAGCAGTCTTGAATGGGGTCTAAAAGACATGTTGATGCTTTGGAGGAAGTAATAACTGAAGTCAGCTGGACATAATGTTACGTCTGTGAGATGGTTACGAGTGACTTTTTCTCTAATGTTTAAAATTTTATTTGTGAAGAAATTCATGAAGTTCTTACTAGTTAACTTTTGCTTAAAGGAATGCTACAGGTGGTAGAGCAGATCACCTACTAATCAGGGATTGAAGCACCAGTCTTCTATCTGCTCCAGTCTGCATGCCAAAAATCCTTGTGCAAGATACTGACCTCAAGTTGCTTTCCAATGCATCCATCGGAGTATGAATGCGCATGAATGTTAAATAGAAAGCACTTAAGAAGTAGAAAAAAGTGTTTGACCGAATGAGGGTGAATGAGGTTGTTTTTTTTTTTTTTAAAAGTGGTTTTAGAGTAGAGTTTAGAGTTTTCAGAGTAGAAAAGTGCTATATAAGAACCAGTTCATTTACCATTTCCCCTGGTCCTTACTGGGTTGTCTGCTTTAGGTCTGCGAGTTATACCAGGGAGTCAAGTACTTCTGGTTTGAGCCTTTCTTTTTCAGAAGAGCTACAGTATCCAGAGGTGTTCGCAGTGAAGAAGTGAAATTATTAACAAGATAATCAACCTCTATGGGAGTAGCGTTCAGGTAGCTGCTCTGCTCTGTTTGGCACCAGGCATAGAAGAAGAGAACAGTAGATGAATTGCATCCTTAAACTTAGTTACAGCACTTTTAGAAAGACAACTACTGAGATGAAATCTATTCCCCACTGCTGTGTAATCCACCATTGTAAATGTAAAGTTATGTGGAAATGTTCCGTTTCTGTGCCATATGTGAGAACAAGATCTAGAGTGTGAGTGGTGGGTGGGTTCTTTTACATTTTGAAAGAAGTCAATCGAGTCTAATGATCGATTACATGCCTTGTTGAGGCTGTCAGTATCTACACTGATGTTAAAATCACCCACGATAATTATTTTATCTGAGCTGAGCACTAAATCAGATTAAAAACAGGGTCTTTGGTTAATTAACGACTGGAGTGGAAGATTGCTGCCATTTATTTAAACTAATATAATCATCCTGCTGTAAACAGGTTTCTATAAGGCAGAGTAAATCAATTTGTTGATCAATTTTTAATAAAATGGGAGAGAGAGACCTGAAGTTTAATAATCCACACTTCACTGTTTTATTCTTTGGTGCAGTTGCGGATACTGAATTGTTCTTTCTCTCGTCTCTAAACTGTTTTTTGCTGATGATCGTTTTCTTGTTGATTAAAAAAAGAAAATATATTAAGTATATCTGTCTGTTGCTATAGTATGCGAGCTCTCGAATGTCGTTTTAATTTTTACCATCTGCAGCGTGTGTCACTTGGGATGCTGAACTACCTGCGCTCTGTGGAAAGGACTTTGACCTTTGACCTGGCAGGTTTGCAGCTAGAAGGACAGGTGCTGCGCAGCACAGCAGAGGAGACGGGTTGGATGAATGTAGCCAGAGGAGGAAGAGGAGAGGCAGAAGGTCTCGGCTCTGTCCAGTATATTCACAGCACTCCTGTCGATTACAAGGTAAAAACATATATCCTCTTGCTTCAAGTGAATTTAAAAAAATTGGTTTAACTGAGAATCCAGACATTGCTTCTTACAACTGTCTAGGTCCACTGCTCAGAGTTCATGGAGTTTGCAGAGGTGGAGAATCTTCATGATTTTTACACCTCTGAGGGTCGTTACATCCACACTCAGGACCCCAGAGGGTTTTACATCATGTACGACGCTGCTCTGCAGGACCTTGTAGAGCTGATGAATGAGCTTCTCCTCATCGGCTCGCACTTCATCCACAGAAACACAATCAAACAAATTGGAAAAACTGAGGGAGTGTCAGCCTCGACAGTAGATTTCAACTCCTGGGCTGGGACAGATGTTGACCGCGTTGCTTTGCTTCTCAATTTGTGGGCATGTGAGACTGAGTTCATGGAGAGCAAAGTCCAGGTAGATTGATGGAAAAGAGGATTTGATTTCTTTTGGCTCAGTCATTTCCTGTTAGCATTGAACTTTATAGAACTACGACTGACATACTGTTACAACTGACTAACTGTGCACTTCTGTGTTTCTGCAGCTTTTAAACTGTTACTATGAAGCCTACCAGCATGCAGTGGGTACAGAGGAGAGGTTTGCATTGGCCCAAGTTATCACTGACATCATGCACAGGAAGCCACAGCTGGACCTGAACCAGGATAACTATTTTCAGGCCTACAGGACTGAGATCAGCTGCATGCAGAGCCACCAGCGGCTGATCCGAGACATTCTGGACAATCAGGTAAACACTAAATGATGCACTGGATTGTATTTACATGTGAAGCTGTGCAATGACTGTGGTCTGTACATGAGACACACCACAGTTATATGTTGTGGTTATGTTGTTCCTCTGAACAGATAGAGAGACAGCGACTGTACCTTCAGCGCATCTGGAGAAATGATCACAAAGGCTTTATAACCAGCTATGGTCGTCCACCCAACTATGTTCCCCAATATTTGGTCTCACTTGGAGGCACGAGGCAAGTTAAAACAGCTGTGGAAGACTTTATACTATAAAACATAATTATTTTCTTCTTTTAATGCTCATGTCTTTCCCTCCTTGCGTCCTTTTGTTTTTGTTTTTGTTTTTTTTTGCAGGCCTGCTCTGATGAACGTATTCCTGCTAGAAGTTCACCCATCACTCTGTCTGGCCTCTGCAGTCTATCACGGATTGGTTCAGGCTCACACTGAACTATGTCAGTTGCACCGAGCCACGAGCATCACTGACAAACTCCACCTCGAACACAACCTTTTAGAGCAGGCACTGAAAATCTGGAACAACCAGACTTCACCAGGAGCCTCCTACAGCTCACAAATACAAAGAGATGTACATTCTTGTTCAGCGTATGTTCAGATTACTGTGTACAAACAAATAAGCCATTTCACTAAATCCCAGTTTCTGTTGCTCTCAGTTGTTCTCAGACGTGTTTATTGAGGATCCAATTTTGGTCCAGAAGTTGGGCCTGTCACTAGTAAAAGCTGCAGAGGAGAGGGACATGAAGCAAGGACCAGACAAGCTGACAGACTGTGCTGTAGAAACATTGTCCATGCTGCTGGAGCTTATGAGCATCCGCCATCGCCTGCTGGAATCTGCCTCAGAGACGGCACATCTGGCACAGTTAAGAAAACACTCACAGCAGAGGGGCAGGGGTATTTACAATTAGAGATGTACCATCCGATATTACGTATCGGTATCGGTCCGATACTGACCTAAATTACTGGATCGGATATCGGAGAAAAATAAAAAATGTAATCCGATCCATTAAATATCACGAAAGCACCTCACAAAACTTGCAACACACCGTAACTCACCTCAGAACGTTAGCACGTCGGAGCAGTATGCATCACGTGATAGAGCGGCTGTGGCATGCGGGACCTGTCGGTGGTCTGGATAGCATTTGGAGCTTCGCTAGCAACCCGGCATTTCATCTCCGACAAAGTTATCCCGAGAGAAGTAAAGCAAGTGTGTAAGTCCATCTCTGAATGTTTGTAAAGCATTCCTGCGTTAAGCTTAACAAGCGACTGCCTCTTCTTGCTGCTACTTCAATCATGAAACTGCTTAAATGATCAGCTGATCGGCTTTTCTGTCGCGAGTCCGTGTCTCTTGTTTGCTTTTGGCCCACTTTGCACCAGAAAGAGGAAACCAGCGGCTGAACAACAGCAGCACGTTTAAGCTTGATCAGCTATTGTTAGAATGTATTTAATATTACTTTCTACTCGAGGATCTTTTTCTACGTAGCTGACGGCTGGTAACTGTGCAGGGGCGGATCTAGCAAAGTTTAGCCAGGGGGGCCGATAGGGCATTAACAGGGAAAAGGGGGCACAAAGACATACTTTTCTTTCTTATTCTCATTTAAAATGTCTAGCTTTTAATAAATAATTATCTGACAGCCAAAGTTTTAATTTGATGCAAAATGAATAGAAGTCCATTACTGTATATAGTAACTATTAAGTCTAATATACCCTAGTAAGCTATACTACTTTTTCCTTTGGGAAGGTACCATCTGTGCAGTCTGCAATTTTGTTGAAGAAAGATGTTGAATCTATTTAATATTTCTTGAAAAATAATTGATTTCTGTGCATTTTTTTTTCACACTGCATCAAATTAAGGTTGATTACGGCGATTAAGCATCATGAGGTGGAGCGTGAGGGGTGGTTCCCTATTTTTTATTTATTTATTTTTGCTGTTGCTGGGAGTTGGAACCCTATTAGTTAGGTTGCTTAATATTTATGCTAAGTACTCTTTAAAATACCAGAATAGGGAGGATGGTGTAGGTTTAAGTTTATTAGATTGATCAGTATTGCTGTACTATGAAATATTTTTTTTTGCATACAGGTATAACAGAATAGCTTTAGTGTAGTTGTTGTTTTAAACTTGAGTATGAACTTATACAAAATGCAGCAAGATATTTAAAAAACAGTTTTGTTGATTAAAAAACACCATATCGGATTCATATCGGTATCGGCAGATATCCAAATTTATGATATCGGTATCGGACATAAAAAAGTGGTATCGTGCCATCTCTATTTACAATAGGTTCTGGACCTTTTATTTAACTCCTTTTCCCCCCATGAAGATCACATTTGACAAAGTCCTTTGTACCCTTAGTAACAAGTTTTGACACCTCACTATGCATCAATAAAGAGGTGGTTTGCTAAATATTAAACAGTTTGCAGGTTTTTCAGCCAATCATCAAGTTCTGATGAAAACCCAGTTGTTTTGTTCTATAAACATACCTGACATATAACAAACTGCTCAGTTCAGAAATGAGCTTCAAAGGTTACTTCAAAGAGTTATTATATTTACACCCAAACATATCCAGCTGCAACCTAACACATTTAAGTTTTATATAGCATGATAACACAAACAACTTTCCACTTTTAATTTCCTACATTTTTACATTTCATACTTCTCTGTCGCACCTCCTTCACTACATCCACGGCTTTTCTTCCTCTTCCTCTTTCCGTCTGGCAGCTCCAAGTTCAACACCTTTTATCCAATATATCCACTATACCAATTCTGCACATTTCCAAACCATCTCGTCCTTTTGTTTTTTAACTCTTTCTCCAAACCGGTGCTGTCCCTCTGATGTAGTCATGTTTATTCTTGTCCATGCTGGTCTCTCCCAATGGAAATCTTGACATTTTCAGCTCTGCCTGCTGTCTTTTTTGTCAGTGCCAACATCCTCAAACTATACATCACTTGTTAATTTTGTAAATTTTCCCTTTCACTCTTGATGCTATCCTGTCACTGACATTTGTCTTCACCCACTGCACCTTTTTCTTTTAGCAAAAAAAAGTTTCTGGAACAATTTTAAAGTTGTTTAAAACTTTAAACCCTCCCAGGATAAGAAGAATCCAGTTTCTATTAAACTACAGCTGTTGTTAGGTTATACTGGCTCTTTGCTGATATGTTAACATTTCTGTGCAGCCAGGATTAACCAGTTTGAATTAAATGAGTAATGTAACGTAACATTTTTTCTCAGGCTGTACAGAAATGTGGCCTTAGAGTTCGGCTTTGAGGAGTTCCACCTGTATCTGAGGCCGCTGCAGTTTGAGTGTACTGATCAGAAAGTCAGAGTCCAGCAGAGGCCTTTTTGTATCACAGAAATCCTGGAGGACGACAGCTGTGTGGACAGGTAAAACATAACTACATCTGATTTTCCAAATAAATCTTCATTTTCATAATAGCTGAAAGCTGGAATTTTATTCTCTTTAACTAAAAAGTCTGCTGTATATTAAAAACCAGACATGTTTGAGAGAAGCTGTCAAAAAGATGTTAGGACTTCTCTTAAGCAATCTAGCAATGTCTATTATTTCAGCTTCTTTACAAAAGCAGTAAACTGTGTTTGAAAGAAAATTAAAGAGGACTTTCTGCTGCAGGCTCATCCCATCCCATCTGCCTCTGAGCATCCAGGAACTGGACGAGAACCAGATCAGATTTAGCTTCAGCTCAGAGGAAGCAGTTATCCATGTGAGATTAAAGTAAACATTAAGGCTTATCAGAAAATAAATTAATACACACAAATACTTTCATGTGTTGCTTTTCCTAGCTTATGAACAGACAGAGTATCAAGAACCTCCAGGTGGCGTTGGCCTGTCAGGTTACACAGAAGAACGCCTTGACGAGTGCGGTCAAACTGGCTCGACTTTGTCTTTGGGCAGAAAGTGACTCATCTTCAGCCGAGGTTTGTGTTGCTCTCTGATGAAAAGTAATTTCAACTTGGAGTATTTGCCTTTCCTGTGAAGAACCTGTCAAAATAACAGTCTTAATGACTTCACACTGGACTTCAAATACATGATGGGACTGAATGGGCATTGTTGTGCAGGACATCAAATGAAATCATCCTGATCAGACGTTCCCTGGTCGAAATTATGTTCTAGATCCAGAGGCAATAAAAAGAAAAGCCTCAATGTGTGTGTGAAATATTAACTGTATGTGTGCTCTGTATGTGGATGGAATTGGGATAAAATAAACATCTGTTTTGTTTTGGCATACATTTTTATGGTTGTTGATTTGAAAACGGCACAATACGGTGGATCCATTGGGCTGGAAAACACAGGCTGAGTAACAATAATATGAATACTGCCTAAGGGTTAGTTAGGTCCAACATCTGAGAATAATAGTGTTTACATGCTGATTTATTAGTAATAGCATGTATTTATGACTCTTTGTACTGAACAAAAGAGTCTGAATACTGTGGTGTTATTTTTTTAATGCTTTTATATAAACACACAGCTGTTGAAATATTTTTCTTATCTTCTTTATTAATCTCAGAGGGAAGACAAAGATGTAACGTGCAACTCTGGCTCTGGCAGCCACACAGGCGGCCTGCAGGAACAATATAAATCTTTTCACTCCAAACCCTCCACAGGAACTTCCACAAAAAAGCGGTATTGACTTACAGGACAAACTACACCAGTAGTGATTAACACTTTTTTTTTTTTTGCTCTTTATGATATAAAATCTCATTTGTTCCTTCAGGGTGATGGGCGCATTTGTGTCCATCCAGCTGGAAAAAGTGGGTCTGTGTGACGAGATGCTGAATTCATTTGTGAAGAAGAAACAGGCCGTTGGGGGGTTCCTAAAAACCCTGGTGAGATGCACGCAGGTGGCTGAGCAGGATGATAAATGTGATTGGCTGTTCATGAAGTAAAATTAATTTGTCTCACTGTGCAGGAGGAGGCTGCAAAGATCAAAAGGGAGCTCATAATCGACTTTCTCAGGAAGTATGTTCTCTGGCATCCTTTTTTTGTTAAAACAGACAACCTGAGCTTTACTGAGTTTTTTCTATGATAGTAAGGTTCTTCAAAATGTTTTTTCTCAGGTTCAGCACACAAATGTCTATGCACTGTGTGAGAGCTCAGATTGTTGGATATTACCACAATCTGACCTTTCTCTTGGAAGACATTCCCTACATTCGTCAGTCCTACTTCATGATTGGACAGCCGGTTGCTGATCGTTGTTCTGACCCCAGGTACAACCTCTAAGCATTAAAGAGTGATTATCCACGTTTTATTTGTGTCCTGGTTATAGTACGGTGAAACTTGTTTAAAGAATTTGAGCCAAAATGCCAAGTTTGTGCATTTTGGTACAGATGTTTCTTCAGTTGTATCCGGGGAAGATTTTCAAACCAAGCTGTCTCCCAAACAGGATTTTTCAGCAGTTGTTGTGTGCAGATGGAAGAACTCTCCTCAACCTCTGGTACATCCCCCACTTCACTGAAGTGCTTCGCATGTTCAAAACACTTAATGTTTCAGTGAGACACTTAAACTTGTCACTGAGACTAATATTACAGCAGGTCACAGGGTGATAACTTTAGCTTTCAGTTTCTCATGCCATGAACTAATTTTAGAGCAGATCTGTTTTTGTTCTTCACCGTGTTGGTGGAGGAGAGACGCATGTTAACACTTTCTTTCTCTGGCCTTTAACTCTCTTCTGGTCTGATTTCATTAGGCATGTGATGAGGCTCTCCGTCACACTCTGCAGATCGTGTCAGCTCTTCATGGCATCATTCATTACCTGATCAGCTTCTCCAAACTGGGAAACAGACAAGACTCTTTAAAATGGGGGAGAGGACATGATGCAGCAGGGTCACTTCTGGCGGCTGACTGGGGAGGCGCTGAAAGCATCGGTAGGTTTATTTTATAAATGAAGCGTTCCAAAAGAATTGTAGTAATGGTAATGTTTAGGGATCTCTCATGCAATGCTGAGAGTGAATAGGATGGAATGACTCAAAATTGACACATGACAGAATAAATACATCTTTTTTTAATGTAAAAATTTGGTTTGTTCTGACATGACAGCATCACACAGTTGCTGCAGATTTATTGGCTGCACGTCCATGATGTGAATCTCCCAATGCACCACATCCCAAAAGTGCTCCATAGAACTGAGATCTGGTGACTGCGGATGCATGAAATATTATTTTTCCATTCTTAGATAAGAGGAGAGAGAGTTACTTTTGCCTTCCTATCGGTTCAGACTGAACTGGCCATACAACTTTCATATTCATTTAACCATCTTTGCATTTCAGGTATAACCAGGGACCAGGTGATATAGTAGGAAAGAAAAACCTGGATTTGGACAGCCATTCACACATTTGTTTTTTCCTCTCTGGGTGCTGTACAGGAACAGAGTTGCAGGAGCTCCAGCAGCAGGTTGATCATCTCTCTGATCCCAGCAACCTGGAGTCTGTCGGCCGCCTGCTGCAGCTGCGCAGGCAGGTCCTCCTGCTGCAGTTTGATACTGCTGTCAGAATCTTTGTCAGGTCAGCGGTGAAATCGTCACTTCCCTCAGCTGTCTGCTACCATACTGACACTTTCTCCATGACAAAGATATTTAAAGGCTGTTTTACTTTTTTCTTTTCTGTGTTTGGTTTTATGGTTTCCTTTGTTATGATGCAGTTTTCATTGATTTAAAAAAAATACCAGCATTTAATAGAAAACATTTTCAAATTTTGCAAAATAAACATGCTTTAAAAAAATAGTGTATAATATTTTAAAAACATAAAGAAAAGTATGGCTTAAATTTAGTGATTAGTTCATGTTGATGCGTTTTCCACTGCTGGGTGATGTGAGGTGTTTGGCCAATTCAAATATTTCAACAACTCAAAGCTTTTGCGGTATCAGTTTTTGTTTTTTGTTTTTTCCAGTTACTCGCCTGAAGTTTCCCTCCATCACTCTTCTATCACAGCTTAATAAACCTTAATAATGAAAGTATGTTTATCATGTCTAGGGAGGCTTTCCTCTCCTCTGGTGATGTTACTTCCTGCCAGAGTGTAAATGACAACATGGCGAACGCTCTCCCTCCAATGATTGGCTGCATCCAGACTGACGTCTTCAGTCTCACGCTGCCCGTTCCTCAACCTTTGGAGAATCAAGGCTGTCAGGTGGTGACCTCATATAATCATTTTAGAAAACCATCCTAACATATGTTTTCAAAAAACATGAAAACACTTGAGAGGATGAGAGGAAATGTGCTCTGTCACGTCATCTTTCTGTGCCTTTGTCTGCTGCAGGCACAGAGGATGTATCCATGGAGGAGTTTCATAGCCTGTCATGGACTGCTCCCTCTTCATGTTTGGGATGTCCCACCTACTGAACACTGCATGCAGGTTCACCACCTCATATGCTTTTTTTTTTTTTTTCACCTGTTAATGGTGCTGATGAGACTTGGTAGATTTGGTCTTGTGTATGAATCATGTTTCCAACCAAAAATATATTTTGCCATCAATATGTCATAATTCTGGAAGTTTCTTCCTGTTAAAAGGAGTTTTTCCTTCCCACTTTCACCAAGTGCTTGCTCATATGGGTTTTGTGATTGTTTGGATCTTCTCTGGATTATTGTGGAGACTTTACATTAAAATATGAAGCACACTGAGGTGACTGCTGTTGTGGTGTGACACTAAACAGATGGGACCTCAGTATTGTTATCATTAAGAGAAAAATGCTCAAGTAAATTCATGATCATCTGCTAAAAAGAAAGTCGTTGTATTTCCTATCTTTATTTATACAAATATGGGTGCGGACTTCTTTCTTGTATTGTCCTTA
Source organism: Aulonocara sp. 'chitande type north' Nkhata Bay (assembly GCF_057382095.1). Taxonomy (NCBI): domain Eukaryota; kingdom Metazoa; phylum Chordata; class Actinopteri; order Cichliformes; family Cichlidae; genus Aulonocara; species Aulonocara sp. 'chitande type north' Nkhata Bay. Next base: position 20,684,550 of record NC_141362.1, read on the forward strand.
ACCAACTACACAGCTTTGTTTGTTTTGGTTTTTTTAATGCATCGTTAAACTCTCCCAGTGATAGTTAAAAAGATTTCATGGTTATTCGCAGCTCTGAGCAGCCTGAGCAGTCGCAGCAGACTGCAGGCCAATGCTGCAATCCTTGGGGTGTCCCTGCTCATGGAGGACGTCCTGAACGGTGGAAGAGAGGCAGAGCCTGTTCGTCTCCATGGCAACAAAGATGACCTTCAGCATAGTGGCACACCTAATGAAGTAGCGACAGTTTCTAACAAGGTCATACCAGTGACGCTTCCACATTAGGGTTCACACATTAGTGAATAAAATTGTAAGTAAATTACTAAGATTGCTGATTTGGTAACTATTTCTTTTTTATTGCAGGGAAATAAAAGCTGCAGTGAAGATGATGAAGAAGAGGAGATAAAGATCAATTCCTCAAACCTTCAAGATCCAATCAGTCCAGTCTGTGCTGAAAGGTTTTCTCCTGCTGACAAAGCAGCTGGAGGTCTTCAAGGAGAGATGGGCTCTAAGACGTTTAGGCACCGATGTCTTCAGTACACCTGCTTTGTATCAACAGTTTGTAAAACTTTACTGGTAATTAAGGAATATCAAAAATCAGACACTCAAATAATGTTATTTACTCATATCAGAAAATAATTGTTTTTGTGACAACAAAGTTAATGTTGTTTTAGGATAATGTAAGGTATGCTTAGGTCTTTCTAATTCAATCATTGTTTTACAGCAATTATTCACTTTGTTTTTAGAGATGAAATCTTTTACCCCAGTATGAGAGCTCTGGCTAAACAAATGGATAAAGAGCATCACTATGAGGTTTTAATCTCTGGCACCCAGTCTCTTCTGCCCCCTCCTGGAGCTTCAGAGGTTGATGTGAAAGCCTGGCAGGTACAAGCACAATGAAAACTGCACAATTAAATCATCATGTCATAATAACAAGAACTTATAGTGCTGCAAAATCTACTTTTTCCAGCTCCACCTGCTGATGGAGAGCACAGAGTGCGACATGATTAGAGCAGTGCAGAGAAAGATGAGCAGAGAGCTCACACTAGTGCTTTCAGAGAAAACTCAACAAGATAATCGGCTCCCCACAGGTGCGCATAAACACCACTGAATCTACCTTTAAATACCCATTCAAAATATTTTTACTATTAACTATATGATTGCAGTTACATAATGTTTCCACATGTAAGCAGAGCTGTGGAAAAGAAGTCAAATGAAGTACAGTTTGTCCCGTGAGAAGCCACAGATGGTGGAAACATTCATCCAACAGCTGATGCAGGGAGCTGAGCAGTCGGAGGGAGAGGTAGGGAAAATACCCACTGATGCTTTGTTCTCCCCTAAAGTCTTTTAATAATGTGCTGCTACTGTTGACAGGCTTCTGATTACTGTGTAGGATCTCTGCTGAAAAAGAAACTCAAACCTGTGTATTTTATCTACTTGCATTCATTGTTATTTCAAATGTGGGCTTTATAATGCTCTTAAAACCCTGCTCTGCTAAGGCATGCCTTCAAAAACACACTAAATACCTTAAATGCTTGCTCTACAAAGGCTGCCATTTCTCCTGAGCTGATTATACAAGCTGGTTGCACTCCAGCGCTATCATTATCATTTCTAACAGCCCCAAGTACACAAAGTATTTGGAAAAACATGCAAAATGTGCTGCTTATTCCTATCATTTCCAGTGCACAGGAAGAAAGTGAAGTTGTTTAGTTAACTGCTTTCCTGTCCATAAGAAGAGGAGAAAGGAGTGGGAACATGCTCAGTTAATTATGCAAACATGTGGGACAGGGAACATGAGGTGTTGCTTGGTATCAGCTTTAGGTAGACGTTTTATTTGACAGGTGTTTGAGAAATTATGTCTTATTTTAGAAAGAGAAGGTAATCAGTCCATTTCCACCAGGTTTCTTCTTCCTCGAGTCTGCAAAATAAAGGTGGCAATCACGTTTCCCACAGAGGGTATGTGGAGTAATGTACAAACTCTTTTTAAAAAGTTAAAAATTAAGGGGAAGTTTTCTCTAAAAGCAACATTTTTACATGCAACTAAATGTTTACAAGCTGCTGTTGTGACCAGTAATGTCTTCACACTTGAGGTAATGAATGCTATGGTTATTCAGGCCTTTTATTGATTTCTTTGAACTGTTCCTACAGCAGTTATAAGTGGTGTTGAAGGCTCTTCAATAGCTTTTAACTTCACAACATGTAAACTTCTCATCAGTGATGACAGACGTGACAATGATTGAGCTATTTGTACGGTGGCCCTGAGAGGCCAAATGGACTGCAACTTAAGAAAACACCAGCAATAAGAAAAACGCTGCAAAAGCGCACAAAACACAACAGAAATAGGGAAAAACTGAAATAGGAAAAAAGAAAACAGATTTCTAAAAGCACAGAGGAAGTGTGGAAGTTTCTGGGGAGACAATAACCCAACGAACCAGTTGCAGGAACCCAAAACATGCTAGGTGTGTTTTATCATGATTCATATAATACTGATGATGGATTTTTAGGCTAATAGTTAGGCTAACACACTTACCTGTCATCTTTTCTTTCCTCACAAAAGTGATAGATCCCCCACTTCTTTTAGGTGTCTCCCAGCGCAACACTTTTTCCTATTTCTGTTTTTGTTTTTCCTATTTCCGTTGTGTTTTGCGTGCTTTTGCAGCGTTTTTCTTATTGCTGGTGTTTTCTTAAGTTGCAGTCCATTTGGCCTCTCAGGGCCACCATATATTTGGCCTAAATGACAAGAGATGTGTTTGTAGGAGTGATTGTGATGCTTTCTAACCTAAGAACACAGTGCCAGCTGTCCAGCACGGTGGTGGTAGCATCATGGTCTGGGGGCTGTTTTGCTTCCAGTGGTACTGCTACATCACACAAAGTGGATGCAATAATGAAGGAAGAGGGCTAACTCCAAATTCTTCAACTATTGAAAACTTATGGTAAAATGGTAAATGGCTTGTATTTGTGTAGCGCTTTTACTCATGGGCTGCGCTTAAAAGCCAGGTCCATGCCAGGAAACCAACAAATTTAAATGAACTCTACCAAGAGAGGTGGTCAAATACACAAATACAACAATTACACCAGAAACTCATCGATGGCTTCTAAAAGTGTCTGGTTGAAGTGTAACTTTGCTAAATGACATTTAACCAAATATCAGTGGGGGTCTCTGTATATATTTGACTCTGTATGGATAAAGAAACCCCTTCTTGTTTTTATGCTCTACAATAATTCTACCCTGGAAAAAGAGCAGTTGAAAGACATCATTAAAAGCCTAAAATTACGATGACATTAATTTCCTTCTGACTACTCTTGTATCTCTTTCACATGTATTGTGTGAAGAAATGCCAACACATAGAGAATATAACAGTGCAGCTTGTTGACTATTAAAACTTATATCCCAAAGAATGGGGGGAATAGAGTATTAATGCAAGTTGCTAAACTTTAGATATTCATTAATAATACTCTTGGTTTTCTTTTTTTAGCTGAAGGTCTCTCGGGATCATCTGCAGCAGTGTCTCACTCACCTCGGCTCCTCAGTGATGGAGCGAGAGCGCCAATGCTTTCTGCTTTACTCACAGTTTTATGAACAAATCCTGCAGCAGCACACTCAGCTTCTGTACCAGAGAGAACAGGTACATGTGTGGAATATCTTTTTATCGGAGTAAATATATTATTGGCAGTTTATATTTTTTTAAAAATGAAATCTATTATCTTTCACCATTTTAACTGCAGGATTTGAAAAGTCTGAAGGACGCTCAGACAAGTAATTCTCACAAAGAGGTACACACAGTGATTCCCATCTGTAGCCTCTATGATTTTGTGAGTTAGTAGCAGAAAAGCAGATTTGAGCTGCTTTAGGAATGTAAGTCATGTTTGAGATCGAGAGCTTTCAAACAAAACTACTTTTGAGCTCTATTAATCCACAGGTGGCAGATTTATGCCGTGGGATGATGTTGGAGGTCTCAGCCCTGTGGGCCCAAGTTGCTCACCTGGAAGAAGAGAAAATTAATTTAGAGGAACAGCTCGGCCTCACATTCAAAGAACGCTACCACCCTCTGGTCCGACACCTTTTCTCTACCTGCATCCAGTTAAAGGTGAAAGAACAAGGCCCCCTGTTAAAGGGCTACAACAAAACTTTCACCCTCGACATCCAAATGTTGTAGTAGAAATTAAGACCCATCAGACGAGTTTTTTTCACTCTTCTGTGAGATTATGCAAATTTTAGCCTCCGTTTTGAGTTCTTAGCTGGCAGAAGTGACACGGTGTGACTCTGTAGTTTTCACCAGTTTTGTGTTAGCAAGTAGCTGAAGTGGTGAAAACGACAAAGTGGCTGGTAAGTGTACTGTTTCTTTATAACTAGAATATATACTTGCCCTTTTCATATATCATATTTGAGCAGAAAGTGGTTGAATGACACTTTCTCAGAAGTTTCTCTGTACCATAATAATTTGCTAACATCTGATTGTTGGTGTTCTCTTTATAATATTGTAAGATCTTTACCATGCCATATAATGCACCTTGTTGTGACTGTTGTTGATGCTATAGAAATATAATTGATTGGACAATAACTTTAAACTATGTGGTAAAACGTTGTTTATTCTTTAGTTCTTTATTCCTGAAATACATAAACAAGTGTTATTTTGTCATATCTCACATTTTGATTTGTTAAAGACTTGTTTGGTAATTTTGTTTGGCTTTCAGGCCAGACTTGATGAATATCCCCGACAAATGAGGCGGGACATAAGTGTGATAGTGAACAGAGCACGGGGGGAAGGAGTGGACAAGATCATCAAGCTCAAGAAGAGGTACGGCTGCACCAAAGACAATGATGGACTCGCCCTCACACAGTTAAAGGTACGGAAAGTTTTTATGTGTAGGCAGTTAAAAAGAGCAGAAGTATTGAAGATGATCTGTGAATTGTACCACTTTCATACCTGTTATCTTAAGAAGGAAGAAGTCCACGAGTTGAAGCTGGAGAACAGCCGGCTGACTGCTCTGCTCTGTAAACTGAAGGCTCTGAGATGCTGGAGGAAGGTGGTCGACCAGGAGAAACTTCACAGGCAACTGCTCCAAACCAAGCAGGTTAGCAGCAGGATGAAGAAATATTCAGCAATCAGAAATTAGCTTTACCTCTTGCAGGGAGGGAACATGAGGCCATCAAGTAAAAGGGAAAAGCATGAATATGCTTAGTTGTAGGATTTAAACAAATAATGTAACAATGTTACATGTACTCATGTAGGGGAGACTGGGGATAGTTGTAACATTTTTGACATTTCTGTCTGTAAACTGGAGCTCTTTTAAGGTAGTGGATTCAAAATGTAATGCAAAGTATTTACATGTCTCTGCTATTAAATAGTGCAGCTATTTTCTCTGCAGCACAATTACCCATTGCATGGTATGGCCCCAAACACAAAGAGTGAAATGTTACAATTAACCCCATAGTCTGGGTTAGTTGTAACATATCCTGGGGTGAAATGTAACACAATGAAATAAGGGTACTAACAAAACATTAACATGTAATCTTTGTTTATTCAACACATGAATGCACTTAGAGCCATTTATGTAGCTGTGTGTGTGTGTGTGTGTGTGTGTGTGTGTGTGTGTGTGTGTGTGTGTGTGACAGAATGCAGAAATCCAGCTTTTGAACATATTCCAACCCCCCAAAAAGACAAATTATGGAATTTTCTGCAACTGAATATTTCATTAATTTTGGTTGGTCTTCCTTGAGTTTGGCCTCATTGGGCATTATAACCTACAACTCTTGCACCAATTTTGAACATAACAATGAAGCTGAAAAAAATGTAGTTGTTCACCAGCATCGCAATTCCATTACTTTTTATCATGGCTTACCTTGGTGTGGTTTGCAAAGTGCTTCAGAAAGATGAGGAAATCTGTTTCTTGCATCCATCCTGATTTATTTCCACTACCAGTACTTCCTACTGGTCCATCTCTGACACAGTGGTCAGCATAATGTATGTGTGGGAACACAAACAGTGGAGGAATTGTGTTGCCAATGGCATTAACCGCATATACAAATGCGACCAGTGAACCTCTCTCTGCTGATGTCATTGCCCCAACTTGTTTAATATAAGTTAAAGTAATAGTGTGGTAAGTTGTAACATCTGCATTATTGTTACAACTAACCCAGACTGTTGCTGTTACAACTGACCCAGAACTCCTATAGCCATGAACTAGCTAACATTACAGCCAACGGCTAAAACATTAGCACTAAAGACTTACACAGAATATATCCCCATAGACATACAAATAACATAATTCAAGTTTGATGAGTTTAACTGCAAAGCAGATAATGCTATTAGAAATTGAAATAAAGTAGAAAAACTTACTTTTTGGCATACAAATGACTTTTTTTGGTGTTAAATTGTCTGTGTTTGACAAAATGTGCTGATTTTTCACATGTGATAGCAGAACTGAATTGGGCATGCACAGGATGAGTCACATCATTTGAAACTTAGCCCTGATTGGAGAAATTGGAAGTGTTACAATTGACCCACGTTACAACTATCCCCGGTCTCCCCTACTGCAATTTAAAAGTTTAATGTTTTCTTTTGCTTGACCTGGTTAATCCTCACTAATTTTGTCAGCTTTGCATTATTTTTCTAAGCCCATATTTATACATTTATGAACTCAGTGCCACACTGGTCATTTTGCAGAGGGAGGTTACCACTCGCACCGAGGCTCTCAGAGTGAAAATGTTATCAGAGGATAAGATGGCTCTCCTGCAGGGGGAGCTGGACTTTGCACAGCAGGCGCTGACCTGCTCTCAGGCCGAATGCAGCAGCATCAAGAAGCAGCTCAGCAGGAAGGTACATGCACTCCTATCCACACCTTCTACATCAGTTAACATCAGCTGAAACTGCAAATACTCTGAAATTCATTAAAACTATGAAATGTTTGGTTTGTATTTCTTAAGCTTGGTGAAGGTGCTGTTGAATGCTTTCAGAAGCAGTGCAGGTTTATTTTAAAATGCCAGGATTTTAAAAGTTAACTACATTTTTTGCCTCGTTGCTGATCCTACAGACACTTACATTATATTGCAGCTTCTCTAGGTTTCTCTTGTTGGCTTTTTTGGATCTCTGAGGACAGGATCTGGGTTTTTGGAGGCTCACTGCACATCTTGAAGTGTTTAAATCACATTTCGCTCACATAGACTTCCTAATTCATGTAAAGCTGTGCATTTTCAGTTTTGACAGTGGCAAGAGCTGTCAGGAGAAGAAGCCTGGATATATTCACTGAATGTTTGCTGGTTCTCGCTCACAGACAGAGGAGCTCCAGGTGTTCAGGCATCGGTCTGCACGGGAAGCCCGCAGCAGACAGGAGCTGGACGCTCATCTAGTGCAGACCTTGGAACAAATGAGAGCCGACATGGAGGATAGAGACAGACAGCTCAGGGCCCTCGGTGAGCAGCTGGACAGAGGCAGCAGGATAAACAGGCTACAAAGAGAGCGCAGTGCCAAAGAGATCCGGCAGGTCTGTACGTTAATTAATGTGTTATGCACCACTGATTGCAGGCTGTCTTCTGTGCAAACCCTAAAAAAATCCACTTTTCATGAGCTAAAAAAAAAACCTGTGGTCAGTGGATTTTAAATAGATCATCCAAAGAAATACAATTTTTAAAAAGATCGTGGTATTTTAAGTAAATCAACCTCTGAACATCTTAACTGAGAGTCAAATAAAACCAATTAACAGACTATATCTGTAGGTTCTCAGTCTTTCAGGTCATGGTAGTCTTCAGCACTAGTTGGACTTCTTTTCAATTCATGAAGACTTTTCGCTTCATCCAAGAAGCTTCTTCAGTTCCAGTGTAGAGTCCCAGATATTTACCCACCATGGAGATTATGCAGAAAGTCACTGATCCACCCCGCAACCACTTGAGTTATTAATGGTCATATGATCCAAACTGTGAATCAAGGTGTGGTTCTTGATCGCTGGGCAGGCTTGTCAGAAATTACATTTCTAAGAAATTATGATGGAACAACTCAGTATAACATGCAAGTGTATGTCAAATCCAGCAACACCTTTAGAAAAGCACTGGTTCATCCCAAAGGCACAAACACAATCTAAGCAACGTAGTGTGTGCTGCTCAGTGCAGCAAGGAGTGCTCATAACGTTACACGGGAAAACCAGACAACCACTCCACAGACTGATGGCTCAGCAGAGAAGAACTCATCAGGACAGACTGTTTTCAGGATGATAATGTTCATACTTTGGCCTGAGAAGCCATCAATGTCCACTCTGAACGACTCTCATTGAAAAGGCACAATGCCCTCCAAAACCAGCTATCAGAAACCTCAATTAATACCTCCCTCCTGATCTCCTATCTGTAAATGGTAAGTGGAGCGATTCTTATATAGCGCTTTTCTACTCTCCCGGCGTACTCAAAGCGCTGTATACAACATGCCACATTCACCCAATCACACCCATTCTCACAAGCACTGACTCTAAACTGAGTGCTTTTCTAACAACATTCACACTCCGATAGCTGCATCGGAGAGCAACTTGGGGTTAGCTATTTGCTTTTAAAGTTTTTCACTAGCCACTGCCAAAAATCTGGCAAAAATCTGACAGAGTGATGTAGGATAAAAGTCCAGACCTAAATCCAATTGAGATGAATTCATCATTTAAAAAGTGATATTTTTGTATATACTTGGGGTTACCTTTGTCTAATATTAATATAATGCAAATTAAAGGGGTGGCTGTAGCTCAGGAGGTAGAGCAGGTCACCTACTGATCGGCAGGTTGGCAGTTTGATCCCTGGCTCCTCCAGTCTGCATGCCAAGTATCATTGGGCAAGATAAAAAAAAAAAAGGTTGCTCACAGTCATTTCATGATTTAAAAAGGGGGTAATTATATTTTTCACACAGGGCCAGGTAGCTTTAGATCCCCCCCCTCCCCCCCCCGGTTAATTAAATAATCATTTAAAACTGCATTTTGTATTTACACGGGTTATCTGTGTCTAATATTGAAACATGTGTGACAAAAAAATGGGGGGAAAAAAACAGGAAAGGGACAATTTTTAACAGAACTGTATAATGCAGTCTTGAGATCCCATGTGATTCAACAGTCACACTTTGACCACGTGACCTTAATGGATTGCGTGATGACACGACTCTCAGGACCACCTCCAATGGGACAAATCCACGAGGGGTTGAATACCTGAGTCTCTTCATCAGTTTGCAGAACTGAAGAAGCCTCTTGGATGAGAGGTTAAAGGATTTTTGCAGTGCCTTGGTGCAAAAATCCTGTAGAGATACTTACAGATACAGAGTTAGTCTTGGCCTCATTCTGGTGATAGATCTGTCAAGTCAATATCAATGCACATGGTGTTTTCATTTTAAATTTAAGCAGGAATAAAAAAAACAACAACTTTTAACCACATTGTTGGGGTCCAGGTGAGGGGGCAGCTACAGCAGCAGTGCAGCCTTAAACAAGAGGCCTTTCAGCAGCTGGATAAACTGCAGAACCAGATGAACGATGTGGAGGCAGCTCTCTCCAGAGGAGCTTCGACAGCAGGTAAAAGCCTTCCAGGCTCTGCTGATACTCAACAGGATGACAGACCAACAGCTCGCTTTGCCTGTAAGATTTTGTCTGCTTCAGACATTCTTGACTTGAAATTTCACTCCTACTTTCTCGGTATCGTTATATCACAGGTCAAAGCAGGACTTATTCCACGCTGTCAGTCAGCAGACTGAGTACTAGAAGTCCCTCGACAGGTACTGAGCCCACCACCTTCATCTCAGAGCAGTGAAGCAATAATGTAAAGCTGCTCATGCGGTTCATGAGTGAAATCGAAAGCCATCAGATTATCCAGACACTCATATCTTTTTGTGATGACATTTTAAATTACTTTATAGATGTTATTTTCACACTGCAGCATAGCTCTCACTCTGTTCTATTTCTGTGTGCACAGGTCTGCACCGGAACAGGCTGCATTCAGCCCTGCAGCCTGGCAGCCGACAAACTACACCACACCTCAGGACTTTGCAACAGAGCCAAGACAGCAGAGAGCAGAAACAGCCAGAGGTCTTTCAAACATGAGCACAGACAGATCTAAAGCAGTGAGTGAAATAATCATTTAAAAACTTGTTTCATCTCTAATGTAAAAAACAAGAAGGTGGGTGGGGAGATACTTTTTTACAGCACGGTACATTTTGGAGTTTTAAAGCATATTGAATTCACTGGTGTCCCAACTAATGAAGATTACGTCTACATAATAATAGGACAACTACTAAATGGTGAACGTAAAGCGAGACAGTACATTGCTGGTTTCAAGGTCAAGAATGTGTGAATGCTTTTGTGGTCACCCATCTTCAAAGATTCAAGGAGCTTTATTGTCATTCGCATCACAAGTTAACATGAGGTGGAAAGAAATTATGCACACACGGTCCTGGAGTGAAAAAAATAATAATAATAATGAAGAAACTGATTTTTTTTAAAGTAATAAATAATAGTTGTTGGTCTTTTGTTTTGTTTTTTAACAAACAGAATAACAAGTAATAAAATAAGACGATAAGTTGAGTGCAACAACCTGAGTACCAGTATGGATATAGAGTGTAGGTATAAATACTTTAGCAGGTGTCTTTAAGTGTGAAATTCTGAGCAGCAGGGACTGCCTCTTCACATTAAAGACAATCTGGATCTGTTTCGTCAGACGGGTATAGCAGGGTGCCCAGTTTTATCTCTTAGGTGTTCAGCTTGAATCCGCCTTTGTTTCTCTTTCAGGATCTGTGTCGCCTGCGCCTCCCGATAGCCGAGGCTTTGTTCCCAGATCTGTGTGGTGCAGCAATCAGTCACACACACAAACTTGATTAGCAGATTAGCTTGCTGTAGGCTTGCCTGTAGTGTTTTATAGCTCTGTGTGAACTGAATGTTATCTATTCCATTCCCAAAGCTGTGACATGCATGTCTTCCCTTTAACCTACAGCACAGCATCTTGATGTTGCCCCTCTCCATATTTCAGTAACTTTTTAAATATTCAAAATAAATACTTTCAAAGCTCTTAACAAAACCCTTATCACTGATATTTTACTTTCTGGATATTTCTATAATTTGCCTTTATTTTTATCCGTACTTAACTTTTGTCAATTAATAGCATTACATCGTGTCTACTTAAGGTTTCTAATACTCATATTAGATATATACCAATTTGAGCTTATTGCAAATTTATCAAAGGAATCATGTCAAAGTTCATTTTTCAGTTGTAGAATGAGTTTGGTCACATCTTATGAAATAAAACCAAATGATGACGTTTTTAAGTGGGCAAAAACAAAACCTGTTTTGTCATAAGCTCTAAAAAAATCATTAAAATAATAACTGTTTAGCATCTGTTGCATAGTAACTGTCTTCTGTTCAGACTGTACATAAAAGGTGGAGATAGCCATGTTTATATCAACCATTTGATTGTGAACAAACCTTTTAAAGACTCGAATTGAGCGTTTTGGAAGTGAGGATCTTGGAACCAGCCATACCTGCAAAAGCTACCCGCTTTATTATCACCAATTTTACAGTAATTAATAAAATGATTAAATACCAATAAATACAAATTCAGGTTTAAGACACTTTTCACTTTTCAAACCTGGAAACTGAAAAATATCACATTTGTTTGTTTGGGAGTTCCTCCATTATGGCTCCTGATATTCCTGCCTTTCGTGTCATGGACTGAGATCTAAGTGCTGCATCCAGCTGATGTCCTCAAAGGCCTCAAGGGTTTTCACACATGGCCACTAACAACATGTCATTAACTTCAGCATCATTTTGGGTGTTTGACAGTCATGCTGATGATGTAGGATCAACTGTCGCTGTATTCCCCAGCTGGATGATAAAAGGCTCTTTGTGACTGCTTTTGGCGAGTAAGATAGTGCTGCATTCGAATGGAAGTGACAGATTTGTCTACAGACACATGCCAGTAAAAGTGGCGCCCTTTGACACATGATTGCTGCAGCACTGAAGCAAACTTCTACTTTGAAGTCGAACCTTCTCCTTTTCTGGTTTGTGTCCGACTTTATCATGATGTACTATCAGTTGGCCAGTAGCTGGCAAGTATTTGCCATCAGACATGAAAAACTCCAGGTAACCATGGCAATCTGCTTGCAACCAAAGCAATAACCAGAAGGTTTTTGGTTCAACACCTTTGTGTCTGGGGGCTCTTTGGATCACTCATATCAATCTCAGACACCTGTCGTAATTAGTTAACCAGGTGAGCCCAATTAAAGGAAAACTATACTTAACTCATTCACTGCCAGCCATTGGCAGTGAATGAGTTAAACCCATTGACTCATGCACTGCAATTGACGGCTATAGACGTCAATGGCAGTGAATGAGTTAAGACAGATGTTCCACATTATTAATCATGCCACAGTTTTTAAGCAATATGGCAAAGAACAAGGATCTGCTGCAGAAAAGTGTCAAACAGTGCAATACCTTGTGCAAGGTATGAAAGATATTAGATATTTAACACACAAAGTGTGATCATTGTGCTGCGCAGAAATTTGTGGCACAGATAAAGGCATGAGGAAGGTATCTGCCAGACAAATTCATCAGATTACAGTGGTGTAGTGTGTGGAAGGAAACACAGCAGTATAAAAAGGTATGCTTTTTGTCTGTATATAGTTGATCTCCACAGTAGCACCATCAGATTTAAGTTCCCGGTGGTCCAGATCACTCTCAGCTCTCCTGTGGCAGTCCGGTGGTGTACAGGTAGGACACAGTTCCTGATTGGATCTGAAATGTCTGTCCTTGGATGTGATGGTTGGAGATCTGCTCGCTAGTCTGACTGATGGAGATCGGTTGGCTGCTCTGGCTGCTGACGTGAATAGCCCGGCCTTGTTGTTGTTCCCTGCTCACCTGCCCCTCCAAGGGCTCCTGAACAACAGGCAGCTGCTGGATTGGCTGACGCATCACCTGCAGCTGTTGAATGGGACGCTGTGTTATTTGAAAGGGCTGCGCAGGACCGTGATGGGCCTGCAGCTGCTCCATAGCCTCTTTACTCAAAGTGATAACATGCATCTGCTCAGCCTGGTGCATCATCTGACCCTGCAGCATACTTATAGTGTGGATCTGAGAGGTCTGATCCACCACATCACCCTGAGTGACCAACGCCACATTGTGCACGTGCCCTGATGGCCGGGCGAGGAGGGTGAGTTTAGAGGGGGCTGACTGAGCCATCTCTCCCTCTGTGCTGATGAGGCTGATCTCGTGGTCCTGACCCGGGATAAAGTTAATGTGGTCCACATCCTCTGTCACCACCACCTGGAGCTCTTGTTCAGAGGTGGCAGGCAGCTGGTACTGCTGCAGGTGAAGGATATTTTGCACCTCTTCCTGCGGGGCTCCAGAGCCATCTTTTGCTGCAGTATCCGATGAGGCCTCTCCACCCGCAGCTCTCTCCTTGTTGTGGGATTTGGTGTGTGTTTTCAGATTGTCCAGGCGTGTAAAAGAAAGGTTGCAGGAAGAGCAGGTGAAGGGTTTCTTCCCCGAGTGGGAGGCAACATGTCGTCGTCTTGCACTGGGGTCTGAAAAGGACTTCTTGCAGATGCTGCAGTTATAAGGCTTCTCACCTCTGCAAAACCAGATATTGAGGCAGTTATGACCACGTCTCCTCCTGGGTCGTATATTATACAGCAGGGAGCAAAAACTGTTAAAAGTGGAGTGAAAATCAAATATAACAGCTGACCTGTGGATTCTGATGTGAGTCTGCAGTGTGCTCTTGGCTGTGAAACATTTTCCACAGATTTCACAAGTGAAAGGCTTCTCACCTGTGTAAACGTTAACACCATCAGCTGCTGCAGCACACGCTTCCATAAAGCAGATATCAATAGCAAAAGAATGACTTGGAGAGCTGATCTTACCTGTATGAGTTCTTACGTGCTTTTTCAGTTGAGCTGCATCCATAAACTTGTGATGACACTGAGCACATTCTGGCAATGATTTCCCTTTATTTAAAAATAAAGATTCAATAATTTTACCTTCAGATTGATTGAATACACTGACCAGATCTCTGGCAGTTTCCCCATGACTTACCTGTGTGAACTCTGTAATGGCTTTTAAGTTGCCTTTTCTGAGTGAAGGTCTTTCCACATTTATCACAGTCAAAGGATTTCTCTTCTAAAGAAGCAAATAAAACAGAGCTCATGAGAGATCAACATCGCAATATGCTAGAGCACTTCGGCTTTAGTGCCATTAAGAGAAGGAAGTCATCTCTACAGCCAATATCCATCCAAAACTAGGCAACTCACACCAAATTAAGCTAGGTAAATCAAAAGCACAGGCAAGACACAAAATGTGGGCATTTGATTTTTGGGCACATTTAAAAGAGTTGTAATAGGTAGTAAACTGAAAATCCTTTCGGTTTTCCTAGCCAGAGAAACAAAACACCTTAATTCTTCTTAGAGCATCTTTTTACCCCTTAGTTGTAAAAAGCTTTTCCCCTACATTGCTTCATTTATGTTAAAGAAGGCATGTATTTACTGGGCCCAAGTGTATCTAATAGAAGTAAAATGTAGTATTTCATTATATTATAATAACACATGAGACTTTTGCATACAGCACAGTTATTGCCACTGTGCATTTTTAGGGGCTAAATATGTTAGCTGTGTTGCTTTGCAATGAAGACAACTGTACAGCACCGTTTGCATAAGATTTGTTCCTGGTTTACATCCCTTGCACTGAATCGAAAGTGGATAACTGGAAATGGATAACTATCCATTTCTAGGAATCAAGTCCAGACACTGGAATGTGGTTTGATGGTCTGTTATCTGTTCTATATCTGCTTGTTCGTGTAGTGTTAATCTTTTGGGCTACATCCAGGACTTCAATCTGCACAATGCAGTGAACAGCTCGTCAGACGGTGCTTTAAGGAGTGCCTGATTTGCTTTGGCTTTGCATTCTATTGGTGAAACATAGCCTTTCAGTACCGGCTGAATGTGTTCATTTCTTTTTACCTTACAATATAAAGCGCCTTGAGGCGTTATATAGATAAAGTTTAAATGAAGTAGCCAATCAGAAGAAAAAGCTGGTGAGGAGGGTCGTATGCCATCCTGAAAGCTACTCTGTTCGAATTTAAAAAAAAAAAAATACAGCTGAAACTAAGAATAGTAGGTCTGATGTAATCACTGCAACAACTAACACTTTCTACATTTCTCAAATCAGACTGTAGATCAACTTTGTTGGAAAGATCACTTTCAGGAAATTATGAGGATTCCTGGAAATTACTTGTAAACAAAGTTACTACTTATCAAACATGAGAAACTGAGAAGTCAGTTCATTGGGTCCTACCTTCATGGAGGTTCATGTGCTCTTGCAGGGAGTGTTTGGTGGAAAGCGCTTTGGAGCAGACGGTACAAACAAATGGCTTTTCTCCAGTGTGCATGCGCTGGTGAGCCAGCAGAGTGTGCTTCTGGGTAAAACTCTTCCCGCACACCATGCAGTGGAAAGGCTTCTCACCTGGAGTTAAAGAAAGTAGTTGTACTTTTACAGGTGCGGATGTGATTAGTGACTGCTAAACTCTCGTCAGTCGTAGTCATCTGTACTTTCTATGCGTTTCTATTTTTCTTTTTTTTTCTTTTTTTCAGCACAACATTTGAAAAGTTAAAACATTTATTTTTATTACAGTTGAGGGAATGAAGTCCTTTTTTTAAACTATGTCCAAAAACTCTAGAAAAAAAGGCCAAATTTGTATTAAACCTCCATTCTGACCTCTCTTTAAATCAGAGTGTAATTACCTGTATGAGTGCGCTGGTGAATCTTTAAAAACAGGTGGCTTTTGAAGACTTTTCCACAGTCCTCACATCGTGCCTCAGTGTCAGGGTATTTCCTTTTCCTGCCCCTCTTCCCAGGCTCCTTGTGTCCTGCTGTGTTATTGCCCACTTTGTAGCCCTTATATTTTACCGGTGGGTTGATTTTGCGTTTGCTCTGCCGGCTTTGGTGTTCTTCGGGGTCCTCATTTCTAGGCTGAGACTCAGTTTTTGGATTATCTTCTGCCTGTCGGTCCTCTGAACTCTCACATGGTTCTCTTCTCCCCACCAGCTCTGTCACAGGTGCACCTACATCTTTCCTCGGCCGCCCTCTTTTGCGCTTCACCAGCTCTGCATCTTCAGCTTTGTTTGCTTGAGCATCATTGCATTTGACCCCTGCTGCAGAGCGAGTTAGGTCAGTGAGCACTTTGACAAGGTCACCGACTTCCATTCGATGAGCTGTGGCCAGGAGCTGCTCTGTGGCGCTCTCCTCCACAGACACCTGGGCGCTGTAGATGAACTCCAGCACTGCTGCAAACATGTTTGGTGCCATACCGTCCAGCCGGTGGGTGGACCGATGGATCTGATCTTCTGCTGTGAACATGACGGAGAAGTACTCACTGCTTGCTGCCAGCAGGGCTTTGTGGGCCTTGAACTGCACATCCTCCACGACAAGAGTAATGTCACACAGCAGGTCACTTTTCCTGAGCTTGTTGAATTTGTTCAGGATGCTCTGTTTATGTGACTCTGAATGAAGGTGAGCCATAAGCGATGAAGGTGGACTGGTTGATTTTTGAGACATCTTTGCCGCAAAAACAACCACATCTGTCCCTTAAATGAAAACATATGAAAACAAAATGAGTGTACAGTTAGTTTAAAAGTTTATATGAATTCATCATGGGCATGAAGGTCATGTGATTTTGGGCTTTTAAAGAAGACATTTATGCCCATTATGATACGAATATATGTAAACTTCTGACCTCAGCAGTATATATGTTTGGCTTATATCAGAGGTTCAGTGCGTTTTTTAAATGTAGCAGAGTGGTAAATTGATAATAATATTTTCCATTTCAGTTAACCAAATATCCATTTAAGGTTCAAAAAAAATAACAAGAATGTTATTGGGTAATTTAATGGTATTGCTTGTGCTATAGGCTTAAGGGTTAACTGCAGTTTTCCAAAAAAAACTTAACAAGAAATGCATCTTGGGACTTCCTGTTTACTTTTCTTTTTGTTGTGGATGTGGAACGGGAATGTTGTGAAGGAGTTAAATTATTGGTAAGGAATTGTTAAATATGCACATAACTCATTGAAACATATTGTTATAATTGTAGTGCAGTGGCAAAACGTCAGTATTTTAACAAGATGATGTATTTCTT
This sequence comes from Aulonocara sp. 'chitande type north' Nkhata Bay, assembly GCF_057382095.1. NCBI lineage: Eukaryota > Metazoa > Chordata > Actinopteri > Cichliformes > Cichlidae > Aulonocara > Aulonocara sp. 'chitande type north' Nkhata Bay. The sequence continues at coordinate 20,701,687 of NC_141362.1, forward strand.
AAATGTATGATGCAAAGGACCTGTATGTGCAGCGTGGAGTGGCCATTTTCTCCATGCAAGGGATAAGTTGCGAGATTGTCTGTGTGCTCCAGTATTGCAAGTGAGCTGAGATTTCTGTGGAATGTAAGTGTTTATAAACATGTATGTAACACTTCCACATTTTTTTAAAGGAGCCTTGTGTGATTTAGTTCTTTGTATTTTGTTCTGCACAGACAGAGGCCACTGCCGTATTTTTGTGTTTTGTATTTCATTTCTTTTATTCCTCGTATTGTATTGGCGCATCTTTGTTTAATCGGTTATTCTGTTACTTTGCCACGTTACCTCTCGTGCTGTAGATGTTCAGTACAAGTCCATATGGCCGCTGTTTGACAAAAGTAAAGGTCAAAGGACCTTTGGTTTATTCAGTCGTCATTGACAATAAAACTGCACATTAAGAACCCCAGTAATTGTGTCCTGTGTGGCTAACCATTTCCCAGGCTACATAAATATATGATCTTTTTCATATTACCACTGCTATTACTACTTACTCATACATGACCAGAGGAATCTACATGATCCGTTTATCCATTAGTAAATGTTCAGTCTGTAAAAATGTAGGACAAATATTACTAACAACAGTTTTTCAGGAATTTGTCACATTTAGGACACCAGACATGGTTGGACTGTCCAAATACGAGTCTGTCGTGTAAGCATACATTTGGTATTATAGATCTAGAATGAATTTGTATTACAGAGCTGATTAATCTGTAGTGACCAGTCTAAACTAACAAAAATATTCTTCATATTACAATAAAATAAATAATAGAAGTATAATAAACTGTCTATAATGTTGGTCGTTGTTTAGTTTATCCTCATGTTTTCAAAATCAAAATTGAACCCATACTGGTATTTACATTCACCTCATATATTAACTTACAGATATTTTGCACTGTTCATCACGTTCATGCAGAGTTCACTGACATTCAGCTTAAATAATGTTTACAGACGAATGTATGTTAGCAAGCAAGCTAATTGTCTCAAAGCAAACGATGCACCGCCGCTGTCTTGAAAGGGGGGGCACGAGAAGCAGAAATGGCGAAGAATGCGACCGAAATAAAGCTTTCAAAAGAAGTTAACTAATAATTTTCGGTCTGGTGACAGGACTTGGACGTATAAACTGCGGTTTAATTTGAAGTAGTCAGCTTTTAGGACCTTACCTTCGCTCGCTGGACGGACCAGAGCGTGATATGAGCCACCTATCGCGAGATGTGAGGTTCTGACGAGATCCACGCCGAGCCGCCGACCCCTGGGGGTCGCACTTTTCCCCGTCGATCAACCCTTTCTTCTAGGTTAATAAAGGTTTGTTTAAATTGTTAAATAGGTGGCATTATGGGAAATTATTTTATTTTAATAACTCAGTGGGACTTTTAAAATAACTAAAACTATCATAGCTAATGAAATTTGATTCAGGAAGTGCACGTTCCCGAGAGAAAAACAGAAACACACAGCACCTGTTGACTGGTGTCAAGCCAGCCTCCAATTCGAGACTTGCAGTCAAGCCAGCCTCCAGTTTGTTTTACGTTCCCTGTGTATTCAAAGTATTACGGGAATGGATGTGGAAACCGGATTTCAAAATAAAAGCCAACTTCGAGTGAATTAACAGATATGTTAAGAACATAATAACATATAATTTAGGCTTTTTTTTTTTTTTACAAACTCTAATGTTAGATCTATATGACACAGCCTTGTACCCTAATTGTGCCCTGTCACTATCAAGGCCATCTTATTTTGGATTTCAAAGTAAAAGCCCTGTGAATCTTCATTTTTGAACTACTCTTTCAATGACTTAATAATGCTCTTAAAAGCAAAAGTCGTATTTCCAAATACTATTTGAACTTTATATCAACACTTTCCAACCACAGTCTTTTTACAGTGATACCATATCAATATCAAGTCAGTCTGATTTTGCCTTTCATAGTAATGGCCCTTTGAAATTGTCCATAATTGACTTAATCTTCTAACGATTCAAAATGCTCTAAAATGAAAAATTCTTGTTTCCACAGGGTAATTCCACCTTAGATCAACAGTATACAGCCCCACAGTGATACCATATCAATATCAAGTCATTCTGATTATGCCTTCCAAAATAAAAGCCTTTTTAAATTGTCCATAATTGACCTAACTTTCAGTGATTTCAAAATGTTTTAAAATGGAAATTTCCTGTTTCCACAGGGTAATTCCACCTTAGATCAACAGTATACAGCCCCACAGTGATACCATATCAATATCAAGTCATTCTGATTATGCCTTCCAAAATAAATGCCCTTTCAAATTGAGCATATACGGCCTACTTTTTTGACGATTTCAAAATGTTCTTAAACAGAATTTTGCTGTTTCCACAGGATAATTTCACTTTAGGTCAACAGTATACAACCTCACGATGTTACCATATCAATATCAAGTCATTCTGATTATGCCTTCCAAAATAAAAGACTTTTCAAATTGCCAAGATACGACCTACTCTTTTAAAGATTTCAAAATGCTCTAAAAGTGAAAATTGCTGTTTCCACAGGATAATTTCACTTTAGGTCAACAGTATACAACCTCACGATGTTACCACATCAATATCAAGTCATTCTGATTTTGCTTTCAAAAATAAAAGCATTTTCAAAATGCCCATATCTGACTTGATCCTGGAACAATTTCAAAATGCTCTAAAATGGAAAATTCCTGTTTCCACAGGGTAATTCCACCTTAGATCAACAGTATACAGCCCCACAGTGATACCATATCAATATCAAGTCATTCTGATTTTGCTCTCAAAAATAAAAGCCTTTTCAAATTGTCCATAATTGACCTAACTTTCAGTGATTTCAAAATGCTCTAAAATGGAAATTTCCTGTTTCCACAGGGTAATTCCACTTTAGATCAACAGTATACAGCCCCACAGTGATACCATATTAATATCAAGTCATTCTGATTATGCCTTCCAAAATAAAAGACTTTTCAAATTGCCAAGATACGACCTACTCTTTTAAAGATTTCAAAATGCTCTAAAAGTGAAAATTGCTGTTTCCACAGGATAATTTCACTTTAGGTCAACAGTATACAACCTCACGATGTTACCACATCAATATCAAGTCATTCTGATTTTGCTTTCAAAAATAAAAGCATTTTCAAAATGCCCATATCTGACTTGATCCTGGAACAATTTCAAAATGCTCTAAAATGGAAAATTCCTGTTTCCACAGGGTAATTCCACCTTAGATCAACAGTATACAGCCCCACAGTGATACCATATCAATATCAAGTCATTCTGATTTTGCTCTCAAAAATAAAAGCCTTTTCAAATTGTCCATAATTGACCTAACTTTCAGTGATTTCAAAATGCTCTAAAATGGAAATTTCCTGTTTCCACAGGGTAATTCCACTTTAGATCAACAGTATACAGCCCCACAGTGATACCATATTAATATCAAGTCATTCTGATTATGCCTTCCAAAATAAAAGACTTTTCAAATTGCCAAGATACGACCTACTCTTTTAAAGATTTCAAAATGCTCTAAAAGTGAAAATTCCTGTTTCCACAGGATAATTTCACTTTAGGTCAACAGTATACAACCTCACGATGTTACCATATCAATTTCAAGTCATTCTGATTATGCCTTCCAAAATAATGGCCTGTTGAAAATGCCCATAATTTACCTAACTTTCAGTGATTTCAGAATGCTCTAAAAAGGAAGATTTCAGTTTCCACAGGGTAATTCCACTTTAGATCAACAGTATCCAACCCGACAGTAAAACCATGTAAATTTCATGTTGGTCTGATTTCGCCTTTCAAATTAATGGCCCGTCGAATTTGTCCATATGTGATATACTCTTTCAATTATTTCAGAATGTTTTAAAAATGAAAATTGCTGTTTCAACACATATTGGGTTTTCATTTTGAAAAGCAAAATCAGACTCAATTGATTATGACAGAATTGAATCATAAAGATGATGTAAAAGGAAGCTGAAATTGCCACTAGGTTGTAATTGATAGTACGTTTATATTTTAAGTCTGTGGAAAGATGTCATGGTTGGTTTGCAAGCTGTTTTGTAATTTCTTTATTTATAATTCTGAAACACGTACCCTAAAGCAGATGACTCGTAATCTGGAGAGGAAATGGCGTGTCACAAATCTAGAGGATCATCATTTAGCTTGGAGAAATAGTTTGCTGCTTTATAAGAAAGCCCTCCGCAAAGCCAGAACATCTTACTATTCATCACTGATTGAAGAAAATAAGAACAACCCTAGGTTTCTCTTCAGCACTGTAGCCAGGCTGACAAAAAGTCAGAGCTCTTTTGAGCCAACCATCCCTTTAACGTTAACTAGTAATGACTTCATGAACTTCTTCACAAATAAAATTTTTATCATTAGAGAAAAAATTACCAATAATCATCCCACAGATGTAATATTATCTACAGCTACTCTTAGTACCATTGATATTAAGTTAGACTCTTTTTCTCCAATTGATCTTTCTGAGTTAACTTCAATAATTACTTCCTCCAAACCATCAACGTGTCTTTTAGACCCCATTCCTACAAAACTGCTCAAAGAAGTCCTGCCATTAATTAATTCTTCGATCTTAAATATGATCAACCTATCTCTAATAATCGGCTATGTACCACAGGCCTTCAAGCTGGCTGTAGTTAAACCTTTACTCAAAAAGCCATCTCTAGACCCAGCAGTCTTAGCTAATTATAGGCCAATCTCCAACCTTCCTTTCATATCAAAAATCCTTGAAAGAGTAGTTGTCAAACAGCTAACAGATCATCTGCAGAGGAATGGTTTATTTGAAGAGTTTCAGTCAGGTTTCAGAGCTCAGCACAGCAAATTCGACGGGCCATTAATTTGAAAGGCGAAATCAGACCAACATGAAATTTACATGGTTTTACTGTCGGGTTGGATACTGTTGATCTAAAGTGGAATTACCCTGTGGAAACTGAAATCTTCCTTTTTAGAGCATTCTGAAATCACTGAAAGTTAGGTAAATTATGGGCATTTTCAACAGGCCATTATTTTGGAAGGCATAATCAGAATGACTTGAAATTGATATGGTAACATCGTGAGGTTGTATACTGTTGACCTAAAGTGAAATTATCCTGTGGAAACAGGAATTTTCACTTTTAGAGCATTTTGAAATCTTTAAAAGAGTAGGTCGTATCTTGGCAATTTGAAAAGTCTTTTATTTTGGAAGGCATAATCAGAATGACTTGATATTAATATGGTATCACTGTGGGGCTGTATACTGTTGATCTGGAGTGGAATTATCCTGTGGAAACAGGAAATTTCCATTTTAGAGCATTTTGAAATCACTGAAAGTTAGGTCAATTGTGGACAATTTGAAAAGGCTTTTACTTTGGAAGGCATAATCAGAATGACTTGATATTAATATGGTATCACTGTGGGGCTGTATACTGTTGATCTAAAGTGGAATTACCCTGTGGAAACAGGAAATTTCCATTTTAGAGCATTTTGAAATCACTGAAAGTTAGGTCAATTATGGACAATTTGAAAAGGCTTTTATTTTTGAGAGCAAAATCAGAATGACTTGATATTGATATGGTATCACTGTGGGGCTGTATACTGTTGATCTAAGGTGGAATTACCCTGTGGAAACAGGAATTTTCCATTTTAGAGCATTTTGAAATTGTTCCAGGATCAAGTCAGATATGGGCATTTTGAAAATGCTTTTATTTTTGAAAGCAAAATCAGAATGACTTGATATTGATGTGGTAACATCGTGAGGTTGTATACTGTTGACCTAAAGTGAAATTATCCTGTGGAAACAGCAATTTTCACTTTTAGAGCATTTTGAAATCTTTAAAAGAGTAGGTCGTATCTTGGCAATTTGAAAAGTCTTTTATTTTGGAAGGCATAATCAGAATGACTTGATATTGATATGGTAACATCGTGAGGTTGTATACTGTTGACCTAAAGTGAAATTATCCTGTGGAAACAGCAAAATTCTGTTTAAGAACATTTTGAAATCGTCAAAAAAGTAGGCCGTATATGCTCAATTTGAAAGGGCATTTATTTTGGAAGGCATAATCAGAATGACTTGATATTGATATGGTATCACTGTGGGGCTGTATACTGTTGATCTAAGGTGGAATTACCCTGTGGAAACAGGAAATTTCCATTTTAAAACATTTTGAAATCACTGAAAGTTAGGTCAATTATGGACAATTTAAAAAGGCTTTTATTTTGGAAGGCATAATCAGAATGACTTGATATTGATATGGTATCACTGTGGGGCTGTATACTGTTGATCTAAGGTGGAATTACCCTGTGGAAACAAGAATTTTTCATTTTAGAGCATTTTGAATCGTTAGAAGATTAAGTCAATTATGGACAATTTCAAAGGGCCATTACTATGAAAGGCAAAATCAGACTGACTTGATATTGATATGGTATCACTGTAAAAAGACTGTGGTTGGAAAGTGTTGATATAAAGTTCAAATAGTATTTGGAAATACGACTTTTGCTTTTAAGAGCATTATTAAGTCATTGAAAGAGTAGTTCAAAAATGAAGATTCACAGGGCTTTTACTTTGAAATCCAAAATAAGATGGCCTTGATAGTGACAGGGCACAATTAGGGTACAAGGCTGTGTCATATAGATCTAACATTAGAGTTTGTAAAAAAAAAAAAAAAAGCCTAAATTATATGTTATTATGTTCTTAACATATCTGTTAATTCACTCGAAGTTGGCTTTTATTTTGAAATCCGGTTTCCACATCCATTCCCGTAATACTTTGAATACACAGGGAACGTAAAACAAACTGGAGGCTGGCTTGACTGCAAGTCTCGAATTGGAGGCTGGCTTGACACAAGTACCTGACGTCGGTCTCTGGGGACATTTTCTGTGCGGGGGAAGAAGGAGACAGTTTTATTTTAGGTGGGTGGATACATTTCGATTGTCGAGCTTTCGGTGTGTATAAGGCTTATTTATCTGTATAGACATTTTCGATTCCTTACAACGCACTGCCACGTGCTTTATTTCATTAGTTGTTAGTTTGCACTCTGGAGAGCCATTCAAAGTTGCGCATTCATATTTAATATCCACACACTTTGACAGAACTGTGCTGCTATATTTGTTGCGATTTCTGCTCTTCTCGGGTAGGTCTAGGGATTTTTTTTTAATGTCAATGGGACTTTGTTTTTAAAGTGAGCCATACAACATGTATTTAGTTTAGATTATACTTCCATATTAAGCGAACTTTCTTCTAATAAAAAATAAATTTCAAAAGAAAGTTTTTATTTTGAAATGCATAACGAAAATAGAATATATTTTCCAACATCATATCAGCTATATTTCACTAATGGCTAAGGTATTCGTACCTTTCCAACAACAGTTGGGAGTGGATTTTTGTATGGTTGCTGTTACAACCGGCTACAACTTACAGCTAGATATATAACTGAATTATTGTGTGATGATTCATTTAATAAATATACTTCCACAATCTGTAAGACAGTTTCAGCTGCAGCAATAACTAGAATACACATTTATGCATTGTGAAAAAGGAATTAATGAGGAGAGCCTGTTAACTGAAGTTTGGCTGGTGGACCCCCTTTTCATTCCACCATCAATTCATCAATTCCCTCCAAACCTTTCTGGGGAGAACAACCCCCTCTTTAGCCATTTCTGTGGCTTTATCCTCAGCTTCCTGTTCCACCCTGACCTGCTGGGTCTGTGCAGAGGGCAAGTCTGCAAGTAGTTCTTTAAATGGTGAATTTGGAACTTTTCAGACCCCAGAAAAGCACACACATACACATGTATCTCTTATGTGACAATGCAGTAATTAAAACATTGTGTAATTATATATATTGTTCACTATTTGGCTGTTCATCTTCAAGAGCTTTAGTCATAGAAATGTATCATAATTAGTATCAGTAATACTAATCACTAATCCTTAATACACTCTAAGAAATGTCAGGGTGTTTGAGAGCCTGTGAGAAAGAGAGCTCTGTTTTGTAAGAGCTGCTTTTTATTTATTTGTAAAAGGCAGGATTGAGGCACCGTGAGTTTTTGAGGTCTCCTAAGGCAACATTAACAACAAAGTCTTTGAAACAAACACTAAATAATGAAATTAAGAAAATGATTTTGCAACTTCTTGTGAAGTTGTTCAGGCTCGCTAGAAGTGAAAGTCTCAGGTTCAGCAGAGGACATTGCTGCACATACAGGGTGCTTTGTTCTTGTATATAACCCTAAAAGGACAATCAGAACTGTTATATTTTAAACAGCTACAGCAAATGCAAGACTTGGACATTTGGTACACCAGTAGCCTTTGTTTTATGGATAACTGCATGTACACTGCTCTTACAATGACTGTTTCGTAATGGACAATTTGTCGTTGAGTAACTTTTAAAAGGGAGTCATAACAAAGGCTATTTGGCATTTAGTAAAATTCTCTTGTCGTTTGAGGTGCAGAGCTGCCATGATGAAAAGCGTCAGGGTTGTGGTTGTTGGAGCTGGCGTGATTGGATTCTCCACCGCTGTGTGCATTGTTGAAGCTCTACCTTTCTGCTCTGTTACTTTGATGGCTGACAAATTCAGCCCAGACACAACAAGTGACGGAGCTGCTGGGATTTTGTTTGCTGCACAATTTCCAGGTAAGAAAACAGGATCTGTCTCAGAGATTTACACTACAGCTGCACCACATTATGCAATGTATATAAAAATAAAAACGCAGTGCACATTTGCTTTACATGATTCCTTTCTCCATCAGATATTCCCTTGCAAAGACAAAAACACTGGTTCAAGGACAGCTTTGATCACCTGTTGGCCATTGCTCAGTCTCAATGTGCACCAGAAGCTGGAGTAATGCTGAGCTCTGGGTAGCAATTACTTGTATACGATGCTGTAAAAGTTGAGTACTTAGCCCGATCCATTGTCGAACAACTGATTTCTCTACTAATTTCTTGCAGCTGGCAAATTTTTAAAGAGGTTCCAGCAGTTAAAAAACCATTCTGGTCAGAGTTTGTGATCGGCTTTCGACTCATGACTGATGTTGAACGGAAACGCTTCCCAGATCACAAGTTTGGTCAGGCTTTCACCACCTTAAAATGCGAATGCTCCACCTACCTGCCATGGCTCGAGAAGAGGTTCATCCCCTACATTAAACTTCTTTTATCACGTCATACTATTATATCCACAAGCTTTTAATTACAAATGAACTCTACTTAATTTAAAGTTCGTCATGTTAACATCATAAATTCTTCTCTAAAGGTTCAGAAAAGCTGGAGGTCAAGTGGAACAGAGGAAAGTCAACAATCTTCAAGAATTGAGTAACAACTTTGATATCATTGTCAACTGCTCCGGTCTCGGCTCCAAAGTATTGGTGGGAGACACACAAGTGTACCCTGTCAGAGGCCAGGTCCTCAAAGTGGAGGCCCCCTGGGTGCAGCACTTCATTAGAGATGGAGATGGGACGACGTACATCTACCCCGGCATACGCAGTGTCACTATAGGTGGGACGAGGCAAGAAGGAGACTGGCGGCTGCAGGTGGACGACAGAGACACTAAGGGCATCCTGGAGCGCTGCAGTAGGTTGGAGCCGTCACTCAACAAAGCCAAAATTCTTAACGAGTGGGTCGGCCTGAGGCCCAGCAGGAAGAACCCAAGGGTGGAGAGGGAAGTGGTGGAGCTGCAGGGCCGGCCGGTGCCTGTGGTCCACAACTATGGCCACGGGGATTGGGGAGTTACCCTCGCCTGGGGTACTGCTCTGGACACACTGGGGCTGGTCAAACAGTCCCTTCATGAAATGGCCCCACAGCCTAAACTGTGAACACATTCTACATCCCACTTCTACTCAGTGCTACTAACACAACCTTTTTATAAAATGACAAAGCTAAGCACAGACAGAACACTTAGTAGATTTAGAGTAGATTTTACATTTAAAAAAAAAAGACTATAAGAAACATGATTTATGGAAATATAATTATTTAATAATTTAATTTAACACTGGTGGAGTTTTAATTTAACTAATCGTTAATAAGTTTTCAGGATATTACATCATTATCATCATTACATCTTTCTGTAACAGTACTGTAAAAACATCAGATTTAAGAAAAAAAAGCATTTACTGCTGTTATTTTTATGCTTATAATACATAAGAACATTTTCTGTATCACTATTTCAGTGGAGATAATGTTTTTGCATTGTCTGGAAACATTCATTTTGTTATCATAAAAGCTGATTGCCTGTTAATAATTTTAGGTTCCTTTCACAGCAGATGTTTTGATTGGGGTGTTCCTAATATAATATAAACATTGTGTCAATAAACCCTGAAAAAGAAACTGCTTATTGCTTTTCTAGTTTGCGCCCGTACTTTGCCATCTGGGGCCAAATTGTCTGTATAGGCCAGCTGTGATTATTATATTCTATATTTATATATATACACACACATACACACAACAAGAACAAAACACTCAGTTCATATTAACAGTTTGAAAACGTTCCATTACAGTGAACCCAGAAGGAGTAAATTATTCATGAATGCTTTGTGTTGAAAAATGACAACTCTGAGCGAGCGCTACTGCTCGTGTAACTGTTGGACTCTGCACAGCTCCACTGCAGAGACGAACCAGATTCAGCTGAATGGAGATCACTGAAACTGTGACCGAGGGGGTCAGTAGCTACATGAATGTGGTTTAACAGCGTAAGCACAGACCTTCACGTTTCCACTTTAGATGTCAAGTTTACACTGTTATATTTTCTTTGAAAACCTGTGGTTAGATTTTCAGAATTTCCATTTAGCTGAAAACCAGAAATCAACAGCTGTAAAGACACCTTTCTGTACTGCACTTACTGTACAGACCTTGTTAGAAACCGGCTCCACCGCCAGATTTACTTCTAAGTTCTTTTCGTTTCAGCCGACAAGCTTCAGAAGTGGCTGAAACTGAAGCACCCTTCCTTTCTCCTAGAAAGATGTGCTCTCTGTCGGGCATTACTGTCGGTAAGGGCTCTCGCTCTGGGTTTAATAAGGAAGGTGCAGCTACATGGTCGCTGGACCTTTTGGGTGGAGCTGTGGGTGGCGGCTCTGGGTGTGCCTGCTGTGTTGCTGTGCTGGTACATGCAGCAGTGTATGATGTCCTACATAAAGCGTGGGAGGATGGACGCACGACTGTCAGTGGGTTTTTTGTGCTCTTTATGTACAGATTTAAGTCTTTAGGGCGGAGGAGGAGTCTTCTCTTCTGATCTTTGTGGAGAATCGTCAGGGAGAAGCAGCGGCGTAGCGGAGTCTGTGCTGCGTTTCTTCTTAGCTCCATGCAGCTGTGGCTCCTAGCAAACGATCTGCTCTGAATACGACCTTTTATTGAGCTCAAACCGCGCTTTGGGAGGTTAGGATGGACATGGGGGAAGCATCTGGGTTTACTGTGGGATGAAGACTTGCTGGACTGGATGGAGGCGAGGGGCAGGGGGAGGACAGGGTACTCTGGGGATGGGAGGTGGCTGGACTCAAAGCCAGATGAAGATCTGCTGATGGTCGAGCGTGTCTTTTTGCCCCTTCCTGAAATAAACAAGTGGAGTGTGCGCAGATCATACAGCTGCCAGGCAGTTGTGACATGTATCTGGGTTAAACACAACAGCAGCAGAGCAGGGAGTCTTGGAAAGTGTCTACTTTGAAATGACACCAAAGAGAAAAAAGTCAAAACAAGCAGCTAAATGTGCACTAAAATGAACGATGGGTAAAAGAAAAGCAGCAAGCAGTCAGTTGTGGTAAAGCATGGAGCGATTTATTCCTCACACTCAACCACGACAGAAGCACACTTCAGAAAATGCTGAGACTTCAGGGCCCAAACATGCCACACTTCAATGAGAAGTTGGTTAAACATTTTAAAGTAGCCCTAAGCCCTCTGCATTTTTGTGCATTTACAATGATACAAAATGCCTTATTTTAAACACTTACACTGTTAAGTAAATATTTTAATTCTGCTGCAATATGCAGTCTTCAGGCACGTGATAAAATATTGTGCAACATTAGGTTTTACTGGACTAAAAAAAAAAAAAAAAATACACACACAAACATCAGAATCTTAAAGGAAATACACTTTAAGGTGAGGCTGATCTGACATCTTAGTCCAATCACGTAACATTCAGAAAGCATAGCTCTTTGCATTTCGACAGTTTGTAGACTTAAGTCTAAAGAGAAAACCACTGTAAGCATGATACAGCTGTGAATAAAGCGAGCACTTACTGCAAAAATGTACTGTTTTTAATGTAAGTAGACCTAAAGCTTGTTTAAACACTCATCACACAACAGCCACCACTTTCAGCAAATGCAAAAACCACCACACAAGTCAACACTGCGGATCTATTTGTAGATCTGCAAGCTGCTCTGCACGCAGCTTCTTCCAAGGCCTGAAAAATGTCACTGCTCAGCTCAACATCAAGTAAATTTGCTAGTCCCTTGTTACCTGTCCTCTGTATTATGTTGAGAAGGCAAGTGATGCCAACTTTCAGAAGCACTGAACAGACACGTGACCGCAAAACAGTTTGATTCAGTGATGCAGAAACAGAAAAAAGCATGACGATGCTTGAGGGAAGAAAAAAACAAACAAACATGAAGCGCTAGAAGTAAATGCGACGACAGCTGAGTCTTTCCAGAAGAGCATGGAAACGGAATCTGGTGGATTGGAATGCTTGAGCTGGAGAGTCTTTCTAGACAGGGATGAGGCAGAGGAGGGCTGAAGAAGCGTACAGTGTTCACAGGCGGGTCAGGCTGTCATTACCGTTCTCCAGGTTCTCATTACTCTCGTAGCAGCCAGAGTCTCGCGGGGAGTCTCCCAAGAGGCCACGCCTGTCCGGCAGCAGCTTCTCCTGTGAGCTTTCAGACTGACCGCTTCGCTCTGGGTCGCTGCTTCCTGCAATGCACAACGCCGCCACCAGGGGCATGACAGTCAAAAGAAAGTCGTGCAAAACTGTGACTTCCTAGTAGGGCTGGGTATCGTCACTGATTTCTAGAATCGATTCAATTCCGATTCACAAGGTCCCGAATCGATTCGATCCACGATTCGATTTAATTCGATTTAATTCGATTCGATTCGATTTAAATCTGGGAAATTTTGACAGTCAGAAATATTATAATTCAGATCAGTACATTTACATATTTTTGTATCAATAAAAAGGAAGCTGACACACGCAAGACTTTATCACAGGTGTGAGCGTCACAGCAGCTGAAGATAAAACACAGAAAAACATGAAGGTGATTTTCCTGGCCTGGGATTTTATAAAATATTCTGCAGTACATCAAAAACGAAAGAAAACCATTAATCAACATATGAACATTACCTCTGAAGTTACAGCGGTTTTATTAGAGACACAGCGTTTTGCATTTTGAATAATTTTAAAAAAAATTTTAATTTTCTTTTCGGAAGAATGTAAAAGGGAAAAAAACAGCGGCTGACAGCGCTGTAAACAACAGTAGACTTGTGCGTAACAAGCAAGCGAATAATGAAGAAAGCGAAACTGTTCTTGAAGTACAGAGAGAGAGAGAGAGAGAGCTGTGCATCGCGGTGGAAGCAAAACAGTAAAAGTCAGAGTGAATACATGACGATGTTTATGTGAAGCGTTTGGATCTTCTTTTGCTGCTGGTTCGGTCAATATTGTTTGGAGAGAGATCAAACTAACAGCTTTAGAATCGGCTCATAAAGGGCGTGAACACAAAGCGCGGACCCGCCGACAGATCAGAATCAGCGAGCTGTCGGCTTTCAGCCCCGACCGTGAGAAAGGCGACATCTAACTGATTCTGATCCGCAGGTCGCGCTGTGTGTTTAAGTCTATGTGCAGAATCCGTGTACCTGCTCTCATTTACTGTCTTAACTGTTTGGTGGTTCTTGAAATTTTGTGAGATGTCACCAGAGATTCTGGCATTTCGGGCAAAATAAATTTATATTAAAAAAATCGATTCAGGATTTTAATGAATCGATTTTACGTTATCCAAGCCAGAATCGATTTTAATCGATGAATCGATTATAAAAACCCACCCCTACTTCCAAGTCTAAACATGCATTCTTTCCGATGGCCAGCAGGGGGCAACTACTCAGACTTTGTTAGAAGAAAAAATGCCCCTCAGTCTCTTTACTTTGTGACCTCAAACAATTTCCCGATGTTATGATCCCAGTTGCTAGTTTCAAGCCATACATGAATTAAATGGTAAAATTTTGCAAATTACTGTGGCTATTTGAGTTAAAGAGGATTATGCAGGATTTGTTCATTTATTCTTCAAAATTTAACTATTAAACCATGAGATGCAGCAACAACAGAAAAAATGTCTACAGAAGCTGAAACCAAACTCGGACTGTGTGTCTACTGCAGACAGTATTTAGATACCGATCTGTACATCTAAACCCTCAAATATTCTAATTTGAAATGTGGCCCTTGGATTGAGGACGTTTCTATGATAGAGCGAGACTTTCTATTGTTTGTCTGACCCACCATCATATTCTTGCAGCAGCTCCACAGCGGTGAGCAACACGGCTCTGTGTTGCGAGTCTGTGATGTTGAGTTCGTCCAGGTCCTCCTCCTCTAGCAACTTAAATGTGTCTAGATCCTCGTAACCGTTAAAAAGAAAGGTGGGCAGGTGCTCCTGTAGAAAGGCGATAATAAAAGGTGCACAAACAGATCCATTAAAATATGTAAGAGGGATGCCATTTGAGCATGCACATCTTGCAAAACAAATATGAAGTTAGCTTAATTTTAAAATTTCCCAACACAGATGAAAATGAAAAATAATCTATTTAAGCTACAGGTAAAAGTTGTAAGTTTGACATTTTAGAAAATACTCCTATTGGCCTGCTGTGAGTAAGGTGAAGCTTAAGACTGAGAGGAGAGGGAAGCATCATACAAAATAAAGGCAAATCTCACTAACATGTTAAAACTCTTAATATATAACTATCACTTATATACTTACATATAACTAGTTGCTTTTGCACTTTATTTCCCCATTGATTTAACAAACAGTATGTAACACCTTACTAGTGAGGAGGTGGGGGAATAATATTAGTCTGTACAGATTTGAAGGTGGTTGCTGTTATCAACTCTCAAAAAGAAAGCAAGTAAGTGTACTTCCCCTGAATGTCAAACTGTTCCTTTAAATAGAGCTAAAGCCAATCACATGCAAGTATTTTAGTCACTGCTTTTAATCACAAATGTACGCCTTTCTTTACTTTGAGGTTGATGCGATCAAGCAGTTCCTCCACAGAGGTGGGTTTGGGTTGCCGGGCCTTTCTCCTCCTGCGTGTTTTCTTGGGCTTCACCTCCTCTTCGTTCAGAACATCCACATAAATGAACTTGAAGGTTCCGACTTTACCGTTGAGCATCCCCATCCACGTACCCATCGGAGGCTTACTAATGATTTCGATGATGTCTCCGCTCTGCGAATCGAGATAAGCTGAGCTTGAGTTTTTTTGTTTTTCAGTACGAGCTCATATCTAAGTAGTGAGCAATATAACATAGCCTACCTTCAGCTTTAGGGAGTCGGTGTCATAGGGACTTGGAGTGAAATCTGTGTGAACCAGAGCACGTCCACAGAAGGGTCCACGGTAAGGCAGCTCGTCTTCCTCTCCGTCCTCAGACTTCACACTCTCTCTGTTGCTGTTGGAGGAGTCGGTGGTGCCCACCGTCTGACCACCTGCACGAATCAGAAAAGAAGATGTCACATCAAGACCACAAGTTATCATGGGTCTGTTAGTATCTGAAAAATATTATAAATGTTCTTCTTTACTTCAGGAGTTAGTTTTTTTTTAACCACAGATGAATACAGCGAGATCAGAATGTTTAGACTACTTCAAAAGCGATAAACATCAAACATCAAGTTTAAACAAATACTGAGAGTTATTAAAATATACACAACACACAGACATACTCATGGAACTCTGTCCGCTGAGAGAACTCCTCAGGCTTTCCACGGACCCTCCTGGCTTCAGTTTGGGCTTCTCCAAAGAGTCAGAGTCTATCTGAGGCGAGTGAGGGCAGCTGGAAGAGCGATCTGGACTTGACTGGAAGATATAAGGACAAAAAAAACCATTTATTACACTTGCTTAAAAATCCTCACACCCATACTTTACAATGATAACACACATAAATGCTTCTAAAAACATACCTGCTCAGAGAGAGAACTATGGTATCGCTTGGAAATGTGTTTGCGCATCGTCTCTCTCACAGACTTGACTTTTTTACCCAGAGAGATACGAGGTGTTGGTGGGAATTTAACGCCATCTCTCAAATCCCCGTCTCCAGTTTTGATCTAATTTACAAACACAGAGAAGTAAAAAGGATGGAAATAAGTAAATCAGATTAAACTTATAATTCATATTTATTTAGATAGCTTTAGGATTCCTTGCACAGCTTATATATTTTAATAAATCTTGTGTAC
Organism: Aulonocara sp. 'chitande type north' Nkhata Bay; assembly: GCF_057382095.1. Classification (NCBI taxonomy): domain Eukaryota; kingdom Metazoa; phylum Chordata; class Actinopteri; order Cichliformes; family Cichlidae; genus Aulonocara; species Aulonocara sp. 'chitande type north' Nkhata Bay. The sequence continues at coordinate 20,718,090 of NC_141362.1, forward strand.
TTCACATTTACTTTCATATCTGTGTCACAAATTTTTATGGCTCTCTATTTAATTTCATCGTTTTTGATCCATTCTTGTTGCACACAGTGGGCTACACAATACTGCATATATTCTCTACATATTACAGACAATAAAGTTGACTTTGATTCAGGTCACATTTAGTGCCACATACAGTGTTATCGTTCTCAGGGCTGACTGCAGTCACTGAGCGGTTGGTCAGGTCGAATCCTCCAAAGCTAGAAGCTCTCTGTGAAAACACAAGAGAAAGCAAGAAATGAGATTTTAGAGCACGGTCTGTCTTCTGCTGCAGGTGCAATTGTTCCCACCATTTATGCTTTTAAGCCACAAGAATAACAACATAAGGCTGACATAGAGAAATGAATAAATAAAAAGACAGTGTTATGGAAAATGTACACGTCTAGTGGTTTGTTAGTTCCTGAGGTTGCTTATTATTCATTCTTAAATAGACTTCAACTATGTTTACGTTTAACCAGGATCAGTGATGGTGTATGGTACCACTGATAGGCACCAGTCTTGTTTAGTTAAGCATTAATCCCGAGTTTCTGTACAAATACAAGACAACAAGAAGATAAGAATAAATGAGGCTATTATGTACAAACTGTGACATGTTTAGGAATTTAGAACTTTATGTGAGTGTGCCAGACTCTCTTTCAAACTAAAAGGCCAGTTTAAATGGGCAGTTTGTTGTTGCCTCATTGAGACGCTTAAATAATGGTACCAATGGTGCAAACTCACTAACAATGGAGGTGAAAGGATTCGTTACTAAGCAATCTAGACTGCAGTCTTTATTTAAATGCGCCTGTGTACTCACCCCGTGGTGACTGAGTGGGTTGAGGACCGGGTGACGCAGCGCGCCATCGGTCACCGAGCGTGCAATTTTGGGTTCCTCACTGCAGCCCTCTGTTTCAGAAAAAGAAGAGCCTTCGCCTGGCTCCCGCACCTCCCCTGCTATGTTGGTCTCCTGGTGAATAGGGCTACCACTAGACTTGCTCAAGGTCTGGAAGGTCTTTTGGCTACTGCAGGTGTCCACACTGCTGGATGACGGCGAGGTGGTCAGGCTGTCCGGGTCTCGGTTATAGGAGAGTTGCTCCTGCAGGGTTGAAGCCAGGGAGTCCACTGGACAGACTAAAGGTTTCCTCTGCAAACCTGAATATAGAGAGATGATGGCATCTCCACAGGGAAGGCCATCTGCATTCAGGCTCTCTGGTGGGTAAAAAGAGAACAGAAGAGAGTTTATTAACAAATCTAATAAAATCAGCAACTGCATTTATTAATTATTTGATAATAGCTGCAATTTGTGAGCCATTCATGGTCAATACTAAAGAAATAAGATTGTTACAGCATCTACTGCTTCAGAGAGCTTTTCCAATCTGCCAATAAAACTGTATTTGATACTTTTATCTTTGGAAACTTGCCAGATTGTGGTTTTTGAGCATTATTTAAAGCAGGGGAAAAGTAAAAACATGCTATAAATATGCCACATAAATGCCACATTCAGCACCGCGGTGTGCCACACTGCTTCCTCTACCACATTAGATACTATCTGAGAGTAGTTTTAGTACCCTCTGCTCCAGGCCTCTTAGACTCATCAATCCTGATCAGCTTCTTCTTCGTTTTCCGGGTTGAGTTGACCAGCTTGTGGAGCCTCCTGAATGTGACAGATTCCTCTTGTTCGTTGTCTGACAGGTCGCAGGGCTGATGGAAAAGAATATTAAGAACTGTATTAATAGACAACATCTGTAACAACACTTTGGCTCTGAGGCCTAATATTCTCAGTAGGTCAGGAGATATTATGCAACACTTTTGCTTTTTGTATACTACAGTGTGCAAGCCTAAAACTGTGAGCTATCTTAATTACTCTCATTTCTAGTAACTCATCAGCGTACTTGCTGTGGATGCTTTGCAACTATCTGTTGTAGAAGCTTGTAGCTTAATATAAATATATGTGGTAGGAAACCACAGTGATGACACTGGGGCCCCGTGCAGAGAGCTAACACATACACAGTGGGTCACAGCAGACTAAAAAAAGCCTTCTATGTACAGAAAATTAAATAGCTATCTGCTTGGAAATCACCTTAACCATTATCTGAAAATGTCAGTGGTGCATTTGCAGTCTTGGGTCATGCATGCTGAGCACTATCTGCTGACCAAAACATCAGCGGCATGCATCTCTCAGAACAGACATCGTGAGACCAAATGAAAGCTGATTAGCAGCTTGAAATATACAATAGAAGTTCAGAGTTAGAAGGAAGGATTTTTATTTTACAAAGGTCACATAAATACAAAAAAAAGAGAAGAGTGAGATTGATACATATAGTAAAGAGAAACAGTCAGGCCATACAGACTAATGTGAAAAATGTGCCCTGAACCTGAGCCCCCTAATCACCCCACCCACGCATAATAGAGCTGCAGCCTGCATAACAGAGCCCTGTGCTGAATCCACCCGCTCACCACAGCACAATAGGGGGTTAGGGCTTTGACAGCAATGAATAGAAGCTCGTCCAATGCCCTGCAGTTGGGAAAGGACCCTGAGCTGCAGGGCTTTAGAGGGGCCCTGGTTCATCATCGGGACAGAGCGAAAAAGAAAACGGCACTGTCAACGCCTCAGCAGCGTTGGCACGGGTAAATCGGAGGTCCTCATGCACAACACACTGTCTGAAGTAGCGATTCAGCATTAAAAAGCAAATAAGATGCCCTTAGAGACTTACGTTACAGCTGAACGACTCATTTGGGGTACTGGAGGGATCAGTGGACTCTGTGAGATCAGCCTTGTATGTCTGTCTGTTTTGTATTTCAAACTCCTTCAGCTGCAAAAAAAGAATGAGCCTGTTAGTTAATGATGTAGATTTAGAGTCTATTATGAGGAGCCAATCAGTCAAAGAGGAAGTAATCCTGGAAAATGTAGTATGTAGTATTTTATGATGAATTATAAAAATTACATGATATTCACTGTGCAGATTAAACCCTAGTTTGACCATATATCTGCATAAGATTAAATCGTGCCAGGACTTTTTTTTGTGATGCATGGATACAAAGTTTCCGACAATATGATAAGACTTTCTTGTAGTTTATCCATAAAAATGTGTGTTTTTCCCCCACAAGGTCAAAGTAACACAGCAGCTGGATAATCTAAGGTTGAGTTTCTCTGGGATGCAGAACATCCTACCCGTGCCAGGGCTTCCTCTATGGAGATCATGTTTTCCTTCACCATCATCATCAGCTGAATTCGCTCCTCATCACTCATCGTAACTTCACTGGCCACAAACCCAACATCATCACCTGCAAAAATTAGCAATGACACCTTACATTAAGGAACACGACGAAATTTAAGAAAAATTCTTAATGTCAAAAAAACCAAAAGCATTTTTTTCATGTTTATTTGAGGTACCTTTTGAGATCTGACGAACGACACCCTTCTGGGACTTCTTGAAACTTTGCCAAAAAGACTTGCTCTTTCGTTTTCCATCCCATTTTCCTATTACATATAAACCAATTTTAGCACAGGAGAAATTAAAAACACAACAACAAAACAGATTCAAAGTATAATCACCCCAAATTGATAAACAGGTAAACAATAAAGTAGTATGGTAAGGGAAAGAATTCCTTCCATTTCTCCAGAAGAAATAAATGAACAAATCTTAGTGGTGATTAGGAAAGATTAAGTGTGTAAATGAACATGTGAAAACTCATATTTATTTAATATAGAATAAAAAATGAAAACAAAATACACCAGTCAAGTTTGGACTTACCTCCTGATCCATCGTCCGAGCTGGATTTGTGAACAGGAAACCTAAAAATTAACAAAAAATATTCAGTTAATCAGAAAAGCTCGAATAAAAAACAAACAAACATCAAACTAAAGAACACGACACTACCTGCTGTCCAAAGTTATTTTCTTCATCTTTTTTACTGCTATCCCACCATTTCCCCTAACAACTCAACTTCAGATTTAAAAAAAAAATTAAATTAAAATAAACTAAAATAAAAAAAAAACAAACAAAAAAAAACACACTGTGCCTCAAGACACTAGCATCACATTAGAGGCAAATCAAACAGACTGGCTCGCTCTTGGCCGATGAACACCGATCAGTGCTCTGCGTCCATCTCTGGAACAATGGAGCACTGTTCTTGTCCGTTTGGGGTTTTGCAGCAGCGGCGGCACCAACGTGGCCTCTGCATTCCCTGCACACGTTCACTCTCTCTTTCTGCCTCTCTCTTCATCTCTCTGGACTGTTTGTTTGTGTCCGTCTTTCTCACAGCCTCTCTCTGTTCACGCTTGTTTGTGGTCATTCACTTTGAAGCCAGATCAAGTTTATGCTTTTAAATCGGAAGTCATGGGTTTATTCCTGATTATAGAGTTGCTTAGTAATATTTTAAATGCTGCTTTGTTTGTTTTGTTATTGATTTGTATTAGTTGTGTGTCAGCCTGGTTTAAGGTTACTGTATCCAGAGTACGCAGGTACTGTGCAAAAGTCTTATGCTTCTCAACTTTCTTTATATTTTGCTAGGAAAATTGGAAAATGGGTGCAGCAACTGAACGATGTGCAAACAGAGTTTATTTAGGCCTGTGTCAGGCTGGCAACCTGTGCAGTATGAACCCCGCTTCTCGCCCTATAGTAGCTGGGGTCGTCTCCAGCCCTCTGCAACCCTGAACTGGATTAGCAGAAGCGAATGGATGTATGTACAATTCCACTCAGCTTTAAAGCTGATATTTGGTATGACCACCTTTATTCTTCAAAAGCCTGAACTCTCTCAGGTGAGCTTTCTTGTAATCTCTTTAACTAGTCTTCAGAAATAGTTCTCAGTGGTTCTTAAAGGACATTGACAGCTCTTCTCTGGATGTTGGCTGGCCTTTCAAGATGATCCCACACTGCTTGTTGAGTAGTTGAGGTCCTGATATGTGTTCCATTGTGTGTTTTTCTATCCAGGTATGCTTTTACAATATTGGCAGTGCGCTTGTGATCATTATTAGTCTAAAAAAAAAAAAAAAGAAACTTCTTCTCAAAGTTGAAGGAATCATGAACAAAGGTCTTCAACATCACTGGCTGAAATGCAGATTAAAAAGGTGACAGTCTCTCTACTGTGTCTCACTTCATAACACCACTTGCCACTGATTATGTGTTCAGTCCTTGTGTAATTTGGCACCGCTCAAAGCTCATATTCCATTCCTTAATAATGGCTTCTTGACAGCCACCCTACTGAGACCATTTCTAATGAGACTTCAGTAAGTTCTGTAAAAACACCTTCAAAAATTACAGGAAAGTCTGTCTTGTTGAAAGCAAAACATAAAGAAATAATTGGTGGCTCAATACTTTTGCACATTACATATTGAAGATAAGCTCCAACTATTTTGTGCAGATGTTATTAAATGCTCCCATTTACCACAGGAAATAGCATAAAGACTCCTCATGCACTGTGAGAAAGAAAGCATTATGAGAGGACCGTGCCTTGATTGTGAACTTGAAAAAGATATCATTGAAATCATTTTTAAAAAGTGTAAAAGAAACATGCTTGTTTCCAAAAAGGAGCCCTAATTTTGCTGATAGTCGCATTCATGAAATTCCTATGGAGTGATCCCACTAGGGGGCAGAGTAGGATTCCTGCTAATCCCGTTCTAACAGGAATTACACAGTTCCATCCCCGTCCAGGTTCTGAATAAAACAGGCCTCTTTGCAATGATACTTAAATCCTGAAAAACGAGAACAGCTATTACTCAACTTTCAGGAAACTTTTACATCTGCACAAACAAATCTAATAAAATCAATATGTCGCTTTCTCATTACTCGTCATATAAATTATTCGATCTTATTCAGCTTTCCAATGACAAAACGTGACTAATCTTCAAAATGTTTCCAAAGAAACAATGAAAGGAAGGAAGGACGTTTAGAGGTTACACAGAAATACTTCATAAATGTGACACCAGGAAACAGAGGAAATGCACGTGTCCACGGGGCGGTGGAGATCATACAGGAAGAGTCATAGCAGTGCAGCTTCCAGAAGTCATGGACTTTAAATTTAAATCATCTTTTCCTCGATACTTCCTCACAATACTTCCCAAAGTCAGGGAAGCTGTGCTATACTCATGTATAGGGTTATTTTTATATGTATATATTCTTTATACCTTCTTTCGGTCTCCGGAGTCGACATGGTGCTGCTGAGTCCTAGAGATTCCTAAGGAGATGAAAAACACATGTTAAATATACATATATACAGGGAATGGCAAATCTTTTTCTACTCAGCTGGATCAAAGTCCAGACATTCACCAAACCTAAAAACTTCCATATATAACTTGTCATACGTCATCATGTTTTAGGATCTACTTCCAAGAACAGTGTCAAGGCCAGTTCTTTTCCCAGCAGTCACTCGGATGTTACTTTGTGGCCTAGTACACTGACTCGGGATAAATCATGACTAGCCAATTCCTCTGCCTCTTATCAGCCTGTCTGCTGACACACGGAAAAGGAAGTTGCCTTCTCCCGGGGTCTGACACGCTCAGAGCTGGACACTCACCTGGATCTGTGAGCGCAGCTGCACTGATGTGGCCACTGAGTCAATCGTTCCCTGAAACACACATACACGGGAAGTGGAGGAGTAAATCATAGTGTCATCATAACATAAGAACAGACAAAATTTTCATTTGACTGAATCACCCAAAAGGTGACTCAGTCAAAAGGTTAACCTAAGGTAAAAAACCAAAAGTCAGAATCAGAAACTAAAAACAAGTTGCAGTGAAGACCCAACCTCAGGGACAGCTCTGCATGTGAGAAAATATGCTTACTCACTTTCATGCAAGATGAGAAAATCAGTAAGGGATCTATTTATTGTAGAGCCGCTAACTTACATAAGCAAAAATACAATGTGGTAACGTGACTTTTAAAAAGTGCAGGTAGGCGGATTTTGTCCCCTTCTGCTTGCATGAGGCCTGAAAACAGCTGGGCTAAGTTCAGAGTGAATAAACAGCTGACTAATGGATACGAATGCACTAATATACATTTCTCAATAGTTCCACACTAAACCTTAAACCCTGATCTTAACGGACAAGAAAAAGACAATTTACCATCTCTGCATCTTGCACTACTTTGCGTTTCCGTAGCTCCTCCATCCTTTCGCATACGTCACTGAGGGAGGTGCCGTAATACTGAGAGTACTCCTGAGCCAGGTCATCTAGGTTCCCCACCGTGCCATCCTGCAAGAAAGGGATTCACACTGGCACTCAGATACGAGCACAGATCAGGAGAGGAAAGCGACACCCGGTGAGGGTTGACCAAGATACTGAACAGCAGGCAACCACTGTAAACATGAAGCCATTGTTTGAAAGTTTAGCACTGACACCAGTAACATAGACAGCCAGGAACCACTGAGATAAAGCCCCAGGGCATAAGATAACGCATCAAAGACACTCGGCTGCAATACCAACTCTGTTTGCACCAGCTTATCATCTTCCTGCCCGGTGACCCCATCCCACCTCCTCAGCCCTCCTTAGACCTGACCTCAAGGCCAGAAGAGGCAGCGTGTGACGCAACTGCAACACTCACTCTGCTCTCACAGTCATCGGGACTTGACTTAAGAGGCCACGGTTCAGTCTTCTGTAAATCAGGAGAAGCAGAATCACTCAGTGGGATCGTGAGTCTTTGCCCTGACACACAGCTCGTTCTCCTGCATGTAACCCCCTTTTTGGTTTCCTTCAATTGTAAAAGCTGGATGCTGTGTGCCTCTTGTTGTGTGGGAAGATAATAAATCACAGAATCTGTGCTGAGCTTTGTGCTTCAGTGACCCTTGGGATCAGGAATTAACACATTGTGGGAATTTTCTTTTCATGGAAATGATTCTAGATCTAAACAGGAAGTTTTAAATCAGAAGAATTTAAAGTAACTCTCAAAAAATACTGTTAATGTTTGTTATCATGACCAACCCATATAAGCTTTCTGCTCACAAAACAACCTTCCCTCTTTTACAGAAAAAATTCATATAACACCTGTGATAGAGGATCACTAAACCAAAAAAAACAACAAAACAAAAAAACTAAATTGTGATGGTTTTTGTTTGCCTTTAACATTTGGAGACACGCTAAAAACACTACAACATTATCATATCACCCTTTAAGCTTGTTGGAGTCACATAGGTCTAGCAGACACGGGGCAACATTAGCATTCATTTGAAATGGTGTTTCTTCCCACCTGGGGAGTGTAAATCCTCATGCATTCTGCTTTAAGCTCAGTTTCTGTCTTTTATTTGGGTGGAGACTCGTTACTAGTCTCCACCATGTTCCCAGCTTGTTGCCAACTCTGTCTGCGAGGTGCTAAGCAGGAAGCGTCCAGTAACTTTATAGAAGTTTCTCAATGAAGACAGCTGCCTGCCTGTGATGTCTAGGAAGTGATGGTGTGAGAGTGGTGAAAGTAAACAATAAGATTCTCTGTAGTCTCACGGGAAAACTGCAGAGTGAGGTGATATTTCTTTGTGGACTTGCCTGTAACCGTGCCTACAGTTCTTTCTAACAAGTTAATTCATGTCTCACAGGTCCCCAGACGGTGTATTTTCAACTCAGGATACTTCACAGGTTGGTGAGGGAGCACATTCAATTAGGGGAATCTATCAGACGACCTGGACGACACAATATATATTACAGACACATTACACATGCATTGCAACCCTGAACTTGTCTAGGCATCACCCCATCAGCCAGTTTTGACATTAAATGTCTGAACTTGCCAGTAACATTTAGTACAAAGCATGTGAAAGGTCTGATTTGACCCATGTGAAATTATTGCAGGAGTTGTTTTTTTTTGAGAAAGAAACTGCAGATGATGTTGCAGCATGATTCTCCAGATTCTTATTGAGCTCATGCATGAAAATGGCTCCGAAATTTCTCTCTCACTGAATATTTATTTGTAATTATAGCTAAAATAGTTTTTATGTTATTTAAATGGTGATTCTCTAAAACAATGGCATGGTTATAGAAACCAGGATTAAAGCAGTGTGTTTGTGTAGGTAAGAAGAAGAGGAGCGAGAAAACTTAAAGAAATCGGATCACCTTTTTTCAAGTGCCTAAGGAAAAAGAGTTGTAAGGGACAACAGGTTTTACTTTCAGTCAATGAGCTGTAAATGTTGATGCATTTACTGCTCGCTGACAAAAATAAAAATAATCTATTGCAGCTTCAGTTCCTGAAATACTAGTAATAAAGCAAGTCTGTTGTGTCTGCTCTTTGAGCCAATAACATGATTTGCATTTCTTTTCTCATGACTTGGACATTTTATAGTTAGAAGAAAACACTGGCAAATAAATAACAATGGGAGACTTTGGCTCCACATTTGGAATTAAAGAGGGTGGGTCTGTGATACCCAGGGAACTGTTTACCAGCAGGGGGTTGGGGTTGTGGTCGTTTGTGCTTATCAGGTTTTGACATTGCAACCAGCTGCAATCCTGAAAGGCTCATTCCGAGACACAGTTTGTGGTCTATATGGGGGGGTGGGGTGACTAAGTAACTAAGGGATGGAGAAAAAAAAATATACGTGTGAACAAATACAAGGAAAGCGAGGTGGACAAAATCTAATTAACTTTAGTGAGTAAAGTAAGTGAGTCTACTAATTTCTCCCCATGTAATTAACAACTGTGCATGAAAATGTCAGAAATCAACAGCGATGGTAAACCTGCAAAAACAGAAGATGTAGGAAGACAGCTGGTCATGACGTCTAGTCATGATTTAAGTCAAACTGTGTTCGTAATAGCCGTCCAGAATGTTCATAAGCTGTTTCACGCATGTTTATTATCTTGCTTCACTCATGCCATATCCTGAAGGCATGCAAATGGGCCTGCAGAAAACAGCCCTCTGCAGTGAAAAGTAATACTGTGGGCCCACTTGTCTTGTGTCATGATGGACTCTAACTGCCTCAACTGTCCAGAAGAGAGGCCCATTCATTTGGTAAATGACATGCCCCCGAGTCCAAGAAGGCTTGAAAATCTGGCTGCTTTTCATATAGAGGAGGAACAAGGCTTAGGCCGACTGAGAAGCTCTGCACTGTGCCTGGCTGCAGTCGCTCTTCTGCCTCCGACTGCCACTGGTTCACATAAACAGCCCATTGTAAAGCAGCCACATGACACTGCGGCGCCCTAAGTGCTTATTACACATGGTGGATGTCTAGTGTATACTTCCCTGTTATAGACAAATCTAAACACAACTTAAGTATACAGTCAGAAAAGTGAGCTGAACGTTAAATCGAATAAACAATCTCGCACATTCTTCCTCGGAGATGACTGACAAAAATACTGCAGCGTGCTTGAAATTCAACTGTTTCCAAATTAGCAGAGTCTGCGCCAAAACTGTAGCATGAGACATCGACCACAGAGGCTGGAAAAGGAGAGCGTGGTGTCACGTTTCTCGAGCAATAAGCATCTCATGGGCAGACAAAAGATCCACATGCCCCCAGGACCAAGAGTGTCTAATGAGTGTTTTTACAGTTCCTCTGGCTTGCCTTAACCACACCTGGGTCACAAAGTATCAGCAAATGTTTTTTTTTTTTAATCCTGCTCTGAGACAGAAATGTAGGTCACGTTATGTCAGAGGTCAATATGTCGAGTATGAGAAGGTCGACATAGTTCTAAAGATCATAAGATCTTCTTTTAGGTGAATTAGTGAAATCTGAGTTAAGTTCTGTGCTCTGATCACCAGATCTACAATGTGAAAAAGTCCATGTCTGCATCTATTTTAACAACCTTTTATTTACTAAAGCCTTGTGTTTGATTTGAACAGCTTAATTCAAACCAAATGACACTGTATGGTTACAGTTCAGCAGGGGACCTAATAAAGATCACTACATGCCTTCAACACATTACACTGAGTGATGTTTCAAAGGATCATGTGAGGACAAGCACCGACTTGGTTAATAACTTACTAACAAAAGCATTTGAAAGCACAGAAAGATTCAAAAGCAAAAACCAAGAGCAGAAAAAAGGCAACACGAATTCAGAGATCCTCTTGTTAATCTACAGAAAACTACCACCTCCGACCATAGCGCCGCATTCCGGGACATACATAAAAATACACTCACCGCAAACAGACATCTGTGTGCCAACAGCAGCCATCCAGTAGTTGCTCTTTAGTTCCACCACAGTTCTGTAAGTGAATGGCTCCCTTTGAATACTTAACTCAGTTTAAAGAGTGGAGGACAATACATCCTGAAGTAAAGGGGAGGGCAGTCCAGCGTGCATAAATTAGAGGGGGAGAGGGGGAGGGCAGGTTGGGGGGAGTTACAACCACATTTGACGCTGCTGCTGCTGCTGGGTGGGGCACTGTACTCCCTCCAGCTGCAGCCCACAGGGACTGGCTGACTCACATGTTCAAATAAACCACCACCTCTCAGTGTATGAAAGTGTGGCTGCATGTTTATGCCTGCAGTGGAGTTGGGAGAGTGATACATCAGGGGATTTTTTTCAAGTGTGGTTGCTGGTCATGAATGTCTCCCTCTGCTGATATGGAGGCTCTTCAGATCACACCTTAGCAGATGTGCACCCCAGGGGGTACTTCTGCTGTAGGCATGGGATGAATGGAAAGATTAGTAAACCAACTAAATGAGTGCATCTATAAATGATTAAAATAAATCGGTAAGTGTCAAAAGAGATTAGTAGTAATTGGTATAGCTGGTTAAAAGGACAGCACAAGTTTATCTATACTACTAATAGATTTAACAGCAGTACAAAAACAGCTATTACTGACATTCATTTAGCTGAATGTATTTGCTACGATTGAATAGAAAAATTAATCCAAACATTCACAGCTGGACTGGATGAAAAGTTATTTTGAAAAATTACAAGTGTTGAAGAAGAGCCCAGCAGTCTTTTTCCTCTTTAATGATCACCTTACAGAAAAGGGAATAACATGAACCATAATGAAAAGGTACAAAGAAACAATCCATATGACAGATCAATAATCCGGATGGTCCTCAGATGTCAGCCAGCATACAGTTTTTGCCCTAATTTACCAGCAGGTGGCAGCAAATAGCAGCTCTGTCTCCCCAACTATTAGTTACTGGGCCGCCACATAAAAGGGCGGTGAAGGTAATGACAGTGGGACGAAGAGCCAAGTAAACTGGACATACTAGTTTGAAGTGCCATAAAAGATAAAAATAAAAAAAATAGAAGCAGTAATGTTTCCTCTGTGCTCACTGCTGTAGTTTATCTCCATAAAAAAAGACATGTTTACATTGAGCATTAAGTATAGGCATCAAGGCGGTGACCTCATTTGCTTGCAGTATTAGTCAGTCAGATTAACCCAGATTCTCTTTGTCTAATTGTGACCCTACACGCAGGATGTGTATTATTCATCCTGCGTGACTGACCAGTGACTCCAGAGCAGCAAGTACCAGCAGCAGCAGGAGGTACCAATACCAGAGTCAGATCAGTGGCAGGAGGCTGCAGATTATGCCGAGCTGCAGATGGATGGTGGAGATGTTCGAGGGCTACGTTGAGCGTGCGGTGCCAAAGGGCCGAGGCCACTGATGCCAGAAAGGGCAGTTTTCCGCCTGGCTACACAGCGGTGGGCTGCTTGTCACCTCGGAGCACAGGAGAAGCCAGAGATTGACGCCATCTCCTTTTCTATCACCGTCAAGTCTCCTGACTGTGTGCGCGCCAGCTCTGTGTGCCCGAGCGCTCCTCTGAGCTTTGATCCCCGAGGAGATCGCTCCGTGCGAGAGACACATTCATCTGCGTATCTTTCAAAGGCAAATCATGTCATCGCACCTATCATTGTTCATCAGCTGCATATAAAAATTTAATACAGAATATAATATTAGTTAGCTGAGACGGTGCACCTAAAATGTGACCATAGCAGTAGAAATGATGAGTTTATCCAGTCCTGTTTGTACAGGAAAGGTCTTAATCAGACCACACAGGAGATTAAATATTAAAACTGGAATCATAAGGATTTCAAATGCTCTCCTCCTTGAATTGTAGGTGAATCACTGATTGCATTTAAATGTACACTTCTGTACAGTTATTGTGTTAGTAAACACGTTTAACATTATATTTACAGCACATATATCTTTCCTATCAGTCTGTATTGTATTCACATAATGCTACATACATAAAATATATCCTGAGGATGTTACTTTATTCTGCTCCAATGGTTCAACTGCTACGGCTGCTTTTATCTATACAGTCTGTACATTTTGTGTTGTTGACAAGCTAAAAGATGCCTAAATTTACATTATCTATACTTAAATAAAAGACATTTTTAAAGCTTCAAGATGACAGCAGCAATATTTATTATAACCTAAAACACTAGTGTGTGGAGTGTGACAATTATTCCAGAATACCTAAAGGCCTCGTCTAGATCGACAGCCCAAGGGTCCCCTAAAGAGAGAGAGCGGGGGGGGGGGGGGGGGGGGGAAGAGGATCAGTGGAAGAGCTTAACTATTCAGGTCTGAGTGGTTAAGTGGATTTTGACAAGTCCCAAAGGGGAGTTTGATGAGAAGGGTCGCACTATGACATACACGCTGTCAGTCACACACAGACAGAAGGAAAGGAGGATACCTGGCCTTGTTTGAACTGCATTAGCGAGGTCTCAGGCACACAGCTCTGTTCCCACTTCTCGTGCTGTCAGTCACTGAGCAACTGCTTACAGATACAAAAGGCTAGCTTCACTGCATAGGACTTTTTGGTCCTTCTGCAATAAAACAGAATTGACTGCAAGCAGGTTTTCTCACATTGCAAGAAGGTGCATGGACAGATTTTTCGAAGAGAAAAAAAAGAAAAGAAAAAAAAAAAGCCGATTAAAACCACCCCTGTTGTCTTCAGGCAATGGAGACAAATATAAAGATCATGCCACAAAGGGAAAGCAGCCAGGGACCCTGATTAAAAAAAAAAAAAGGGTGCATGTGAAACGCCTAAGAAGATTAAAAGGGCAGACAGGAGGCACAGAACCAACCTTTTGTCTACAAGACTAACTCTTGCAAATCCCAATGGGATTTTAAACATTAGCTGAAATCACACAGGATAGATTTAAGTGCAGGAAACTACAGACTCCAACAACCACCCGGCTATGAACTGCAACACAATGCACATCTGGAAATATGTATCATGTATAATTATAAAAGCATCTTGTAGATTGTTCTGGATCTTGTTTTGAAGTATCTTGTGGATTGTCGCTGCTCCTTGGAGCATGTTTAATTCAAAGTTTAAATGGCGAATTATCTCCTTTAAATTTCAGTTAAATTACATGGATGGAAATCCTCTGTGTATTTAATCCCTGCTGGATGGCAGTGCGTTTGTGGTCTGAGTGGCATGTAGATTGTTCCCATTCCTTCGAGCATGTTTAATTCAAGGCTGCTGAGAACAAGAAAGAAAGAAGAAAAAACAAAACAAAAACTGTGCATACCGCTCCTTTAAAATTCAACAAAGTTCATACCAAGAAACGCCATGTGTATTCATACGTCGTAAAAGGCTCTGTGAATGGTTCTGGGTTTGTCATGAAGTAGCTGTGGATTACTCATGTTCCTTGGACCATATTTAATTCAAAAGTGCTGAAATCACTTCATCTGCCCCTCACCCCAGTGCTCGGGTAATTTCCCTTGTGCGATCCTCCTGAGACGCAACGCAGGAGTCAAGGGTAGCTGTCAATCACGAAACGTAAGATCGCGAAGCCTCAGAATGAGGTCATTCTTCATGGTGTGAAAGCAAGAAAAGTGGCCTAAAAGCAGGAGAGAGAAAAAACCCTCTGGTGGGCTTTTCCCTTTTAAACATTTCATGGGAAAAAACACGGAGAGGAGGATTACAGCACAGTGCACAGCAGTAAGTGATATGAAGAGTAGCAGCAGACTAGACCTATGGCCAGAGAACAGATTAGAGCAACCTAGGATGAGTGAGTAAGCACAGACTGGTAAAATTCTGTTATTTTAACATTTAATCTGCCAGTCAAATAAAAGAGCATAAGAAATACCAAGAATATGAGAAGGCTCAGTTTTGAAATCAATATATGCTTTGGAACAAGAGAGAAACCTAACAACTTTTTAAAAATGTACTTAATTTTTTAAAAAAATCACCAATTTAAAACATTCTATGGAAGGCCGTTTCTTGTTACCCGGAAGCATATGCGCAGACTAATGCTCACTCAAAACCAGATCGCAACAAATTGGCGCTTTCGCGAGTACGTTTGCGGATAGTAACGCAATGTGATTCAGCTAATAACACAATGATTTTATCATTTTTGAAGCCACGCTGAAAATACTCAGCAATCTGTGGATTCATGACTGGATGTAATACTGGTAGCTTAGCTGTAGCATTTGTAGCTGAGGGCTTCAGCTTCCGGGTAACAAGGAAATGATGTCATTCATGTAGATTACTGATTAGCAGCACTCGAAATTTCGAGTTAATAAGTCAAAATTACGAGAAAATAACTCGAAATTTCGAGTAATGGATCCTTTTTTTTGTGGCGGAAAGGTTCTTCCATAACATTCAAAAATCCAATTAAAGCTAAAAGTTTCTGGGAGTTAACGGTTACATATTGATAAAACCGGCACAGTATGTTTCCAAGTTTTGAGTCGAACTCTACTAACAAGCAGAAGCTGATGGAAGACAACTGATGCACAAACAATCCAGACGAAGCAGTATGTCGACATAAATACACTTCTATAACAGTAACCGTTTTTGTTCATAGTGATGTTTCCAAATAGATCCTTTTTCTGAATATGCAAACTGGTTGCTGCCTGTCTAAACCAATCACTCTGTACATGTCCAAACAAGAATCCGCTTCCCAAGATAAGGGACCATAGAGGTTGGGAGTGGCCATCAGCCTGCCCAAGCTCACACAGCTTAAGAGATGGGGAACATCCCAGAAAGGCCACCAGTGCAATACACAACTCCAGTATTGATACAGGTTGATATTCTTGGGTTATACAGAAAAACAAAAATAATTTGTTAGCAGTGAATTTAAAAAACTAGTTAGCAACATAATAATACCACCTCCATGCTCAGCTGCAACAGACGATCGGTAAACCATAGAGCTGAAGCAGTATGCTATAACAGCGATCCCAAACCTTTTTTGCGCCACGGACCGGTTTAATGTCAGACAATTTTTTCACGGTATCGTGGATAAATTCAACAAAATAAAATGATACAACCAAGACAAAAACTGTGGTATTTTCTAAATATAAAATTAAAAATGAATTCACTGTGTAATTGTTTAACTTTATTAGCAGCAGCTTCCTGAAACGCGCCAACAACATTGAGAGTAACATCCTCCTTTCTGCACCCTTTCTGCTCTCTGGTTGCTAAGGTAAAGCGTAAATATTTCTTTCAAAATAAGACACACGACTACAACACAGGAAAAGACCAAGAAACCCATAAATTTCACACCCGAGCCTCAACTCTCGTGACCTGGTACCAAATGACTGGTCCGTAGCCCGGGGGTTGGGGACCACTGTGCTATAACACCTATGATGGTACGATTTCCACATTAGCCCAAGGATCCGCTAAAAATATACATATAATCACCAACCACTTTATTAGGTACACGTGTTCAACTGTTTGTTAATGCAAATATTTAATATGTTGATCACTCAATTGGCTCATCAAAAGCTTGGAAAAGAGTGCAAAGATGCTGTTGGTATGGCGAGTCGTGATTTCTGCTGCAATATTAATTAAGATAAGCTCAGAATTTAGTGCAAACAACATGAAAGCATGGAGCCACCCTGCCTTGTATCAACAGCTCCGGCTGATGACGATGGTAGTGTAATGATGTGGGGAATACATTTGTGACACACTTTGGGGTCCTTAGTACCAAATGAGCATCACTTAAAATGAGTGGAAAATGAGAATGAGCTCACTGTACTCAAATGGCCTCCACTGTCAGCAGATCTCTATCCCGCAGAGCACCTTTGGGATGTGGTGGAAAGTGAGTTTCTTATGAATGTGCAGCTGAGAAATCTGCAGCAGCTGGGTGATGCCATCATGTCAATATGGACCAAAATCTGAGGAATGTTTCTAATACCTTGTGGAATGAAGGCAGTTCTGAAGGAAGGAGGTCAAACGCAGTACGCAACAAGATGCATGTAATTCCACACTCTGTAATAGGCTAATAATATCAGATGGCAGTTGACATACTTGGCTGACCTGACTCTAGACACAAACAGAAAACTGTTCTCACTGATTGCACATGCCTCTTATGACAGAAGCATACAGAGCTGCTGACAACCATTCCTGTCCAACTCGATTTGCCTCCTCCAAACTCTCAGTGTGGTTGATTGGTCTCCTCCACTGTCATTCCAAGGACATCCACCTTTCAGCCATTAATGGATGCAAACCGCAGCTAGTCAAACATGCTCTGATGTCATGAAAAACTCCAAGACAAACACTCAAGAAAGGTATTTCCATCAGTGGTTGTTCTTGTGATGCTCTTCTTGTAATGCAGCTTTTAAAACTTGATTTCTTACGTTCAAACATTCACATCAACACTGTAAAAATATTACAGTGAAAGCATACTTAACTCTAACGTAGTGCACTTTCCTTACACTTATTTTTATGTCTAAAACAAAGGGGGTTATGGTAAAGGAAAAAAATGCATGACAAAATGCTTCACATTTCTGGCTTAGTGAGTAAATATACATAGTCACTCACCAGAATTGATTGCTTGCTCAGTATCTGCCCTTTTCCCCAAGATGACATCAGGTAAAGTGTTGAGATTTTCTCAGCCTCACTCTTCAATCAATATACCCTATTAAAGTTTCATGTAATTTAAAAATATTTATTTAATAGTAAAATGCCACAGTGGCTGTTGCACAGTGTGAAAATGATGTTTTTTTTCCTCCTGCTGTTTCCCAATGAGGGTTTAGTTCGAGCCAAAGGAATCTTTTAAAGCCAGTTTTAACAGTTTGTTACATTTACTCAGACATAACATACATTTATGAAGACATTTAAAAGTCATTGTATTCCCATTATTCCTATGTTGTCAAAACAAACAAGAAACAGTTTTTAAAAGCTTGACCTTGAA
This sequence comes from Aulonocara sp. 'chitande type north' Nkhata Bay, assembly GCF_057382095.1. NCBI lineage: Eukaryota > Metazoa > Chordata > Actinopteri > Cichliformes > Cichlidae > Aulonocara > Aulonocara sp. 'chitande type north' Nkhata Bay. Next base: position 20,736,089 of record NC_141362.1, read on the forward strand.
ATAGACATCAGATGTCAAATCTCACATGGTATTTTAACTCTATGCTTTAACTTCATATGTTGAAAATATACACCACACCACACTTGTAAGAACCATGATTGTTAAGTTATATTGGTTTTTGTCCATTTTTGGCTAATAAATCATCGAGTTGACCTTCGATGGAAGCCAAATCTTAATAAACTTAACATCTCCTCACTCTATACCCTTACAAATCTTATCAAATTTCATTTAAAACTCTTCAAGTGATCTTGTTTGTAAACCGAATGACATGCACATAAACACTAATATAAGCTTGTACTTATAATTACCTCCTTGGTAAATATGAAACTAGCTATACTGTGAGGATAAAACTTTAAATGGCTTCATTAAACAGTCGTGAAAAAGAGAATTTCACTGAATTCTCTGCAGTGTTTTGAAAAACTAAGTAGACCCCATGAATCAACAGCTTGCAGAACTACTTTCACTAGAAATAACTAAGAAATCCTTTTCTGTATTACCTTATCAGTCCCTCGCATCATTGTGCAGGAATTCTGGCCTACTCGTCTTTATAATGTCGCTCCAATTCATTGAGGTTTGCAGGCATTTGTTTATGCACAGCTCAAAGTCCTGCAAAGGCATCTCAATTGCGGTCTGGGCTTGGACTGACTGAGCCATTGCAACCAGTCAATCCAATCTTTTCCTTCTCAGCCCCTGTTTGATGATCTTCAGATCAAGATCCTGTAAGATGATCCAGTTTCAGCCAAGCTTTAGCTGTCAGACAGATGGCTTCACATTTGACTCTAGAATACTTTGGTCTACAGAGGAGTTCATGGCCATCTCAATGACTGTTTAGTGTCCAGGTCCTGCAGCTGCAAAACAAACCCAAATTATCACCCCTTCATCTCCGTGTTTGACAGCTGGTATGAAGTGTTTGTTCCGATGTGCTGTGATTGTTCCCCCCCCCTAAATGCATGCTGTCATGTCCTTTAAGAGAGAACAAGCTTTCTCCCCGTCTGCTTCTCTAAAATGTTACATGAAAATGCACGAGACGACCTTTCAAACAAGCCATACTTCAGTCTTTTTCTAATTGTGCCGTCATGAATTTTTGCATTTAACATGTTAACTGTAGACTCTCAGAGGCAGCTCTAGGCATGTTGTAACTTTACCTTTTATAACTAATGTATACGATTCAGATAAAATGACCTTTTACAAATTGTATTTTCGAACTTAAATGGTTTTACAACAACTTTCATTAGATAAAAACACAACTGCCACTATGTTAATCATTCTACAACTATTTCTACTTCTTTCTGTTTTTCTTTAAATATTATCAGTCCCCTCTCAACTAACTAAAATGTCACATAAAAATAAGCTCCTGCATGAGAGCATCTGAGGAGCCATGTTGTATAAGTGTTATATTAACTTTAACAATGCAAAATGCTTAAACCGTATCAAAAACAAGCAAAAGCACTCAGGAAAAGAAATTCAATAATCAAATGAATGCACTGTAAGCTCTCTACCTGCACAGCTGACTCTACAATCCACATAATACTTTAAGTGGCTCCTAAATGCATTTTACATCAATTGATAACTACTAATCATACATACAGAACGACTATCTCTACCCCTCACTCTAGCACTTTCGTCATTACATGCAACCCCTTTCTTAAATGACTTTCTCCTTCCTGCTTTGCTTATTCTCATCGCTTTTGGCCCATTTTTCTCACCACTGTTCGTCTTTATCTTTCTTCCTTCGGGCTCAACATTTCTAAAAGGAATAATTTTCTCCATTATTTCTTTAGAAATGTCACCCAGCCTGCCTGCCACTTCAGACTACAGTCAGAGGATACATTAAAAGAGGAATTAGCCTATTATGTCATCTATTCTCAGAGGTTCCAATGTAAGACCGTGGTTTTAAACAGTGTTATTACAGAAGATTATTACATGCGTGGACTCTAGAGGTACATTTGGACTTACCTTTAATCCTAGAGGTGAAATAAAGGTGAGTAAGACGGGAAGAAATTTCTTTAGAATGCAGAAAAGTCCTACAGCCATACACAGATGGGAACTTGGTAGTAGAATCATTTAAATATAAAGAAATAATATAGTGCAGTGAAAACCAAAGTCCTGACTACTGTTATGGTTCGGCGTTGGCAGTGTATTGTTTTAGGCGTTTTGGTTTGGCGTGACTGTTATGTGTTTCCTGTTTTACTTTGAAAGTCTGTGTTATCTTGGTGTGTTCAGTTTACGTTTCCTTGTCTCGTCAGGTCTAATTTGCCCCAGCTGTGTTTCCCTCCTGCGATCCATTCCCTAATTGCTCCCTCTATGTATTTAAGCCCGGTGTTTCTGTATGTCATGGTCGCGATCTCCCCCCCCTTGTAAATAGTTTGGCGCCTTTTTGTTGTGATGTAAATAAATATCATATTTTGCTTTAAAGACAATAGTGGTCGATACTTTCGTTTTGGGATTATTTTTGTGGTAGCTCGTATTAGTTTTTTTTTTATGAGTTCGCCCTCCCTAAGAGCAGTGAGCTTGGGGGCCCTTTTTTTTTCCCTTTTTCCTATTTTTCCTGAGTTGCACGCCGGTTGCCTAGGCCGGGGTGTAACATATGGGGGCTCGTCCAGTCGCTGGGGGGTCCGTGGACCGCTTAAGCCGTCCGCCGTCGCTGGTGGGTCCGAGGGGGGGACCGCTTCAGCCGTCTGTCTTTGCTGGAGGGTCCGAGGGACCGCTCCAGCCTTCATCCGCCGACGCTGGAGGGTCCGAGGGACCGCTCCAGCCTTCATCCGCCGTCGCTGGAGGGTCCGGGGTACCGCTCCAGTCTTCGTTTGTCTTCGCTGGAGGATCCGAGGGACCGCTCCAGCCTTCATCCGCCGTCGCTGGAGGGTCCGGGGAACCGCTCCAGCCTTCGTTTGTCTTCGCTGGAGGATCCGTGGGACCGCTCCAGCCTTTCGTCTGTCTTCGCTGGAGGATCCCAGGGCCCGCTCCAGTTTTCCGTTTCCACTGGAGGACCCGTCCAGCCATCAGCGTCGCCGGCGGGACGGCGGCCGGTGCCATATGGGCTGGACATGGAACGAACATTTTTCGTTGGGGTTGTATGTTTTAAATGATTGTTTTTTTTGGGTGGGGGGGTATGTTATGGTTCGGCGTTGGCAGTGTATTGTTTTAGGCGTTTTGGTTTGGCGTGACTGTTATGTGTTTCCTGTTTTACTTTGAAAGTCTGTGTTATCTTGGTGTGTTCAGTTTACGTTTCCTTGTCTCGTCAGGTCTAATTTGCCCCAGCTGTGTTTCCCTCCTGCGATCCATTCCCTAATTGCTCCCTCTATGTATTTAAGCCCGGTGTTTCTGTATGTCATGGTCGCGATCTCTCCCCCCCCCTCGTAAATAGTTTGGCGCCTTGTGTTGTGATGTAAATAAATATCATATTTTGCTTTAAAGACAATAGTGGTCGATACTTTCGTTTTGGGATTATTTTTGTGGTAGCTCGTATTAGTTTTTTTTTTATGAGTTCGCCCTCCCTAAGAGCAGTGAGCTTGGGGGCCCTTTTTTTTCCCCTTTTTCCTATTTTTCCTGAGTTGCACGCCGGTTGCCTAGGCCGGGGTGTAACACTACTAATTCAGGACAATACCTGCATATTTATAAGCCTAGTACCATCAGACATGCACTCGCCAACCACTTTAAAGGTTCAGCTGCTTGCTAACTCAAATATCTAATCAGCCAATCATATTGCAGCAACCAAATGGCATTTGGACATGGTCAAGAACATCTGCTGAAGTCTAAATGGGTAAGAAAGGTAATTTAAGTGACTTTGGATGTAGCATGGGTGCTGGTGACAGACAGGATGGTCATCAGGAACAGGAAACTGAGATTACCGTTCTAACAGCCTCACCAAAATTTGACAACAGATGATTGGAAAATGTGGGTTATTGCAAGGAGTCTTGACTTATGCCGAATTCTGACATGGGAGGGTCAGAAATTGGCACAAACAACACACAGGCATTAATTCTGCCTTGTATCAACACTGAGTACCAACTGAGAATGTTACAAAGTTCAATTAATCTCAAACTGGTTTCTTGAACATGAGAAGGAGTTCAGTGTACTCCAATAAAGCACCTTTGAGATGTGGTAGAAAAGGAGATTTGCTTTACAGATGTGAGGCTGACAAATCTGCAGCAACTGTGTCATACTACCACATTAATATTGACCAAAATCTGAGTGTATTACAGCAATCTTGTTGAATTTGTGCCATGAAGAAGGTGAGTGTATGCACAAAGAATCTGAAGATTTTAAGGCGTCATTGTCAGATGCTGAATGTTCCTGACCTCAATTTAATTGAACTACAACAACAAGAACGGCAAAAGATGTAGCACTGCAATACGTGACAAGAAATGTAAACACATTTTAGTGCAAAAAGTTGTTCGTTTATCATGCAAAACCTGATCCATATTAGATAACTGGGTGTGATTGATCCAACACAAACAGGCCAAGGCAGAAATCTCCATGAAGAGAGGCATGGCACATTCTGGCAGAGCCAAGAAAACATGAACTCACCTATTTGTCAATTTCCCAAGCCAGGGCATGAATCAATTTATGCGAAACTCTATTCTCACATGCGAATAACGTTCAACAAGTCCGCACAGAAATGCTTTCAGATGGGTTTGTTTTTAGGAGAATGAAAGGAAAGACGGAACAACATGGAAAGTTTGTGAATATAAATGCATAAATTACACAATGAGAAAAATGGGCAAAAAAACCCCTCCAGTTTAGTGTATTAGGTGTAAGGATTGTCAGCCATTAGTATTTCCCCTACTGTTTAACCATTTTAAAATAAATAATAGCTGCTGATTAATTCTTTAATAAATATTGAGACCATTTTCGAGTGACATATTTTGAACCACAAATCAGCTTGCAGACAAAAGCATTTTTAAAATGCAGACTCAGCTGCAGACCTCTGATCCTCTCTGCCACATTTGGCAGTGTAATTATGTGTGGAGAGATCTAAATGACCCTGGTTTTTGAGTTAGCTTGTTTACTGCTGCAATTGGCCATGCACTGGCTGCAAGCCTTTGGATCCTGCTGATACAAGCATAGATTAGCAAACACCCCGCAGAAACACAACCAGCTCGCATTTTATTTTCCCCTGTAGTTTTCAGGTTGATCGAAAAGGAGACTGTTGCATGAATAACATCAAATGTTTCAAACCAATATGACTTGGACTATTGCAAAGAAAAACAACTACAGTCTGTTATTATCATGTGCATATTTTTCCTTTTATGCAAACATTTAACAGATTAAATCAAACAGGAAGGTCACCTGTCAACTTCTGCTTCACCAAAGGTTAGAAGGGTAATTCTTTTATTTGCTCTGTCCATCCTGCAGGCCCAGCAGATACAATACCTGTCGTACAGTTTCCTGTCATTTCTCACAGATATGCACAGTTTGCGTTTCTTTGTAGATTTGCTATCACCACTATCACTGGAACACCCACATCCTTTCTCTATGTTTGCTTTTTAAAAATAGGTATAAGTTAGAAACATGCAGAGGTTGTTTAGACCACACAGTTTCCATGCAGACAGCTGGGAACACGTTAAAATAATAACGCCATGGTTATCTAGCTGTGAGGAAAGGTTGGCTTACTATTGGTTTAGCTCAAACCAAACAGAGAGAGTGGCCAAAAAAATGAGCCAAAACATCTCTGCAGCGACTGACTGGAGCTTGTACAGGTACAAGGGAGCAGCTGTTTATATGGCACACTGTCAGTGTTGCAGCATAACAAGCTCTAATTAATGTAGAAACTGAACAGCATCACTCTAGGCAGGCTCTGGTTTGCAAATACAATTGTCAGAATGACAGATCTTGGTCAATATTTGCTTTGTTTATTACTTTACTCATTGTGAAAATGAATACATTCAACTAAAGTAAACATGGTCACATTTTTTGGAATAAACTCTCAGGCAGACAAAGAAACTATGCTTCCAAATACAGCTCTCATTTTTATTAAAAGATGACATCAAAGAATTTGGCAAATGGTCAGTTTCTGTGGCTCCTCCTCTGAACAGCTTTCCATCACTCTTTAAAATCTGGCCAGCGTGTGCGACACTGACACAGCCGCCAGATTAACCAGCAAAGCGGAAAATAACTCCATTTCGCAGTGGACTTTGTCCACTGGGCATCATTAGCTCATACAGAGTAGTGACTGAGGACCACAGATGTTGTTCAAATGTTAACATCAAGGTTACATGAAGGTTATATGAATACATCATTTAAATGGACATCTAATGAGACAGCTAATCTTGATACAATACTAAACATAAGATGGCATAGGATGGAGACCAAACTGCTGTTGTTAGACTGACAGTTTGAACGTGATTGTGTATGGATGGGAGTACTAATAAAAGTCAAATGTAATTACAATCGCAGCACTGCATGGAAGTAAGAGGACATCCACTGGATCAAATTTCATTCATGGCAAAGGTCCAAACGCTGTGGTGGGACCATTCAGGGTAAATGGGGCAATGGCTGTATAGTAGAAGCAATGCACATGTAACCAAAGTAGGAATCCACATAAAACTATGGAACAAACGGTCTGCCTTCAAGTCAAAATGTGGGTAAAAGCCTTCATTTCTATCAAAGTATGCAGTGTACAAACACTCAGCTCTATTTAATCTTAAAAAAACCCAACCTTTTATTTGTTTGAACTGAATTCAAATATGTCTTTCAGGTATGACATATGTTTGCACAGTCGGTCTGAGCTTCACTAGAGGATAAAACAGCTTGACAGCTCCGGGACGAATTGTCTAGAAATTTTGATGAATACATGATGAATTAGAAGACAGTGATCTGGGGGTTTAAGCTACTTTACAACTACCACCATCATCCACTTTAAACTTTAAATATCTACTATTTTGTTTGCGATTTGATTCTTTCATTCATTTCCTCCAGCCTCAGTTTCATGTTGTGTTTAATGCTGAGAGATAAAAATTGATAACATTTGTACCAAATGACTCAAAAACTAGCAGTCCTATGATAAATCGAACTTTCAGCAAGTTTACAGTGTACGTTTGTGGTGCTCCTGTGGTTATAGAGATACCTTTCTTCCTTTCAGCATGACTTGAGCTTCTTTGTAGTTTTGTTTCTTTGCGCCCGCCACAGATCTCGTCAACTTCAGTCAAAGATTTTAATGTTTAGACAAACAGAACATATATGAAGTATTTCAAGTGCAATTAGATGGAAACAAAATGTCAAAAAAAGAGAAAATAAACCAAACTGAATGTGTTTGATTTGATTGTTATGACATAATGGTTTCTGCTCTGCATAGATGTGATGTCTTAGACCTAAAACCACTAACATTAACCAGGTTTATGCCAGCTAATGCATCTCACACTGTAGGTGCAAGGAAGCTTTATGGGCACTGAGCTGCAAGAGAGACTCTGTGTGCTGTACTGTCATTCATACGTGATGAGCAGTTAATCTTATTAAATAAGAAAGGAATGCAGATCATTAAAGTTAGCAGTTGAAAAAAAACACTCCAACATACAGTGAGTTTAAACCATAAATGTCATTTCGCAAAGTTAATAAGATAATAGATGAACACAGTCACGTTTCTCATGTCGACGTTATTGGCCCCTACGGAAGCCATTACGTAATTAAGTGCTTAAATAAAGGGCGCAGTGCATCAGATATGGCTGCAACCTTGACAAAGATATTAGGGACAAAGAAGGAAAGAGATTCTATATGTGGCACATTTTGTACACAGTATGTACTTAAGACACTAATCCATCTCCATACCCTGAAGACACAATTTAATCTTAACTCCACCAACAGGAATCAACCTCTGGGTAAAGGAAAATTATATACCACACTTGGACTTCTGAGGCCTTAAATAGCCATTTGTTCTCAACCACGGTCACACATGCACAATAAAGAAATATCAACATGTCGAGACGCAGAGTAAGTCAGTCTTTATGTCTAAAATCCAGTGTGGGAAGCTGTAATAATAAAAACTAAGCCAAAAGCCAAGAAGCTATCCTTTACTTCATGGATTTACATCCATGATTGAACCTGCTCGGGTCTGTCTGTGTCTCATGTCAACCATGTAAAATGTCTTGCACTTTGAATCAATTTTTCTGCCAGGCTGACTCCAGAGAGGAACTTTAAAAAGCCAAAAGCTAAATGTCAGCGGCTCTGAGCTCTATCGAGTTTACTCCACTTCAAATGCTTTCTACATGCTAATTCGCCGGGTCTATCTTGGGCACGTTTCATTAACAAACACTGAAGTCTCATATTTGAAAGTTCAAAACGTCAAGTGAGAGACGACTGATAAACATCAGCTGAGTGATACGCCAGACGCATGTTAAAGAGAAACATCAAGGCATGATAAATATTCACTCAGTGGATCTGACCCACAAAGAGATGAAGCCTGTCTGCAGGCGCAGAAACACTGGCACAAACAAGACTTCCTCGAGAAACCACTGCAAAGCCGTGCCGCGCAGTGCATTTGAATCAAACAATATAACTAGAAAAACTGAGGCATGAGATTAGATGTTCATGCAAAATCCAGTAATGCAGAATAGAAAAGAATAGCCTTTTGTTTTGTCAGTGTACATGTACATCAAGTTGTGGGTGCTCCACACCAACTGTGCATGGAGGGCTGACTCACAAACAGTGAGTCACCATGAGGTGCCGTGTGGAAGGCAGAGGGTCTAACAGGTGGTGGGCGGGATGCAGGGGTCACCTGTGAGTGCCCCGGTTTTCCTGAGACCGGAAGATCCGACGATGGCCTCCAGGGGTGGCAGAGGGCAGCCAATGATTTTCTGGGGCAGTGTTACTTAACCCTCTGCACAGCCTTCCTGTTCTCAATAGTGGCCCCTGCAAACCAAACACCCAGGCAGTAGGAGAGCACGCTGTCCACTGAGAAGATGTAAAAGTCCAGCAGCAGCTGCTGGTCCAGGCTATGCTACCTCAGGACATGGAGGATTAGCAGCTGCTGCTGGGCCTTCTTTTCAAGGGCGTCGGTGTTGTGGGTCCAGATGAGTTTGGCGGAGATATTGGTGCCCAGAAATGTGAAGGTGGATACAGATTTCACCTGTTCTCCATTTATAATGACATGGGAGTATAGTGTCTGTGCCTGTGTAAAAAGTAAACTGGTGTGATGCAGTTATTGTATCTAAAAACACATTGGATGTTCAGTTTATATGCAGTGTATGATGCTGTTATCACAGTGATATTGCAATGGTCTAAATATTCCTTTAACAAACAAGTTTGATGTTTTGTTTTTTATGGTTAATACAATACAGTGTATACAATTTTGATCCACTGGCCAAAGAAACTGATGAAAAAAATTAATTTGTTTCATTAGATGTTAATGATATATGTACTAACCAAACAAAATTTGTATGGGTTTGTAGAGACTTTTGGAGCCCTAATCATCATAATTATATCATATCTGACTCTTTAGCACAATGACCCATTTTTACTGTTATCAGTGTACAATTTTTCATTAAAACCACATTTGAACAAGAATATTAAAATGTGAAAATTCTCTTGGGATTTTCCCACACAACCATCTCTAGGGTTTACAATGAAGGATCCAAAAGAGGGATGCCAACTTTCATAGTAGAATGACCAAACTGTTTTGAGCTCATAGGAAGGTAATCTAACAGTAACAGTAAATCTCTAAACATCTCTGAACACACAACACACTGACCCTTGAAGCAGATGAGCTACAGCAGCACAAGACCACACCAGGTGCAACTCTGTAAACCAAGAACAGGAAACTGAGGCTACAATTTGCATGGGGCACACCAAAAATTGGACAGCAGACATTTGGAAAAACAATTCCAGTAACATTCAGATGGTAGAGTCAGAATTTAATGTAAGCAACATGAAAGCATCAATCAATTCTGCCTTGTATCCATGATTCAGACATTGGTACAAGGCAGTATAGCATACTTTTGGCCCTTTAGTACCAAATGAGCCTTGTTGCTGAACACATCCATCTTTTGATGACCTCAGTCTTCTGACCATGTCTCAAAGTTCAATTTATCTCAAACCGATGTCATGTCCTGAGTTAAGCATAGTGTGACTGACACACACACACACACACACACACGAAACATTTACTGCACATTTTTAACTACTTCTTTTCCATTCAGTTTGTATTTAAGAGCTCTTTTTAAACTGATTTTGTTTAATCCTGTCTATCTGTGCTTTTAGTAGAGATGGGCCTTTACAGAATATGATTTGAGCGATACAGTGGTTGATTTTTCAAACTTTAACCTCCTAGGACCTGACGTCCACATATGTGGACATCACATTTTGGTTTATTTAGACCAAAATACTCAAATTTGCTCCATATCTACATACGAGGACATTATACTGCTACTGTTCTATCAAAATTTTAAACGAATATCCTCATATGTGGCTCTCATTTTTCACTGAACTTAACATTTAAATGCCAACAAAAGCTTGGTATGGTTCATAACAGTGACATAATAACTATGTGGCATTTAAGAACTTTCTGCTAGATGTAAACTGTCTTGTTGGATAATAGTCAAAAAGAAGTATGGAGCAGACAAAAAAAATGAGAAAAAAAAAAAAAAAAAAAAAAAAAAAAAAACAGGCATTAATGAGTCAGGTTTCTCCATCTACAAATACATGATTTTAATATTCATTGGATGCATGGCTGGGGGGACTACCACTCTCAGTAATGAATCACCCTGGCCAGGTTCTGCCAGACATGGGGCTAGAGGGCCTGGTGTAGCACACTGGCCTCATTGTGGCATATGGAATATTATTTTAGCTTGTCTGCACCAATTCCAGTGAAAGTCGAGCCAACTTCTGAAACCTGCTGTTGCAAAGGTGAAACCCAGGCTTCACTATCTGCTACAGCTGTCATGTTTGGGAGGATAACTGCGGGAGTCTGCAGCAGCGTGGGAAGACAGGCCAGAGTTAGTCATGAATGCAATAGTTAATAGGCTTCCTGTCAGTCTGCCAGATCAGACTTAGAAGGTACCAAACCAACACTCACCCACTCCACCCCGAGGGTGTAATTGAGAAAATTACTGTCCAGAATACAAATCTCAAACAGTGGTGGGATAGTAGCAGTAGTAGTAGTAATAGCAATCAGACAATACAGTGTATTTTACAAAGACAGGCACCTTTGTTTGATCAGTGATAAATCAACTGAGAAGGAAGCTCTGGTTTACAATGGCACCCAGCATGTACATTATAATATTACAATATAAAAATACCTGTCTATCACATATATAGACATAATCATAAATCCACCCTATGGGCAATTTTTCCAGGCCTGTGACCCTTTTCAAAACCTAACAGGAGACCGCAACATTGCATTCACAATATGTGAACCTTCACAGTTTTGGTCAGACTGGCTCACCCATTAAGGAGGAGATGGGGTAAGTTCAGACATATATTTTTGTGCTATGATCATATAATAAGATTTTCACTGTTGTGATAGGAATTTCACAAATATGGGATAAATAACCACCCACGAGAATGGCCATCTTATCGCACTGGAGGGGTTTGTGTATCCCAGGAGCTATGCCTCTCCCAAGGCAAATTAAGGTTGGGTGAGGCGTCAATCAGAGCCAAATTCAGGAAATCCTTATGAAAGAAAAAAGTTAATGAGGGGCCAGCTCAACCTGACTGAGACTGGGCTACTGGGGAGCCACCCTATAGTCAGGCATGGGGACGGGGCTCAAGGGAGAATGCTTGGTGGAGGTGCATTAGTCCAATGGGCCCATGGGACCCAGACCTCGGGGAGAGAGGTCTAGGTTCTCTGCTCAGACTGCAGCCCCGTAACTCTGCCCGAGCAAAAGTTCAGTGAATCAAAGGACAGACATATCAAATATCGCATTTCTCATATTTTATACTGCAAACCTATTTGAGAAAAATCATTAGTAACTAAAGACTTAGAATAAATGTAATGGAGGACACCCTGTGCTCCAACTCAGCAGCAGTTATCTCTAGTCGAAAGAGAGAGGATGGCTGCGGCAAACTTTAACAATCTGGCAAATGTAAAGCTAAACAGTTTGTCACGATACAGACAGGTTTTATTTTAGTTATCGCTTTGTGAAATAAATCTAATGTGGATGGAAGCGGATAAAAAGATCACTTTTCTTCACATTTAAATTCAAGTGAAAATACTGAAAAAGTGACTCATTCGTGAGGATCCGTTTCAGGCAGTTTGCTTTGCCAGGGAATCAATTAATGGAAATGCCATTACTGGTCGAAATGAACCAGTGGCTGGCCAGTCAACTTGCCCAACAGACTTGTTACTGACCCTGGGCCATCAGGCCATTAGTTATGTTGAACCCAACCATCCATCCCCGCTTATCCTTCTCAGGTCTTCTTTTTGCATATTCATTTAGAGCATATTTGTTATTGACCCAAATAGGTGTATGATCTCAATCACTTTTCACAAGGCTTATTCAAATCCCTTCCGTCCCTACCTTCCATAAAGGGGTTAGGCAGAGGTTAGGATGGATTTAACCAGCTTTGAGTGCAGGTTTTGCTATCATGTTTGAAAGGTTTCCATTTTTTCCCCCTAATCTCAGAGGAAGGCGTTTTCACAATCTAAACTGTTCAGTGAGGCCTGTGGATAATTCTGTATAACTGTGACATTGTTCACCTATGTTGTACTGCGTTTAGCCTCACCAGTCCGCATGTCTAGACAATACTAGGTAAGGAGCAAATGTCACTTCAATGTTCTTCAGTACTTCATGATGCTGCGCTGCTGAGGCACCTTATGCCCTACCCATCAGACCATAAAGAAAGGAACCTGCTCATCCCCTGGTTCTTTGACATTTTTAGATCACACATCAAGGTCAGTCGTATTGTAGTGGAGTAGTGCACCAAACATCCCTGGCAACATATGGTTGCTACAATATGAGCAACTGAACTTGGGAAAATCAGCCACAGCTTTCTGATTAAAGCTTTTCTAAACAAGACGGACACAAAATTCAATGTGAATAAAATTACATCTTAATTGGAGTGAGTATTTAATGTTCCAGCGTCCAGTTTGGAGTATTATTCCAAGATATATATTTACTATCAGGATAATAATCTCACATTGCTTCCAAAGGTTAAGTCCTGAGGTTGTTTGCTTTTCAACATATGATCAGAGTTTATCTGTCATTGTGCCTTTCCCCACTGGTGTTAGTTTACACTGAAACCAGGAGATATACCAGCCCTCCACCACGGGGACACTTTTGTTGCAGGCTCTGTTTTAGGACAGCTCCACTGCGAGGATAGAAAATGCCACAGAAATAAATCAGTTTCTTTTCCTGGTTCGCGATAAGCTTTTAAGGTAATGAGTATGCACAACATTAATCATGATTTGCTCACTTACAGTAAAGGCAATGAAGCTGTTCTATACCTTGAATTAAGATTAACGAATAAACTAAATGAATTAAGATTACATCAACTTTGTTATTTCTGATCGTTTGTTTAACCAGAAATTAGGTCGTACATTTGTTAAATACTTAATCAATTAAATGTTGATGCAGTGAGGGGGTGAGGGAGACTGGAAAACTGGTTTATGTTCTTATTCAACAGCTGTTTGACAAGTTACGTTTAAAACACATTCAGATTTATGTTGCTATTGTTAGTCTCAGTTCTTATCTTTTTGTCGCTGGCGGATTTCCTGTGAGGCTGGTAAAAACATTTTTCACTATGGACTAAAGAGGACAGAAGATGACAAAAGCAAAAGCATTAAAACATGAAAGAGTCCTTTGCTGTAAATGTGTATCACTGCAGCATTATGAATACATATTGATTATATTTTATCAATCCAGTAGTGTCCTACTATTTTCAAGCACCCTAGATTTACTGATTTATTATAAAAGCACCATAGCAACTGATTGCCATAACAGAGACTTCTATCTATTCATAAAAACATACACGGCTCAGAGACACACGGCTTATGGCCCAAAGACTCTTATGAAACAGTTCACATTTAATTTCTGTGTAAAATTTTGCACTTTATTTAACTGCACGGACTTTAAAAGCTTTAGTTACTAATTATTTATAAGATCTAGAGTTTTATTTTGAAAATGTGTAAATTATTATATTATATATAGACTAAGAACAAACATGAAACACTTTAGAAACTTCTGCAACAACTATATACAAGAAATGTTGGTGGTCTCAAGAAGCACTATCAGTGGGGCTTATACACCAAAACATACTAACATCCATCCATCTTCTTTCGCTTTATCCGGGGCCGGGTCGCGGGGGCAGCAGCCTAAGCCCAGAAGCCCAGACCTCCCTCTCCCCAGCCAACTCCTCTAGCCTATCCGGGGGAACACCAAGGCGTTCCCAGGCCAGCCGAGAGATATAATCTCTCCAGCGTGTCCTGGGTCTGCCCTCCTGGTGGGACATGCCTACATACATACATACATACTACAACATACATACAACATACTAACATAACATAAAGGTCATGTTGTCCTTTACTTAAATGGCCTGTAATGGTTAGATGTAAAATGTATCTGTCTCCATTTCATGTCACCTCAGACTTTAGTGCAACTCTGGGTCATGCCACCTACAGCTTCTTTGACAATTCTCCAGTGATGGGATGCACTCGTGATGGGAGGGAAGAGGAATGCAGAGCACTAGTGAGTGATTTTGCTGAGTGGTCTGGGAGGAATCACCTGCTTCTGAGAGAAGACCAGAGAGATGGTGACTGACTTCAGAAGGAAGAGGACGAGTTGTACTGCGCACCTCACTAACACAATACTGAACATTTTGTCTCCATTTCTGTTCTCCATTTCCTGATTTCAGTAAAACATATACAGTTGTTTTAGCTAAAATCATAAACAAACTGAAAATGACTGAGAACTGTGTCGAGGGGGAAACTCTTGTATCAAATAACAAAACGATTTGATTTCAGGAGAAATCAAATCAACTAGTAATAGATTTCCAGCAGTTGTTGATCTGTTCTGGGGTAAGGTAAACCACAAGCTCTGCAGACATGAGCTGTATCATATCACCATGTTGGTAGCGAGGAACAGGGATTTAACAAACCTACATTATTTAGCCTACTTCACCGCTAAGCAGTATGCGCTGATTCAACTATAATTCAACCTGTTATTTTTGGGTGAGTTGCTGGGCAGCCTGGCAGCTTTGATCTTCAATAAAACACAACTCTAGCATACGACCTCTGTGGATGCAATACGCTGAAGAAAACACAACCACAAAGCTGAGACGAAGAGGATAACTAGGGTTCCACTACAGTTCATGGTTCAGCCATTTATCACAATAGTCATAACACATTATTATGGCTATAATGCGTCTAAGGTAAAAATCTGAAACCTGGAGTTAAACAGAATAAAAATCTTATAGCCAAAATTTCCATGTCTTTCCTCTGGCCTATAGTGCTTTCTGGAAGGAGACATTACTGCTAAGTTTTGTGCTTTAAGAACCAGAAGGCAAGTGCCGTCTAGTTCTATTATATTCAACCAAAGGCGAACATTTTCACAGCTGATATTTCCAAAAGTGGGCAGCTCACAAAAAAAGGCAGCTAGACGGATAAATTACTCCACAGCCTGGAGTAAAAGCAAACAAACAAACAAAAAACTTCATTTTATAATGGAGTCAACTGTCCCTTTGAATCTAGTTTTATTTATTGTGTGTTTTTAATGATGATGTGGTCACTTTCTGTTTTTGGCTGTCAGGCTGACAGCGTGCCGACAGAGAATGCACACTTCCGTGCACTTGGGAGCCTCTTCAGATCTAAACAATTTACACAACTTAGCCACACTGAGGCGGGAAAAAAAAAATGTGTTCTTCAAAAGGTTGTTGCATCGCTTAATGCATTTTATTCGGTCGGGAGTCCAACACAATCTCAGGTTTGGAGGATTTCTGTTCATATTTAACCATTTTTCCGTTTTCTTGTCTCCAGTTTGTGTGCATTTTGAGTTGGACTCACCAACATTTACCAAAGTCCAGATTTTAGCACGTATATAATTTTTGTTTGAATACAATGTTTTGTCTTAGCCCAATTCTTCAGTTCTAAGGTCAAATGGTGGGGAGTCCCAGATATAAACCTAGTGGGAGTAACCCCCCACAGAGGGACAAAAGGACCCCCTGATGATCCTCTAATCGCCTGAGCCAAGGTGTGAAACTGGGTGTGGGTCCCAATCAGCCAGAGTTTCGGGTGTGTTCATTTTTGATGTAATTATCTTGCTTTTCTATTATTTGCTTTTAATGAGAACTATGCTACCCAATTTATATATCCATATGAAGCAAATCTTATATGATTTATATGTATCATTTGCCTTTAGAACATACAGTAACACCATTCAACACAAATCAAAGTGACATTTCACTGTCATGTACAGGACCTCCAAACCATGCCACCATCCACACCACAACCTTTTCACTGAACTTAACATTTAAATGCCAACAAAAGCTTGGCATGGTTCATAACAGTGACATAATAACTATGTGGCATTTAAGAACTTTCTGCTAGATGTAAACTGTCTTGTTGGATAATAGTCAAAAAGAAGTATGGAGCAGACAAAAAAAATGAGAAAAAAAAACAACAACAAAAAAAAACAAAAAAAAAAAAACAGGCATTAATGAGTCAGGTTTCTCCATCTACAAATACATGATTTTAATATTCATTGGATGCATGGCTGGGGGGACTACCACTCTCAGTAATGAATCACCCTGGCCAGGTTCTGCCAGACATGGGGCTAGAGGGCCTGGTGTAGCACACTGGCCTCATTGTGGCATATGGAATATTATTTTAGCTTGTCTGCACCAATTCCAGTGAAAGTCGAGCCAACTTCTGAAACCTGCTGTTGCAAAGGTGAAACCCAGGCTTCACTATCTGCTACAGCTGTCATGTTTGGGAGGATAACTGCGGGAGTCTGCAGCAGCGTGGGAAGACAGGCCAGCGTTAGTCATGAATGCAATAGTTAATAGGCTTCCTGTCAGTCTGCCAGATCAGACTTAGAAGGTACCAAACCAACACTCACCCACTCCACCCCGAGGGTGTAATTGAGAAAATTACTGTCCAGAATACAAATCTCAAACAGTGGTGGGATAGTAGCAGTAGTAGTAGTAATAGCAATCAGACAATACAGTGTATTTTACAAAGACAGGCACCTTTGTTTGATCAGTGATAAATCAACTGAGAAGGAAGCTCTGGTTTACAATGGCACCCAGCATGTACATTATAATATTACAATATATATAATATTACAATATAAAAATACCTGTCTATCACTGACCATTACTGGTCGAAATGAACCAGTGGCTGGCCAGTCAACTTGCCCAACAGACTTGTTACTGACCCTGGGCCATCAGGCCATTAGTTATGTTGAACCCAACCATCCATCCCCGCTTATCCTTCTCAGGTCTTCTTTTTGCATATTCATTTAGAGCATATTTGTTATTGACCCAAATAGGTGTATGATCTCGATCACTTTTCACAAGGCTTATTCAAATCCCTTCTGTCCCTACCTTCCATAAAGGGGTTAGGCAGAGGTTAGGATGGATTTAACCAGCTTTGAGTGCAGGTTTTGCTATCATGTTTGAAAGGTTTCCATTTTTTCCCCCTAATCTCAGAGGAAGGCGTTTTCACAATCTAAACTGTTCAGTGAGGCCTGTGGATAATTCTGTATAACTGTGACATTGTTCACCTATGTTGTACTGCGTTTAGCCTCACCAGTCCGCATGTCTAGACAATACTAGGTAAGGAGCAAATGTCACTTCAATGTTCTTCAGTACTTCATGATGCTGCGCTGCTGAGGCACCTTATGCCCTACCCATCAGACCATAAAGAAAGGAACACTGCTCATCCCCTGGTTCTTTGACATTTTTAGATCACACATCAAGGTCAGTCGTATTGTAGTGGAGTAGTGCACCAAACATCCCTGGCAACATATGGTTGCTACAATATGAGCAACTGAACTTGGGAAAATCAGCCACAGTTTTCAAATCAACTAGTAATAGATTTCCAGCAGTTGTTGATCTGTTCTGGGGTAAGGTAAACCACAAGCTCTGCAGACATGAGCTGTATCATATCACCATGTTGGTAGCGAGGAACAGGGATTTAACAAACCTACATTATTTAGCCTACTTCACCGCTAAGCAGTATGCGCTGATTCAACTATAATTCAACCTGTTATTTTTGGGTGAGTTGCTGGGCAGCCTGGCAGCTTTGATCTTCAATAAAACACAACTCTAGCATACGACCTCTGTGGATGCAATACGCTGAAGAAAACACAACCACAAAGCTGAGACGAAGAGGATAACTAGGGTTCCACTACAGTTCATGGTTCAGCCATTTATCACAATAGTCATAACACATTATTATGGCTATAATGCGTCTAAGGTAAAAATCTGAAACCTGGATTTAAACAGAATAAAAATCTTATAGCCAAAATTTCCATGTCTTTCCTCTGGCCTATAGTGCTTTCTGGAAGGAGACATTACTGCTAAGTTTTGTGCTTTAAGAACCAGAAGGCAAGTGCCGTCTAGTTCTATTATATTCAACCAAAGGCGAACATTTTCACAGCTGATATTTCCAAAAGTGGGCAGCTCACAAAAAAAGGCAGCTAGACGGATAAATTACTCCACAGCCTGGAGTAAAAGCAAACAAACAAACAAAAAACTTCATTTTATAATGGAGTCAACTGTCCCTTTGAATCTAGTTTTATTTATTGTGTGTTTTTAATGATGATGTGGTCACTTTCTGTTTTTGGCTGTCAGGTTGACAGCGTGCCGACAGAGAATGCACACTTCCGTGCACTTGGGAGCCTCTTCAGATCTAAACAATTTACACAACTTAGCCACACTGAGGCGGGGAAAAAAAAAAGTGTTCTTCAAAAGGTTGTTGCATCGCTTAATGCATTTTATTCGGTCGGGAGTCCAACACAATCTCAGGTTTGGAGGATTTCTGTTCATATTTAACCATTTTTCCGTTTTCTTGTCTCCAGTTTGTGTGCATTTTGAGTTGGACTCACCAACATTTACCAAAGTCCAGATTTTAGCACGTATATAATTTTTGTTTGAATACAATGTTTTGTCTTAGCCCAACCTTACACCTACTCTGAGAGCATATTCTAGACTGGCAGTCAGCTGATTTAGTCTTGAATATATAAGCCTTCAAAACTTCTTTGTTATGCATGTACAAGAACACTAACTACACCTGAAGCATTTACAGAATAGTGCATTTATATTTACCTTCACACATTCAACAAATACACGCAGAAGATTATGATTAGATCTTACAAAATGTAAAACAAGCCTACAAAACCATAAATACAACTAGAAGAAAATACAGTATAGAATACAACTGACTAGTCACACACCAAAAAAAAAGTAGTGTGGTTAAGGTGCTACGTGACAGATATGAAACAACTCTCTACTGAAGGGGGTGAATATAATGCTTATATTCAAATGTTTAAGTGGGCTTTAAATAAATATTGTTCTTAATTGTAATGACTGCAGCATATCAGCCTGTCATACTGGAAAATGATACACCGGTTACTCATACCCTCAGCATGGAACATTTTCCAAGATTTTAAGCTCCAGTCCCTTCATGTTAATTCCAGGAATTTAACTGAATAATTATTGGTAAGAACTTTTTTCCAAAAGTCCCGAATGATTAAACGTGTCACCTGATATGCTATTCGCAGCTCATGTCCTCTTATATCTGCAGGGCCAAAGAATCCTTTCTGTATATCATCACATGTAAGGCAGATTTTCTTCTCAGCCCTTAACATTTGGATCTGTTATATAGACTGACAGTTAGAAAACACACACACACACACACACACACACACACACACACACACACAAAGATTAAAGACTAAGCATATGAACATCAACCCTAACCTTTTCACTAAGCCCTCCCAACAAAGACTCTACAATAAACAGTGAGACATTAGAATGTAAGCACACAAGAGACCTATAAAGTCCTCCACCCACGCCGTGACTACACTGTTACACAGGAGAAATGAAACCATCCCCCACTTTTCTAGTTCTCACAAAATGTCTAGAGGAAACTGACCAAAGGCTGCAGATCCAAACTGCAGCTGTGTGTTGAACAGAAAAGTGACAATCAATATTTCACAACAGGCACTACTTTTTTTTTGCGGATACGCATAGCTGCACAGAGTGCAGCAATTTGGTTTGCCCTGATTCTTTCAGTTGATAACACAACACTCACCCTAATGGTTTCCAAATCATACTCGTCCAGCACTATCACTTTCTTTCAGTTGCCCAGGGAAAACCTAGCGGAAACTTCAAAATCTTACAGTACGCGCAAAGTAGTTTATTCAAGGCATTTGCTCACTGCCATCAACTTTCCCAGGAGGAACAGCCTGCTCCTGTTTTTTTAAAGAAACACTGTCGGTGAGGCAGGAAAAACATTGCTAAATATTATCCCGAGATCTGTGACGTGTTTACATGTTAGATATAAAAGATTTGCAGCTTGGAATCATTTTGGTGAAACTGATGAACGGGAAGACAGATGAGAGGTAAAGGATCACTGCCGAGCCAGCACAAGGATCAGAGACAAAGTTTAGACAGCCTTTTCCCAAAAAGCTGCCTAAACATTGCCTAACTTTGTCATCAGAAAGTTGAATATTCTTGAATGTATTCAAGAATATTCAGCTTTCTGATGACAAAGCTGGTGTTTATAAGATTACAGCATCAGACTTCCAGACAAAACTCATAAAACATCAGGCACACAAGCCCAAAGGCCAGCTGACAGTGCTTAGAAGTTACAAAACAAGTGTCTAATGCCTTAAGCCCCAGTACTTCCCAGCTAGATTCATTAACCATAAAATAACAATCTGGTGGTTTTTTATGAGTCTTTGTGGGGCTGCAATGCGGTGCTCCAGTTTATTGATAATACTAATAGCACTTAAATCTAATTGAGCATAAAATGGAACATGACCTAAAAGGGGATACTACCAAGGCTTTTTATGTTCATCTCATACATACTGTGTCTCCAAATTGGTCCTGTAATCTGGCAACATTTGCATGTCCTAACCTTCACATATAGTTTCCTGCAAAAATCTTATACAAGTGCATGGTGCAGTTTTTATCAGATAGGATGCTGCAAGTGCAGAGTAAGTTGAATGGACTCCAAATAATGAAAACAGACTACGCTTTCATGAATTTCTATAATATAATAGTGCGAATATTGTTAAAAATGTCCTCTTTTTAAAAAAAATTGATTCAAAATAGGTAAACTATTATATACATTTTAAAGTAAAATATTTCAGGTAGTTCATGAATATAAGAAATACAGTTTTTCAAAAGGTTAGAATATTTATTTTAAGCTGGAGTAAATTACGGTTCAACATTTTTTCACTTACTTCACTTATTCCTCGTCTTCTGTTGAAGCAAATGGGAGAACAATAAAGACAGTAACAGTAAAGACTCTTCTTCTCTGTCGTCAACAGCGCTCTGGTTCATGCCAGCCTAGATGCTGTCCTTCCATCTGTGTCTTTCATGTCTAAGGATTCTTGGAATGGTTACTTGCAAGATGATTTTCACAAGGCCTGATGAACGAGAAGCAAGGCTATGCTATCTCATGAGGTCCAATTACCTACTGGATCTTTCTATGAACCTCTTCATGTTTGGTGTATGAAATGCCTAAAATGTTCCTGTACCATCTCTTCTCTGCTGCCAGAATTCTTCTTTGGAGTTCTGCCATACAGGACGTTTGAGCATCAGATGGATTTTGGAGCAAAGACAGATGTTCTTGTCTCCCCAGATGAGCTCAAGTTATTCCATTTGTTGCCTGTGCTATCCTTGAGCCTTCATCTCTGCACACGGCCATAAACAACCAGAAGAGTCTGTTCAGTGACAGGTTGCTTCTCCCCAAGACAAGAACTAACAGACTTAAAAACTCCTTTGTCCCACACAACATCAGACTGTTTAACTCCTCTCTGGAGGGGAGAGGGAGGGGAAACAGGAGGACAAAGGAGGGGGGAACAACTAAGCTGTAGTGCCTCTGCACCTCACTGTACAATACCTTGTGCAATACTTTTTGTAAATAGTCAACAGTGCAATAGACTCAATACTTGAAATGTGCAATTCACTTGTATTTTTATTTTTTATTCCTATTTATTCTATTTATCCCCTTTGTATATTTTATTTATATTTGTCTCTGTATTTATATATATGTGTGTGTGTGTGTGTGTGTGTGTGTGTGTGTGTGTGTGTGTGTGTGTGTGTGTGTGTGTGTGTGTGTGTGTGTGTGTGTGTGTGTGTGTGTGTATATATAACAGTTCTGTAACTGTAACTTCGGTCGTTGCTGTGCTTTTTTTGGAAGTCGAATTTCCCAGAGGAACCCACCCGAGGGATTAATAAAGTTCTATCTTATCTTATCTTATCTTATCTTATCTGACATGATGGAACCAAGGAACCTGAAGGTTTTCCCTGTTTCCAATCTTGTCTCTCTCTGATTTCAGAGTTGACGCCTTGGGCACTAGTTCAGTACAAGCAACCACTATCATGGGGAAAACTGCTGATGCATTTGTAAAGCTGTCAGCTTAAGACAGCAATCATAAGCTGACACAAAATATCAAGGCCATCCAGTTTGATCAATGTCATCCAGAGAGTGTGGCGTTTGTATAATTTGTTTGTGGGTTGTTGTTTTTTTCCTCCAAATTGCATGAAATTATTCAATTTCACTTGACCCTTTCACTCCTTAATGTTTGTAAAACACACAGCAGAAGTGAAACTATTCCAAAGTGATCTAAGCAGTAAACTCAAATTCATAACAGCAACATAGCTTTTAGACTTACACAATCGATGCAAAGTGAGCCATTTAAAAGTGTTCCGGTTTCATATAAAAGGCATTAAAAAGTGTAAAATACTGAAGCAGGCTGTGTTGAATGACTCCTGAAGGGAAGTGATCTGAAACCATCTCAATGGCCTGACACTTGCCTTCTGCAGATGTCTCTGACACTCACATCAACAATAATGCAGTCAGTCTGACAGTTACCACTTGCATCTCCTTCTTTCATCTCCATGAAGAGAGATGGATAATAGATACACGTATAAATTACTATCATGAGGATATGCTGCTGTTGGATTACTGGGAGAACTAGGGCTGTGCAATATGACCAAAATCTCAATAACATTTGAGTCTAAGGTTTATTTTTAGCACCTGGTGGCTCTTTTTTAATTCTCATCCGTAAATAATCTGCTCTTTCACGTGATTCAGTTTATTTTGAAAAGTCTCAACAGGATCTTGAGCTTTATTGTGAAAGGTTTATATGGAACATAAACAAGCGGACACGCGATGCTGTTACCGTCGTTGGTGCTAACCACAACGCATAAAAAACAGGCGTTTGTCAGTCCGTAGTGTGGTTATATTAAAATAAAAGGCATAACAGTGAAATGATTCTGAGACTTTTGGAAGAAGATACTTGGAAGAGATGGATTCGGGCCACCCGCTGCTTGTCAGTAATAAATGAATAGAAATTCAGCTCCTACATAGGCTGCTTTTGAAATTGTCCAAGAATATCTGAGTTGTGCTCATGTATAAATGAAGAGAGCCATAAAATATTACAACAGAGAACTGTAAAGATCTGGGGCAGTTTCTACTATTAAGGCTGACACTTAAAAACAGAATCAGTAATATGAACTTCTTTTCTGATAAGAAAATCATTCGAAATATACAAAAATAAACAAACCAAAACAAACAAACAAAAGAAAAAAAAAAAATTAGTACCGGTACTGTGAGGTTCAGTGGCAAGTTTAAATTAAAATAAAAAATAAAAATAAAGACAATAGCCTTAAAGATATACAATATTCGCAGCCTCTGATAGACCACTTGCCCACAGAGGTTGGTGATATCATCCAAAGATGAAAGAGCACATTGGGTTTGAAGGTTCCAGGTTAATTTTCCTGTATTCAACTGAAACTGAGCGATGATCAGAATAACTGCATACTGAAACTGTACAGAAAAGCAGTATGACTGATCTGTTTTTAGTGCCTTTTATTCCTCAAGCGTTGGAAAAGTTAGTTTTATTAAACTCACTCGAGAGTTAAAGTATGGGAAGAGGAAGAATGCAATCAATTTGGATGCAGAGCCAGGAAAACATGTTTTAAAATTGGAATCTTAGGCATTGGCCTTAGTAGGGACTGTGCTTTCAGAGCTCTCTTTTCTGTTTCAGTCCATCATTTTTTAACCTTTCACTTTGATTTGTGTTTCTTCTCCTTCTCTGTGAAAAAGTGTTGAAATGATGTACAGTGGGGCAAAAAAGTATTTAGTCAGCCACCGATTGTGCAGGTTCCACCACTTAAAATGATGACAGAGGTCAGTAATTTGCACCAGAGGTACACTTCAACTGTGAGAGACAGAATGTGAAAAAAAAAAAAAAAAAAAAAAAAAAATCCATGAATCCACATGGTAGGATTTGTAAAGAATTTATTCGTAAATTAGGGTGGAAAATAAGTATTTGGTCAATAACAAAAATACAACTCAATACTTTGTAACATAACCTTTGTTGGCAATAACAGAGGTCAAACGTTTACTATAGGTCTTTACCAGGTTTGCACACACAGTAGCTGGTATTTTGGCCCATTCCTCCATGCAGATCTTCTCGAGAGCAGTGATGTTTTGGGGCTGTCGCCGAGCAACACGGACTTTCAACTCCCGCCACAGATTTTCTATGGGGTTGAGGTCTGGAGACTTGCTAGGCCACTCCAGGACTTTCAAATGCTTCTTACGGAGCCACTCCTTTGTTGCCCGGGCGGTGTGTTTTGGATCATTGTCATGTTGGAAGACCCAGCCTCGTTTCATCTTCAAAGTTCTCACTGATGGAAGGAGGTTTTGGCTCAAAATCTCTCGATACATGGCCCCATTCATTCTGTCCTTAACACGGATCAGTCGTCCTGTCCCCTTGGCAGAAAAACAGCCCCATAGCATGATGTTTCCACCCCCATGCTTCACAGTAGGTATGGTGTTCTTGGGATGCAACTCAGTATTCTTCTTCCTCCAAACACGACGAGTTGAGTTTATACCAAAAAGTTCTACTTTGGTTTCATCTGACCACATGACATTCTCCCAATCCTCTGCTGTATCATCCATGTGCTCTCTGGCAAACTTCAGACGGGCCTGGACATGCACTGGCTTCAGCAGCGGAACACGTCTGGCACTGCGGGATTTGATTCCCTGCCGTTGTAGTGTGTTACTGATGGTGACCTTTGTTACTTTGGTCCCAGCTCTCTGAAGGTCATTCACCAGGTCCCCCCGTGTGGTTCTGGGATCTTTGCTCACCGTTCTCATGATCATTTTGACCCCACGGGATGAGATCTTGCGTGGAGCCCCAGATCGAGGGAGATTATCAGTGGTCTTGTATGTCTTCCATTTTCTGATGATTGCTCCCACAGTTGATTTTTTCACACCAAGCTGCTTGCCTATTGTAGATTCACTCTTCCCAGTCTGGTGCAGGTCTACTATCCGGTTGTTCAGTCTGACGTCACTAGCCGTGTCTGGGTCTAAACTCCGCTGCAGGTCCATATATCAAACGATCACTGTGGCATTACTGAGAGTTGAAAAACTGTCTAAAGTCTTTCATCTTTAATAAAATGATCAGCGTTCTGCTCTACCAGGTGTAACAATTGAGTTTAACATCCAGGCATCCATGAAAACGGAATTTATGACATTTAACGGAGTTAGAAGTTAGCAGGGAGTTAGCTCGCTAGCTTCTATCTAAATACAATATAGCATGTCCTGACTGCGGGGTTTTGGAAACAAATTAAAACGTACAGCTCTGTTATCACTTCCAGCATAAATGAAGACAGAAAACTAAACAGCAGTAACGTTTGTAGGGTTACTGAAGTTGGGCTAGCTGGTATATAATGATGTGCTGCGTGACCGCTAGCGACACAGCTACGTTAGCATAATATAAACAAGCTAACTTTTTTTTCCACTCGATAAAAGTTACCGTGAGTGTTCTCGGTGGTCAGGAACAAATGTAATCGCATGGCAGGATGCTGTAAAAGGACCAAACTTCAGCCAGGAGAACAACTGAGATAATCCATCCACAATACGAGGTTAGTCATTCATATACTGCTGCATGGGCTGGGCTGTAGTTACATCCTAAGGTTTTAAAAACTGAGCTTAAATAAATGATTAGCGGTAATAAAAGCCGAGGGAGGTCAACAGTGATCACTGACTGTTTTAGGAGCTTTTTGAGATCAAATAGAAGAAAATACATAACATTAAACATGTTAACAACACAAAAGCCATATTAAACGCAGACTACTTTAGACCCGGAAGTAGGATTCGTCGCGTCATCACTGAACAACCGGATACTTTTCCTGGTGTCCTTCGAAAGCTCTTTGGTCTTGGCCATGGCGGAGTTTGGAGTCTGACTGTTTGAGGCTGTGGACAGGTGTCTTTTATACAGATGATGAGTTCAAACAGGTGCCATTCATACAGGTAACGAGTGGGGGACAGAAAAGCTTCTTACAGAAGACGTTACAGGTCTGTGAGAGCCAGAGATTTTCCTTGTTTGAGATGACCAAATACTTATTTTCCACCCTAATTTACGAATAAATTCTTTACAAATCCTACCATGTGAATTCATGGATTTTTTTTTCACATTCTGTCTCTCACAGTTGAAGTGTACCTCTGGTGCAAATTACTGACCTCTGGCATCATTTTAAGTGGGGGAACTTGCACAATCGGTGGCTGACTAAATACTTTTTTGCCCCACTGTATGCGTTATGATGTGAAACACTGATGTAAATCAGTCCAATTACAACAAATACAATCAATAAAACAGAAGTCATAAACCAATAACATGTAGCACAATGTATTTATATGTATCTGAAGAATAATGCTGAGAGATTTTTGCAACTTAAAGCAACTAGGACCTTTTTTTAAACTTCAGTTTGATAAAACAATAAAATAAATTTAAAATAGCTTTTCAGAAAAATAGAAAAATATCTGGTGGTTACACAATTTCTCTTCCACATAAGAGAAAAGATGACCTAACCTAAGCTAATGCAGGGGGACCTGAGGCAAAGCAAACACAAACGCACTACAGCTGCTCCATTTTACTTGGATTTCTTGGAGTGAATATATTATTTATGCAATGTGGCATTCCACACATCAAATATTCTCAGGAAACAAAGGCAGGATAATAGGAATTCATTTAAGAATTTCATCCTCTTAATTTCACATGACAGCTATTTCAAGAAGTCCTCGGCCCAAATGGCTCACCAGGAAAGTAGCTCAGCTTATATAGTATGTTGCTGTTGGATCTATGCCATAGTGTCAGCAGACTTATCATATGAAATTAATAAGGGAGGAGGGGTCTTAGCTGCTATGGGGAGGAAGAGGAGCAGAAAGTGGGTCATACTCTGAACATACAGTGTTCACTGCATTACAAGAGCGCGACCCTTGGCTTTTCTTCTATATACGATGAACAGAAACAACTAAATCCACCAGCCAAATACTGTGAAGGTCTACCTTAAGCTCGCGACATCTCTAATTCACTGGAACAGAGACCTCTGGATGTGTGTTTGCAGGGACAGTGGTTGATTAGGAGCTTAGTGTGGTTCCACTGTAGATACAACTCTGCTGGGAGAGGCCACTGCCCTCAGGGAGTGCCATTGCCACGATGGCACTTCCTGGCAATAATGTGCTTTTTAATTAACCACATTAATGCCAGGAAACAATTTTAGTCAGTGGGTTAATGTTGTGGTTGATCGGTAACCACAGCCTTCATGAAACGTCACGTACGGTGTTATTTTTAGTGGTGTAAAACTCACTTGTATGAGCAGACCTTATGCTGACAACCAACACTACACAGCTGGATTGTACTCTTGTTCTGCAGACTACCAGTGCATGGAAGCAGCAATAGACTCCGTGGGGAAGCTGCCACAGTACACTGCCAGTCACTGGGTAAACAAGCAAACAGGAACTGATGTGGCATCTTGATGTATTCCCACTGTCATCCCTACAAGATTTACGCTATAAAAAGACCAAAACGCACTTTTGGTTTAACAGTTTTGCAGGAACATCTTTTGTGCAGCTTTTCTGCTTTTCTCACTGGGAGAACATACCTCATACCTTGAGGTTAAGTTACTAATAGGTCAAAGCACTGGATGAATTGGAAGCTTGAGATTTACTGTGGGCCACAGAAGCCTAAATAGCACACAGATCCCCTTCTAACCATATTTGGCATATCTACAGTACAGATACAGCAGCATGATTAGAAAGAAACTCAGTCTCACTAAAGATTACAAATGTTTAATTCAGTTTTGTTGCTTGCAGTGTTTAATTTGCCACTGCAGTCCCACTGACACCACTAATAAAAAGGGACCTTCATGTTTAAAATATTAAAGTCAACAAGTGGAAAGTTAATGCAACTATTACTTGTTTTAAAATATACATTTTCACCACATTCAAGTATGTAACACATCTTTTTTGTTTTGACAAATCAAGGAGCGCAACAGTTATTTTCTAGGTTTTGGAGGAGGTTTCTTCCTGTTAAAAGGGGGGTTTTCCTTCCCACTGTAGCCAAGTGTTTTCTCAAATGGGGTCGTTTGATTGGTGAGGTGTTTATCCATATTACTATAGGGCAGGGGTCTCAAACTTAAATGAGCTGTGGGCCACTGCTGGCACTGAACTTCAAGGTCCAACTAGGGCTGGGCCATATTATACCGTTCACGGTAATACCGGTATAATGTTAGGCAACGATAGGAAAATGAAATATCGCGATAGAATGGGAGTAAAACGCGCATGCGCAGTGCCTTTGTTTTCATACGCACATGGCCGATTGTTGAGGAACCAGAATTGGTTTGTAAAAATGGTGCAACTTCCATGATGTGGAACTGGTTTGGTGTTTGTCCGTCAGATACACAACAAAGCACATTTTTTTGCAGAACATGCAAGCGGCCGTTGTTATTGTCGTATTTGTCGGACTAAGATGCTCTTAAATCTGGGAGTAATCTGGGTCCTAAACTCCGTATACTTCAGGTCAAACAACACTGTAGCATCACTTAGAGTTAAAAACTGTCTAAATTCTTTCATCTTTAATAAAACGATCAGCATTGCTGCTTTACCAGGTGTAACTATAAAGTTTAACTTCCAGGCATCCATGAAAACAAAAGTTATTACATTTAACGGAGTTAGAAGTTAGCAGGAAGCTAGCGGAAGTTAGCTCGCTAGTTTCGCTAGTTACCTAAGCATGATATAGCATGTTCTGACTGAGAGATTTCTGAAAAAATTCAAACGTACAGCTCTGCTATCACTTCCAACATAAATGAAGACAGGAAACTAAACAGCAGTGACGTTTGTAGGGTTACTGAAGTTGGGCTAGCTGGTATATAATGATGTGCTACGTGATCGCTAGCGACACAGCTATGTTAGCATAACATAAACAGTGAAGCTGGAGGACGAACACTAACACTTTTCCACTTATAAAAGTTAACGTGAAGGTTCCTCATGGTTAGAGACAAATGCAATCGCATGGCAGGATGCTGTAAACGGACCAAACTTCAGTCAGGAGAACAACTGAGATAATCCATCCACAATACGAGGTTAGTCATTAATATACTGCAACAACATGGGAATAGAGCAGCTGCCAGAGAATTCAACATTAATGAATCAATGGTACAGAAGTGGAGGAAGCAAGAAGAATGAGTTTAATAAAGTTTGATTTATCTGACTGCTTTGTTTCGCTTAATGTGCCTTATAATCCCATGCACCTTATGGTCCGAAAAATGCGTACTGCACACTGCAGTTTAATGTTGCAAAGCACCTCTTTTTAACTTCAGTGGATATTATACATGGTTATGCTCAGGATATGTCAGCCCATTTCTACTGGAAATGCCTTTGGGTTAAACTTTCAGCAAGGAATTTGCATTTGCACTGATACATTTTTTATAAAGCTTTAATGTACATAAAAACCAGCTTCTTGTTTACGTGAAAATAAATGGAAGGTTGTCTTTTTGCGCTAGTAATGTTGTGGAGTTGTATTTTGTCTCGCATCAATTATATCGTCAGTTATATCGTTATCGCAAATTTTCAAATATATATCGTGATAAATATTTTTGGCCATATCACCCTGCTCTAGGTCCAACTAGCATTTTATTTCTTCACTTCAAGTAGGGGTGACGTGGGCCACTAGTGGCCCCTGGGCCGCGAGTTTGAGACCCCTGCTTAAGGTCTTTACCTAACAATATGCGATTTGGTGCCATCCAAATAAAACTGAATGGAACTGAATCCCTGATCTGCAAAAGAAGCATGAATTCAATTCTAAAATTAGCTGCCAAACATGGGAAGATTTGTCGGTGTTATTGTGTTTAATCTTTTTTCATTTTTATGCTTTTGATTTTAAATGAGCTGTGGGGAACTTCTGTTTGAAACACAAGATAAAACTGAGACTTCTCAGATTTCAAACTACTGATCAGATCCCTCTTAAATGTGTTCACCTTCCATTGCCATGCTTTCTGTGAGGATAATGTGGGACAGGATAGTGGAAGAGGTAATGAAAATTCAAGTCCCCAACAGATGTGCACTACATTAAAAGGCAGCTCTGCACCAAAGATGAAAACCTTTAATACAAGTTCAGAGGCTTAAGTGAAGAAATGGTGCCATTCATTCACTACCTTCCTATGAAAAGCCATGCAAAATGTACCAATGCTCTTTATAATGCTTGCCCTTAATGCAGTGAAGTAACTCACATTATTAATATGTGCCGTGTGGAATTAGCACTAATATACAGAGTTTCAGCACGTAAACAAATAATAAGCTGCTTCCATATATGACCTAAATTTTAGAAGAAATATAGCACTAATCATGTTTCCACCAGTAGTGCACTGCAGTTCAGGTGGGGGTGGGGCTGTTTAGTAATCAGCAATGAGTGTCTCAGAGGAAATGATATTATAACTCAACATCATCACTATGATGAACAACTTTAGAAAGCTGTGGCTTTTCTTTGGACACAATGATTTAGCTTCAAATGGTTCAACTTCTACTTTAAGGGTGGATGCTTCCAGTTTGTGTCACTTTCACTATCACTTGGTGAGCGGTTTTCAAGTGTTTGCTGACGAGTTGGTGTCCCATATAAACTACATGCGGCTGTGGCTTCGACTACCAGCAAGGAGGCTTTTAGCGCAGCATCGTATACCTCCTAGGACCAATTTAACCTAGCAACAGCAAGGAACCTCCCGCAACCACTTGCCAACTGGCCTGTGTGGCTGGAGCCTTCGCTAACTTAACAGTTCTACTTTTTGTCTAAAAAGATTGACTCGAATTTCTGCCCAGTAGACTGATTGGCTTGTACTACGTTGATAGAACACCATTAAATCTATACTGGATCCGAAGTAAAGCTGTTAATTTGTCAAGTCAATTGATGCCTGTATGTTTGATGGGTCTTAATGGGATATGGTGGCTAATCTTTATTCTCAAAAGTCTGCAAACACTCAGCAAAATGAAAGCTAAATTTTTAATATAGAAATAAAGAGTGCAACTGCTCTACTACTCTAACTGCATACTTTATGTGGTGTAGGTTATAGGTTTCACACTATGCCAGTGCTTATTCTGTTAAGAGAAGCCATGCACAAAAAAAGTAATTAGAACTCAGTTTTTGAATTCAAACAATTCAAAACATCCAAAACAAATGAAGCAACTCCTGATCAAAGCAGTTCAGTGTTGGACTCGGTGCTTGCTTTGATACAAACTTAAATAAAACTTCCTCCTTTACTTCAGCTTCCTCTTACATGTGCCTGGCACAAAGAAAAGAGAGGTTCTTGCTAACACAGCAATTTAAATTCTGAGAGCACCTCATAGTTTAAAAGACCTATTTAGCCTTGTGAAACACAAGCCAAAGCACTAAAGAATAAAAAAGGAGGAGCTTTGTGGAGCATTTAAATAAGTGAGGTTGCTTAAGAGAAATTTGTACACAGAACAACTGCTCAAAAAAATACTCACTCATAGAAAACAAAATACAGCAGCCTCTTCTTGAGTCAAATCCAAAATAAGCACGGTGTTGCATAAACTAAGTGTGTTATGCATTTTTGTTGCTTCCACTGGGCAAAGCTCCTCCAGATGCTCTACTGAATAATTCCTACTTGAATGCAACATGAAGGCAGAGGGCCATTAAAGAGAAGATTTAATGGGATAGATGGATGTATATATACAGAACATGTGACCCTGGACAACATTAAACTTATACAGGTCAGTGCATCTGCTTTACATTGTACATAGAACAGTATCTGTGCTAGCAGCATGGATCAGTTATATTTCTCAGTAGTCACATAATATTGAATATGTGCTGGTGTACTGACAGCTGTCATTATACAATGAAGTAGTGAGATGATCAGCCAGCCGGACAAGAATTTACTTAATCCCAAACTATAAGCATGACATGTTTAGGTTTTGAATGATCTGTACAATGCAATTCAATCACCCTGCCCCCAACTAGCCCTCGGCACCATAAGGGTAATACTCCAGGCTCAGCTGGCTGGAGTGTTCACGCACATCTTCAACCTTTCCCTCTCTCTGTCTGTAGTCCCAGCCTGCTTCAAAATGGCCACCATCGTCCCTGTACCCAAATCCTCCACCATCTCCTCATTGAACGACTGGCGACCTGTAGCCCTGACCCCCATCGTAAGCAAATGCTTCGAGAAGCTGGTCAGGGACTTCATCTGCTCTGCACTACCCGACTCACTGGACCCTCTACAGTTTGCATACCGCCACAACAGGTCCACTGATGATGCCATAGCCCTGACACTACACACTGCCCTGTCACACCTGGAGAAGAGAGACACGTATGTGAGGATGCTGTTTGTAGATTACAGCTCAGCATTCAATACCATCGTTCCCTCGAAGCTGGACAGGAAACTGCAGGATCTAGGACTGAGCAGCTCCCTCTGCAGCTGGATCCTTAGCTTCCTGTCTGACAGACGCCAGGTGGTCAGACTGGGCAGCATCACCTCATCCCCCATCACACTGAACACTGGTGCTCCACAGGGGTGTGTACTGAGCCCTCTCCTGTACTCACTCTACACCTACGACTGCACAGCCACTAACAGCTCCAACATCATTGTGAAGTTTGCGGACGACACTACAGTGGTGGGTCTTATCACCAACGGTGATGAGACGGCTTACAGGGAGGAGGTCAGCGCCCTGACCCACTGGTGTCAAGACAACCATCTCACCCTCAACGTCGCAAAGACAAAGGAGTTGATAGTGGACTTCCGGAGGTGCAGAGAAGTACACACCCCCATCACCATCAACGGTGCTGCTGTGGAGAGAGTGAGCAGCTTCCGGTTCCTTGGCGTACACCTGGCTGAGGATCTTACGTGGTCAGTACACACAAACAAAACAGTGAAGAAGGCGCAGCAGCGCCTCTTCTTTCTCAGGAGATTGAAAAGATTCGGCATGAGCCCCCGCATCCTCAGGACCTTCTATCGCTGTGCCATTGAGAGCATCCTCACTGGATGCATCACCACCTGGTATGGCAACAGCACCGCCTACAACTGCAAAGCTCTCCAGCGAGTAGTGCGGTGCTCTGAACGGATAATTGGAGGTGAGCTTCCCTCCCTCCAAGACATCTACAGGAAGCGGTGCCTGAGGAAAGCGGGGAGGATCATCAAGGACTCCAGTCACCCCAGCCATAAACTGTTCAGACTGCTTCCATCAGGAAGGAGGTTCTGCAGCATCCGGTCCCGTACCAGCAGACTGAGAGACAGCTTTTTCCATCAGGCCATCAGACTACTGAACACGTCATAGACACCTCAGCTTCACTACTGGAACTTCAACATTATGCACTCCACACTGTATATAAATGCCACTTGTTTTGCACATATTCAACTCTGTATATTTTATATATTTTTTTTTTATTATTATTATTATTATTATTATTATTATTATTATTATTATTATTATTATTATTATTATTATTATCATTATTATTAGAGATGGCACGATACCACTTTTTTATGTCCGATACCGATATCATAAATTTGGATATCTGCCGATACCGATATGAATCCGATATGGTGTTTTTTAATCAACAAAACTGTTTTTTAAATATCTTGCTGCATTTTGTATAAGTTCATACTCAAGTTTAAAACAACAACTACACTAAAGCTATTCTGTTATACCTGTATGCAAAAAAAAATATTTCATAGTACAGCAATACTGATCAATCTAATAAACTTAAACCTACACCATCCTCCCTATTCTGGTATTTTAAAGAGTACTTAGCATAAATATTAAGCAACCTAACTAATAGGGTTCCAACTCCCAGCAACAACAAAAATAAATAAATAAAAAATAGGGAACCACCCCTCACGCTCCACCTCATGATGCTTAATCGCCGTAATCAACCTTAATTTGATGCAGTGTGAAAAAAAAATGCACAGAAATCAATTATTTTTCAAGAAATATTAAATAGATTCAACATCTTTCTTCAACAAAATTGCAGACTGCACAGATGGTACCTTCCCAAAGGAAAAAGTAGTATAGCTTACTAGGGTATATTAGACTTAATAGTTACTATATACAGTAATGGACTTCTATTCATTTTGCATCAAATTAAAACTTTGGCTGTCAGATAATTATTTATTAAAAGCTAGACATTTTAAATGAGAATAAGAAAGAAAAGTATGTCTTTGTGCCCCCTTTTCCCTGTTAATGCCCTATCGGCCCCCCTGGCTAAACTTTGCTAGATCCGCCCCTGCACAGTTACCAGCCGTCAGCTACGTAGAAAAAGATCCTCGAGTAGAAAGTAATATTAAATACATTCTAACAATAGCTGATCAAGCTTAAACGTGCTGCTGTTGTTCAGCCGCTGGTTTCCTCTTTCTGGTGCAAAGTGGGCCAAAAGCAAACAAGAGACATGGACTCGCGACAGAAAAGCCGATCAGCTGATCATTAAGCAGTTTCATGATTGAAGTAGCAGCAAGAAGAGGCAGTCGCTTGTTAAGCTTAACGCAGGAATGCTTTACAAACATTCAGAGATGGACTTACACACTTGCTTTACTTCTCTCGGGGATAACTTTGTCGGAGATGAAATGCCAGGTTGCTAGTGAAGCTCCAAATGCTATCCAGACCACCGACAGGTCCCGCATGCCACAGCCGCTCTATCACGTGATGCATACTGCTCCGACGTGCTAACGTTCTGAGGTGAGTTACGGTGTGTTGCAAGTTTTGTGAGGTGCTTTCGCGATATTTAATGGATCGGATTACATTTTTTATTTTTCTCCGATATCCGATCCAGTAATTTAGGTCAGTATCGGACCGATACCGATACGTAATATCGGATTGGTCCATCTCTAATTATTATTATTATTATTATTATTATTATTATTATTATTATTATTATTATTATTATTATTTTATTTTTATTTTTTTACTATTTAATTTGTAAAAATGTGTATACACACACACACACACACACACACGTAGGAAAATATTTAGTATACACATCCAGAAATGCATACACTATTATATATTGTACATATATTTA
Source organism: Aulonocara sp. 'chitande type north' Nkhata Bay (assembly GCF_057382095.1). Taxonomy (NCBI): domain Eukaryota; kingdom Metazoa; phylum Chordata; class Actinopteri; order Cichliformes; family Cichlidae; genus Aulonocara; species Aulonocara sp. 'chitande type north' Nkhata Bay. Next base: position 20,771,563 of record NC_141362.1, read on the forward strand.
TTAGTTTCAGGTTGGCCATTCTTGTATTTTGCTCGTTTGTGTTGTTGTGTTTGCACATCTCTGTTGCTTGTGGGGCTCGCACACAAGAATTTCACTCGCATGTGCTGTGCCAGTGTGCCTGCACATGTGATGTGACAGTAAAAAGTGATTTGATTTGATTTGATTTGACTTGACATTGCTGCAAATGCCCAGCGGTTTGAGCTAATCTATACTGACATAACATGAGTAAAGTCAATAGTAGGTCTTCCCTACAGTACACTACAGGGCGACCAGGAAGAGAAAGATAATGGATAGAGGACATGATAAAACTGCATCACACTGCAGCATGACCAAACCATTTATGCATGTCAGGGTTTTTCCTTGCTCAACATAGGTCTTTGAGTCAGGACTTTTACACAACCATGATGGGTCTGGACTTCTGGTCCAGATTACCTTATTTAAAAGAAGTTTTATAAACTCAAAATACAAAAAATAAAAATTACAACCATGGCGATTTTCCTTTGGAGGGAAAACAAAGTTTCCTTTCCTGCGCCATAACACCTGCAGAGATTAAAAGTCACTCGGCACATAATTCCAAAATCTGGGTGATGGAAGAGCGAGACCAACTTTGCCTATACCCCATATTCAGCAAAAGCTTAATCGGTTGAATTCAACAAAGCTGAAATATCCGCTCACAGTAACAATAATATTCTTGATTGATTAAAATGAAGTAAGTCTCTTTGCTTTTCCCTTGTAGCGCCCATCTACTGGCACAAAAATGACAATAAAAGCACAGGATGAACTGCAAGACTCTTTAGGTCACTTCTTTAAATTTAGACTTAAAGTCTAACAATTAATACACTACAGCTATAAATCAGAATCAGAATACTTTATTAATCCCTAAGGAAATTATGTGTGATTTGTAGTTTGTGTTAGTCTTGGGATAGGTAGACCCCATCCCACGTTATCTAACTCAAACACAGCAATTCACACTGGAAGAAATACTATTTAATTCAACATGTCTTTGGACCTTCAGAGGAAAACACTTAACATCGAACACAGTAAAGTCCCAGCAGACTCCAGAACTGAAACCTGGGACTTTCGCCCAGTAAGGTGCTAATAGGTGCTAACCACTGCATCACCGTGCCATCAGAGGAGATTGAACTATTTTTAAGGCGACTCAAGGGAAGCACTGAAGGAAACTGAACAAAAACTAAAGTCACCAGTCCATGTGCAGGTGGCCAGCATACTGTTACACTTGTGCTCGCTTTAAACTCCGTGCTGGTGTTTTAAAACCAACTTTGTTCAACAAAAGCCATTTTATTCAATCTCCACTTTATTGTGACAAAGGCAGAGACAGCTGTCAGCTGCTGTAGATCTTGTATTTTGCCAGGCTCTATTCAAACTGTCTTTTCTTCTGTCAAAAGGGGCCTGCTGGTTTTGTTTGTCCTCTGATCCTCTGGAGAAGCAACACAGAGAAAAAAAAAAAAAAATCTTATAAAGATTTCTTCTCCAGGACAGTTTTCAAGTGAGGCACTGCAGCGAGGCCTTCTGGGGAGTTGAAGCCCATTGTTAAGACAGCTATAAAGGGAGCTTTTCCAAAGAGGGATTGGGCTTGATGAAATGTGATGTATGCCTTACTGACAAATGATGAATAATCTGGTGCATATCTTTAAAAAAAAAAAAAAAAAAAAAAAAAAAGCCCCTCTATCATCTTGTCTGAAACAAAACTTCTGTTTCAGACTATATCTATGCAGCACAGATTCCCATTTCCAGCAGCTGCAATTTCATGAGCAAATATATCAAGCTTTTTTTCCATGTTACATTTTTAGAAAATGGCTTGTTGTGTCACCAGCACTTAGATCATTTACAGCTTAATCAGCTTTACTATTTTTTCCCCTCTCAAAGTCAGCAACAGGCCCTTTGGGTCTGTGTGAACAAGTCGTGCGTATAGAATCGGCAGAAAAGCACATTGCTCAGTGGGAATTGATTGAGCTAGAGACTGAGGGCAGAAGGCATAATGTGGTTACAGATGCAAACAGCTGTGGTTCATGAATACCAGACAGAATAGGGCCTGAGGACATACTGTACTGTTAAAAATCAAACAAAGCAAATGGGAGACCAAGTTTTTTTAAAAATAGAAGAACAAAAAATGATATGGTGTGAAGAGGCTTTACTAAAATATCATGTAAGCATAAAGTAATATATGGTACACTACACAGCCCAAACCTAGGTTTTAAAACATCCCTGTCTTGTGGTTAATAAAGCCTGGAAAATACAATACAAACATTGAACTGATCTCTAAATGGGCGTATACAATATTATAGTTCTAAATGGTCCAAAATTTAAGCTGAGGAGAACTGGTGGAGGAGATGGGTTTACCCTTAAGCTGCTGTATGCTATTCCTGGTGAGAAAATGGGCCGTACTGGCCTACATACCTGTATCCTGCAAGCATTTAATGGACTCCATCTGATGAAGCTGAAAGGCCAAACTGCTCCGAAATCAGTTTCCATAACAATCAATTTTACCTGATTGTTTTACTTTCAAGTTTTCTTTACTAATGAGCTTCGAATGAAGTAGAGTCATCGTTCACATTATAAGTGAATGAAATAATCGTGCATGTCTTTGCAGTGCAAGTACCGAGACGGATCCAATGGGCCAAATTTAATGAGCCAAAAAGTTTGACCGACTTCCTAGTGAAATGCACCAGGATGACAGAACATTCAAAATGTTAAACACACAGTGGATGGCAAGAGAACCACAGCTTAACGTTCAGGAATTGGCCACAACAGTAAAACCACCTTCCCTATAATGTGTAAATCTCTGACCCATCATGGCATGGAAACAGGACCTCAGGGGGTGTCCTGCAGTGCCTGGCACTGCGACATTGGCGAGAGAGCCGTGTGCTGGCTCCAAAAGCAGAGTACAACTTTTAATGGGTAATTGCAACGCAGATGGGTAAAGAAAACTTTCCTTATTAGAGTTTCAATAATAAAGCAAATAACAAAGCACCAAACACTGCATAAGGCTCACTTGATACAAAGAAGCACAAATACAAGGACTGCGATCCTGACCAAATATGAGCTCAATCTAACTGGAAAGCTGCATCTGGCTCACTACCCCCTCAGAACACATTCATTCATTGTTGATGAGCAGCATTTTAGACTTGTATCAGCTTTGGAAAGACAAATAATCAACACGAGTACTCTCTTGCCTAAGCACCACTGCTGTGAAAAACAACTGTGCCTTAGGACTGAAAGTGTAAAAATATGCCGGGACAGTGTGCATCAGTGCTTCTAGCAAGGATTCACTCTGACACTCTGTTACAATACAGACTGTTTACCATTTAATCAACGGTAAACATCAGTTTTCTTCACTATAATCAAATCCCAAATCCATCAGTCACACCTTCCTCTCGGAGACAGGCTGTTGAAAATAAGCCAAACGTATCGCTGAGCTTTTCATCTGGCCGGCCTTGGACCGCTCGCTGAGTGCATTATGGACTGAATGGATTTGGTTAATGCCAGAGCAGAACAGCTATCCTCTGCAATTACATTAACTAACAGCCCCTGCAGTCAACACAAAGAGCAGTTTGTCAGGATGGGAAAAAAATCCCTCGAAATAAAATGAAATGCTGTCAGTCAGTCATCACGGCAGACTGATCCACTGTCCACAGAGGTCGGAAGCTTTTTCACTCTTGTTCATTGTTTTTCTTGCGATTGTTGCTTAACAAGTGAAACTGAGCAAATGTTATTTTCTGGCAAAGAGTGAGTATTGTTAGAATCATCAACCGCTTGGAGAAGGGGAAATTTCAAATATTTAAAATATTATTATAGTTTAAAATTGCAATATATAACTTCTACAAATATTTATAGATCAGAAGACTTGTGTATAAGAATTTGCTAGAAATCCCAAATTACTCACATCTCTTAGATTTTTTCTGTGTAAAGTATCAGCAACAAAAACACTTTGTATCCAAATTGTATTTTGAGATGTTGAAACTGGCTAATAGTAATAGTCATTGATGATGGGATGAGACTTAACCATTGAGAAATTTTATTTGTAACATTTAAAAAAAAAAGAATTACACTATAATATTTTGCATGATGTATACACATTTCTCCATATAGCTATAATAAGTACAGAACAGAAACCCCACCACACTGTCCTAAATGTAAAAATCGTGTAGTCACCAAATTTCATTATTTGCAGGAATGGGTGAAAATTCAAATGCTTGGAAAGGTTTCTGCCTCCCTTCAAGAAAATGCGGCCGTTATTCAATCTGTTTTAATGTTATCAAAGAAAAGACTAATGGTCAAATGGGTCAGCGTGATGGAAAAACATACCATCATGTACCATTTCATTCTGGATGTCACAGCCTCTTTTGCCTTACATACAGTCTAGTAGCATCACTGTAACATTATTTGTTTTTTTTTGTATTTTGTTTGTTCATCTACCTTAAAAACAACTCACTGTTCGCCAGTATAGTAATTCTTGGAGATTTAAAACAGCTGCAGGTGTTGTGGTGTATTCTAAGCAGGAATCCATGGCTACAGAGCCAAACAGCTGGAGCTGCAGCAAATCTTTTATTATAAAATACCACATTTTTCATTTTATGTGCTCAAATTCAATTCCAGTGTGGATTCAATGCCCCAGTTTGGATGTGTGAAGGGTGCTACAGCAAAGGATTATGGCAGAGTGGGATAATGTCTTCTAAACGCTTGAACTCAACATTTTCTGACATGGCATTCTGCGAGATACGTGAAATAGCGATCTAGGCACATTTAGGCTGCTTACGGAACAGTAAATCCAGAAAAAGAGAACACAATTAGGATTTTTTCCACATAAAATCACCTTAACTTAATTTAAAAGATGTACACTGAGGATCAGAAGGCATTGTAAGTCTTACTACTGTTTCACCAAGTACCCAATCAGTCAATTCAATTAGATTCATTCCAGTTAAGTTTAACACTAATATGGAAATGTTTTGAGTAAACTAACACTACAATGAACCTCAGTGAACCTTTGCCAGAGACTCCAACACATCCTCAAAGAAGAATCACTTGACGTCAGCACTATCAAAGAAATTTGTCACACTCTTCATCACATTCGCAGTAAAGTAAGCATATTAAATCCAATGAGACAGCTCTTAAAGACCCAGCATTTCTTATCAACTTAACTGCAAGAGATGAAGTCAAAATATCCTACCTTGTGGGTGTAAGGTGCTTGTCCCAGGTTAATGCCATCTTTTGCAAGTTTATCCCGTATGAGTACTTTGAGCTTCAGTTTGGGATAAGTCACAAAGTCATTACAGTCTGTGAACCTCGGGTTATGGTTCCCAGGACAGGAGGCCTGGTGCACTCCTGCAGTCTGTGCGTGACACCTCGGCGTCTCCAAGTCACCCAGTCTGTCTGAGTATGAGATGTGGTGGCAGGCAGAAGCATCCAGAGGCTCTAAGGTGAAATAGTACCCAGGTGCTTTCCTTTTGTCCTCCTCTTTTAACGCTTGCACTGCTGTGAGCAGCCTGTGTCTGTGATACTGAATGCGGACCCCGATAGCATCCAGGTCTGGTTCTCCAATCTGCTTACAAACTTCCAAGTCATCATACCCATTGTCAAAGAATGACTCCACATAGTGGGTCAGGTGTAGCTTAGACAGCCACTGGAGGACGAGATTTGGCCCCTGGCTCATCTTAAGACTGGAAATAGAGAAAAAATTTAAGTGCACATCATCATCTCCATTCACACTGGTGCTGTTGCGCTGGGCCTGTGCGGTGGCAATCCAGCACTGTGGGCCGTAAAACTTTACACAGTCTTCAGTTCACTTCTCCAAAGCAAACACAGGTATTGCTTGTGGATAGAGCATTAGACAGCAAAGCAGACGCATATCAGGAGACAGCAGGGTACTGTCAGCTGCCCTTTGACCTCACCCACCCACGCTGAGACACCTGCACTTCCCAAGTTTTCCGGTTCAGACTCTGTTGCTGTCACGTCGCTAAAAGTTTGGGAAAGGGCCAAGGGTTTCACATAACAATTTCCCCTTTGGATGCAGTCAGCGAGACTTCTAAATGCAAGGCTGTTTAGCTAGTCTGAGCAGTCAAGGGAAGCGTAAAGTTAACGTTAGCGGGGGGAAAACTCTCTAAGTGAGTCCGCTGTGTTTCTATTAGATTTTAAAATTAAAGTACAACGATCGACGTCAAATAGTTGGTGTTGGTCAGTGTGCGTCCATCGTCTTTGTTTCATTCATCGCGGCGGCAACTGAGCAACACGCGGAGGTCCATCAAAAACATTCATCCGAAGCACAGACTTAAAAGGATCTCGTTTCAAACACAGCAATATATAAAACCTGAAATACAAATGCTACAAAATAAATCACAGAAATCGTCTATGGCTATTCAGAGAACACGTGTTGCGGCTTACTTTGTCCCCGGCTTTTACCGTTTTCAAGTTTGCCGTCCCTCCGCTCCATCCGCCGGTTCGTCAGACAGTGAGGATGCTGCTGCTCCTGATCTTTACTCACCGCTGTAGTTTCTATCCCGCTGGACGACGGGAGTTCTTAGAGCGGCGGCGCCACCTGCAGGGGCTGCTGGGAAATGTAGGAACGGTCGCTGAAAATAAAATAAAATAAAATAAAATAAAATCCACACACAAAAACATTACAATAAAAAAATACTACCAAAAGTGTTTATTTCCATCCTTTAATTTAATCATTTTAATTTTGAATTTAACTTTTAATAAGTAAAATAAAAACATACTAAAGTCAACAACAAATTTTCAAAAAAATCACTAAAACTTACACATATTAAAAGTGTTTGAAACAGACTGCGTGCGAGAAAAAAAAAATCAGTGGAGAAACCCACTAGATAACACCCCCCAAAAAAACCAAAAACAAAATTGGCTTAATCTATATCATGGACAGTGCCCGGATGCTATGTTGGTCTGACCCTTGACCAAAACATTACACAAAGCAGCTGCTGTATCTGTATGGATGCTTGTTTGTGTCATTCAAAAAACAAAAACAAACAAACAAAGAAAAACTTTTTGATAGGGAAAAATTCTTTTCTTTGTTTTTTTGTTGTTTAGCATTAGCAGGAAGTCTTCAAACTAAGTGGATCACTGGCACTCATAATAGTATACTTTTATAGGCATTTAATATACCAATATGATTAAAACACCACGAGTACCTATAAATATCTATTACATAAATTATTTATACAAATTCTCTACCCTGCTATGTATAAACTTTCCAAAACAAAAAAATGTTGATTAATACTAAATGAGAGTAAGTAAACAAAGACTTTCCAGAGGTCTTTCACAGTGGAAGAGCAAGTGCAAAAATGTGAAAAATTAGACTCTTCTCTGAAAGTTGAAAGTGCAGATGGAAATTTGCCTGAATGTCTAAATCTGGCAGATTTAACTCACACGCTTAAACATGCGTATTCTAAAGCTGTCCATTAAAACGATCAGGTCAGTGTCAGAGCTGCCCCAAAAGTCTTTGAGCAAGACATAATGATCCAGAACAGCCACTGAACTCTGACCTGCGGAGGCCAAAAGATTCAGGTATTAAAAAATATATATATATAAAAATAAAATAAAATGGAAAACACATAACTCATTACGGTTGGTTTTACATTTATTTTCCATTGCACAATAATATCTATATATACTGTATCTACAGTCTAAATTGTGGCAGCAGATAAAGTCAGACATCCATGTGAAATTTATTTTAATAAAACTGTACAAAAATTGCCTACTATGAGAAAATACTGCAACTCCACAGATATTCATCCCAGAAGACAGACGGATGGAAGTATGGCGAGTGAGAAAACCTCGAGCTCTCCTGCACGGTGCTGTGAGCCTAGCTTCCAACTTCAATGCATTTTTACAGCGCAGGGAGAGCAAGAGTTTTCATGAAGCAAACAGCAACATTAACAGATGTACCAATAAAAAATAAATATAATCTCTCGCATGTGTACAATTGGCATGATCAAATGAAAATGGGACGCACTCCGGATGTGTGAAGAGAACTTCAGTTTTGTTCAGCATGGTGGTTAATACAAATGCTAGAACAGACAATCTCTAAGAGGGGATAATACATGGTTGTTTCAAGTTTGTAAACACTTAATATCATGCATCCTTCAATGTGCAATAAGAGACCATTTAGGACATATGTTGCAAACTGAAGCACTTTAAAGTTGAGGCCACACTTTGTAAAAGGACTCAGCGGCCCACTCAAAGGAGGATGGTTCGTTCTGCAGGAGAAAAGCTTAAATCTGAGATGAGCATGTTAAATATATACCAGAAAACGTTCATTGTCATGTCTGGATGATGGATATTTATGCACAGCCATAGCTTGGACATTAATGTTGACATGGAAAACAAATCTGAGAGTGAAGAAATCAGCATAATTGGCAAATGACATAAATAAGCATAGGTTCTGTCATGTTTTGGTCCTTTGAAACATAAGAAAATGGGACAGAGGAATCAACACTTTAAAAATCATACTAACAAAATCATTTGAAGTACAAAAAAATAGTGCAAAACCCACACAACTGCTCTTCCAAATGGGTTTATCTCAATAGTATACAGTAGATTTAAAATCAGCCATCTAAAAGTGAAGGGTTTTATTCGAAAATGCCATATCTCCATATTGCAACTGCTCATCCAATGTTTTCTAGGTACGTTTTCTTTATTTCAGTGATATAATACACAGAAATAAAGAGGAGGTTTCAAACCTCCTAGCAGTTTCTAGGACCAAGTATTCAGTCAATTTCCATTTCCATTGCTGGATATCCCATTTTGGAATGAAACTCCTCGGGTTTACTTTATACGTGTCCAGCAGTTTGGGGCAGTAATGAAGGTTTCATGCCCATAAGACGAAGCAAAGCCAATCGCCTCCCTAAACCCCGCCCCCTTACACACAGAAGATTTCTTAAGAGTGTCATCAAACTATCCTGACTGACTCTTAACGCCTGGGGAAAAATGAATCAAGACAACTTTGTGAAATTAAGAAACTCTTTGGTGTCAGAAAAAAAACATGGCCGCAAGCATACGGTATGTCACATTACCTGAACCCGCACTGTCAGATTTGTGTCCAGCTGTTGCGCTATATACAACATTTGGCAGCAAACTGAACTGACAAAGTCTTGTCCCCTCTTTTCAAAATAAAGGCCCGACAGATAATGCTCCTATATTGACACAACTAGCAGCATATCCTCACACCTCATGAAAAAGAAATCTAATCTAATTACAATAGGATTCCGGTTAATCACATTGAAAAACACTGTCAAGCAAAAACAAAAACCTCAAAAGACCTATTGTAATACATAGGTCAATATATTGTTATATAGACATTGGTGCCCATACACATATTCCTGAATATATGTATGTTTACAAAGACACAGATATACACGTAGGTAGAGGTTAGCATATATGCGTCATGAGGCAAAGGCAGAAACAGTTTTTTTAAGTTAATGGTTCAGAGAGAGATGACCAACGGCACTGCGTGGAACACGTATGTGTGCTTGGTCATTTCTACTGGCAGCTACAGATACAAACACAGCGTTATCACTTCCATTGTGCTGTAAGAGACACATGCTTTTTTTCCTACACATTGAGAAACAAGACTGAAAAAAAGAAAGAAAAAAAAATTCAGCTACAAATGTATGCCAATAAAAATTTGAATGATCATATATAGATACATCTTTAAGACAGGTAAAACTTAAATTTGTAACCAAAATATATATATATATGTAATTATATTAAGGGCAATCTTAGCCTTGCCCATCAACACATCATCCTTCTCATACATGACTTTGCTATAGCCCCTTGAAAGCCTGAAGAAAATAAGCTCTTCATGGATTTTCCAGTGTATCCACTCTTATCAATTCATTTTTATTATAGGTCAATGTAAACTCGTCATTGGGGTAAACATTTTCAGCACTTTCTTTTTCGCATTTAATAGACAGAAGAAACAAAATAAAACTTAATGCCCAGCTTCATTTAATCCCCAACTATTATTCGCTTCCCATAAATAATTACATTTAAAAATAAAACAGAGTGATTCCATAAATTCACCATTCGTCTTTCTCACCCAAAACCCATTTGCTTGGTAAAAGCTGTAAAAAGGTATGGTCGGTGATGAACTAGTGTACTACCAGCCCTTATTTGGTGAGAGGCAATAGATTCAGAATCTCCCTGCCCATTTATTTACTCTTTTAACCACTTCAAAGGCCCTTTCTAGACAAAAACAATATATTAAAAAAAAGGAAGGATAAGCCATACTTACAGATGCAAAAAGACAAACTCCAAAAATAATTTAGACAGAAAAACAAACAAGTCCTTCAGTGATTTAATCATTACTACAGAAACTTGCACGTTCATCGAGTTGATTAGAATTGAAGGACAAGGGGTCATCAGACTTTCCTCCTCATTTAAGTCCACTGTGTTTAGCAGACACCATAAAGGGCAGAGAATGACCAAATGCAGTCAGGCTAAAAGAACAGCACTTTATATCTTTTTATATATGCCTGATGGATATATGAAAGGTCCCCTCTTCTCCTACTGTGTGGACTGATGTTAAATGAACGTCATCACTCTCAGGTGAAAATGGAATGAGAGTCTCCTAAGAGCTTCTCTTCTTCCATTTCTTTCCTCTTTCCATCCTCATTGCATTGCACTGGACAGTGTCTGTGCTGCAGAGGTCCTCGGGTGACTGAGGTAATGCAGAGGGATAATATTACGCTGAGGGAAAAAGAAAACGGGAAAAAAAGCACAATTCTTTTGCGCATAACTCCCCCGTGGAGAGAAATAGAGAAGAGAAGTAGAGGGACCTGCAGCTCCTCAGAGATACTGGTGTGTGAAATTACTGAGTCCGATGCTCCACACGCTGCCATCAGAGCTGGTACCACTTTTTATCTTTGTATTTCAGCATCATCTGAAGGAAGTAAAGTGGGGAAAAATGTGAATCAGGATTAATGTGATAACCTGAAAAAGAAAAAAAATTATACAAGCGTTCAAACAGATGCCGTTCACGTACATCATGCGCATGTTTGGAAAAGGACTCTGCGCTGGCCATCATGGCTGCTGTTCTCTCCTCCAGCTCGCCCAGCTTCTGCCCTCTCTCATCCAGAGCTATTCTGGCACGGGCAAGTTCTCCCACAACTCCCGATGCGGCCCCCTTCATGCCTTCCATGTTGCCTGGGCCAGGGATGTGCTGCGCCAGGCTACGAGATGCCTTACCTGCAGCTGTTTCTCCAACTAGCAGAGACAAAAATAGATATGCAGATGGTTTGTTTACAAGTCTTTTTTCATTTTTCCCCTAAATGAAAGGTCACCAATCATTTTACCAAAGACAGTGGAATAAAAGCCCTAAAAAGGTTCAAATTGTTTTACATATAGGACGTGATAGCTAAATAAAGTTTCAACTGTGAAATACTTATATATAGATATATATGTAATAACAATACAATAATATATGAAACAGCTAGAGTAATTCAGAAGCCCGATGACTGAAAACTACACATTTAAAACACGACTGCATTAAGTATTCAAATGCAAACATATATTTAATTGCACTCTGAGGTTTTGAGAACTCTTTATGCAATACTAGAAGGCACTCTGTACTCACAGAGGTCCTCCCTGTCCAGAGACTGAGCTCCTCCCCCAAAAAGGCCTTTGAAGAAACCTCTGTTTGGAGCCTCTGGTGTCTCCACTGGAGTAAATAACTCACTGAGCATCTCCTGTGAAAGACAGAAACATCAGTACATGTATTTCAATATATTGTCTCTGAAGATATGCAGACTCAGCCAGACTTTTTAAATCAACCCGATTAAGGCCTGTATCTCCCTGAAAGAGAAAAATGAAAAAGGAAATTAACCCGCACCTTCAGATCATCTACTGAATTATCTGTAAGCAGACAAGCACTTCACCTTTCTACTGACCTGTAATTTTCTATAAAGATAACTATGAGGAATTATACTGTTGTCTAACGTTAAAATGACCGCAGACCTGATTCAAACAGCTGGCCTACATAAGCATGTGTGCCAACATCACACCAGTTACTTTTCCTGGTTTAGACTGAGCCCATGTGAGAAGATTTATGTAAAGTAAACACAGCAAGTCTGTGTTGCTATGTTTGGCAGAAATCGCTGCCAAACTCCTTGTTATTTCTGAAATGCTTACAAATAAGAAATGTCTGCTATGTTGGACAAAATTAAACTCCAAATTTAAAGAAACAGTTTTACTGCTGGGGAGTTTTCTTGGGCTCTGAGGCATTTATGCATTTTTCTCTCTGCAAAGCTACTGGCATGGAGCTGATGGTGATCTGATCATTTATCTGACCTGCAAGTTGTCACACGTCTCCTGGCTGTAGGTGATCCTCTGGATCTCAGTAGGGGAGGTGAGGTACAAAGCCTGACCCAGGTTGGAGAAGCAGAATGTTCTTGCTATTCGCATGTCTGTGAGCGGCAGGTAGTTGACATCCAGAAGAGGCCGTAGACTGGGTAAACTGTAATCACGCAAAACACCACACCAAGTTGCTAACATCTATTTATGTTTTCCTCACTTGGTATCTCTGCTTGATCAGAGATTTCAAAATATAAATAACAGCAGACGCTAGTAATGATGATACCTCAGAGTCATTATATGCCCATTAGCACAGAAACAGGCGATGCAGTTAGCCCCGGCCATCTGCACAACATCAGCCCTCAGCACGAAGGAGGTCTCTGTGATGCTGTGTTTGTAGATGCGGGTTTGGGAGGGCAGGGCCACCACCTTGGCCTGTTTCTCCGAACACAGTATGGCAAAGTGAGTATCCTGGCTCTCCTGTGACGAGGGAGGAGAGGCTGGCCTGCGCTTCCGACTCTTCTCTTTTTCTTCATCTGAAGCATTTGGGTCATACCACTGCTCAAAGAAAGGGGGCAGCAGAGTTCCAGTTGCGTCCAGCAGGGCCATAGTTAAAATGCCTCCTTTGAGCTTGACCAGGGTGCCTAAGAAATTAGATATTTTCAGCTTAAAATAAAAAAATAATTGGTCACAGCATAATTCAAGGTCAGCTATAAGTGGCATGTTAAGTTCTTAATTGTCTTCTGAAACTTGTGCAATTTTAGCTTTAAGCTTTGTTTTCATAACTAAACTAATCCTAAAACCAAAACGTTAAGGTCAGGTCTGTTTACCCTTTGGCTTCAGTAAATAAACCACAAGATATACCCATCATGTGGATAGCATGTGACTATTGTAGCACCAAATGATATTGGAAACCATCTGTGTAGCTTTAGTCTATATTCTTGTCAACTCCTTGCACACACATTTCCACACCTTGATCAACATTTGCTTCCCCCTCGCTCCTTTTCAGCAATGAAGGCTGCTTGATCCTAGTTCTAATGCTTGATATTCTAATGCTTGTCAACAAAGGTCACTATGTATCCTCATGCAAATTTTATTTTAAGTTTGTTTTTTGTATTTTTTTACCGCAAGACGCAATGCCAACTGGCTGCTGTAACCTCTGGTCTCCACTTGGTGGCAGGCTGAGGGCCACCATCATCACCGAGCCGTGGGTGGTCCCCACCAGCAGACAGGGGCTGACCAGGCTGTCTGTCTTCCTTGGAAAACTCTCACAGAAGTGAAAGGAGGAGATGGCCTCTCGAGATTCTCGGTCTATGCTGGCTACACTTGAACTGCGTGAGCGGGTGAATGAGTTATCCCTGGCATCTGGACAGCAGGAGGACAAACAAAAGGAAATGAGGAAACAACGCATGTAAAAGTGAAAGGGGTTAGTAGTTAAACTCTCCACTTTAGCATTTTAGTTCTCAGAGAAAAACAAAACCCTGGTTAGAAACATATATTCTGATGTCAGAGGTTTAGCAGAGAATGCCTTCCATCGTATTTATGTACTTTATAGAAATGGAAATGCAGCGGAAAAGAAAAAACACCCACAGTAACATGATAAATAAACCCAAAGTCCAACAAAAGAAAGAAAAAAAAAAGAAAAAAAAAAGCTTTTGACATTGTGATGCTCTTTCAGTTTACATTCAAGGAGGCAGTTTACTTTTTTCCAAATGTGGATTTCCGGAATTGATTCTGAAAACTTAATGTCGTTTATTTAAAGAAATAAAAATGAATGTCCTATTATAGGATCACAAAAAAAAGCAAAAAAAAAACAAAAACAAACAAACAGGTGTTTTAGAAGTAAGAATTATTCATGCATTATTTTTGTGCTGATGGCAACTTAAGAACAAGTTTTAACCCCCTTTAAAAAGCTAATGAGGGACACCAACATAAACACAAAAGGCCTTTTAACATAGGGGAAAGGCTTAAAACATCGGCCATCACGTGTGATCTTCACAAGAAAAAACTGTAAACAGGAAAAGCAAGATTTTTAACACCGAGTGCAGTCATGCCACTGGAACTTCCTCAAAAAGAAGGAAACGCTCACTGTGAGAAGATTAGTGTTATCTGCCAAATCTGCAGAGTAAGAGCCATAGTAGTGGAGTGAGTTAGTACCAGTTATCCCACTGCAGCCCAAGTCAGACCAAGGCTGGTCCACTCACAGAAAATGGGGTCTGACTTAGTTCTACAGAGGTCCTCCTTCAGGTTCATCCTGGCTGTTGCCGTTCTTTTCACACAACACAACTGCTTCTTACATGTCTGAATGCGCCTTCGTTGGAACCCACCCTTTTCTTTGAGTTTAAAAAGAGAGTGTTTGTCTGAACTTGCAGTAAAAAAAAACAAAACAAACAAACAAACAAACAAACAAACACACCCCCAAGACATCAGGAACATGACATTCAGAACAACATGTTGCTGGACAGTAAGAAGTAGTTTTGCAGACCTACTTAAAAGCTAGAACCTAATACAAAGCAGAAGATTCAAATAACAAGATGAACACCTGTAAGAAAATACAAAGGTTCTTAGAAAAATGTAAGTTATTAGTTTTGGCTTACCCAGGTCAGTCTTTTGCTCACTAGACGAGCTAATTTTCCGTGACATCTTAGCTGTAACAGAAACAAATACCTCTGTTTTACGGTGAAACAATAATGCCTAAAAGGATTGAGATTTTTTTTAAACTTCTTTGATTGTGAATTACAACAAACGATTCAATAAGTATGATTTTTACCATTTTGTGGCCTTGTTTTCAATGTGCACATCAGTGTGCAATCACTGAATAGAACACAATTTTGAGTACGATTTTTAAACATGGTGATACCAACTGTAAGACAACTGTTGAGGTCACAGTGCATACACCAATCAGCTACAACATTAAGAACTTTGGCAAGTGAATTGAGTAATACTGATTATTTTGTTAGAATGGCACCTATAAACAGGTGGGACTATTTAGCGCTAGGTTCAAACGAACCTGATGGGCTAAAAGGAGAAAAATGTAAAAAAGAAAAAAGAGCAGTGCATGGACCAAAGTCCTCTCACATGGATCATTATGTGATAAATGTTCCTGGAAGGTAGAGGTTACTTCCTGCCAAAAGTGGCCTGAGAAGGGACAACTGGGGAAGGGTCTAGCTCCAATTGCACTAGAAGGGCTAATGTAACAAATTTCTGAAAACTTCAGCACTGTTTGATAGTACAGTATCAAATAGTACTATCAAACAGTACTGTTTGATATAAATGGATTGTTTGCATAGTTTGAGGTTGGACAGCTGCAGAGATGTATGCTGATCCCTGTTAGAAGCTGAAAAAAACCTACAGTGAGCGCATGTGTATCATAACTGGAACACAGACCAATAGCGAAAGGTGTCTAAAGAACCATGTTTTTACATCATGGAAACGGGGCGTCTGCATTGTTTACATGTGTCAGAAATTACAGCAGGATGCATGACGGCAAGCCAGTGGAAGCAGTGGGACGGTCTGGGTAACGTTCTGCTTTGAGGTTGCTATGGCATTCATGAAGATGCTACTTTGACACATAACCAACCTAAGCATGGTTACAGTCCACATACAGCACTTCACTGTAATAGTAGTTGGCTCTTTTAAGAAGAACAATGCCGAATTGCACCCCCACCCCCCAAAAAATGATTTTTTCCAGGAATATGAAAAGTTGTTGATTTTGCCCTCCAAACTTCCCAGACCTCACTTGAAGTGAACATCTGTGGGAAGTGGTAGAAATAAAAGAAGTCAAATGCGTGCAAGCCCCATCGAGGTAAAGAGCTTAAAGGATCTGCTGCTAAGGTCGTCCTGCCTGATACCACAGGACACCTCTGGAGGTGTCGTAGAGCCCACGTCTCAAAGGGTCAAACAACGAGGCAGACCTACAGAGTATTATGGAGGTAGTTTTAATGTTATAGCTCACTGGTGTATATCTTGTAAATGACTACTTGTAATAAGACGCTAAACTCTTTTGGAAATAACATTACAATTCATCATAATAAAAGCTGATTTTAAGGTGGTGCTTTTGGTTGTTGCCAGTTTCTTTTCTGTACAAATTCCTAAAAGTTGTCTGTTGCAGTCAGTGACCACCCTGAGAGAAACCATGAGAATACAAATGAGGTAGAGAAGCATCACAGACAACCGATAGAGCCTGTAATGTCAAACAAAGCAAGAGGCAGTTGAGAAATAAGGTAATTACAATTCAGTGAACATAGTTATGCAAAGAGAGTAGGTGGAGAGAGAGGAGGAGGGGAAAAAAATAAAAAGAATCAGTGGACAGCCAAACAGTTAACACTGAACTGAAGCCCTGGAATCAAACACACAGAGCAAGTATCTACAGTCCAAGAGAAATCATTTTGATGTTAGTGCTGTAGAGACTGAGGCGAGAAGCAGATTTTCTATGCTTTTGTTTTAGTTTCAAAAAATAAAACAAGAAAAACAAAACACACACAAAAAATAATCCTCAAGTAAAATTTCATTTTTCCATACTATATTCTAAGTTGTGTAACAGCAGTCTACAGTATTTTGGTAAAAATCTGCATAGAAAATCTGCACCTGAAATTGAAGAGTCATCCTGTCATGCACTTGATCAACCTCCCTGATTCATTTTCTACAAAACCCCTACATTATGTGATTAGTGAAAACCGATTTCTTTAATGCAATTATTCCTTTAACTGGCACAGTATGCACAGGCTTGCGTAGGATTAAGGCACAGTGTGGTTAGAACGCCGTCATTCAGAGAGAAAGAGTGAGTAATCACAAAGAATACATCTGAAAGATACAGTACCAAAGTCATTGGCAACCGTCTTGGAAAAGCGCCTGCTTTTCAACTTCACTGGAAATAAGGTTCAAAAATACAAGTCAGAGAACTTTAGTCACCGTCTAAATATTAACTTTTAAAGGGTCATACACTTGAAAATACAATACCCTTCTCTATGAAATTCTGCTTTTTGTCATCATCTGAATTGCAGGGTGAGGTAGAGCCTACATGACAAATGGCAGCCGATATGAAAGACGAATTTCAAAAGAAAATGATACAGTCGGTAGTTCACGCCAAGACTTACCTGAAGTAGGTGATCTGCAGCGGTCCTCTGAGGCATTGGACCCATCGTTGGAATCACAAGTCGCTGCAGGAGCCACAGAAATTGTAATTAAGAGTCAGACAGGATTACGCTGCAGTTAATTCCTATTGCACATGTAGTAACAATAACAGCTCAAGTATTACAAAGGCAATCATACAACGAGGTAATCATTCAATTTAGCAAGTAAGCTCTGCTTCAGTTTACAAATCTACCACAAGTGAGCTCACTAAATGCATCAGTATTGGCTGTCTAGTAGTCAAATCATAGGTGTATACTTTAAAGATACTCTCTCTCTCAAGTCTGAAATTTGACTCCATCCTCACTGGAAATGTCAAAGAAAAGTCTGTACTGAGCTTTGGAGATTTGGGGTGCTATAATAAAACCAGAGAATGTATCTCTATGTGATAAAAGAAAAGGCTTAGAGGAGAACAATGACAATGTGGGTAGGGGAGAGAAAAAAATCTGACACAACAGGACTTACTGAAGTGAGATGAGCGTAGTTTTTTCATAGACTCAGAATACAAGAAAGAAAGTCTGGACATGCAAGACGTCACAGTTGGAATGTCTTTACCAAATCACAGAGAGAGATCAACAGTAAAAACAGTGAGACAGAAAAATGCCTGAAAATCTAACTGCAAAACAGAAGAAAATGTGAAGTCTCAGCTGCTTGCTGCTGAATTTCTATTTGATTCACTGTTAAAACAGTATATGTTTCCAATAGTGTTCTTGCAATTTGCATAAATTAAAGACTGCTTTTAAAAGGCAACCAAACAAAATGCAGATAAGAGTCCTGCATCTAGCATCAAGCGACTGAGACTAAAAAGAATGAAGACAAACAGTGACTGACAGGATGATTAGGCAAAGAGAGAAAAACACAATAGAAGACATGACAGAAACAGCAAGGCTGAAACAAGTAAACAAGGTTTATGTATTGTTTTGTCAGTAAACAGAATCAAAAGGCAGTGCTATTACAGCAGAGCGGCTCTGCTCAGCTACAGCATCCATTCTAACATGCATGCTCCACTGTCTTTGCTCCTTCCAACTGAACAGATGGAGAATCCGCCAGCGATGCCCCCTGTTGAGGGAGAGGAGCTACTGCAGGGGGCGGTGCTCACAGTGCGAAGTCAGGGCAGCTGCCAAGTGTCAGCTCTGCCTCCCTAACCCACCTCCAACAGCCTCCAAAAGTGTTCAGCAAAAAATAAAGGAATACAAGGAGCGTAGCAAATTATTTACTGTATTTCAGTGAGATAAATGTTATCCAGGGTGACAAGTTCAGCAGAACACAGAGAGAAATCAACAGAAAGAGTGTTTAATTGGTTGAGTGCAGCTCACCTCCGGAAGGCTTTGCTTTACGTGGGGAGCGAGGCTGCCTCTGATAGGGGTCAGATGGGCTGTACAGCTCTGATGTGCCCATATTGAAAAGCAGGGTTTTCTGGAGGTAGTCCACCACAGCCAGACCGTTACTGTTTCCAAACACCACACTGAAAGACAGAAAGGTCAAAGAATGCAGTGGAACTCCAAATTATGATTTAGGCAGGCTTTATTTACTTTTGCACTTGGTTGAAAATGCTTGGTTACAGTGTGCTTTGAGACAGGATATAATTACGATTTCTTTACCCACACAAATTGAGCACAAAAAAGGATACCGAGCTATGAAGACTAGTGAGAGCCCAAAGTGATGTGACCTCATGTCAAAAGCATCAGCTGTATTGAACATAAGAGACTTACAGGCCATAGGAAGAATTGATTGCCAGGCTGGTGATCTGCTGAGGTGGCTCCCCACTCACCCACACCAGCTGGATCACCAGTTCCACCTGGTTGCCCGGAGACTGCTTCAGTGGGGAGCTCCGCACCCTGCATCAAACACACAGCAGGATACGACAGCAGGCTGCAGTTTACACTGGAATAAATTATCATCTATGGGCAAGCTTCACTCTGGATCATCATTTTTATTGCTATTATTATTATTATTATTACTTTAAAAGCATTTTATTAAGAGGATTCTTTTTTTCTTGTGTTTTTCATCTCTTCTGTGACAGCCTGCTTCACAAAAACAGAAGCCAAGGCAAAATTAAAGAAATTCCATACTGTAGACATGGTATATTGTCTCGGGGGCCATCAGAGGAGTTGCTCCCTGTTGATGGCTGAGTGGGAAGCTCACTCTCCTGAGGGCTGGAGGAAGCTCCCGGGGTTGGCAGGGTGGGGGTCTGCTCTCCTCCTGGGTCAGGAGAGTCCACTTCGCTAAACTCACACTGCATTCGCACCTCCAAGAGCTAAACAAGAAATAAAAAGACAAAAAAAAAAAAAAAAAAAAAAAAAAAAAAAAGGCTTGTTCTTGTAAATGTTTTTCGACTATTATCCTATTATCTATCCATCCTGACCTTAGGAATAATTTACCCATTCACTCTGTCCATTTATTATGCCCCAAGCAATTTACCTGAACAACTTCAGTGGTAATTTCTTGTTTGCTGAACCTATAGACAATAACATGAGCTGATACTCCAGCCACGCACAGCATCCGGCTCTCGGGACACCAGGACAAGGTCTGGATGGCAAATGGGTCCTCATCTACTATATCTGTGTTTGGCTTCTCCTCCTTTCCACGAGCCCTCTCAAACACCTTGGCAGTCTTCAGCTTGTACAGCACTTGAAGCATTACTGTGGAAGGAAAATAAGGACATGATGATTCACTGCGATCAGTGCACTCTCGATAGCACAGGTTACAACAGGAATCGAGGTGGTGGTGATTAATATTGTTCTTTCAAGGAGCACTACGTTCAAAATCCAAGCAACTAGAATTAGAGATGGGAATTAGTTTGTGAACAAAGAAACCCAGAACATCAGTGACGTAGCAGCTCATCCGGCTCGAAATCCATCAGAATTCACAGGTTATTGTAATGTGTGAAGTACAGAAAGAAAGTGATAAGTTTTCTTGTCATTGGTGTGTTATATTGCACAAACTAATGAGAATTGCAAACAGTAATTTCTAGGACAAAATAATGTAGTTCAACACCAAATAGAAGTGTCTGGGTTCAGTAGCATTATAACTACAGGGTCAGTCGTAACTATGGCCATAAAAAGTCTTAAAATATGTGCACACTTCAGTATGTCGTAGTAACAGTAACCATATAACCAATGGGAACCATCAACCAATAGGACCACTTGATTTTTAAAGTTTTTAATTTAGTGCATGAATACATCTCCTTGGAAGGAAAATTAAAGATAAAGACATGCAAGGATGAACTTTTTGTAGTAAGTAATATACTGCTCTTAACAACAAAATACTCACGTGCAGAAGCATCCCAGAATTTGATTGACCCATCAGCATGTCTATTATAGCAGGGGATAGACAGAATAAAAACAAAACAATTAAACATTTATTACTGAACAAGACCTGTGCACATCTTAAAATAAGTAAGCACGACTCATTATATTATTACTTTATTCAATCAATACAGACCCTGTGATTATAATCTCAGGGTAACTCTGTGTGCCTTGGCCCCAGTTTCCCCCACTAATGGGCCATTCCTGTTAAAAACAAATAAACAAAAATGAAGCTTCTGTCTGCGGTGAAGTCAAATGCTCATGTAAAATTCACACAGACAACACAACTGAGTCATTTACCTTCTTACTGTAACCTTGCCTCTTTTGCCGACAGCCGACAGAGTAAAGTGCAGGAATAAGTTCAGCAGGACAGTCAGCAAAATACTCACAGCAGGTCACCGGTGACTCGTGGATAGTCAGAGGATAAGGGTTTTCAAATATGGGATACCTGTCACGATAATCAGTCACATGTTTACACTAAATATTATACAGCATTATGCTACATGTTCTGATCTGTATGTCAAACTTATAGCTGCGATAATAAATGTTAACAAAAGATGCTAGATTTTGTGTAATGTATTCACCAAAGTTTGAAATTTTAATAAAGTTTATTACTCTGTATATTAATATAGCGTACTTTAGAGTGGGCAATGTGGCCATTTGGTGTAGAATCTAGATGCACAATGTAAAATATCCATGTTTTTTGATGCAATATAATTATTAATACAACCACAGCTAGAAAGTTGAATATTTACCCAATCTGTCCGAGGTCTATTACAACTAAATCTTTCTCAAGAAGGACCACCACAGCATAAGGCTCCTGAAAGTCTAGAAAACAAATCGGCAGAAAATTTACATGGATAATGGCATCGTTTCAGTTGGTAACTGCATATGCTGTTCTGACTAGTGTCACAGCTCACCATTTGGATATGGAGTTTCACACAGCGTTAGGAAATCCACAATCGGGTAGTCCATCTCCAGAACAGCAGTGCTCTTTCCGTGCATCACAGTAAGACAGGCTCTCCTCCCCACTGTATCGTAAGACAGACCTCCAGACAGCACCATGAATGGGTCCCTGGGTTTAACAAACACACATATTTTAATAGCTTCTTCAATAAAATTGAATTAGTTGTGGCAGATGAAAAATTACCAGGTGTACTCAGCGGTAAATGGGTAAAGAGGGACACCAAATTTTACTGTGGTGCTTTCTCTGGGGACTTTTTGGCCCGATTTTGATAGAACCTGTGCTGGGAGGAGCCTACTTTTTAATCATTATTAAAACTATATTAATCCCCGTCCTCAAACGCCTGAGAAAAATGTATTAGATCACTTTCAATGAAATGTTGGCCATTTAGTTAATGGCTTTGACATAAGAGCATCTCTTCAGATGCTGCCAGCTGTGTCAAAAATCATTATATTTAACAAGTATCATGAGACTGTTGCCTTGTCTAATTACTTATTAGACAGGGCTTTTTCATCAGCATAAGGACGCTGTCAAGAAGACTAATCTGTTACATATTCAGAATAACAGGAAAGGACATTTTGAGTACAGGATATGGTTTCAAACTAGCGTCCGTTAAGACACAGGATGGGTGGGAACTACCATCACACTCACCCAGCCCTTGTTGTTTTGTATTCCACTTTCAGGATAGGCTTGCATGGTTCTGGCTTTTTTCCATCCTTAGGCTGCTTTCCTATTGGATTTCAAGATGCCAAAAAAACAAAACAAAACAAATCCCCGAAACAAAAACTCATTATATTTTACATTGCAGGAATACAGTACATATGGTGCATATGTGAACATATGGACATGTCGGCATCCATCTGTTACACATGTCAGGTCTCAAAGACTGGCGGGACTACACTTTATTTAAAGGCCTATATATAGTTTTTCCATTAATCATGCCTCTGTGAATATAAACAATACAAGTGTGTGTATACAACAGCTCCTACCATGTGGTGTGATGATCTGTGCGGGCTTGGCTGGGGTTCGTACATTCCACGTGGTCAAAGTGCCATCGGAGTGGCTGCAAACAAACTGTTTGCCCTCATGGTGCCAGGCGACTGAGTGGATTGCCTGAGAAACCACGGTAGCCGTTTAACAGAGTGTGATACATAATGTACAAGTAACATATGTTTGACAGTTCAGAATAGCAAAGTAACTCTACATCATTGGGGAAATCAGGGTTTGTCTCAACAAAGGTGATACTTGTCCACGGATAGTTTGGGTCCCTTCAAAAATTCATGAGTAACTAGCAAAATACATGATAATGTTATTTTGAGCTGTTTTCCATTCTCTTAAAATGAAAGAAACCTAAACGTCCATTTCATGTGTCATTATAAAACTTCATGTGTTAACTGATTTACAAAGAAACCCAACAAGACCAAACATGTTTCTCAGACAACAGTGAGGAACACCAGACAAACTAGTTTCCTCACAAGAACTGGAACAAAGGAAAACAATGCCTTACCTCATCATAATTGTAGCGGTAGTCAGCTTTTTTGCACTTCAAATCCCACAGCACTACTATCCCAGACTCAAATCCAATCAGAAGCTGAAATAACAAGAGAAGCAAAGCAAGTAAGGCTCAGCTGACTGCTGTTAAACTACATTCTGCACAAAACTGGTTCATAATGAATTCACTTTATGAATGTATGACAGTTATTTATTTTACATTCCCTAGTAGACTTTTATGACATTGCTTAAGATGGCATAAGATGCAATATTCTGACATTTACACACTGTAAGAAGCAACTAAGTTTTCACTTACTATGCAATCATGTAAACACTAGAGTAGCTTATAACTATTTTTTCAATAGTTAGGAATTTCCTTGTGAGAACAGGCTAAAAGATACGCATAAACCCTTTGAAATGGCCTGTAAGAGGCAAATAGAAGGGTCTGCATACGAGCGTAGGTGTTTTTGCATTTTTGGCTCTATATGATGTGAGAAAGGATATCCTTAATATGGTCACCTCAGACGAATATTGTCTGCTGTTCAAACTGTGTTTGCAGGGGGCAGGCCAATAGAAAGACAGCTGGCTTAAATTGAGGCTTGTTCAAGACAGTGAATGAAATGAGGGGGCGCACCAAGATGATCATTTTCACCTCTAAATAACGCAGAGCTACTCCAAAAGAACTTAACAGTGAGATTCCAGAAATAAAAATCCAATTCATATGCTTCATAGGTATGAGCTATAATACTCTGTGTATTTATTTCTTTTAACAAAAGTGCAATTTATTTGCAGTGTCCCGGAAAAGCACTACTCTAACAACAAACTTAAATTTCAGCAAATGCCCAACTGGTGATAGCAGTAACATGAATTCCTGTGCCAAATTGTCTACCAGCAACTAGTAGCAAATTATAATAGTCAACCCAAATGCTCCTAGTTGTTGTTGTCGCTGCCTTTTTTACAGTCACAGTGGTAGCCTACTCTGCGCCATCACTGCAGACTGTCCTATCTTTAGCTCTAGGAAAACAGTAACTGCTAGTTGAGGTAAAACATCATTACCTATGATCCAAAGCAGGAGTGTCCCCTGCAATCCATCTTTATCTAACTGATTATCTCCAGTTCACTTAATCACTTAAGTGGAACTTTAACTTTCTTGAATTAAAAGCAAGCCTATATTTCTTTTAAAAGACATGAACTTTTACATTATATAACTGAACAGTCTCTGAGATCCAACTAAAAATCATTTCCAGCTCTGCTTCTCCACATAACATCATCAGATGACGTACAATTGTTTATCTTCTCTATAGGCAATGTAATGTTCAGCTATCAGTTACCTTGCCCTCATCCATGGGGTTATCACTGATGTGCACAACAGGCCCTGGGTGTGTCTTGGTGGATCTGTCAGAGAAAGAAAGAAATGGGAGACAGTCCAAGTCAATTTAGGTATATTTGCCACTGATGAGTAAAATGTATCTGATAAATATAGTGATACAGTGGAGCTTTTAGAGGGCGGTAAGATAGAGGCAATTAGGAAAGACATCCAAAATGTAAGCCCCAATCTTTGGTCTTGCACAGAGAAAAAAAGGACAAGATAATAAGATGAAAATGTGCATCAGCGCACCAGAGGGGAGGAAAAAAAAAATAAAAAATAGCCATGACATATGAGAGAGACAAACAGCGAGGGAGAGGGAGAGTAGGGTCACATGAGGGTCTATGAGAGATTATAGTGTTTCAAGACAGGATCACCGTGGCAACAGAGCAAGGGGCATGGAGGAAGTGAAGGTCTGGCCTAAAGAAAGTGTTGCTGCCTCTGAGTGTGGTCTGGCTCCAGCGGCTAATGATCTCATTGCTGCTGCTGATGAGTCGATACAGTCAGTGATGTCGCAGTGAATAAAAGGAAGGGATGGAGCGGAATATGAACTCCAGCCGGTAATCACCACATTGTGATACACCCGCACCACAAACACCAGGCTTAATAACCAGTTCTCATGTTTGTGAACTGGATTTTATTGTAATAAAGATTATTTTAACCTAGACTGTTAACTGACGGAATCGTCGGTAAACATTACTTTAAATTAACTAGTTAAAACTGAGTTTCATTTCCAGCATAACACCAGATATGATCATTAGCGCCATACACAGCGTTTCTATCCACTGTAGGAGAGTCCACGAGTTTCCAAAGGCAACAAGCTATGAAGCAGAGCGTGGAAAAGACGATTCTATCAGAGGTTCTACAAAGACATAACTGAATATTTCGCTTTAGATTTCACACCACATCGTTTCTTTTCATCTTCAAAATCAAGACAAGCTAAATCATTTCCCCATCTCCACTTCCTGCATCTGACACATTTATCTAAGAGGACGGCATACTTTGCTCTGACACTTTCAACTCCAGGATCTAAAAGAGCAATTTATCCGATTTCACCAGCAGCCTCATACACACGCACACCTTTATGCAACCAATTTTAGCTGCCAGTCACTTTCTAAAATAATCTTTTTTAGCTCGCTGGTGGGCACATGGAAAATAAAATTGCTTGGAAAAACTTCTACTGACTAAAGTTTTCATTTAGAGAAAAATAGTAATTTCACTACCCCTTTTAAGCCCCAATCAAGGGCTCAGAATGGGCAAATTTTGTGGTAGACATGTAACCAGTCCTTTTAAGACATGTACTTCTTTCTGTTAATCTGAATGACCTGAGTTCATGTATCAATGTGTACTTTGATCACTTCACAGCGAGTCATGACAGCAATCTTACTAGATTGTACCAGTAACATTTTGGTATCACTTTGCAAACCACCCAATTCGGAATACATTCAGTTACTTTAAGAGTATCAACGGTATATTAACATTATATTAAAAAAAACAAAAACTTCTGGCACCTGCATTTAGTCTCACTTTGCTCAAACTAATCTCACAGCCTCAAAGCGACTTCTTTATGTTGTCCCGACTCAAAACAGTTTTATGACACTGCTTGCTAATGAGATTTGAGGTTAACAGTTCGTTTTTTTTCGTTTCAGCCATTTCTAGAAGTCGGTCTTCTGTGTTCCTAACATGCATGAAATGTCAGACAGCACAACAGCAGTAATTTCATCATTTGCTTGTAATGAATTGTCCCCAATACATTTTACTGAGGCGTGCATGAATGAGGTCCATGAAATGATCAAAGTACCTATATAACACACTATATGAACAAAAGTAATAATTCACTGCCTAATCTTTAATTTCAGGTGTATTCCTACTGCCACAGGTGTATTAAATCAAGCATCTATCCATACAGTCTGCCTTTACAAATATTTGTCAAATAATGGCTAATT
Organism: Aulonocara sp. 'chitande type north' Nkhata Bay; assembly: GCF_057382095.1. Lineage (NCBI taxonomy): Eukaryota > Metazoa > Chordata > Actinopteri > Cichliformes > Cichlidae > Aulonocara > Aulonocara sp. 'chitande type north' Nkhata Bay. The sequence continues at coordinate 20,798,092 of NC_141362.1, forward strand.
CCAAAGAGCTCTCTGAATACCAATGTGGTACTATAATAAGATGCCGCTGTTGCAACAACTTTGTGAAATTACTTCCCTCCTGGATATTCCACAATCAACTGTAAGTGGTATTGCAAATTGGAAGTGTTTAGGAACCACAGTAACTCAGCCACGCAGAGGCAAACCACACAAAGTTACAGAACTGCGTTGCGTTGAGGCGCATAGAGTGTAAAATTGTCCAATGGATTGCCGAGTCAATATTCACAAAGCTCCAAACATCATCTTGAATTATCATCAGCACTAAACATGTGTGCTGGGATCTTCGTGGCATGGTTTTTCGTAGTGGAGCAGCTCCAGTAGGTATAATGTGCAGGTGGTCTGGTACTTTCATCTACACAGTGTAGGTGGCATTGAAAGACACAGACTTAATGTCTTTTACAGAACTGTTAAATGTTGCACAGTTATAATGGCTCAGTCTGTACTAATGGGAATGCTGGAGGGATGACCCAAACGACTGAATTCCTAAACTTTATCTAGCAAAATAACTTTGCTAGATATTGCAAGTATGAAGAGCGCGTCGACCTGCCAGTGCTGCCCTGTTTGACCAGAAATTATTTTTATTATCACTTGTTAAATTATGTATCAAGTAAATAATCCACCATTTAGCAAAGCTGTTTAAAAATGATCACTTTAAATTCCTGTGTGCTGGGAAAACCTGTATTCGATACACGAAAATGCTATCATAACCAGAAAAGATACTGATAGTGATTTTATCCACCTCGATCATACACCTGCATGTGACATTAAATGGGAACCCCTCAGAAGATGCAGGATGTGATGTAAAATTCCTTGCAAACTTTACAGTGGGTGTTTACACGAGGGAGTGGGTGACACAGGATGGGTCACTGGGGTTATGAAGTGGGCACTTCCTATCAGAGATGTTTGCTGCCAGATTTAACAGAACACCTCCAGAAGTCTCAACTGCAAGTCCTGGCATGGCACAATCACCACCTCCATACCGCCCTCATACCGATCAGAGCTACAGTATTCTCAGCTTACAGGACTAACTGTTTCTGCAAGTGCCGGCAACCGCATTCCTTTGCAATTTTGAATTTCCTGGTCGAGTGTCAGCTGCACAAAGAAGATATGCAAATAGTGAGTGAGTAATGGGAGGAGGGGTGTAGTTGTGAAATACAGACTCACAGTTCGATGGCTTTGTTCCACATAATAACGTAGCCTGAGAGAGTGAAGGACTCCACGTTGACAATGTGGATGTTTCCTCTTTCTGTGCCGATGTACAGCCATTTGCTCTGGAAGGGCAGGTGGCAGTATGTGATTCTGGAAGAGATCAAGATCCATCACAACCAGGCTTTTTATTATCTCATGACTCAGTTGGCATCAGACGGTTACCCTTGTCCCTAATCACGCTGGTCCAACTGGAAGAAGAAGCAAGTGAGTAAGATTTAATTACAAAGGCCTTGCACTGTGTCACACTAATGAAGCCAGACTATATATAGATCAGTTGGGGGGAACAGCAGAGTAAATACTGTTGCCTATTCTCAACTGGGTGAAAGAAGAATCCAGTCATACACAACATTTACTATCTGAAATAGAATGAACCTGCAAAAATGTTTTGTCTTTTGCTATTAGTCTGTACCTTAATTGTGATTTTTTTTTTCCAGAGGAAATCTGGAGTCATTTTTAAATGAACTTGGAAATACTGACTTAACAAAAAGTGTGGAGTTTCTTTTAACAGACCTGATGGTTTAAACCATCAAGATGCTGCAAAATATCTGTAGCAACTGTTAAATGAAAGGAAAAGTAGCACACAGTCAAAATATACTGCCATTTAAGTCAGTTTACTGCTCATTTTTGTCTTGCCATTTCAGTGCAAATATGTCCCACTGGATTATAGAATACAATAACTTTATTATCAACATCAATGGAAAATTGTCTTCGGTTTACTAAGCAATAAACAAAATGAATCAAATCCCTTCACATCAACCCACATTCATACATACACGCATATAAAACTTCAACATAACAACAATAAAAACACATCACAGCATCTCATTATTCAGTATACCGATTGGCTCTTGGCACAAATGATCCCTTATATACTGCGGTGAACACCGGGTCAGCAGCAGATAGCCGCTCCCCTGGGTGGGATCATCTTATGTTTCCGGTGTTCCTATAGCATTATTATAATGTCCTTCTGGCCAACATAAAATTTCTGCTACATTTGAAAGAGGGTCTGAACAGAGAGAGGGAAAGAAAATCTGCAGGCCAAAAATCCAAATAATGAGCTGAGAAAAATTGCAAAGCTGGGTGATAAAAATCTGTGGGTGCCACATTCCTTCTAAAATGTAGTAATTTGATGCATTGTTAATACTGAACCATTAGTCACAGATTTTCCTTATTGGCTAAAAACAGCTGGTGCAGCCCCACAGCATGTGGCCAGCTGTGAAGGCAAATTTTGTTCACATCAGATGCAGTGTTGCAGCAAATGCAGCAGCAGACAAACAAACACATTACTGTACCTCTCCCTGTTAAACTTGAGTGAATGCAGGATAGCAGGGATTTTTTGCCTCAGGTTCCACAGGTGGATGCTGTCATCAGCTAAGGCACTCACCAGCGCCCCCTGTGGTGACGGTGATAAACAGAGCAGTTATTTGCGTTGAGAAAACATCATGTGGCTTGGCATTGACACTTTATATGGCTGTATCACAAGCATGTGATATAAAGCTCGTAGACTCTACAGTATAAAGTGTGCTGAAGTAAAATTAGCTCAAAGAGACAATATTCAAGTAAAGTCAACTGAATTGAACTGAAATGAATACAGGTTACACCACTAGCATTACTTTTAATCGATGTATAAAAGCACATTCATCAATAGATTCATGGCTGGGTGTGTGAGGAGAGGAGTGAACAGGCTGGGAGCGAAGAGGTGGTGAGGAGGAGGAGAGAGAAAATCAAACAAGGACACAAGGAACAGGTAATGACAACAAACCTCGTTGATCAGGAACTGGAGCTGGATGACAGCAGCGTTGCTCTCGTGCTGACAGTAGCACTCCACCCCTGCACGGCCAAAGCTAAAAAAGTTTGCTCAGTCAAAGAAAACTGGAAAGGTGCCAGGAAGGTTCATGCAGAAATCGAGGAAAACCTATTTTAAAAATGCTGCAACTTTTCTAATATAATTTCATACAAAAAGATGAAAGTGACAATTGCTATTTCCAGCCTTCTGTGATTTTTTCTAATCAAAGGTTCTTAAGTTCTTTGTTTGTTTTTTCTGAACTAAATGGAAGTTGACATTTTCCGCTTGCATTCCTAAAAAGGCACAGGCAAAAGCATGTAACACACTAAACTGATGAGTTATAAATAAAATCAGTGGGCCCTGTCTCCCTCATATATTCACATGCGTCAGCCAGTGTGACGGCAGCATGATTAACTTCACACTCACCTCTCTCTATTGGACTGTTAAGTTTAACTTAGAGATTCTCTGCCTGCTTAATTTGTCCATTCAGAAGCAATCAGGCTGCTCGTTCAGCTAATAAAAGACACGGGGCATCACAAATTATGAACAGTGCAAAAGTCAGACGCATTGCCACGTAAGCATCGGGGCTGTAACGCCTCAGATAAAAACCTCCAAAATACTTTCACAAGCAGCTGAATAATCACAAGAGAAATTGGGGGAAATCCTTTCAACTAGCCTCTAATCACTCTCAGAGACATATGTGCACTGAGTTGTGCATGCAAGCACAAAAGGAGGAGGAAACCACAAGAGCACTAATCATACAGCCAGTCTATGAACAGACAGACAGACCACAGAGACAAAAAAAAAGGTGCAGTGTTTCTCATACTATTAATGTTAGCATGCAAAAGAAATGCTCCAAAGACTGGCAGCTATGTCGACTAAAACCATTTTAAGGCTCAAATAGTATGATTCTGTACAGGATTAAACAAGCAAGCAGTGATCAAACAATCCCTCAGTTCCTTAAACAAACTAAGGTGGGGTTCAGGACACCATTTCAGGATGGGCTCAACAGTGGACATCAGGTCGTTATATGACAGTGGTAAACTCAGACTATTAGAGTCAAGACTTTTTTAGCTGGCGCCAGTCGAAGGCTGTGGGCAACTGACCTCACATTCACCCACGACCTTTGTGTCCAGTTTTAGCTCCTGGCATTGCAGGTTGTGTACAACATTTGTCAAAATTATTAATGGTTATCATGTTTCCATAGGTCCACAATGAACGAGGAGGAGGAGGAAGAGTCATTAAGTCCATTGCATACCCTCTGGTGATGCATAAATAAGAGCATAAGAGCAGAGAGGTAGCTGAAAAACCAAGAATGGTAATATTTAACAGTGTTTTCATCATATTTCTGTAATCCAGTGGGGGTCATTTAAGCAACCAGGCAACAGTGAACACGAAGTATGTGTTGTTTTCCAGTGATTATCAACTTTTCGCTGTAAGTATTGTAAAACTGATTCAGCTGCAATATAGGTTAATAGTACTGCTGAGCAAAGCTACTTTCTAGGCTAGCAGGAAATTACTAACACGAACCTCACAACAAGATGTTATCACTGCGGGGAGCGAGTGCATTCTTTTCTAACTTCCTGCCACACTACATGATCAAAAGCTTAGGGGCCACAGGTATAATCTACATAGTAATAGACCATCTATACAACAATACATGTTTCTCTTTATTTCTTAATTTCATTGGCAGTGTGGACACAGGAAGATGGGTCACACCACAAAACAAAAAAGCTCAAAATGCTAGTTCCTGTCTCACACTGTTGGTCATATGGTAACTTTCATATGATTTGCTTTTCTCTTAAATTAAGTAACTTCCTAAGTTGAGTAATCAGTTAGTTGATTGCAAGGTTCCAGTTTTTGAGAGGTGAAGAGTTCCTGCTGCTTCTTGTCCTGAATTAATTAACGTTTTGGACTGCAAGACAACACAGCGATGAACTGACTGGATATTAGCTTTGTCTGATTAAATAAAATGCTTTATCCGTTATTAAATAGCATTATATTTTGTAATTAAGATTTCGACTTCCTTGGCACAAAAGTGGGGAAATCAATCACACAAACAACACAAATATACAGAAAATATTGGTAATATTGGAAGTCTCTATTTGTGCGTCCTACTGAATAGATCAACTCTCTGAGCAACTGTATTGACCTGCACTTTAAGATTTCCAGTCATACTATTAAATCAAATACATTTTGAGAATTTAGAAAACCATTATCTGGTAATCAATCATGAAATCAATAGCAGCGCCGTAAGCACATCACAGGATAGCACAAGTCACGAGTGGGAAATTCATCTTCCCAAGAGACCACATGAGAAACTGGGAATGGTGTGGAGCTGAACGCAATTCTGCTCAATATTAATTTTATCTCTTTATAAGCTGCTGCTAGTAAGAGTAGATGTTCCAATGAGGCCCAAATTGTGGCCCCTTGGGAAAGTTAAAGGCCCACTCTTGACCTAAACTGACCCCTCACTGGGCCTACAAAAGAGAAATAGTTTTGAATACATACAGTGGGGCAAAAAAGTATTTAGTCAGCCACCGATTGTGCAAGTTCCCCCACCTAAAATGATGACAGAGGTCAGTAATTTGCACCAGAGGTACACTTCAACTGTGAGAGACAGAATGTGAAAAAAAAATCCATGAATCCACATGGTAGGATTTGTAAAGAATTTATTCGTAAATCAGGGTGGAAAATAAGTATTTGGTCAATAAGAAAAATACAACTCAATACTTTGTAACATAACCTTTGTTGGCAATAACAGAGGTCAAACGTTTACTATAGGTCTTTACCAGGTTTGCACACACAGTAGCTGGTATTTTGGCCCATTCCTCCATGCAGATCTTCTCGAGAGCAGTGATGTTTTGGGGCTGTCGCCGAGCAACACGGACTTTCAACTCCCGCCACAGATTTTCTATGGGGTTGAGGTCTGGAGACTGGCTAGGCCACTCCAGGACTTTCAAATGCTTCTTACGGAGCCACTCCTTTGTTGCCCGGGCGGTGTGTTTTGGATCATTGTCATGTTGGAAGACCCAGCCTCGTTTCATCTTCAAAGTTCTCACTGATGGAAGGAGGTTTTGGCTCAAAATCTCACGATACATGGCCCCATTCATTCTGTCCTTAACACGGATCAGTCGTCCTGTCCCCTTGGCAGAAAAACAGCCCCATAGCATGATGTTTCCACCCCCATGCTTCACAGTAGGTATGGTGTTCTTGGGATGCAACTCAGTATTCTTCTTCCTCCAAACACGACGAGTTGAGTTTATACCAAAAAGTTCTACTTTGGTTTCATCTGACCACATGACATTCTCCCAATCCTCTGCTGTATCATCCATGTGCTCTCTGGCAAACTTCAGACGGGCCTGGACATGCACTGGCTTCAGCAGCGGAACACGTCTGGCACTGCGGGATTTGATTCCCTGCCGTTGTAGTGTGTTACTGATGGTGACCTTTGTTACTTTGGTCCCAGCTCTCTGCAGGTCATTCACCAGGTCCCCCCGTGTGGTTCTGGGATCTTTGCTCACCGTTCTCATGATCATTTTGACCCCACGGGATGAGATCTTGCGTGGAGCCCCAGATCGTGGGAGATTATCAGTGGTCTTGTATGTCTTCCATTTTCTGATGATTGCTCCCACAGTTGATTTTTTCCACACCAAGCTGCTTGCCTATTGTAGATTCACTCTTCCCAGTCTGGTGCAGGTCTACAATACTTTTCCTGGTGTCCTTCGAAAGCTCTTTGGTCTTGGCCATGGCGGCGTTTGGGGTCTGACTGTTTGAGGCTGTGGACAGGTGTCTTTTATACAGATGATGAGTTCAAACAGGTGCCATTCATACAGGTAACGAGTGGGGGACGGATAAGCTTCTTACAGAAGACGTTACAGGTCTGTGAGAGCCAGAGATTTTCCTTGTTTGAGGTGACCAAATACTTATTTTCCACCCTAATTTACGAATAAATTCTTTACAAATCCTACCATGTGAATTCATGGATTTTTTTTTCACATTCTGTCTCTCACAGTTGAAGTGTACCTCTGGTGCAAATTACTGACCTCTGTCATCATTTTAAGTGGGGGAACTTGCACAATCGGTGGCTGACTAAATACTTTTTTGCCCCACTGTAAGCTACACCCATTAAGGTAGCTAATGTGTCTTTTTAGACTACTGTTGCTGCTAACTGCACCAAACATTAAATTTAAACAAAACTATGGGTGTCTCACTCAAAGCCACTGGGGTTAACTTTTCTGACGAAAACCCTGCAGATGCATTTTTTTTACCCATGTATGAAAGGAAAGCACACTTTAGTCCTAATGTCACAAAGTTTGACATATCACAGCAGATGCCAAATAATTTGCTCTCGTAACCTTCTTAAGGATATCCCCCCATGTCCCTAAAAACATCACACACTTCAGTCATACCCTATGAACGTCAACACTTCCCTGTTCGGTAAACCACTGTGGTTCACCGCAGCATTTCAACATCAGCAGGTTTTCTCACAAAGTCAACAGATGATACGCATGACAGGAAGTTCTCTTTCATGCTAGTTTACCAATAGAAGACTGATAATGTCTTTAGTAGTCTTTCTACAAGTGCAGATATTAATACCAAAAAAGAAGGAACTACAGCGTAGTGAAGCAGGTACAGCATTTCTACTCTGAAAACCTTCAAAAACAAATTCTGACTTCTACCACGATCAGACCAGCCTTTACCTAATAAAATACTGATTTTGCAAAAAGTTAAAATTAATATATTTATATTGGGTTCACTAATTAAAGTATGCAGGGAGAAAACACAGCTTCAAATGTTAGGTTTTTCCTGCTCATCACCCTGTATAATGTTAGTGAGTGAGTATATCCCTAATGTGGTCATCTAAGGAAGTCATCCATGTCTACACAGCACAGAAGAACCACCCACCTGCTGTTCAAACATTCTGTTTGCCAAGTGCAACCAGTCAGAGGAGAGCTGGCTTGTCTATACATGTGTGCTTTTACACTAATGACACACATCAAATGAAAAAGCCGGTATCAAACCAGGGACCTCTTATGCTTATAGCATCGGCAACCAAACAAAATATATCCCAAGTACTCAGCTATTGGATCAACCATGATGTCTAGTTTTTAAAAAAGTTCAAGATGTGTACGGTCACCGCACACAAAGATTATCTGCATGTGCTTAAACACGAGATGTGATGGTTTTATAATTGCCAAAACTGCACTGGAAAGAGCACGGAAATGTCTAGAGTTACACACTGATTAAAACGCTGTAGTAGAGGCAGATCTTGTAAAAGCAGACATTTATTGCTTGTAGACACCTCATTGAACTTATGTCTACTGAGCTGTGGCAGCAGTTCCAAACTCCAGGGGCAGTGAGGTGGATCGATACAGACCATCTTTTGATAAATGGACCAATTGCCTGAATGACAGTAATCCCATCAGCTCCACCTTGCACATTAGGACAACATGGAAGCAGTGTATGTTCTGTGGGAGTAGCCCTGTGAAAAAACAGCATGCCCTCTTAATCTAGAGAGTGGATAATGATGAGGACAAAGCCACTTAATGAAAATCTAAACAAGGCAGGTGGGCTTCTTAAGCAGGATACCAGCACAAAGGGAAACCCTGAGCTGATACACTAATAGGTCAGCCCTGAAGGCGTAACCTGGATATGAGTAGACTATCACATGCAGTGTTTAATAGCCTGGAATCCAGGGGCAGTTCTGCTGCTGTGAGTCACGGATGTTAGCTGTAAAAGCAAATTTTTATCCTTCAAAACAAAGAAATACGAAACTGACTTCCAACTGCCTGAGGGGCCACACAGCACTGTGGCAGCTTGATTGTGTGTGCATGTCGTGCAAGTCCAGTTATGTTTACAGCACATATGAAGTGGCATCCTGGCACTGACTGGGCAGCACAGTTGATGAGGTTGGCTCCTCGGCATATGGCAGAGGAGCTGTTCATGCTACTGCAGAGATACCACTAATGAGCCTGGGTGCTCCAGGAGAAGGAGGCTGCTGGTTGCACAGAAACACATCCTAAGCCTAAGAACTCAGATTCCTTTAGCTTGTTTTGGAGATTCTTTTTTTTGTAGCGTTGGATGACAATAGACAGAAAGGATCATTTACTCTGTGAACTCCCGTGCCTTTGTGGAATGCTGAATGGCAACTTAAGTGGAAAAATGTTCCTGGAAATGATTCCAGGAACTTGGACACGGATTTACTTTCCTTACACATGTGTGCCACGACTGTGTGGGTGAGAGTGTTTTTTTGGGGTTTTTTTTAAAAAGTAAACCTTTACTTTCCTTGCATGACTCTTCACATGGGAAAAAGGATACAGCCTCAAAGCTCCAGTCTGAGTCCCAATGGCCAAGATTTTCTGTACGGGGTCAAAAGCCATTGAGGATGGTTGATATGGAAAGCCATGACGCACAGTCTGCAGGAAAAAAAGAAGAAGCAGAATTTACATTAGACCTTAAGCCAGCTATTCGATCATCTCCTACACAGTCAAGCTGACATTAAAAAATTATAGTCTCCAAGAAATGCAATCCATCAATGTGGAAAATGTGCTCTATTATCAAAAGAAATTAGATAAAGCATAAACATTATTGAAATATCTTTCTCATGGCTACTTGATATCTGTGAAGTATTAATTTTGGAAAACAACAGTAAAACTCAATATGACAACCTTGAGCTGGACTTTTATTGTCAGAATCTTGCAGTAGCTTATCCTCCAAATTATTATCATCATCAGGCATCTATAACCCAATTGTTTCAGGTTGGAAACGTTGCTCAATCATCCATAAGCTCTCTGCAGCCTGCAGCAGGATTACATAACAGGTAATGCCATGGCCCTGTAACCCGGGGACCTGACCTGTTCTGCTCCCAGCTGGAGTTGAAGCTGGTGGGCGAAACCTTTCCAGGCAGCCCTAACAGTCTGCATTACTAAACCGTGCATGATTAAAAAACAAGGCTGGGGAGCTCTTGTGTAGTGACCTGTGAGGTTATGATTTAAATGATCAGTTTTATTTATTTATTTTGCCAAAGCTGTTCACTCACATGCTCTTATGCACTGTACCCACAAAGATTATGCTCTGAAGCGATTGCTGCACTCGTGGATGGTGGTGGCTTAGTATAAAAATCCAAGTAGAAGTTTAGCTGAAGGTAAGAGAGGTGCTGGATATTTACTAGAGTTGGAGTTTTTGCAATAAAAAGTGTTCTTCTCACCACCTTTGAAACATAACATGGGAAATTTGCAGTGGATCCACTATTATTATGATAAACGAAATACAGGCTGCAGATGTTGCCCTCAACAACTCGCATTAAAACCCACGTTAGACCTGCACCTCCAGCATGAATAGAAGTGAGCAATGTCCAAATGGGGTGGGTGAGTGTTGTGTTGTAATTTTATGATATTTTACAGTGACGAAAATACAGTTTCAAAGATTCAGAGCAATGCAAACAGCCCACTATGGACTACATCAAGGCAGGGCTGGCTAAAATAGACTAAAAATAATTACATATAAATAAATCACATTGTAGTGTTCAAGTGTGTGACTTTAAATCTGGTGTGTGTACATTCAAGTGGTTTCCATCCTAAATAATGAAATTAATATCCAGAAATAAAAGCAGTCAGCGTTTTTTCTTTTCTTTTTTTGTGTCACGCTGCTGTCATCTGACTGTCAGTTCGTTAATGTTAGCTGTTATTAACGGAAACCCACCTTGCAAAGCTGAAAATGCTCCGACTGTAAAGTCTCCTGGACAACATCGTTTTCCCTGTGAGTACCCGGCTGAGCAGTTGCGGAGGAGGAGGAAGAAGCCGCTGTCAAGCCGTCCAGCACCTTCCGAATATTAAACTTCTTCATTTTCCTCCGGTACACAAGCGACGGTTCAGAAAACAGATCAAGCGAGCTACCATAAATTGGATACAGAGAAGGGGGTAGCTGCTAGCTAGTTAGCCGAAATAACGCACAGTTAATACCTTTCTGTATACATCTCACATGTTACGGAGGGTGTTGCCAACGCATTCTCCAAAAGCGCCCGAGTCACGAACATTGGTTTAGAGAGTCCCTTCCGATAGCAGCCCTAATGCGCCATTTATATTGCCAGCTTTGGCGTTTAGTCGACCGGGATTAGTCGTTTCCGCCAGCTCCTTCCCCAACCAGGGCTCAGCGGGTAGCAAAGTGGCTACGGAAACGCAGTGAACTGCAGCGGGGATTGAGTCTGCGCTCTGCCGTCACCCGGATGCAGGACCGGTGTTACGGTGTATTCCGTGACCCGTCAGATTAGGTGACCTCGATCGGAATGTGAGCTGACAAAACGCTTTAAAACTGCTTGTGTTGTTGACACCTGCTGAGAAAAAAGAAGAGCATAAATAGGTTTACATTTATATACATATACATTATATACAGTATACATTTTGATAGCTATCATAGCAAATTAAACCAATTTAAAAGACATCAATATCCTTAAATTATTGTAAGTTTAATAGAGGGAGTGTTATTATTTCTAAACACCTATGTATGGTCATTTTGTGTGGCTCAAAATTCAATTAGAATTTTAAAAAATCCTCAAAAACAAAGTCCTTATTTTTGCCACAATCTTAACGTTTTGGGCGCTGTGAGCTCTTCAAACAATTTTTAGTTATAATTTTTTTTACATAGCAACACAAGGAATTCAGATAGCCCTGCGGCCCCCTGCTGGCTAAAGAAGAGTCCCGAGCAGCCTCAATGCTCGAGGGCTGGGAGGGAAGCAAAACCTTACCCCAGTGACACCTGTCAATCCTTTGAAGAGTGGTTTAAAAGTGCAAACAAATAACGCAGGGAGACAATGTAGCCACAAGCATCTTTTACTAACGCCCTTTCCCACTGAAACGCGATATAAGGGTACTCCTCTGGTATTCTATTCCAATCTATTGTGCATTTCTGAAAAATAGGCCGTATTTCCTCATTCCTTATGTTCCCCAAGGAAGAAGATTGAGGTTATTTTGGCTCTGCAGAGAATTGGACACAAAGCTGGAAAACCTGGTTAAATATTCACCTTTGTGATATGTCATTCTTTTAATTAGCCCATTAAAAAACTTCACATGTGGGCATATAGTTTTATTTTAACTGATTCCCCTTAAATGGTACACCTGACAAAGTCACGTGGAAGACACAAAAGACAGAAAATTGTCGAGTTAACCTAATGAGACATTAAAGCCATGGCCTTTGCAATACACGTTTAAAACGTCAGAGCCTTTTTGTAAATTCGATTTAAGACATTGTTTAGTTTTGGTTCTTTTCTGGATATAATTCTGTCAAAAGTTTTGTATTGACTTTCAATAATATATCACATACAACACTGTGCAAAAAGTCTTGAACTGCTCCTATATTTTGCTTCCAAGTAGATTTTCTTGTAAATTTTTACAATGGCTCAGACTTTCTGAATGTCAAAGCTTTGCTTTGCTGCTCTTTTGTCCATTTCCAGTCCAGTTCTTGTACCTGGCCATTTTAAGAGTGATGTAATTTTAGACTCATGAATCATTCAAGCACAAAAAAAGCATCTAACACAAGATTACAGTGTTTTGTCTACACATAATAGACTTCTAGACACTTTCTTACCTGTTGACTGTTGCAAAAACAAAACAAAACATATTGTATTCTCATTTCTTAAGCTTAATTTATTAACTCAGAATCTGTGCTGCTGTGCTTTGGATCATTGTCCTGTTACGTTACCTAATTTCAGAAAGCTTTGACTTTCAGATAGATGGTCTCACATTTGACTCCAAAATGCTTTAGTATGAAGAGGAGTTCACTCAGTGACCATCATCAGCCCACTACCACTGTGTCTGACAGTTGGCATGAGGTATTTGTACTAATATGCTGTATTATATTCAGTGTTTTAGTATTTTCTTTTTTTATACTGCTTCAGCGTTTGGTATTGATAAAGACCCCCACCTCCTACTACCATCCATACTACACCAAAGTACATGTTAATGTTACATGTTTTTCAGGTAGTCTCTGTCAAATCGTCTGTGTTTATAGAGGTAATTCCTATGAAACCTGTGAGAATGTGCTTCGCATGTATGTCTACTTCTGCATTTTGGCTTAATTCTTGTTAAATAAGGGCATGGTGTAATATGTCATGTGTTGTTTATCTGAGGTTGTACTTGCCCGACTTGAAGGACCACATTATTATTATTATTTATAATGTCCTGATATGTAAAACCTTAGAATAGAAAGAGTGAGTACTTTATTTTTATCATAACTGTATGAACTTCAATTATTCATACTGCTGGGGGAAAAAAAAGAATGCATACCAAATAATATAAATAAAAACATTTTCAGTGCAGTGTGTGGATTTGACAAACAGCACTGATCACAAAGTGGAAGAAGTTGAGTATTTGCATTTTATGCTACTTTAAATATTGCTTTTAAAAAAGTAGTAGCTTCATTGGCACTGGTTATTTTGCAGATCATTATGTAACCCAGTAGAGAAAACTACCTTTTGTTATTTTTTTCTTGTTTTCGTTTTGATTGTATAAATGTATTTTCATTATTTTATTTTGAAAAGAAACATTTATTTTGAAAAAAGGAAGTGTGATCCTCTAGCAAACTTTATTTTCTGTTGCTGGATCACAAGGGATAAATGCCTTTTTCATTGGTTGAAGGTGGTTTTAGCCCCGTCTTCCGAAACACCAGACCATCATTTCACATGAGCTAGATCTTTTCGCACGTGGAAATAGATGAGACAGGTCACGGATAGCTCGTGCGGAATTTTCTAACATTTTGGTGAGTTTAGCCCATGGGTTTGAAAAGTTAATAATGTGTTAGTCTGTTGCTAAAAGTTGTTTCTTCTGTTCATACCGATTCGCGAGTGGTAATTTGCTGTTTAAAAACGGTTGAAATGCTGTTGTGGTAGGATTTGTTTAGCATACTCGAAGGATGATTGGAAAAATGTATTATCTTGCTGGTTATACCTATTAATCATAATTTCATGGTTAAAAAGAGAACAAGAAATTCATTTGTTGTTTACATGGTTAAAATAATTTCATGTATAACGAGAGATATATTCAAAGCATGCATGTAATGTATTACAGTGGTAATGTGAAAGAAATGTGAAAAGAGATAGAGAACTAAAGCTATAGCTGTGATACAAGAGAAGAAACGGAGCTGGCTGTGTACAATAATGTTAATATTGTTGTGCAGGCTAGGTTTTTTTCCCTTGTCCGTGTGGAAGGAACTAAGATTTTGGATTCCAATGGATTCTCTCCGGATGGAGATGGCGAGCCTGAGCCCAGACTGAACTTTGCAGAGGAACTTACTCTTCTTCCTCGACGGAGACTCCCAAGTGGTAACACACAAGCCACAAACGAAAGAGAACAAGAACTAGACTAAGAATTTTTGACTTGACAAATGACCAAAGACAAAAAGACAATTGAATATTGAGCTCAAACGACTATTTTTGGGGTTATTTTTGTTTTGCCGGCTTCTTCTTCTTATTGTTATGGTTATTATCACTACTACTGTCAATGTGGAATTTGTGTCTTGTTTATTTCATTTTTGTGCAAAATAATAACTGTTGCTGCTCAAATTCCTGTCTCCAGCCATTTCATTCTGCATTCGCCTCGCTTTCTATTGTAGCCCTGCCGAACCTAGCAACTGGTCCGTAGTTTGGCTGTCCTAAACTATTTAAAATGAGTCAGTGGTTACAGTAAGTCTTGGCGAGCCAGCCAGGAGGCTTTTTCTCATGTGATTACAAGTATATAACGCACCCCAAATGGACCGTCTTGTTGAACGTGAATCTGTTAAAGTCCCAAATTCGGTGATCGTGAGCGAAATAGCTGGAGATGAGCAAATTGATGAGGTGACTGAATTCCTAAAACAGTATGGGTCAATCTCAAGAGTCTTAAAGGTAGATGATGGTAAATCTGAGTTTATCTCGAGTGTTGTTGTTGAGTACAATTCAGGTACTGCTGTTGATGCTCTTGAGCCGTTACCTTACAACCACATATCCGATAGCGGGGTTAAGTATAGAATACAGTCTCTTGCAAGCGTATACACGCGATGTGTGGGGAATGATACAACCAAGTCATATCTCACTGAGTTAAAAAACCTAGCCAAAATGAGCGGCCGAGGGTTTGCAGATGTTCTGAAAGACATGATGTCACAGATAGCTGAATCAATCAAAGAGCCTGAACATGATCAATCAGAGCAAATTGACTTACCTGAATCTCCCTTGGCTGAGTTTCAGCCTTCAGCTGTTGAACCCAGTGTTGATGGTGCACAGCAATCGAACCAGTCAAATCGCACTGCAAGAAACCCAGCTTATAGTGTACCCACCATACCTGCACCTGATTTAAACCCTCCTGAGGTGCAGCGTGTAGTAGTTGAGCACATTGTGAGAAGAGATGATCATTCAGTGCAACATTTTTCACAAAAACTCAGAGCTTTTTCTGGCAAGGACCCCCGGCCAACCTATGAGCCAGATTATGATACTTGGCGTTCCAGTGCTGAACTAATCTTGAGTGACACTTCCATGTCGCAACTGCAACAATCGCGAAAGATTCTTGAGTCTCTCTTACCCCCGGCAGCTGACGTAGTTAAGCACTTGAACCCAGACAGCTCACCTGCAGACTACCTTCAAATGTTGGATTCTGCCTATGGGACAGTTCAAGATGGTGGAGAGCTTTACGCCAAATTTCTTGACACCTTCCAAAATCCAGGTGAGAAACCGTCGTCATACGTACAACGCCTTCAGGTAGCTTTAACTCACACTGTAAAACGGGGTGGTGCTTTAAGCAATGATGTTGACAGACTCCTTGTCACGCAGTTCTGTCGTGGTTGCTGGGATGATTCCCTTTTAAATGCACTTCAACTAAAACAAAAACGGATAAACCCCCCATCTTTTCCTGAGTTGCTTCTCTTATTACGCACAGAAGAAGACCAAAATGCTACCAAAACAATGCGAATGAAGCAACATTTGAACATCACGAAACAAAAAGCGACATACCACCTCCAAACAGTCAAAGGCTGCTTAGACGAAAATGAAGACACAACCACCTTAAGCTCAATTAAAGAACTCTCAAAGCAAGTTGCAGAGCTCCAGGCCCAACTGGTGCAGCTGACCGCGAAATCAAAAGCGCAGAATTCCAGATATGCCTCCCATACCAAGTCTAAAGAAAACCGAAAGCCAGACAAAGTGAGCAAGGAGCCCTCAGAACGAACAGTTAAAACTCAAAGTACCCCACCCAAACCGTGGTACTGTTTCCAATGTGGAGAAGATGGCCACATCAAGCCAAACTGCGAAAATGAACCAAACCCAGCCCTAGTTGCTGAAAAGCGCAAACTGTTTAAAGAGAAACAGAGGAAATGGGAGGTTGAGAACCCTCCAGCCACTAAGGAACAGTTAAACTGAAAACAGTCTCTATTGCGGGGCAAATGGAGACTGCAGCCAGGCGATCATGTCCCACTAAGTACATGCAACATGCTAACTGTAAGCAATCTGTCACTAAGCCACAGAAGTATAGTCTGCCAAAAGGGTTGGTTGGCTCTAAATGCACAGCAGTAGTTAGCATTTCTGGCGTTAATGTAAATTGTCTCCTGGACTCAGGGTCACAAGTGACCACAGTCGCTGAGTCGTTCTACAAACAGAACTTTCCAGATCAAAATCTTAACCCACTCTATGATCTTTTGGAAGTGGAGGGTGCTGCAGGTCAGCCCGTCCCCTATTTGGGTTATATAGAGACATGCATTACTTTTCCAAAAGACTTCTTAGATGCAGAGATGGACATACCAACCTTAGCTCTTGTTGTTCCAGACACTCATCCAAACAGTCAGACCCCAGTGTTGGTGGGAACAAACACGCTTGATGTCCTTTATGAAAAATTTTTGGACCTTAAGACTTCTGACTACTTACCTAGTCCTTGCGGGTTTAGAGCCCTGTTGAAAACTCTAGAACTAAGACATACACAGAACAAAGATGGGAGCATTGGGTTAGTTACCCTGTCAGGCAAGGCTACAGTTGTAGTTCCAGCAGGCCAAACAGTAGTTTTAGAGGGATCTGCTAACGTTCATTGTACTGCAGCAGACACGTGTGCCATAGTTGAACACCCCTCTCAGTCTTCCTTGCCTGGTGGCCTTTGTGTTAAAACTTGCTTGATAACACTTCCTTCCCGAGCTCCACACAAAGTGCCTGTTATGATTACAAATGAAACAGAACAAGATGTTACTATCCCGTCTACTTGTGTCATTGCAGAGCTGGGAGCTTTCCATTGTATCATGTCCCAGCATAATGTCACCAGTGTTAATGAGTCAGCCACAAGTAAGACACCGCTGAATTTCAATTTTGGTGACTCTCCGATTCCACATGAATGGAAAGAGAGGATAACCAAGCAACTCAATGACATTCCGGAAGTATTCGCTTTTCATGATCTTGACTTTGGGTGTACGAACAAGGTGAAACATTCCATCAAGCTTAATGATCCGACTCCCTTCAAGCACCGTGCACGCCCTATACACCCTCAAGATCTTGAGGCTGTCCGGAAACACCTGCAGGAGCTGCTTGCTGCAGGTGTGATAAGAGAGTCTCAATCACCTTTCTCGTCTCCCATTGTTGTGGTGAGAAAGCGGAACAATGATGTGCGTCTATGTATAGACTTTCGCAAGCTGAACTTGCAAACAATAAAAGACTCTTACGCACTTCCAAATCTGGAAGAGACATTCTCTGCCCTTTCAGGATCCAGGTGGTTCACGGTCCTCGATCTGAAATCTGGGTATTACCAGATAGAAGTTGAGGAGGCAGACAAAGAAAAGACCGCGTTTGTGACACCGCTTGGGTTCTGGGAGTTTAACCGCATGCCGCAGGGCATAACCAACGCCCCAAGCACCTTCCAGCGGCTGATGGAGCGCTGTGTTGGTGATATGAACTTACATGAAGTGCTCGTCTTTTTAGATGATCTCATCATCTTCTCAGATAGTTTGGAAGAACACGAACGCCGACTTATGCGGGTACTCCATCGCCTTAAAGAGTATGGCCTGAAGTTATCGCTGGAAAAATGTAAATTTTTCCAAACCACAGTTCGGTATCTTGGGCATGTAATCTCTGAAAGCGGAGTTGAGACGGATCCCGAAAAGATTCAGGCCCTAAAGACCTGGCCACGGCCCAAGAATCTCAAAGAACTAAGATCTTTCCTGGGGTTCTCGGGGTACTACAGACGTTTTGTAAAAGGGTACTCGTCCATAGTACGCCCACTCAATGACCTCACTCGTGGTTACCCACCACTACGTAAGAAATCAAAGTCCAAAGAACCCAACCAGACCTACTTTGATCCCAAACTGCCATTTGAGGACCGATGGACCGCAGAGTGTCAAAAAGCTTTTGACTCCATCATTGAAAAGCTAACGTCAGCCCCCGTCTTAGGCTTTGCAGACTCGAAGCTGCCTTATGTGCTCCATACCGATGCCAGTACTACTGGCTTAGGTGCAGCACTCTACCAGGAGCAGGAGGGTCAGCTCAGAGCCATAGCTTTTGCCAGTCGTGGGTTATCAAGAAGTGAAGCACGATATCCAGCCCACAAGTTGGAATTTTTAGCACTCAAATGGGCAGTGACTGAAAAGTTTCACGATTATTTGTATGGTGGTCAGTTCACTGTGGTTACAGATAGTAACCCACTCACATACATATTGACCTCTGCTAAGTTAGATGCCACTGGCTATAGGTGGCTTGCCGCTTTATCTAACTACAACTTTAAGTTACAGTATAGAGCGGGCAAGCACAACCTAGACGCAGATGGGTTGTCTAGACGTCCTCATGGAGAACTCGTAAATGATGTCCAGTCCAGGAAAGAGCAGGAGCGTGTAAGCCAATTTGTAGAGCGTCACCTAGCTGACACTGACACCACTGACACCATAAAGCTTGTAGATAGTGATGTTGTCCAAGCAATCTGTCAAAATCACCTTGTAAAAGTCAGTGATGATTGTCAGGATAGTGGTGTTACACTTGTAGAATCGCTTACCCTCTCAGCTGACGCGATTCCAGACATCTATGTTTCAGAAGAACATCATGGCTTACCAACCATCCCTGCCTTGTCCCAATCAGAAATTAAGGATAAGCAGAGAGCAGACTCGACAATCAGCCAAGTTATCAAACAAATCGAACATGGTCAGACACCTCCACCGACTGTTAGAAAAGAACTCCCAGATCTCCCTCTTTTGCTTAGGGAACTCAATCGGTTGGAAATGCACAATGAGGTGTTATACAGAAAAAGACAAGATGGAGACCAGGTGACCCACCAGCTTGTTCTTCCTGAGGAGCTCAGAGCTTCAGTGCTCCAAAGTTTGCATGATGACATGGGCCACTTAGGTATCGACAGAACCCTTGATCTGGTCAGAACCCGATTCTATTGGCCACGCATGGCGACACAGGTTGAGCAGAAAGTGAAAACATGTGATCGTTGTATACGGAGAAAGAGTTCCCCTGAAAAAGCAGCTAGACTGGTCAACATAACAACAACCAGACCTTTAGAACTCGTCTGTATGGATTTTCTCAGTCTAGAACCAGACAGTAGCAACACACGGGATATCCTTGTGATAACCGATCATTTCACTAAGTTTGCCCTCGCGTTGCCCACCTCTAATCAAAAGTCACGAACGGTCGCCAGGTGCCTGTGGGACCAGTTCATTGTCCACTACGGCATACCTGAGCGCCTGCACAGCGATCAGGGTCCTGATTTCGAGGCAAAACTGATAAAAGATCTGTGTGAGATCTCTGGGATAAAGAAAATAAGAACTACCCCGTACCACCCACGTGGTAACCCTACTGAACGATTTAATAGAACACTACTTAGTATGTTAGGAACACTGGAATCCAAACAAAAGTCTCACTGGAAAGACTATGTTATGCCATTAGTACATGCGTACAATTGCACCCGTAGTGATGCAACAGGGTTTACACCCTACGAGTTGATGTTTGGCAGAAAACCCAGATTAGCTGTTGATCTTGCATATGGACTTCCTCTCAGCAAAGATCAAAAAGTGACACATTCGCAATATGCTGAAAGTCTCAAGAAACGGCTAGAGGAAAGCTATAGGTTAGCTTCTCAAACCGCACAAAAAGTGGCAGACAAGAATAAGGCCAGATTTGATCGCAAAATAACTGTTTCAGAACTTGAACCTGGGGACCGGGTTTTAGTTAGAAACGTGCGGCTGCGTGGCAAGCATAAACTTGCTGATAAATGGGAGGCAGACATCCATGTGGTAGTCAAACGTGCAGGCGACCTACCCGTTTATACTGTTAAACCCGAGTCCAAGCAAGGTCCCTCCCGAACTTTACACAGAGACCTGTTGCTTCCCTGCAGTTTCCTCCCGGTTGCCACCGCAGACACATCTGAGCCACAGCAGGTTCACCGTCCTAAAACGCGTCAAACTGTTGTCACAGAAAGCAATGAGGATGAAGAATCAATGGAACTTGACAATGAACTTTTCATTCAATGGGTTGATGATTCCCCATGTGAAGAAATAACCAGATTTACTACTGTACATGAATATCCAAAACCTTCTCATGAACCAGACATTACAAACTTACCTGATTGTGACCTTTCTGAAATTGCTAGCAACAAGGAGCTGAATATGGATAAAGATGCAAGCAAAGACGAACTTACCAATCATGTGCTTGTTGAAAACTTGCCAGATGGAGATGAGATTGGAATTGACGATCCTGTGGACAATGGAACGGGAACCGTATTGGATGAATCACCTGAGGATTTGGTTAAAGAACCAGGAAACCAGCCTGTTAACTCACCTGATGAGATGGACAGTTGTGATCCCATTACAACTCAACCAGTAAGACAGTCAACAAGAATCAGACATCCACCTAAAAGACTTGATTATCCTGATTTAGGAAACCCTCTAGTTACTGTTGTGAAATCACTTTTCCAGGGTTTGAGCATAGCCTTTTCTGAGTCCCTAAACAGTACAGAGGGACAGTACTGGCTACACATGCAACGAGACGTGCATGACATTTAGCTGGGGAGAGTGTAACCCAGTAGAGAAAACTACCTTTTGTTATTTTTTTCTTGTTTTCGTTTTGATTGTATAAATGTATTTTCATTATTTTATTTTGAAAAGAAACATTTATTTTGAAAAAAGGAAGTGTGATCCTCTAGCAAACTTTATTTTCTGTTGCTGGATCACAAGGGATAAATGCCTTTTTCATTGGTTGAAGGTGGTTTTAGCCCCGTCTTCCGAAACACCAGACCATCATTTCACATGAGCTAGATCTTTTCGCACGTGGAAATAGATGAGACAGGTCACGGATAGCTCGTGCGGAATTTTCTAACATTTTGGTGAGTTTAGCCCATGGGTTTGAAAAGTTAATAATGTGTTAGTCTGTTGCTAAAAGTTGTTTCTTCTGTTCATACCGATTCGCGAGTGGTAATTTGCTGTTTAAAAACGGTTGAAATGCTGTTGTGGTAGGATTTGTTTAGCATACTCGAAGGATGATTGGAAAAATGTATTATCTTGCTGGTTATACCTATTAATCATAATTTCATGGTTAAAAAGAGAACAAGAAATTCATTTGTTGTTTACATGGTTAAAATAATTTCATGTATAACGAGAGATATATTCAAAGCATGCATGTAATGTATTACAGTGGTAATGTGAAAGAAATGTGAAAAGAGATAGAGAACTAAAGCTATAGCTGTGATACAAGAGAAGAAACGGAGCTGGCTGTGTACAATAATGTTAATATTGTTGTGCAGGCTAGGTTTTTTTCCCTTGTCCGTGTGGAAGGAACTAAGATTTTGGATTCCAATGGATTCTCTCCGGATGGAGATGGCGAGCCTGAGCCCAGACTGAACTTTGCAGAGGAACTTACTCTTCTTCCTCGACGGAGACTCCCAAGTGGTAACACACAAGCCACAAACGAAAGAGAACAAGAACTAGACTAAGAATTTTTGACTTGACAAATGACCAAAGACAAAAAGACAATTGAATATTGAGCTCAAACGACTATTTTTGGGGTTATTTTTGTTTTGCCGGCTTCTTCTTATTGTTATGGTTATTATCACTACTACTGTCAATGTGGAATTTGTGTCTTGTTTATTTCATTTTTGTGCAAAATAATAACTGTTGCTGCTCAAATTCCTGTCTCCAGCCATTTCATTCTGCATTCGCCTCGCTTTCTATTGTAGCCCTGCCGAACCTAGCAACTGGTCCGTAGTTTGGCTGTCCTAAACTATTTAAAATGAGTCAGTGGTTACAATTACATGCAAAACATCTGATTAGCTTATCCTTTAAACTGCTATAGATAACACTTAAATGCTGCAAATGTAGCTACAAATTTAAAAATCTGATTCAGAAACATGATGCGATGAAGCAAAACATGTTGGTGGTTGATGGGGGAAACAGGACTGGTTCAGTACTGCCAATAACCCTTTAGAATCAGAAACAGGATTTTCAGATAGAATCAGTTTGTCTCAGCGTTGATGTGGACAGCAACACAAAAGAAAAAAACACTTTGTGTCCCTTCTCAAAGTGTCTTTGCACAGGTATATTTTGTGCACTAGATGGCGTCATCTACTAGCAAAACTATTAACCTCTAAATCTGTATTTTGTTGTGTTTGAGAACTCGCCTTGTGACAAAAATTCAGAACCATGGACAGCAACGTAAGGATTCCAGACCGTCATCATGGAGCCCCTTGATGGTTCAGGACGTGGTCAGTTTAAAGGGTATAGGTTCATTCATATTCTAGCATTTCTTTTCTTGCATTTATGGACTCGGGCACATCAACATATATAATGTAGGTGCAGGAGAATGTCTGCAAATGTCTGCTATTCAAAGACTTTTTCCACACAGGACATCATAAAATGGGTCACACAAGGCACAATGGGAGACAGTGAGAGGCACAGCAAAGCTATGCACAAAGCTTTACGCTTTATAAACCTATTCACAAGTTTGACTAAATTGAAATTGTCATGCAGTCATGAATATATGAACGAAGCTGCCAGAGAAAATGCACGCCGGAGGGCTGATAAAACAGGGCAATATCAATAATGCACAAGTGATGGGATCTGTTGCTGGGAGTGAGGCTCCCATCCATTCAAACTGTCATATTTATAAACAAGTTAAGGAGCGGGGCTTTTGTGTCCGATGTGAAAAAGTATTGGGGCCAGCATCCCTCTTTGACTTCTGAATGTAGGTCTCCAGAAACTGGGACATACATCCAAAATTAGCAGTTGTGTGTTACTTCTTCCATCGTTTTGCCTCAGGCACAATTGCCACATGAGGTAAACTACCTTGCTGGCTTTTATGCTGCAACTCCTTTGATCAGCATGTAGAGATCAGATGAATTTGTGATGGGGTTTGGATAAATATGGGAAATTATGGTGCCCATTTTTAACTTTTTAATCTATTTTGGGGGAAATTTATGGTAATGCAAATTAATGCCATGTCAACAACTGCTGATATAACAAAACATTATGTGATTATACTCCAAGGTTAAATCCATTCTCATGACACATCTGGAGAGAGTGGCTGAATTTGGACAAATGCTACTCTGAAAAGGTAACCAGCGGCAGGATGTAGAACAGTTCCCTTGCTGCACTGCAAGGACACCGAAAAGTAAAACTACAGGACAGCAAAGAACAGATTGGTGTGCAAAAATAACCTGAGCAACACAAAACATGTCAATGAGCAAGACAAGGTATCGTACATTGCACTGGTTTAAATGTCCGACTTTAAAGGCACTTTAATTTCACATTAATAGCATTAAAACAAACCACTCAATTAAAAGTTATTATTTCAAACGTATTCTGTTAAAACACCTTGTAACTGATTAAAGCATAAAATTTACAAGCCTTTAAAAAGGTCATGGTGACATGATTTAAATGAACAAACTGTCCATGAAAAAGAGGCAAGAAATATATTTGTTAAGTTGATCAACGTAGAATTATCCAGTTACTTTAGGCAGTGTAGCAATAACTAAACTAACGAAATAATGAACTTATAAGCCTGGTAACCTGTCGAGGGTGTGCGATGAATGGATGAGCTTGTCATTTACTTCCAAATGGTTTTATTTCAATCTCAGCCAGAATTTAGTGGCTGATATTTTACTTCATTGACACATACAGTCACATACACTCACTCTTCTGATATTTGTTAGATACATGCTAAATGCTCTGCTCCCAGTATAGGACACTGTGTACTCTCTGGGCATTTTCACAAATCTCTTTTCTCCACCAAAATCAGGTCATGCTGATAGCTTTTCTCTGCTTTTGGCCATATCAATCTGAGATGCCTTGCTTATGCTTGGGTCTTAGCTCATCTTACTGCAAAAGTGATTAAGAGATAATTATATGCATGGGTTGCATAACAGATGAAGGCACAGTGGAAGCTGCAATCAAATAAAGTGTCATTTGATGAGGACTATTTCATGAAATATACATTTTCGCTGTTTTTCTGCATGGGAATAAACGTTAGATAGCTTGTGGCTCCTCATCATAGTAGGTCATTCACTAGCACGTCTTGGTTGTGCAGTGAGTGTCACAGGCTTTTCCCAGCAGGATGTGTATCATGCTGATCTGTTTATTATCCTGACTGGATCAGTGGTTTATCAGAGGAATGAGCTCATTGTCTCCACAGAGGTGTTTATGAGGCAGCCCACACAGTCCATAGATTATTGAGAAAAATCAGCAAAGCAGAAATATGAATATAAAGCTACTGAAGCTTGGTGGCTTTCTGTCATAGCTTCACTGAGGCGGCTGTGGATTCATGTCCCAGCACCACAAACAGGTCAGGTTCTGTTTAACCAGCAGTAGCTTTAGTTTGGCTCTTTGTCTCAGAACAGTGATCTCCCGCAGCACAGTGACTGACTCTGACTCTCCGTGGGAGTCAGGTTCACTTTGATCCTATCCCAGTGGTGCTCTTCAGCGGACAGGCTGGTGTCACACAGCATTATTTGTTTGACAAGGAAGGCACCTGCCTCTTCAATATTTATATCTTCCTAAAAAAAAAAAGCAGGGAAGAACACGATTTAGAACATTGTGCGTGCATCCGCCGAGTTAAGTTTTTGGCTGCGTGTTTTAATATTTTAACATATTTATATGAACAGGTTATATGCAGTAGCTGCAGTGATAAAGTTCACACATGCAATAGAGCAAGTCTAATGCATGATCTCATGCAGTATGCTTACTTGCAATATGAATATTTTTAGATATAAAATCTATTAAATTAGTCAAACAGAATCCAATCCCTGAGATAATCAGTTAATGATCTGCTGAATATCCTAACGTTATTACCTCTAAACACCCAACACTGACTGTTACTGAAGGCACATATTCCCCTTCTATGGTTGCACAAACCTTAGCAGAAGTCTCAAACCAGCCCAGGAAGCTGTTGTCTTTACAAAAGCTGTCCAGAGAGGACACCAAGGCTCCATCCTTCCCCGTCAGGTCGCATTTGTTGGCCAGCAGGACAGCAGGGATCGGTTGGCCACTGTCAAGACGCACTTTGGTATCCAGGTCTTGCTTCCACTCAGAGGCAGCCTCCAGGGTGCAGCTGTTTGTAATGTCAAAGACCACTACTGCTCCCATCGCCTCTTTGTAGTACACTCTGGACATGTTCTTAAACCTCTCTTGGCCTTGAGGGATAATAAAATTATGTGTGTAATGGATCCTTTTGCTCAACTTCTAATAAAACCTGGCTGCAAGTAGGAATGTGTCTTTTTTTTCTCATGGATAGGCAGCTATTATTTCTTTTTGGTCTGAATTATCATGTCAAATCTGACTGCAACCTAAATGTTATGTAAGAACTGAGAGACTACTGATAATTTTCTGAAATAAAATCATATGTTTCCATGGACACTGGCTAGGATTAAAATTAGCTCTGAGTAAAGAATGGATCAAAAAAACAACAACACTGCAGTTTGACTTGAGTTTCCAGGCACTAAAGCATTCAGCAAATTTAAACTTAAATTTAAAAATGTGTATAAAAGTTGTGTCACCAAAAAAGAACTAAAATATAATTTCCACAGGGGAAAAAATGGATTTGGATGAATTTTAAAAAATGTGCAATTTTGGAATATTATGTGCAAATAAAATGCTTTCCTCCAGAGTTCTTGTTTATTTAAAATATATTTTAGGCAAATAAGTGTACTTTCTATCATTTTAAATGTAAATGTACACTCAGCACCCACTTCATTAAGTACACCTTGCTACTGGATTTGTGACATTTGTGACTGGAAGCAGTCGTAACAAGATGGGTTCGCTGTGGACATAAAGGGGTGGCCATGGTCAACAACAATCCTCTGTAGGCTGTGGGGTTTAAAAAATGGAACTAAGAGGCCCAAAATGTGCCAAAAAATAACCCACAGTAACCACAACCAGTCTGAATTGTTGATGAAAAGGCAGGATGGAGCCAGATTTCCAAATTCTGTACCTACCTTCCAAAGGTTGCTGAAAAAAATCAAAAGTCATCAGACCAGGAAATGTTTTTCCAATATGTCCAATTTTGGTGCGCCAGTGCAAACTGTAACTTCAGTGTTTTTACACTTCTGGTCTTCTGCTGCTAAAGCCCACCTGCTTCAAGGTTTGATGTATTGCTCATTCATTGAATATCATGGTTGTAATAAGTGGTTATTTGAGTTACTGTTGTCTTAGCTCAGAGGAGTCTGGCCTCTCTGCTGTCCTCAACAAGGCATTTTCACCCAGAGAACTGCCACTCATTGGACATTTTCTCTTTTTTGGACCATTCTCCCTAAACCCTATAGATGTTTTTTGGGGAAAAATCCCAGTAAATCAGCAGTTTCTGAAATACTCAGACCAGCCTGTCTGGCACCAACACCCGTACTACATTAAAAGTCATTTAAATCACCTTTCTTCCCAATTCTGATGCTCAGTTTGAACTTCAGCTGTTCATCTTTACCATTCACATGCCTAAATGCACTGAGTTGCTGCAATGCCAATTAGACATTATGTAGAACATGTATATCTAATGCAGTGGCTAGTGAGTGTATCTCTGGTATACTCTATTCAAATACACATTATATATAAATAAATGTATCGAGATATTACTTTACTACATTTAAAACGTTTACAGATAAAAGCTTTGGAGAAACTTTTTAAATCGTGTTTTCACAGAAGTGTCGCAGTACAGTTTCTACAGAGTTTATAACAGATGCCATAAAATTAGATTTAGCCTGTTCATCCAGTATTTTTGTACAGGAATTTGCTTTATAGTTTTGAAACTCACCTCCAATATCCCAAAGCTGTAGTCTCACCACTGTCTTAGGATCCCATTCAATTGTCTTTAGGGCAAAGTCAACTCCAATGGATGCTTTGTATGTTTCATCAAAGCGTTTATTAACATAACGCATGACAATGCTGCTTTTCCCAACCCCCAGATCCCCAATGACTAAAACTTTAAAAAGCTTCTCTGTAGATAATGTCACCGAAATCCTTCCCATGCTGCGGTCCACGAGCTGACAGGCATCGAGACAGATAAAATATTTTCCTAATAATTGTGTAAAACTAGGTCACATTTACACAGAGTTTTAAAGTAAAATAACAATTTGTAGAAATAACAGTGTTACAACACTCTGCGTTATTCCCTGTGTCACTCACTACTTCCTACGGTGTCCCTGTTTTGAAATTCTTCCTTCAAACCAGAGCAATAAAAAGCTGACCTTTGATTTATAAATCACTAGCAACCACGCCAAGAGCACAGAGCCACCTAATGTTTCAACTTGAAAAACATGAAAGACAAAAGCATAAAAAATATTTAATGTACTCAAATCAAACAAGTGCCCTTCAAAATTGTCGTCTACAGCAACTACCATTTCAAAACTGTAGATATATTTTACACTGAACTTCATATAGCTTATATCGATGTATAACTAATGCAAATAGTATCACTTTATTACACTATACAATTTTGATAGGAAGTTAAAGTCTAAATATTTAGGAAATGGATTGTTGTACACAACCAATCACACACAATATAAGCATAAACAGCTACTCTCTTCTTTAATACTAACAATTCATATAGAATACCAAAATAAGATACACAATTCATACATTCACAATACAATAATATAGAGTTCTGAAAGCGGATGTCTATTTATAAAACATACAAGTTTAAAACTGGTTCAAATTGCCTCTCAAGACCATATAAATAAGATAAATGTACAAAAGAAAAACAAACGTGGCACTTGAACTTGTCCTCTGCTACATTCAAGGTACAGTGCAATTGTTTGGCAGTACTGTATCCATCAGAGATTCACAATATAATATCTTTTTTCACAACAAAGTTGGCATTTATTAACATTTTACCCTGCACTTCAAGCTTAAGTAGATAGTTTTATAGTTCTGGGGGTGTAACTCTTCTTAGCTGTGAAGATGGATGCCACTTTTATGTCCGTATACTAGATACGAAGCTACTATGAGCAGCTAGAAACATATACGAGAGTGACATTGACCTAGTTTTCTATTTCTCGCCAAGAAAGTCAATGAGGGAGTTTTTAAAAAAAAAAACAACTCTTGCTTTAAACCTCTACATTTGCCCGACAAAGGTCATGACACGCAATGTGTCACACAAAACAAATTTCCTTATTATTAAAGTGAATAATTTTATATTAGCTATGCTCATTAAGTTACCTTTAAAGTCCAAAAACTAATCAGATTGATACCTAATCTACATTTATCAAACAATATTTCATAAATATATATATATACAGTTATTTTTGTCTCTAAAAGCTTATATTAGAAATTTACAGTATGTCTCACCCTTATCATTTAAAAGCTATTAGGAGTGAAAAATGACTTGACAGACCACGGGATCACTTTTTCCTTATGTAAAATCATATACAACACATAAAAACTTATAGTACAAGCGTCAACATTTAGGGCGTGCCCTCACAGAGTTGAGGAGCTTTGCTTGTAGTCTCTGAGGATGACGGAGGCGTATGTGACATTGGGAGGTGTGCACAAAATCGACTCGGACACTGGCGAGTTGGGAAAGGGGCTTACTAGAGCACCGGTGCAATCACGGAAAGGCGAGGGGGGCATCAGAGCCAGAGAGTCCTCTGTTGCTAATTTGACCTCAACAAAGTCCTCCTCGTCATGAATCTGGGAGTTGTTGTACATGTAGCCGTGGAGAAGGCAAAACTGCTCATTCATTTCCTCCTCTTCTTCCTCCTCTAAAGGGAAGACAGGTTCCTCATCAAATGGGTCGAGCTGCATAGGCAGGACAGGCTCCTGCTGGATGAGGTGAGCCTGATGGTACACTGGCATCCCACCACTGACAGCCTCAGGCATGCTTATCATATCACGGATCTCAGGCATGTCACTGTTGAACTTGCTCACCACCCCCTCCTCTTGCAGGCGGTCCATCACGACATGTTTGGGGGGGATAATGCTATTTTGCTGCAAAGGCTCGGGGGAATAGAGCTCCACTTCCTCGTGCACATCTTTTTTCAGCCCACTGGCAGGCATTTGCCCGTGGGCCACCATAGGGGGAGTGTCAGGGGAGTTATAATGGACAGGGTCACTCTCATCCTCCTCAGCCACATTGTACAAAGTCTTAGTGCTGAGGTCTGAGAATTCCAGGCCCGTGTTATGGTAGGTATTAGTTAAGGGTTTGATGACAGCCATCTGATTGGAACCTGCTTCCTGTCTCTTCACATGCACTGACAGTCTGTGCCACATGTGATCCCCTTTTGGAGGATGTCTTGCACCTGGTTCAGACCATGACACAGACTTTCCATTAGAACTATGAACAAAATAAAGACGGCTGTTACTTCATAGGAACCCAGAAAAGTGGAGACAGAAAGAGCATTTCTGCTTCATGTAAAAAACTAATGTCATTATTTTTATTTGATTTGATTTTTTTTAAAGTATTGTCAGTATTACAGGGTATCTACAGGTTTTGAATATAACATCTCAAAAGAAACACCTTAAATGCTATTGAAGCCCTGGAGAAACCCTGCATTCTGTATTAGGGATCTAATTTGCCATCCCTTAGCACACAGAGATGCTTGTTTTAATTTTAATAACAGATCAAGGGCTGAACTGGCTGTGTGAATTGGGTACTGACCTATATCCGTCACAGTTTACAACAGGTGTCCCTAGGAAAGTGAATACAGTAAGACATCACGTTCCCTTTGAGAGGGAATTACAGTAAAACCAGCATCCCTGAGGTGCCTCAGGAGCAGGACTCACAGACTCAATTAATGAACCTACCTGCCATTTCCAGTGTTCTTTTTCCTCTTGAACATGTTCAAAAGGCTGTTGCTTCGGCAAGCAATTTTACCATCGCCGACATGCATGCGCACCGCATCGGAGGTGGTGAATGCGCTGCGCACGTTCCTCTCAGGTTTGGCGATAATGATGTACATCTTTGGAGTGAACATGCACCCCAAAGCTACAGTCACGCTGAGGCTCACAGAAAAGGACGTAGTGATGATTTTGTAGTTGCTGCCAAAGTAGATTGGCACAAACGCCAGCCAGATTATACATGTGGTGTACATGGTGAAGGCAATATATTTGGCCTCATTGAAATTTGCAGGGACGTTGCGGGTCTTAAAGGCGTAATAGGTACAGCTCATGATCAGCAGGCCGTTGTAGCCCAGTGGAGCTACAACACCAAGGTTACTGGTGTTGCAGATCAGGAAGACTTCTCTGATGCTGGGGTAAGATTTGACGGGTTCAGGAGGCTCCATGATGATGAGGGTAATTTCCAGTGTGAGCTGGACACTTATCAGGATGAAGGCGATGACCACCTGAGCCCAAGCGCTCATGAACCTCGGCTTCCTCGTGCAAATCTTCTTCTTGCTGCCCGCCAGGATGCGAGCGATGCGATTGGTTTTGGTTACCAGGGCTGAGTAGCACATGGCAGCTGAGAGTCCGACGAGGAGTCTCTGGAGGTAGCAAGAGGCCACGGTGGGTCGAGCGATGAGAGTGAAAGGGCACAGATAGCCCAGGAAGATCCCTGCAAGGATGATGTAACAGAGCTCCCGGCTGGAGGATTTGACCACTGGTGTGTCGCGGTATAAGACAAAGATGAAGGTAACAAATGATGTTACCAGGATGCCCAGACAGGAGAAGACCACCTGGATAATGGACTCTGGATTTCTCCACTCCAGATAGCGTAGAGTGATCGGCTCACAGCCTGTAAAGGGGAAAAACATGAGTTATAAAAACACAGCCACAGTATACTAAAAGCTGGCCAACTCTATACATTTTTTATCCCTTTAGCACCAGCTCTGGGGATATATTCATGATTATTTAGAGAAACGTAGTTAAATAAAGGGTTGTTTTCAATGAAAAGTCTAATATATTAACGTTGTACTGTATGGACACATTAGAAATTAATAAAATCCATCTTTGCCTGAGAAAATACAGTAAGTCTCAAAGTAGGTTTTTAGTTCAACTATAAATAAGCCTCTTTCTACTCAGCCATGGCAAGGCTGGGCTGCAGCCAGCAGAGGAGGGGTGCTGGTGCAGCAGGACAAAATAACTAACTGCTTTTTCATGGATCCAAATAAGCTCGCCTCTCTGCCTCATGCTGAGAACACACTTTGAATGTCTAATTCATGTTGTGTTATTTTTTTATTGTACAATGCCAAGAGGTAGGGTTAGAAAAGTGCACAATAATATTTTTATATCCTTCTTTGTGCTACGCATTATGCTGTTTTCATGTGTATCCAAACATCTGTGGCTGTAAAAATAAAAAATGAAACAGCATGGAGGAAGGATGATCCTATTAAGGAAGTGTCTTTGAAAGCCACAGAAGACCTTTGAAAGTGGGCCAGAAGAGTGGTAAGTGAACTAGGGCTGCTGTCGGATGAAATGGTGAAGATGATGAATGGCTCTCAGGTGTCATGGGAAAGCAATGAAAATAGGACAGAACAGGTTTGTGAAATAGCGCTGCAAAAATCTTAGCGGGACAGGCTGTACAGGGTGCAGGTAAGAGGAGGAGAAGTAAAAGCTTGGAGGAACTTAACTTTAAAAAAAAAAACTGCCTCAGATAAGCCAGAAGAAACTCTTCTTATCTCTGCAAGCATCAGTCATGCAGCAGAAACATACCCTGTGGCCACTGAAGCAACCTAAATTCATCTAAATTTAAATGACAAAACTGCAGAGCAGCAAAATTTGCTGTGTGGATCAGATGAATCACTTTGTCCAGGATCTTTTTTGTATACTGACTGGAGCATTGGTGATTTCAAGAAGCTGGTCGACATTATCTAAAATGCGTTTATTGCATTTATTTACTTTTTAATTGAGAGACCAGAAGATGGTGTTTGTTTGTTTGGGGTTTTTTTTGTTTAAGCTTCAAATTGTGTTTACTAAGATTCCTTTGTGAAATAGGCTATAAAATCACCCCTTTGTTCACTGATTTACTAATATAGTGTGTATAATTTTTGTGAGGACTGTTACACACGTCATAGTATATTAGGACCCTTTGAAACATCCAAGTATAACATGTAAAAAACTGACCTTTAGAGGTGTTGGGAGGTTGATTAAATTTCCTTTTCCCTTTTTCCTATTTAACTAATCTCTAAAAAAAATCCAGTAGGGTCATGTGCCAGGCCCTGCACAGTATTTAAAGCAGCTAAAGATTTACACAAGCGGATAAGTGAAGAGTGCAAGCAAACCTTCCAGTTCTTTGTCAGGCCACCAGCCCAGGTCACAGGCCTTGCACGTGAACTCATCCTGGACGTACTCATTGTCTTTGCAGGCAGTGCAGATCCAGCAGCAGCTCACCTCTCCCTTCCTTATTACCTGGTTCATAAAACATGCAAGGTAATCAAAAGTAAAAAGACTCTTCTAAAATTAACTATATTTATCATGGATGTATTTTGATGTCCAAGGAAGGCCAGATCTACATAAATATTTAAATATTTGTTTTCAACACAGTAAAAACAAAGATAGAAAGGTTCAGCATAGGGAAAAAGACATGAGAAAAAACACCAAACATAAACACAACCTCAGATTAACAACACCACATGATATGTCACACCATGTCATCATTTATTTGATGAAAACTAAGCAAAAATGCAGAAGCACTGTGTAAACCCCATGGTTTAATAGTGTGGAGAGCCATGTTTATGAAGCAATAACTTGAAGTTATCATTCTTTGCATGGCTTTATAATTCCCTCACATCATTGTGGCAGAAGTTTGACCCACTTTTCTTTACAATGTTACTTCAATTCATTCAGGTACAATGTTGCCAAGCTAACTATTTATGTGCGAGATGAACAATGTGGGGCCTACTGTGTTTTGTAAAAACTTTATACAAATACCTCATACAAGTGTGACGTAGAGACTGAATAACAAAGATGTAACAGGGATGTTTGATCACAAGATGTACAAGATCCGAGCTTAACCTTGATTTCTCCTTTGGAGCAGGGCTCACTGCAGACAGAGCGGACCATCTCACTGCGGTTCATCTGGATCATGTCATCATCGATACTCAGCATGCCCTCGTGCCAGGAGCCAATGTTGATGTAATCATAAACACTCGTCTCCACATGCTGAAAGTTCATGATCTCATACCTGATTGTGGAAAGAAAGAAATGGCTCAGAGGAAGATCTTTCACCATTGCTGATAGATGTTATGTTTACTGGTATTTCTTAGGTGGATCATACTCACTCAGCATAAAAGAAGTCACTGACCCTTTTATTACATATAATTTGGAGAATATTTAACTTTATCTCAACGGCTTAACCATAAACTTTGTGATTTAATGACATGAACGGACTTACATGAGAATACTGTATGTGGCTTACTTACTGGAAGTTCTGTGCTGTTATGATCACGATTGTGCTTTAGATCAGCCAATAATCACCAACCACTTTTCTAGAGATGCCTATTCAACTGCTCACAAAAACATATATCTAATCAGCCGCATCACATGGAAGCAACTCAGTGCATTTAGTCATGTAGAGAACCTGCTGTTTTTTTTAATAAAGTGATTTAAGTGACTTTGAACCTAGTGTGGCTTGTGGTGCCGGATGAGCTGGTCTGAGTATTTCAGAAACTGCTGATCTACTGGGATTTTCCCACACAACCATGTCTAGGGTTTACAGAGACTGGTCCAAAAAGAGAAATACCCAGTGAGTAAAAAGTCCAACAGTCCACTATACCACCTTTGGGATGTGTTGGAATGGGAGATTCACATTGTAGAAATACAGAAAATCTGCAGCAACTGTGTGATAATATTGTGTCAACATGGACCAAAATCTGGTCCAACCCACTAGCAAGCAGTACCCTGGTTAATGGTGTGTCTTGCTAGTGGGTAAAATATCCAGGAAGCGTAGTGCCTCAATTTACATTTATCAGCAGTTTTTAAAACATTACATTTATCCCGGTTTTAATCACCTTTAATTTTAATTTAGTTGTTCTCTGTTACTGAATAGTGAATATATTGGATTTTTTCCCTTTAAGCACTGGTGGTTCACTGCCCTCCGCTGGGTGAAACCGAAGGTCAGTTAATGCTGTCTTAATTAAACTACTTTTTCTAAAAATGTCTAAAAAAATTCCTTTCACCTAAAACAATAAGAAAAGTGGGTTTACCTTCCAGGAGAATCGCCGTTCTCATCGAACCATATGTCCTCCCCGGACACGCCTGTGAAGGATGTCTTCAGAAGGAATTCCAGTAAGTAGCTTCCATCAACAGGCTTCATGGCATCACAGAGCCCCACGTGGCCGGGACAAAGGTGAGAGTGCATATCGTGCAGCCCGTGGGCCATCGCATTGATGGCATTGATGACGAAGCCCATCTTGCTGTCTTGCACGTAGTTGTCCTCCAGACTTTCATAACCTGCCCACACATGAGAGAACAGTAAGGATTCAGCTTCAAGACAAACATACAGGGAAAGACTTACACGAGGTGCTTTATTGCTGCAAGCAGAAGCATCTTATGTGGTTAAAGTTTACATTTCTACATTTCAGGTATACCTAATATCTTGTCTAGCATGATGTAACATATTACAAAGGAGTGATAGGGTGCTCACAGATTCATTCTTATAACTGCTCTCTAAATTCAGCCAGCAAGCCACATGTATCTTTGCCTCTGTGGGATACTGCTTTAAAAGAACTGGAAGCCTTGGAAGATGGCTTCAAATAATCCTTGTTACCATGGCAAGACTGTTCATTTCTGCAGTCATGAGTCAGGATTCAATTAGAGTTGGCCTAAAACGATAGAAACCACTGAGAATCAGTCTCCTCAAGCAGAAAAACAAACCAACACGTATTTGAATCTTTTCTGTTCTTATTGGGGGTTTTTCTCCAACGAACGGGATGAATGAATGAGACAAAAAATATTTGGAAGCAAACACTGTGTGATGTTCAGACACACCCTATCAGTTCAGTGTAATGCAAGCTAGAAGCAGAGTAGCAGTTTATCAGTTGCATTGTATTAAAGTATAACAAGCTACACCATGCATTCACTGTGTTTTGGTAAAACTGGGAGCCAGGCACAGACCCGTCATAGAGCTAGAGCACTGGCAGGTGAGGTAAAAGAAACACCGATTGTCTTGTTGCATCTGTGAAACCTACGGTCCTGTCACTTGTTATTCCCGTGTGTTTGTATATTTTAAAGCAAGATGGTCCTCCCTGAGACTGGTTCTGTTGAATATTTCTTTCTGTTAAAAGGGAGCTTTTCCTTCCCACTGTTGCCAAGTGTTTGTTCATTGGGGGTTATTTTTGTGATGGCATTTTCTCTTACTGAACTACATTTCCTTCATAGGTGTACACAAAACCAGCGTAACCACACAATGAGGATAAGGGTGATCGTGGCTCAAGAGTTGGGAGTTCGCCTTGTAATCGGAAGGTTGCCGGTTCGAGCCCCGGCTTGGACAGTCTCGGTTGTTGTGTCCTTGGGCAAGACACTTCACCCGTTGCCTACTGGTGGTGGTCAGAGGGCCCGGTGGCGCCAGTGTCCGGCAGCCTCGCCTCTGTCAGTGCGCCCCAGGGTGGCTGTGGCTACAATGTAGCTGCCATCACCAGTGTGTGAATGTGTGCGTGAATGGGTGGATGACTGGATATGTAAAGCGCTTTGGGGTCCTTAGGGACTAGTAAAGCGCTATATAAATACAGGCCATTTACAGACAAAGAACATCTATATTATATCCTGTGATTGCTCCTGAGCATTCATGGAAATGCAGCTGTTAGGAAATGCAGGTAATGTGCCCGTTGAAAACAAAGTCCAAACTTTGTATCCATGTAAGTCTGACACGAGGGTCGGATGATACCAATAGGCTGACACATTGCTGGATAATTTCTACCTGAGAAAAATGCCAGTAAGGAAGAAACAAATAAAAAAAAGCAGAGGCAGAAGTCTCTCACATGTCATTCTTTGAGGCTCAATAGTCAGACTGAATTTCTTATATGCAGAGACAATTAAAATTAGTGCTGCAACTGAGGACTAAGGAAAACAATGCCCTAAATCATCACAAGAAAACAGCAAAAGAAAGCAACATGTTTAGAGTCTGTGCTAATCACAGATAGCATCAATGGTACAAACAGTTCACCAGAACATTTTGATCTGTACAGCCAAGCAAAGGTCTAAAGATTACTTTGTGGAGGTATGTAATAACGACAGGAGAGGTCTCTGTGTCTCACTCCAACTTTATTAACTGACTCTCAGAACTTCACATATATTGAGCGCCAAAATCTCCACCCCAACACTTCCGTTCAACTTGGGTGTGAGTGGAGCCACCTGGTGGTCCGCCACACATACCCCCCCCTGAACACAGAGTTAGGTTCCTATTCAGTCCAGGACCCTGGGTCTAAGCAAACGACCCGAACGACTGAACCTGGGAGGGAGAGAACAGGCAGAGGAAGGTCCATCCTGTGAACGAGGCTGGTGAAGGCGAGCAGGAAAGGCAGGAGGAGGCTCAAACGCCGGTGGTCCGGGGGTAGTCCTGGGGGGAAAACCAGAGTCTGTCAACCCCATCGAAGGAGGGCGGCCACGGCGAGGGGCCTGGGCCGGCACTACATTACTGTCCGGAAGAACATGTGCAGGTTTAAGTCTGTCAACACACACAGTCTCCCTTCGACCCCCAAAATCCAAAACAAAATGTTTCCGGCCCGGTTCAATAACCCTGAATGGGCCGTCATACAGCGGCCGCAGCGGTGTCCTGTGGGCATCGTGCCTGACAAAAACAAACTCAGCAGTCTCCAAAGTCTTTGGAACAAAGGTGTCAGGCACGCAATGGTGCACCGGACCAGGAACCCGAAGCGAGTGCAAAAGCGGGTTGAGAGATAGCACTGATGGATCGAAGCAGGGAGGAGGAGTTTCGGGCAAGAATTCTCCAGGCACGCGGAGGGGCTGACCAAACACTAGCTCAGCTGGGGAAGCGCCGAGATCCTCCTTAACCGCAGCCCAAGCAAAACCCACGGGAGGCGGTCAACCCAATTACCATCCTTTAAGGAGGCGCGAAAAGCAGCCTTAAGCGACCGGTGGAACCGTTCACACATCCCATTAGCTTGCGGGTTGTATGCGGTTGTGCGGTGGACTTTAGCCCCCAGTCCATCAGCCATGGCCGACCAAAGCTCGGATATGAACTGGGGGCCTCTGTCTGACGTAATGTCCGCGGGTGGGCCGAAATGCGAGACCCAGCTTGACAAAAACGCCTTGGCCACCACTGCTGCGGTAGTGGACGCCAGGGGAACCGCCTCCGGCCACCTGGTGGTCCGGTCAACAACAGTCAAAAGGTGCGTAAAACCTTGTGACTGCGGCAGAGGACCCACCAGATCGACATGCACATGATCGAAACGTTTGCCGGGTATGAAGAACGGCTCCAGGGGCGCCTTGGTGTGTTTATGAACCTTCGCACGCTGGCAGGGAACGCACGCCGACGCCCATTCCTTAACAGATTTGCGAAGGCCTGGCCAAACAAATTTAGAGCTGACCAGTTTAACAGAGGCCCGGACCCCTGGATGAGAGAGAGCATGTACCGAGTCAAAAACTTGACGACGCCAGGAAGCGGGAACCACTGGGCGAGGGCGGCCGGTGGAAACGTCACAGACGAGGAGGGGACCACCGTCCTGCACGGGTCTGTCCTCTAGTATGAGGCCCGTCTGGGTGGATTTAAGCGCGAGGATGTCCGGGTCACCGCTCTGATCGGCAGCCATGGCGGAGTAGTCTATGCCGAGAAAGACGGGAGAAACCAGCGCACGGGACAAACAGTCAGCCACATGATTGGATTTACCAGCCACGTGCCGAATGTCCGTGGTAAACTCAGAAATGGCTGCCAACTGGCGCTGCTGGCGTGCACTCCATGGATCAGAAACCTTGGACATGGCAAACGTCAAGGGTTTGTGGTCCACGTATGCGGTAAAGTGACGACCCTCGAGAAAAAACCGGAAATGACGAGTCGCCAGGTGGAGCGCCAGTAGCTCCCTGTCAAAAACGCTGTAATTGCGTTCGCTGTCACGTAGCGTACGGCTGAAAAAGGCGAGCGGTTGCCAGACACCCGAGATTCGCTGTTCCAGCACCGCACCCACCGCTATGTCTGACGCATCGGTGGTCAACGCAATCGGCGCTGAGGGGGAAGGGTGGGCCAGAAGGGCAGCATTAGCTAACGCTGACTTAGCATCAGAAAACGCTTGGATGCTTTCCGGAAACCAGTCAACGGAGTCATTAGCTTTCTTACCTTTTAACGCCCCATAAAGGGGCTTCAGCAGATGTGCCGCTCTGGGGAGAAAACGGTTGTAAAAATTCACCATCCCCGAAAATTCCTGCAGTGCCTTAACATTCGTGGGACGCGGAAATTCCGAAACAGCTCGGACTTTGTCAGGCAACGGAACCGCGCCCTCGGCGGAAATACGGTGCCCAAGAAAATCGAGAACGGGCAACCCAAACTGGCATTTAGACGGATTAATAATCAGTCCATGCTCCGCCAAACGCTGAAAAACCTGCCGCAGATGGAACATGTGCTGCTCCTTCGAGCTGCTGGCCACCAGTATATCATCAAGATATACAAAAACAAAGGGCAGCCCGCGCAAGACCGAGTCCATCAACCGCTGGAAGGTTTGGGCGGCACCTTTCAGGCCAAACGGCAGGCGCAGAAACTCGAAAAGGCCGAAAGGTGTAATTACGGCGGTTTTGGGGACATCCTCCGCGCGCACGGGAACCTGGTGATATCCCCGTACCAAATCGATCTTCGAAAAAACCGAGGTCCCCGCAAGATGGGCGGAAAAATCTTGGATGTGGGGAATGGGATAACGATCGTTCTCTGTGACATTATTAAGACGGCGGAAATCCCCACAAGGTCGCCACCGACCATCAGATTTAGGCACCATGTGTAACGGAGAAGCCAGGCACTGTTCGAACGCTGCACGATGCCCAGACGCTCCATGGTGGCAAACTCTTCCCGAGCAACAGCCAGTTTGGCAGGGTCGAGGCGGCGCGCGCGCGCGAACACCGGGGGCCCTACTGTAGTTATGTAATGCTCCACCCCATGCTTCGTCACAGTGCTCGAGCACAAAGAAAATCAGCGCCTATTATAGGCACAGAGCTAGCAGCAACAACAAAGTTCCACTGAAAGTCACGGTCGTGAAAGCAAACAGTCACCAACCTTTCACCGAAGGTTTTGATGGGAGAGCCATTAGCCGCTGTTAGCAATGGCCCGCAGCCCTCAGCTAGCCTGTCCGAGCCAGCCGGGGGAAGAAGGCTCTTCTGTGAGCCGGAGTCTACCAGGAAACGCCTCCCCGAGCGTGAGTCCTCTAAGAAAAGCAGCCTTTCCTTGTTGCCAGCGGTCGCGGCTGCTACAGAGCGCTGACATGCCCGTTTCCCTGGGTCTGGGAACTGCAAGGCGGGAGACAGCAACGTGCCTTCGCTCCAAAACGCTGGTGATAAAAACAAAGCCCCTTTCCGCGGTGCCGCCGTGCAGCGATTCCGGCCACTGCGGACGAGTCGGAGGGCCCCTGGAGCATCGGTGAGGGGGCGGGGGAAAACGCTGGTGAGTCCTGAACAATCGCCTGAACGCCGAAAGTCCTGGTAGCCAGGAGGATGCGATCCGCCTCTTCCGCAAGGGAGCGGTAATCCTTCGTGGCCAATAGCGGGGGGTTGGCAAGGCCAGCGCGCACTGGAGCCGGCAGCTGTCGGAGAAAGAGGTGGGTGAAGAGAAATCCTCCGTCATCCGCGCCCAGCAAGGACAGCATGCTCTCCATGAGCTCGAGAGCGGTACCGTCGCCCAGGCCCGCGAGGGAAAGGAGTTTCTCGGCCCGCTCAGCATCAGAGAGGGAGTAACGCCGCAGCAGCAGCGCCTTGAGGGCGGCGTACTTGCCTTGGGCTGGGGGGTCCCGGAGGAGAGTCATCACGCGGCGGGTTGACAGCGGGTCAAGTGAGGCCACCACATGGTGGTATTTAGTATCGTCGGCTGAAACTCCACGAAGAGCAAACTGAGCTTCTACGTGCACGAACCATGAAGGAGGATCGTGAAGCCAAAAATCCGGCAATTTAAGCGCCACAGCAAACGCAGCCATCGGCGGAGGTGAAAGTCCAGCGGCAGCCGATGCTTCCAGGCCGGAGCTGGCTTCGTCGTCGAGCCTTAGCATGTTCGCTACAGGGGTCACCAATGTGGAGGTATGTAATAACGACAGGAGAGGTCTCTGTGTCTCACTCCAACTTTATTAACTGACTCTCAGAACTTCACATATATTGAGCGCCAAAATCTCCACCCCAACACTTCCGTTCAACTTGGGTGTGAGTGGAGCCACCTGGTGGTCCGCCACAACTTCAAGCATTTACACCGACCATCAATGTCATACTGTCCAGCTGCCCAAAGCATTCCTCGGTCGCCATCTTTTCCAGGACAAAGCTATATATATATATATATATATATATATATATATATATATATACATACATACATACACCCACAGGAAGTTGTGGTGTTAACAGGTCTTATCTCCTAACTCTTCAGGCCAGGGCTGGCTCAGCAGCGAGGGCAGTAATGAGCAACGGAGGAATGCAGGGTGACACTAAGGACAGCAAGAGACGCTGAAGCACTACCACCAAAACCTGCTGCACGCAAAACTTTAAAACTACATCCAGAACCTAAGAAAAGTTGCCACTCCTATAATATAACATTTTTCCAAAAGTGCACGAATGACCAATGAGTAATTTAGAAGTCTGAAATCAAGTCTAAAAAGAAATCAAGGTTTGCTTTTGGATATATTAAAATTGAACCTTATTTTAAGCACTGCAGAATTCTTTGTTTTTAAGTGCCATTAATCTTTCATTAGGATTTCAAGCTTGAAAAGCTTTAATCTTCGCATCTATATGTCATAATTGAAGCTGAGATTGTGATAATTAGACAATAGAAATGTACAGTAGAGAAAAAGATGTCTTTATTTATTTTATCTATTAGGAATAATGTATTAACAGATACCTATGCCCTTCTAAAAGCAAGTCTCTCTAATCTGCAGCTATGTAGGAACTTGACACTTTTGGGCTAAACTTGAACGTTTTTCGCCCATTTCCTTGAGTTAAAATTTATACTAATGCAAACATATACTAAAATTGTAAATTGAAAAAGATCCCACTATAATCACACCATGCTGAATATCTGCCACCAGATACCTTTTTATGACACTTTAAGGTGGAAAATTACAGCATGTCTCCTCGGATGGAAACACACTCTATAATATATGTATTATGTGTACAGTTAAAAAAAAAGTTAATTGACAATGCAATTCATGTTGTCCACTATTATTAATAGTAGAGATGGACCGATCCGATATTACGTATCGGTATCGGTCCGATACTGACCTAAATTACTGGATCGGATATCGGAGAAAAATAAAAAATGTAATCCGATCCATTAAATATCACGAAAGCACCTCACAAAACTTGCAACACGCTGTAACTCACCTCAGAACGTTAGCACGTCGGAGCAGTATGCATCACGTGATAGAGAGGCTGTGGCATGCGGGACCTGTCGGTGGTCTGGATAGCATGTGGAGCTTCGCTAGCAACCGGGCATTTCATCTCTGACAAAGTTATCCCGAGAGAAGTACAGCAAGTGTGTAAGTCCATCTCTGAATGTTTGTAAAGCATTCCTGCGTTAAGCTTAACAAACGACTGCCTCTTCTTGCTGCTACTTCAATCATGAAACTGCTTAACGATCAGCTGATCGGCTTTTCTGTCACGAGTCCGTGTCTCTTGTTTGCTTTTGGCCCACTTTGCACCAGAAAGAGGAAACCAGGGGCTGAACAACAGCAGCACGTTTAAGCTTGATCAGCTATTGTTAGAATGTATTTAATATTACTTTCTACTCGAGGATCTTTTTCTACTAGCTGACGCTGGTAACTGTGCAGGGGCGGATCTAGCAAAGTTTAGCCAGGGGGGCCGATAGGGCATTAACAGGGAAAAGGGGGCACAAAGACATACTTTTCTTTCTTATTCTCATTTAAAATGTCTAGCTTTTAATAAATAATTATCTGACACCCAAAGTTTCAATTTGATGTAAAATGAATAGAAGTCAATTACTGTATATAGTAACTATTAAGTCTAATATATATACCCTAGTAAGCTATAGTACTTTTTCCTTTGGGAAGGTACCATCTGTGCAGTCTGCAATTTTGTTGAAGAAAGATGTTGAATCTATTTAATATTTCTTGAAAAATAATTTATTTCTGTGCATTTTTTTTCACACTGCATCAAATTAAGGTTGATTACGTTGATTAAGCATCATGAGGTGGAGCGTGAGGGGTGGTTCCCTATTTTTTATTTATTTATTTTTGTTGTTGCTGGGAGTTGGAACCCTATTAGTTAGGTTGCTTAATATTTATGCTAAGTACTCTTTAAAATACCAGAATAGGGAGGATGGTGTAGGTTTAAGTTTATTAGATTGATCAGTATTGCTGAACTATGAAATATTTTTTTTTGCATACAGGTATAACAGAATAGCTTTAGTGTAGTTGTTGTTTTAAACTTGAGTATGAACTTATACAAAATGCAGCAAGATATTTAAAAAACAGTTTTGTTGATTAAAAAACACTATATCGGATTCATATCGGTATCGGCAGATATCCAAATTTATGATATCGGTATCGGTATCGGACATAAAAAAGTGGTATCGTGCCATCTCTAATTAATAGTAGCAGTAGTAGCATTACTGTTACACTGTTGGTTGAAAGTATGTCATTGTTCAATCCCTATGGGTCTTTTACAGATTCAGAAGGAATAGGTTAGGTCAAGTCAGCTAATGTCAGTACTTCTACTAGTTATAGGTTATAAGTCAGGCTCATCAGGCTGTGAGCATCTCTTACTGGCTTGCAGAACATTTAACCTAAAAATCAGGTATGTCAGAGTTTTTGGAAACAACTTATTATTCTTAAGGAGCAGGAATGCAGATGATTGGTGTTTGCCCTGATTTTAGCATTTTATACATTCATTTGTTGCGTGTTTTCTCAGCCATACTGTCAGTCTATGCAGTCCGTGAGACAGAATTTATTCTGTTCTATCCCGCAACATTTATAACAGCGTGGTGGCTTTCGCGAGTGTCATCCATTGCTGACGTGTTTGTTGCCACTTGTGTTAAATCACGTAATGATCGCTAAAAAGGACTGCTGGGAAACTCACTGCCTCTGCAAACAAACACATCAACAGTAAATTTAGTTGGGTAGCAGCTGGGTGAGCGTCCGATGGGATCTGCTGGTGATGACCTAGTTTAACAGCTCCTTCGCTTTGACGCTCGCCGCACTCCTCTGAGCTGTGTGAGCTTCAGTCATGATGCAATGATGACATGATGCGAGCATGCAAGCAGAGGACCTACTGCTGCACGTCGGGATTAGTCGGCTGCATGACAAGTGAACCTTCTCTGTATATTTCATGGATTAAACTGTGCAGAGATAAGAAGAAAATGGATCCCAGCGTATGCATTACCTGCATGTTAACTGCTATTTCTGTGGCTACATGCAATTAAGCGAGTTCCCATCTCACTCAAATGTTATTGGGCTGTTTTATGCGACTGTCTTAAGGCTAGAAAAGGTGTGAAAGCACAAAGTGTGAGCAAACAAGACCCAATTGTTGAGCTTTCAGTGCACAGGAAGAAAAACATCCCAATAGCTTCATATATTAGAGGTCAACTGAGATTAATTGGAAATGTAATAGAAAGAAAAAAGATTATCAGCAATGCATTTACATTTTCCCAGCGTGTGATAAAACCTTAATATCAGTCAACCTCTATGTATATTTCCAAAGTGAGGAGCATTATGGTTCCATTAAAAAGTATTCACTCACCATCTTGGAGTTCTACACCAAAATAAATAAATAGATACACATATAAATAAAAATAAAATAAAACAAACAACAACAAAAAAACAAATGTTTGCAGGACAGGACAAATCACTATATCTCCACCTATGCCTATGTGAATAACTGCTATTAAATAATGATGCCTCATAAAAATGAATAAAAGCAGAAATATGCGTCATATATCAAAGAAATCCTTGAAAATAATGTGCAAAGGAAAAAAAAGATGCAATGGCAAAAATAAATTCCCAAAAGTATCTTTATAGCCTAAAGTCAAAAAACGTTTTTTTGATTTTTGCTGCATGCAACATTTTATATTTACGTTTATCAACATGTTCAAATAGGCTCATTTTAAAATAACTGATTTTAAATTTGGGGAGCTTGAGAAACATCTTAATCCCCATAAAACATAAAGCTTAAGATTGAAAACGTAAATATATAGAGGCTTTTATTTTAAAAAGAAAAACATATGAGTGGTGTATAAAACAGTTATGTCTTGGAAACATGCTTGTTGAGCATTGTTTCGAGAAATTAACAAAT
Organism: Aulonocara sp. 'chitande type north' Nkhata Bay; assembly: GCF_057382095.1. NCBI lineage: Eukaryota > Metazoa > Chordata > Actinopteri > Cichliformes > Cichlidae > Aulonocara > Aulonocara sp. 'chitande type north' Nkhata Bay. The sequence continues at coordinate 20,842,877 of NC_141362.1, forward strand.
AATGCATTAGCTCTGTTATATGTGAAAGGATTTAGTTTACCTAGATCATCATCCTCTGTAAAGCCAAGTGTCACAGAAATGAACAATATAAAAAAAATATGTGTTACTGGATTGACTTAGAGAGAATTTTACCCTCTGGCAGTCTAATTCATATTTAAATAGCGTGTTCCAGTTTGTGGGGCCCTTTTGGCATCATCCTTTGGGCATTGAACGCATCAGAACAGTTGAAAAAGACAAGCAGATGTGCACGCTGGCGTAAAAACGGAAACCAGGAATAAAAAAAACCTAAACAAAGCAAAAAAACAGCAGGAAAACATCATAATTGCTTGACGAGTTGTTTAGCTACCTGAGCAGTTCCGTGCATAATTCAAGTTCTCTTGCGGGTGTCCGGGAAGGCGGCACTGAAACCGGTACTGCCAGAACTCTGGAAACCATGGGTTGCGGGTGTTGGTGCTGAGCTTGAGCCTCAGGAAGTAGTCGTCGAATGAGGAGACCTCTTCAGAGTGCAGCTTCACGGTGATGCCTCCCACAGCCTCCTGTTCGTACCCCTCCACCACCTCGACTCGGTCTGCCCATCCATCACTGCGGAGAGAAGGAGGACATTGTAATCATTTCTACTTAAACTAGACACCCACTTGCTGCATTGTATGTCTAAAAATTATGTCAGAGCTTAAAGCATTGCAAAATCTTTCCTACTGACCTTTCAAAACCCATAATATTATAAATAAATAATAAATTATATCTCTTTTGTGGGAAAGAGAAGAGAAAGAGAAGGATCTAATCAGAGACAGTTAAATTGATGTATTTGCTAAAGCTCTGTTATCAAAGGAATATCTTTTGCAATCAACAAAATATCAATACACAACCCAAAACCTCTCAAGCATTCAAACCTAACCCTAAAGGTTATCTCCAGCTACTGCATTTTTATAATTTAATAACAAGTCACACAATATTAGTCAGCATCTGGCAAGACAAAAATAACAAACTGTTTTATGCTGCCGAGCTCCAAAAGTCAGCGCACACTAAATCCTGAAGAAAAACAACATCTCCCTTTTGTTTTCCTGACTTTGTTTCCCTTTCAGCCTCCCCGCTGAGGGGCGTGGAGTGCTCGCTGTACTTGCTGAAAGAAGAAGAAGAAAAAAAAAAGCCTCAGTCCACAGACACAATCACAAGTCTGGTGAGAATTCGCAGATTAGTACTGCGGCTCTGCAATCTGCCCCGGAGAGAAACAAACTCCCACCCAACACGCAGACTCTAGAACCCTAAGTGTCAAAGCTGGTCATAACTTGTATTTATAGCTTTATACTCAACACTTTGAAAGTCAGTTCAGCATCTGATCCTGTTACAAAAGGTCATGCAGACAAAAGAGACTTTTGGATGCTCCAGATTTAAATTAGAATAAAAATGAAAACCCCATTTCTCATTCATTTCAGTTTCAAATGTGTTTTATAGCAGCATTATGCAGTGTAGGATCAAATCCTTGATATATTCATGTGGCATTGTACGTCTCAGCGGGTGAAATGAAAGCTGAGAAAAGGGAATATGAGAGACTTTAAACTGAATATTCCAGTGATGATTTGACAGAAAAACAGCTTCTTAAAATGCAGCGACACACTGAATGGAAAACAAAACATTACAGATCAGTGACAACCTGAAGAAAAACTTCAACCCTTCAGTCCTTTTAGCCACAAAGAAAGGGAATCTGGTGGCACATTAGCTGCACAGAGCATTTTGCTGTCATGGTTTGGGTCCACTTGCTTGTAAATCAATCCAGCTATTTTAAGAGATTACCTGTATCCTATGATGAAACATGTTTATCCTGATGATGAAAGCAACCTCATGTGATGATGGCACTGAAGATGGTCCACCTAAAAGACCACAGGTGAATACATCTCTTGACGCTCTGCGGTTGAATACAGACCAAGCCGGGGAGTGGGCGATATATTCATCTACATGCTGCAGACAGCTTCCTCCCATACACAGAGAAACAGCTGCAAGGTCAAGATCACCTTCTCTGATTTCTCAAGTGCATTTAACCCAATTCTTCTTCTACTGAGACGATGATTTGTGAAGTAGTCTTGGAGGAATCATCTGCTTCTAAATGTGAATAAGATCAGAGAGGTGGTGATCAAAAAACGATGACCCGTGTCTAACTTGTGACAGGATTTTGATGTGGTGGAGAAGAACAAGTAACCGGGTGTCCACATCTACAGCGGGCTGAATTGGAAGACGAATACAGGCTGTGAACAAAGAGGTGATGAACAGGCTCTATTTCCTGAGGAAGCTGAGACATGTGCAGCGAAATGCTGGAGATCTGTGACGAAGGCAGTTTGCTTTGCTGTGGTCTGCTGGGGGAGCAGCATCGGAGCTGGGTCTGGGATTGGCTGCAAACTGGACACTTTTGAAGCTGTGCTGGGGAGAAAGTCACTAACAAACAGTTGCTCATCATGGAGAATCATTTCCAGCCTCTGGATTCATTACTGGACAGGCAGAGAAGCACCTTCTCTAACAGACTGATTCAGCTCTGCTGCACAAGGACAGATACAGGAGCTCTTTCTCACAATACAACAAATATAACTGGAAATATGGAACAAGTGACATATTTATTGTTCTCATTCATTTAGCTATTGGCTCAAAGCTTGGGTCACTGGATAGTTTGATAATAATAATGTGCTATCAACACATTTAAATCCAGCTGAGCACCTGTGGGAGATTTTGGACTATCATGAAAACAGTAAATGAGGAAAGACAGAACTCCAGCAGGCTTACAGATTTTGAGATTCACTGCTAAAGTGTGCCAAAGCTGTTCCAGTTTTGTCCAACACCTTATTAAGAAATGTATTTTGGTGTCTTATCATTATCATTATTATTATTATTATTATTATTAGTAGTAGTAGTAGTAGTAGTATTACCTGCCTTTACATATGTTTGGTACTAACTCAAAGTTGCAAATTTCCAATATTCTTGCAAGTTATAAAAACAAAATAAAAAGATAAATATCTGCAACACTTTTCTGTTGTTGATGAGAATCGTAGCCTCTGTTTCCTGCTCTTAGCCCAGCTTGCGTGGTTTTCTGCTGCTGTAATCCATCTCCTTCAAGGAGATACATATTCTGCATTCAGAGATGCTCTTCTGAAGACTTCATCTGACACCACAAACCAATCACTAAATCCCGTTTCCCCCATTCTGATGTTTAATTTGAACTTCAGCAGGTCGTCAGCTCATCAGCTTTGGAGAGTAACACCATGTGGAGGTGTGGTCCCTGGCTCAGCTGCAGGGGAGGAGTGGAGCAGTGAGTTCAAGGGGGAAGTGCTGGGAGGCAGGTGAGGTGACAGGTAATGGCGTTTGACTGATGACAGGCTCTGTTTCTTTTATAGTGAAGGAAGAGATGAGCGGGAGAGACTGAGATCTGGACTGAGACTGTTTTCTTGTTGTGCAACTGTTAATAAAAGTGAAAATAGTGAGCACAACCATTGCGTGTGTTGTGTGCCTGTACACACGGCCTTAAAAGATGAAACAATAAGAAGAGGGCTTTAACATTTAAACAAACATTTAAATCTGGTCCAAAACAATTAAATACCCTTCAAAACAGAATATTTAAAAATATTGTATATATTACACAAACCCATCCACAGGACAAAAATAGCACTTTCCAGACTTCTACAACCCACATTTTGTTTAAGAAGCGAAAGCCAGCAGCATCTTTGGCTTGGCTGGTGCTTCAAAAATAAATTGACAATGGTTGTCCAGCGTGACAGTATCAACAGTACCTGGCCATCTGCTTCTCAGCATCACACTACCCCCAGTCCAACACTCTGGGTGCCAAAAACCTACAGCTCTGACGTCAACACACGCACATACTGTACAGACTTCTAACACAAGTCTGAGCTCACACGTCTGTGAATCATTTAATTTGGGGCACAGTGGTGTTATTAGAAAAACTATGAATGTAGAGCCAAACAGTTTTTTTTAATGAAATCATTTATTTGATCACTAGTCAAACATTGCAATCAAAGTCATAAAACTGATATTTTCTATGAATTCCAACACAATGGGGGCTTCACTGGAGAGTTGATCAAACGAGTTGTTTGTTGTTTGTGATGTGTGGGTTCTGCAGTGTGAGAACAGCCATCTCTTTCATCCTCCACACAGCAGAAGATGGATGGCTGATGACCAGCACCTCAGGCATTTCGATTTGCCCACTGCACAGGCCTGCGTGTGTTCACTTACTGCATTGCTCTAAAAAACATTTTCCTTTTTCAGTAGTCTCCTTGACCCAGAAAACACACACGTGTGCACAGACACGCACACTGCTCTACCAAACTCACGCCCTCCTTATCTTCAGTGTAGACTTTCACAGCAGTGCAAATTTAAGTAGAAGGGGTGAGAGCGAGTTTAGGCTTTAATGTGTCCTATTTTTTTTAACTTTATGCACCTATTCCATCATTTGGGTTGCAAGTAAATCGGGCTGACTCCTTTGAATCTAAACATTAATAAACCACTCTTGGCAAATCAGCCGTAGCTGGCTTTTAGCGTTGGTTCTACAACAACTGCTAACTGGACTTAAGGTGAACTGAGGCTCCACAAAAAGGGAATGCCTGGTATATGTGCTGATATAAGCTTTGATGTTCACTACTCCACTTTCCCCAGCTTATGCTGGAGGTGCTGTCCCATATTAGCCCATCCCTCCTGTGATCTGACAGGGAGCGTGAATGCATTATTCATTACCGAGCCAGACTCAAAGCATCTTCTTGCTTTCAGGGGAACTCTGCTACCGTTAGGAAAGGAAGAATATTTTGCTTCATATGAGCTTTTTGTATATAATCCATTCTGAGTACAACTGAGTGTCACAACATGGAATTCAGCATTCATATTTCAGTCAGCAGAGTGTCATTTTTCTATGTTTAGCATTTAGTAGAAGACGAAGGGCTCCTGAAAGGATCTTCTAGTAAGATGCCTAACATCTTTTCTCTAAAAGGTAAAACATTAACACTAAATTTAATCTTTAAACGTGTTGTGGAAGAATAGTTGTTAAATATTTGGAAACTGCTAATCCTTATCTTGACTGACAGCGTGTGAATGCTGCAGAAGAGCTACTAATTGATCCCAAGTGCCAAAAATAAGCAGAGCTGGAGCAAGATGGCATTTACAGCAGTACAAATTTCCCCATTTGTACACACTGCACAGGTGTTATTTTTAGATGGAAATCGCCCGTTTAAATTGCATTAGGGTTTGGAGTTGTGCATAATTTATGACATAACCACTATGAGTGAAAGATGGGTGCCATTTGTTGTACCATATTTCATTCATATAAATTTTATAGTGAGTTATGGGCACTCCTTGATAACCAAGGTAACTAGGCAGCACTGATGGTATCTGATAGCTCCCTAGACCTGTCCTCCAAATATGGTCATGGGTCACGTCGGCTTCAAAAGCAAGTCCACAAACTGATGGCTAAAACATACTGGCATCTTTTGTAAAGGTCCATGTGTGCAGATATACCTTGGTTTGATAATATTTGGTCAATAATTTTGCACAAGCACCTCAGGTTATTGAAAAATGCCAAGTTTTGAGATATAAAACACAGCTAGTTTCAATATGCCTGTTGGGAGGATAAATTAAAAACCCATTTCTAGAAATGTTGGGACGCTGTGCAAAATGTAATTAACAGAATGCAATGATCTACAGAGCTCATAAATCCATATTTTGCTCACGTCGAACATGGAACATTAAACATTTAAACTGAGGCATTGTCAAATGTTGGGATGGGGGCAACAAAACACTGAAAAAGTAAGAGGGAATTAAAAAAACAGCTGAAGGCAACTAATTGGGTTAATTGGCATCAGATCAGTAATAAAATAAGGTATTTAAAAAAGAGCATCTCAGAGAGGTGGCATTTCCTAATATCAAAGATTAGCAGAGAACCACCTGTGTGCAACAAAACTGGGTCTACAAATTGGAGAACAGTTTAAGAGTAATGTTCCTCAACATAGAATTATGAAGACTTTGAATATTTCTACATTTACAGTACATAATATCATCAAATGATTCAGAGGATCTGGAGAAATTGCTGTGTTCTTCTTCTGGACTAAAGAGGAATGAGACCATCTGGATTATAATCAGTGCTCAGTTTGGGGCCTGTGTCTCTGATGGTATGTGGGAGCATCAGAATCAGAATGCTTTATTAATCCTTGAGGAAATTATGTGATTACGAAACTAAATTAAATAACACAATATATTTGTGTGTGTGCATGAGCAATTAATGATTTGACAAAAGCCTTATAACTTTGAAACTATGATTCGTAAAAGTGTCCCATATATAAAGATTTCAAATAATATGTCAAATTTGACCTTTGACCACCTCCTTTACGGTCAGTAGATGTATCTGAAGGTCAAGGCATTACTATAATAGTTATATAGAGCTATTTATAACTGTTTCTTACTGCCATTGTTTATATTGGCAACATATCAACAGTGATGTATAGGGAGTCGATACATCACGCTATTTTGTATATTACAGTAGCAGGTTATAACCAATTAAATAACAATTTGAATACATGTACAATGTTTCTGAATAAGTAAACTGCAGCACAAATGTCTTAAAGTATATTTAAAAACAAACAAACAAGGAAAACAAAATAAATATATACAAAATATAGTAGTAGTCCCTTAAATGTAAATATTGCCCAGAGCATGAGCTGCCTTGGGGGAGGTTTGCTTTCTCTGAGTGCATCTTGTCTGAGATATGTTGCAGCCATCAAATTCAAAGTGACATAATTTTTTTCTTTAAATGCCACATTTTTGTCATTTTAAACAGTTAATATTTTCTACACTCAATTCTGGATTAAATATGAGTTAAAGAGATTTCCTAATCATCCAGCATCCTAACATTTTTGGGATTGAAATCAGCATTATTAACACAAAGGCCATTACTCTATCTGACATACAAATATGCTTCTTATTTATTTAAACTGATATACTGACTGATTTTTGTGGATATATAAAAATACAGCTACTTTTGAAAAGCATCAGCAAGAAAGATTTTCTTCTCGTCATTGTTGTTCTTTTATTCCAAAGAGCACCGCGACTGACAAACCTAAAAGCCCTGTGGGAAAACATTCTCCAACAAACCTGCCAATTAGGAGGAACTCTCCGGCTACTCCGAGCCGTCTCATAGCCATGAGAAGCCCTCGGACTGTCATGCCTTCACAGAAGCAGACAACAACTCTGGCTTTAGGCAGACGCTCCCGCAGCTTTCTCAGCAGCCTGTCGAAGTGCTTCTCCCCAGCATTGCTGTAAATCTTGTCAGAATGGGCGATGCAAAGGCCTTCCTGCGAGGCAAGCTCTTTGAATACTTCCATCCCACTCTCCCCATAGTTACCTGAGAAAGATAAAAGGAGCTGTCAGTTTGGCTCATTCACAAGAAAATGTAAAGGGTTCTCATTCATAAGTTCATTCTGTCATGTTTTATTCTATAAGATGTTCTTTAAAGGAAATAATCCAGAGGGAAAATTATCACTGTGTCCCCAGACCTCTTGCTGTGGAATCAAGAGCAGTGCAACTAGAGCAAATGGGCCAACCGTGACCTCAAGAGTAGCATCAGAGGATGAGCACTCACATAAGTCTTGTCATTTTTAGGTTGTCCGTCCAGATGTTCGCAGTCATTCAGCTGCAGCATCACTCATAAATCCAATAAACAGGCTGTAATCTAGCTTCCTCTGTAACATTTAACACCTACTGCTCATATTTAATTCATTACAGAATGACAAACATGTATTCATTTCTGTAAACAAGGAAGGCTTGCCAGGTTTTTGTTTGGATTTAGCAGATGGTTTTAAACTTGTTTTCATATTCCATCAGTTAAAACTGATTTGCAACAGCTTCCGTAACCGTGTCTCGGGTATAAAAACTGTGGGAGGAAACGTAATTAGAATCTGATTATAAAAACATGCCTGGAAAAAATGAGTTTGGGATGACTGTTGTGTTTTGAGCAAGTGTTGTACAAAAATGATAGTTTATGCCTCAAATGATCTTTAAGGCATGAAAACAAATGGTATAATTACCATAAAGAGACCTCACTTCTCCTCTGAAATTGCCCACCACTTGAACGAATATGGATTAGTCACACAAAACAGGCTTTAATCATGTCTGCAGCCACCTGCTGTTGGAACAGCAGTACATAAGCCATACTTAAACTGAGCACAGCCACTTCATTAGTTACACCTTGGTAGTATTCCATTGAACCCCCTTTTTCCTTTCAGAACTGCTTTTAGTTTTCTTGAGAGTGTCATGAAATAGCTGCAGATTTGTGGACCACACATCTGCGATGTGAGCCGTTCCACCACATCCCAAAGACACACTACTGGTTTGAGATCTGGTGACTATGGAGGCCATCTGAGTACAGTAAAATCACTGTGATGTTCAAGAAACCACTGATGAACTGAGCTTTGTGGCATCGCCCTGCTGCAGGACCATGTCATGGTGTTTAAATGATGCACAGTGGGTGCTAAGGGGGGAAACGTCTCCATACCATAGCATACCATACCATACCACCAGCCTGGACTGTTAATACAAGGCAGGATGGATCCATGATTTTGTGGTGTTTAGCCAAATTCTGAGCCTACCATCTGAACGTAGTAGCACATGTCAATACTTATCAGAACAGGCAACATTTTTCCAATCTTCTATAACCCAATTTTGTAAAGTCTAGGGGAACTACAGCCATCCCTGTTCAAAGGCAACACAAATAGCACCCAGTGTGACCTTCCGCTGCAGCCCATCTGCTTTAAGGTTTAGGGATGCTCTTCTGCATACCTTGGTTGTAATGAGTGGTTATTTCACCTTTAAATCAGCTTTCTTACCCATTCTGATGGTTCTTTTGAGCTCTAGCATGTCATCATGATCATCTCTGAATTGACATTTGTGTTAAGGAGTAGTTGAATAGGTGTGCCTAATGAAATGAGTTTCTTATAAAATACATTAGGTCAACAGAAACAACAGACACTATTAATATAGAACCGCATTTTTGCAAATGAAGGTCAGTTTACCTGTCAAATTGAATCGTACTCAGCTAGTCAGTAAAAACATTTTTGGAGAGTTTTCAAGCTTGCAAAACCTGCCAAAATGATGTCAAATGATTTAATCTAGAACTTCTGTAGGTCTAGATGAATCTAGATTTCATGAAACTGCACTCGAAACAGTGTATTAGAAGGTCTGTATCACACACTGGAGATGTAGGGTTTCAACAGTGTGTATTTTCAAACACAGGAAGCCATGAAGGGGCTTTTTTAAAAAGCTAATGAGTGGCATTATAGGTAATGTAGGAGTCTAATAAGCTAGGTTCTTATTAGACTACTGTACTGTTTGAGTTTAGAGTGCTGTGTTGTGAGCCCCCAGCTGATAAAGAAAAGTGTCTTACCCTCTGTGTGAACGGCTGACACATAGGTCCAGTTGTATCGTTTGACAATGTCCACCAGAGCTCTGGCTTGAAGAGTATCTGAGGGTACAACCCTGAGGAAGTACTTGAACAGTGTCTTGTCACTGAGGTCAATACTAGTTGCAGAATAAGCGATCTGCGGGATGTTGAATAGCTGCAGAAGGTTTTGCACCTGAATGGCAACAGAACTGGAGCCCGGCCCAATGACTCCAACGATGGGCTTCTTGGTCGGTGGTGGCTGACTGGAAGGCGCCCCTTCAATGCACCACCTGGAGCCGTCGCTCTCATCCCGGATGGAGATGAGAGAGTCTCGTATGAATTCGATGCTCTGCTCCAGAGCCACCGAGGAATGCCAGCAGGAGTCTCTGATCTCACATCCAAGGGTAATGTTGGGTAACAGATTTGGGTCCGAGTTAATCCGATCCAAAGTGTGGAACATGGCCTCCACCCTTTGGATGCCGTACTGCTCGCGGACCTCTCCACATTTCCTCTCCGCCACCTTCTCAGCTGATGGTTGGTGGTGGACAGAGAAAAGGGCTCCAATTATAATATCCCCGTCCATCCTCGCCACCAGGCGAGAGGCAGAACTTGGCACCACCGACCTCTCATACTTTCCTCTGGACAAACCGAATGCCTCGAACAGTAAAAAAGGTAAATATAAAATGCTTACGACAGTCAGGTAAATCATATTCGACATCGTGCCAGAGGTGCTGAATGTAGAATCATGTCCACTTGGCCATAATACAGGGCCATCAATCCTCTACGAGCAAATTAAACTCATCTGCTTCTTCTTCAGTGTTTCCACCCTGCAAATGAGACATGGAGCGTTAATTCTTGCTTTATAATACATTTATTACATTGACAAATCTAAATAATTCAACACATGTATTTCAGAAATCTGTAGGAGAAAAAATACTTGCAGATCAATCATCTTTCATCCAATCACACCATAGCTAAAAATGTAAAAATATACAGGAGATCCAACCAGGCAAATACTTTTTGGGAGGGAATAAGTACATATCTAAAGATACAGAGCTATTTGAAAACTGAGAATGCTCAAATTCTAGCACCACGGACAGCTGCTACTGTCCTAGTTGAGGATCTCAACTGATTCTACATTTATACCTTTGACTGACCTGTTTACGAAGTTACAATCCTGTAATTCAGCTAGAGACCTCTTCAGTCATTGATAAAGACCCCTGTGCGATCATTTGGATGATGAAATATCCTTTTCACACTTACTGCTCTCTTACTTCATATTAAAAGTGTCAAGTTAGTGTCAGTTTCAGGACAAAATGCTTGCTTAATGCTCTCAACAGCTTTAAAATCCATCATGATTATCAAAAAATGAAATAATGAGTGCTATATTTTGAACTTATTAACATTTAAAGCCCATTCGTTCTACATTTTCTTCTGAATAGTTGGTTGGATTTTCTGACATTTAGTGGGTTTAGATGCAAAAAAAGAAGTGAATGAACATTTAAAACTATCACAATGTGCATGCTATTGTGTGTGCACTCCATTACTGCTTTTTACAGTAACAAGTAAGGGCAGTTTTATGTTTAAGTCAGTCATTACTCATGCCACAGACAACAAGCTAGTTACAAAAGGAGTTTTAATATGTTTAACAACTGTATGATCTAAATTACAAGAAAATATCAGTTCACTCTGTAAACAAGTCACCGTGTTGTGTTTCACTATACCAACTGAAAACATGGAACATGGAACTGCTGATGAAAGAGTCATGTCTGCACCTTGCACAAAATACGGTATATTATTTTTCTTTAAGTCATGTGAGTAGAGGGCCAGTGAAGGGGGGTGTTCAGTCAATTCAGGGAATCAACTTCATGCAAAGACTTCAAGTATTAAAAATGAATTAATATCTATTAATATCCATCATGAATAAAGCTATGCAACGGTAATGAAAAAATTTAAAGTATTCTATTTTTTTTGGGTAACTGAATTGAGCGAAGATCAATGTGGACATGGTAATTATTTAAAAAATAATCTTTGATACATGTGGCTGTTTTCTACAGTTGAGCGAAGTTAAGTGAGTAAAAGAAGCCTTTGGAAATAAGTATTGGACTATTTTGACAAAAAATAAATAAAAATAAAAATCAAAAATCACTATGGCTTGAGCCAGAAATGAGCCATCTCAAACAGCACACATAATGACTCTGCCTAAATACTCTTTATTATCGTTTAGCAGCTGTCTCCAGGTCCTCAGCTGCAGCTATAAAACGGTGTCATTCACAGGTCATAACATGCAACATCATCAGCTGCATGCACATGCATGTTTAACAGTCTTAAAGACGTGATTTCACCTACCTGAACCAGGTAAGGACATAACCGGGACATAGTGGGTCCGTGTCTCCTCTGAAGCCGCCGGTCTGGACTCTTCTGCCTCCGAAACACAGTGGGACTCTTCCTCCCTCCCTTTCTCCCTCTCTCTCTCTGCACTGGTGATAAGATGCTCCCTTCTTCTCCTCTTGCTCACTGCATTTTTAAATCGGGTCAAACTCACTGCAGTGTCCCTGATTTAAAACCAGAGTTCATGCACATCACGAGGGTCAGTGATGCGTCGATTGATAACATTTTGGAAGAGATCGGGGTGAGAGTGAGGCTCCTGAGAAGCATATTTTAAAATAAATAAATAAGTCGGGGATAGATAACGATTTGACAAGCTTCCATTAAAACCCCCTGGACCAAATCAGCGCAACGTAAGAGACTGTTTATAGGCAGTCGCTTACTTTATGCAAACTTCAAAGAGACTCGTCAAACTTCAATTTAATTTTTCCCTCCTGCGTTGTGTCTGACACGGACAGATGTGATGTACTTGTTATTCACTACTGCAGCTGTCAAAAGAGAGCGGGCTCTGCTGCCACCTTGTGGTGAAGGGGGTGATGCCACTGCTGCAACCTCACTGAATAAAGGTTTACTCAACCTTAACCTTTGTAATCCTAACGATTAGACCACAAAATAAGCAACCAGTACAGCAAAGAATTTGGCATTGCATGAACTCTCTATAAACCTAAAGCTTTGTGCAAAAATGCTGACTGACTCTTTTTTCTTTTTTTTCTCTTTTTTTTTATATTTTGCTTCCAATTTTCTTGTAGTTTTGGCCATTGACTGCTTTTCGGCTCATTTACAAATCAGTGTTTTTACCTGAGAATTGTCAGAGGAATCTCTGTTTTTTGTAACGCTAAGCCACATAAAAATGACATATTAATCATTAAAGCATAACAAAAAAAAAAAAAACAAACAAACACCCAACTCAAAGGATGAAACACTGTTGTGTCTACATGTAAGAGAAAACTTAGCAAAGAATCAAATTTAATTCTATCTTTAAGCAGTTTGTTACCAGCAGCTTGTTAGAAAAAGGTATAATTTGTGTCCTGGTCCAGGTAGTCTTTTTCCCACTTCTTTCTTTTCCTTTCTCTTGCCTGCTGCTCTCTCTCTCCCTCTCTCTCAGGTGGAGTTGTGGACCTGCTGTTCTCGCTGGCAGAGCTTCTGATTTTCTTCAGCCCTCATACCAGTTCCCTGTCTTTTCATCAGATGCCAGTGCTTTAAATGATCATCTGCCAAAAAAGGATTACCGGTATTTAACCTGTTCCGAAATGCTTGTTGACCTATAATCAAACATGTTTCTTATCATTCATATTAAGTCATTTTCAGCCAGAAAGAAAAAGTAAAGTACAAGCCGTAGTTTAAGCAAAATTATTTTTATGCATCCTTTAAATAGTCTTACTGACAATAAAAATAAAATTTTCATGAAGCCATTCTTAAGGAAGGGAAACGGGGAGGAAATGGCAAATTACACCAGAACTGGCCTGAAAATCAGTGGAAACAAGTCTAATTGGGTGATGAATCAAGATTTGAAATTTGGTTCTAACCGGCACCAGTATGTTTGGAAGAGGTCAGGAGAGCGGTACAACAGTGAGTGTTTACAGCCTTTTGCAAAATTTGGTTTGGGACCATATTTCAGCCAGCCAGTTTTCAAATTTCCTGGAACTATAAACACATTAAAAAAACACATACAGCCAGATTTTAATGCAACACGCACTGCCTTCTGGAAAGCATCTTATTGGCAACTGCTTAATTTTTCAGCATGATAATTATTTTTAAACACACTGCCAATGCAATATAACCACAGCTGGGAAAAAAAAAACATGCAATAGAGCCTATCAGTCATGGACTGGCCTTCCCAAGACCCTGGACATCAACGTTAATGAAGTAGTGGTAGTAGAAGAGATGACAAGAAAACTGAAAAGAAAAAAGAGTTCAGGCTGAGTTGAAGAATAAAAGTGGTCATATACAAATATTGACTTTTAAACTCATTAGACTCGAACAAACTCAGTTTTTGTCTGTTTTTGTCTGATATTGGCAATATATATATAACCATGAAAAAATGTAAAGAAATGCAAAAAGAAAGACAAAAAAACAATCATTTGGAGCAAATCATTTAATCTGTTGTAAGTTTTGAGTCATACAAATTTGTGTTAGATAAACTTAATCTGACAGTTTCCCCTGCTTTGACGTCATTTCCTGCATTTAAAAATGGCGGACGTCAACATTGATGTCCGTAGATGAACTGTACAGCGATTCAGCCGGATTGTGTGGAGCTGCTTCAACATGAATCGGTTTCTCGTCGTGCTGTATTAACAGGAGCAGTTTGAGGCAGGCTCGACAAGTAAATATGCTTTTTTTCTTTTACCTTTTTAATTTGCTTGTTTGCAGTCAGGGGATGAAATGTGGCGCGCTGTGCGAAAGTGCTCTCATTGTGTAACACTGTTTATACCACAGACTGTTGTGTGCTGATGGTTTCGCTGCTGACTGAATTCTCAGAGGATAAACTCTCCCCGCAGGGAAGGAGCTAATTTTAAAACTGCTATTTGTAAGCCGTCGTGTAGAAGATGTATAAGTTAGCCAGCTAGCAATACATGTAGCCTGAGCCATAGGTAAACACAGATACAATGTAGGTGAAGTGACAGGCTCCAGCTGTGGATGCAAACTTAAACTCTGACAGGTTGTCTTGTGGGATATGTCTCATTCGCTTTGATAGTTTAATAGCACAGTAAGTACCTCACATGCTGCTTCCATTGATATGCTATCTTCCAGTATGAGCCTTGTTGACCTGTTGGTAAATAAGAAGTCTGTTGTATCCCATAAGAGGCCTTTACTGTGAAGCAGGGTTTCATCTTAACCAGGAAACTTCAGGGTCAACCCTCAGTTTTCTGTACTACAAAGGCAGATCACTTCTACCTGGGATCAACATCAACATAGTAGCTTATGGTGCCAACCTAAATAAGTGGACACGTTAAAGTCATTTTCCGGATTAGAAATCAACATACATGGTATCACCACCTATTGTTCTCTGGAGAACGGCCTCACCATTATTGGAACAGCCCTTGAATTCAATTTGTCCATCCACTTTCTTCAACTTATCAAGTTCTGGAGATTATCCCAGCTGTCATGAAATAGAATAGAATTAGAATTAGAATAGAATTCAACTTTATTGTCATTGCAAATGTCACAAGTACAAGGCAATGAAAAGCAGTTTGCATCCATCCAGAAAGTGCTTTAGCAATAATATAGATATATTACAGAATATGGAACTATTATAGGTATGTTACAATGTACACGGTATGAAGGTATGTTATGAATATGCTATAACTATAAGTATGTACAGACTATAGTGAGTTTACAAGCTATGTACAGGCTATGAAAAGGATATAAATATGGTTAAAAATATGAAACTATACAGATTGTAGATATACAATTGTGAGTATTAATAAACAATTGTAGAACTATAATTATTGTATTGTACAGAATGATTGTCTATACTATTCATATGGTGAGAAGCAGGGTATAACAGATTGCCACATTATTTTAGGGTTAACACAGAGACAGACTCACATTCACCAAGTAACGTAAGGGAGATCTTTGGACAATGGGGGGAAGCCAGAGTAAATACAAACTCCACACAGAATCCAGACTGGATTTGAACCCAGAACGTTCTTGCTGTGAGGTGATGTCACTAACCACCACACCATCATGCCACCCTACATCAGAGGACTAAACGTCAATTTAATGAAATACTTACGTATGATCAATATTGATTCCTGGCTCAGTCAGAGACACACATACATTTGGGTTTTGTCAGGAAGGGCAATCAGCATAAAAGCTGCCAAAAGTGGCATTATACTGTCATGAATAGGGAAGCAGCTAAAGGTAGCTTTGTTACTTAATTCTAATCCATCAGATTCTCCTGTGTCTTAATGTCAGAGTATTTTGGGTATGCTGAAGTTGCACAGGACCCAAGTTCTCCCCAAACAAAATAGCGTGGCTGAATAAGAGATCAGCCTTGAACATCACAGGTGCTGCCACTCTCATAATAACTGCTCACAAGGGATATCCACAATATGTCGTTGAAGTGGTCTTATTATAATTAACTGTTGCAATTATGGGTGCTCGTCTTAAACAAAAAAGTTTTTTTTAAAAATGAAGAAAGCTTATGTACAAGTAATCCCAAGGATGCAAGAGGTTAAACTTTTTAAAACTCCAGTTTTTCCTACTTTTGACTCTGTATGATGCCTCTTGCCCTATGGTAGCTGGGAGAGGCTCCAGCCCCTCGCGACCCTGACAAGGATAAGTGGAAGAGGATGGCTAGATGGACTCTATATGATGTCAACATATTACTTCTAAAAGGATCATCTTAGACACAAAGCTCTAGCTGTGAGAACAGAAGCATTCATGCATGTACAAACATACTACAGTATTAATATAAAAGTCTTTGTAGAAACATTATTTTTGCTGTGGATCTACCAGCAGTTGATTAATGCTGTGCACACTCAGGAGCTGGACAGTTTCCGAAAAAGTCATCTGATAAAGTCAGCTTAAAAAGGTTGTACCAGGGCACAGTAATACATAAATATGGATTTAGTTGAAATGTGAATTATGCATGAGTACTAGTAGAGTATATTAAGTCCTGCATAAGTGCATGTAAAAATGTAATGATTTAAGGAGGGATATAGGCTAGAAGGCAACATAAATAAACAAAATGTTTGGTTAGTGGAAAATTGGATTTTACTTAATTTTGTTTGTGTAAAAGAAAAACATATTCCAGCTGCTCCCTTATTCACCAGGTGTTGCCATACTCTGTAGCTCTGCATATTTAATTTGACAGATTTTTTTAACCGGATGCCCCAAAGGGATTTGTGTTTCCTCTGGAGACCGAACCATAGATCTTTCACTTATTAGGTGAATGAGTAAACCACTTTACTGTGGAGCCATGGTCTGTATGACGGAAAGTTTTTATGATTAAGTTATTGTTTATTATTAGGCAATAATCAACCTTGTTCAGGGAAACTCAGGAAGGATATTTTCTCTCTGCCTACCAAATATAAATATAAGTATCTGGCATATGCTACTGATGTAGTTATGAATAAATAAATGACGTTGTGTTTATTTTTTTTGGTGAGCGTTTCATAATATTTGCCCTCTTTGCAGAGCTTCACCATGAGTAGCCGAAGAAAGAGGGCCCCTCCTGTGAGGGTGGATGAAGAAGCTAAGAAGAGGTTGAACTGGAACATGTTGGAGGACCGCAAGAATGAGGAAGTCCAGGAAGATGAAGAGATACCGACTTGTTCCATTCTTTCAGCGGACCCAGCTCCTAGTAGCACCCTCCTCTCCCCTCCAGAGGGCGCCACAGAGGCTGCCTGCACCCCTGTCCTGTTTACAGAAGAACTTCCCAACACGTCGTCCGACATCACCGCTGCTTCTACCTCTCTGGCGCTCACTGTGTTTCCACTTTTGAAGCTCAGCCACATCTGGAAAGCACTCATTGGGGAGTTCAGTGTCAGGCCAGCCTGGCTCCCATCTGACTGCGATCAGAGAGCTTTCACGTTTCACAGGATGGGTGAGCAACTCTGCATCAGTTACAGCAGCTGTGATGAGAGCTCAGGGGTGCAGTGCAGTCCTGATGAAGACACTTGTACGGCAGAATGCAGCCTCCGTAGGATCCCATTGGAGGACCTCGACTGGCTACAGAAGAGGAGGGTGGTGCAGCTCTGTCACCAGGCAAAAGACGACTCAGTCAAGGTATATGTAGGTACTTTTACTGGGACACAAAGATCCATGTTTAGGCTTGATTTTGTTAATAAATGGTCATGAAGTTACCTGGCTTTTAATACCATATATTTTTTAAATCAGCTGTCTTTGGCTGGAGTAAAATTGTGCTCCTTTAGTCAAATCATCAAACAGTTCAAGTTTTGTTAAACATTATTTTATATTTAATCTTTTTCCTGGCTCTGTCTGGCAGGTGGGGATTTGCTTGCTGGAAACTGGGCTCGGGAAGCCAGAATTCCTCAGTGAGGGAAATGCTCGGCTCAAAAAAGCAAACCAACTGATGCAGAAGTTAATGGAGTATTTCTACGATTTCATTATTCCCGGTAAGCAGACTCCAAGTTCTTTACACCATACTATAGCAGCACAGGGTTTCCAATTCACATTGACTTGTTTTTGTTGCTTATTCTCCATAAAGAGGTCGTAGATAATGAGGAGGAAGAATGTGATACCGACCTGGAGAGGCAAAATGTTGAGGAGCTCTACGATTATGTCAGGCATATGCACCAGGAAGAAAGCCAGAAGGTGACCTATGACGTTCAGCATAAGGCTCTTATTCCTGTACTCAGGCCCTATCAGAGTCAAGCAGTCAACTGGATGCTGAGAAGAGAGAAATACAGGACCAACTCAAGTAAAGGTGCCTCTGTTCATTCCCCTACAGCTCATGCACCTTTAACTGGAATTTTAATTGAATTGAATTAAGTTAGATCCCTTTGAATTTAAGAATTTTTGATCTCAGTGGTTTGTCTCAAAAAGCATCATATTCAGTATTTACTGTTTCTTTGCAGAACAATCATTGCATTTCCTCTGGCGGGAGTTGATCGCTTTGTGCGGCAAAAAGCTCTTTTACAACCCTTTTATCGGCTGGTAAGAACATAGTTATTCTCATGTTAAAGGTTCTGATCATTTGGAAACATTTTCTGCCTTTTCAATATTATAAAGATGATGGGAATCTTATCTTTCTGCAAACAGTTTACACTTAAACTCAATATAATCCACAGGCCTCACTGTCAGCAGTTTTTATGGGGACTACTATTTAAGTTGAAACCACAAAAGTTGTGTGTGTTATTATTTTGTTTGTTAAGCACCATTAGCATAAAACTTGATGGGAGAATTGTTATCTTAAAATCACAACAGTAAAACAGGCTGAAGGGACACCATCAGTGGAAAAAAACGTGTGTAATTTGAATGAGTTGACCTTTAAACTTGCTGTTATCACATTAAGGTGACTCTCAGGTATGATATAGTTCTGCAGCTACTAGAATTTAGTTTCTTTTTTTATTTTTAGCTTAATTCGAGAATTTCCACTAGCTGGCATTGAGTGGCCTGGTGGGATCCTGGCTGATGAGATGGGGCTTGGAAAGACGGTGGAAGTTCTGGCTCTAATCTTGTTTCATACCCGGCAGGACCTCGAACAAGAGGCCCTCACACTCCCTGTGGTTAGTAGACCTCTACTGTGATGAATGCCACATTTGTTTTCTTCCCTAAACGTTGTAATCAAATCTTATGTATCATACAATGGTTTATGATTTATTTCTTTTTTTAATCTCATGGCTTTGCAGGGAAAATCTGTGAATTACTTTGTTCCTCCTCCTCCGCTAGAAAGAAAGAAAGTTATCAGCTGCAAGTCTGAAGCTCAGCCTAAAATTAAAATATCCTACCCAAGTATGTCACTCAAGTCTTTTTAGGCAATCCGCATAAGTCACTGAAATTTCACACCTTTTTGAATGATACTTATATTTCTCCAGCTGTGCGTGTCATGCTACTCACTGCTATAAAGGAGATGAGATCTGGCAAGGGAGCCTCAGTCAATGCCATCTTCACCTACATCCGAGCCACTTATGGCTATGACCTCCTCAAGAACCGCAACCACATCAGGAAGACGCTGACAAAGCTCATAGATGACGGCATGGTTGACCGGGTCAAAGGTCGGGGCTTGGCGGGGTCGTTCAAGCTGGGAAAGAAGTACAAAGAAACAAAGAAAACATTTGCAGGATCATCAAAGTCTGTAAGAATAAAGAACTTCTAATATGAATGTTTCATGCTACAAATATGACTTTATTGTGTTGCCTGAGTTTGGTCTGCATTTGTCTTTCTTAAGACTTCGAGAAGCACGGAGCGCACGCCCAGGAAAATGTTTCAGAGACGAGCAAAAGAAAAGGCAGAGGCAGCTCTACAAAACTCTCTCTCAGACGATCAGAGAGATCCGAGCACCCCTACATCTGACTGCCCTGTCTCAGAGGAAGCAGAAACAAAGACAGAGTGGGATGAAAGTCTGAATGAGAAAGCAGATCAGCCAGATGACATGCTGGATTCTTCCACGGCACCATTACAGGTTTCTCAGGATAAAAGTGACTCAGATACACGAGACATGTGCAGAATAGCTGATCTCCCCGAAGAAAGAGGAGAAGCTTCACAGCTCGATGATGACAAGGAGACGGAAACCCCCACCAGAGCGTCTGTCGTCCCGTTTAACACCCCTGACTACAGATTCGAGTGCATCTGTGGTGAACTCGGCATCATTGACTACAAGGCCCGCGTCCAGTGTATGAACTGTCAGCTGTGGCAGCACGCAGACTGTGTGAACTATAAAGAAGAGAGCCTTGAAACTACACCTTTCTACTGCCCTCACTGCCTGGTAGCCATGAAACCCGTGTCCACAGGAGCCACCCTCATAATTTCCCCGAGCTCCATCTGCCACCAGTGGGTCGAGGAGATCAACAAGCATATCAGGTCCTCCTCCTTACGAGTGCTGGTGAGAGAGTAGATTCATACATCAGTCTCTTGGTAGTATCTCATATATAATATGCTTAAAGTCTAAAATAAAAATAAAATAAATCTTAAATGTGCTTCCTGAGTAAAACCAAAAGGTGGTTTTGATTATTTACAGTTATTGTTTGGCTCAGTTTAGGCACAAAACTGATTGGTTAGATGTAAGTAACAAAACTGTTTTGTTAAGATTAAGAAAGACCAGGGTTTGGTTTAAAATACACCCTCTACCTTCCAACTTTCAGGTACTCTGAAAATGATACACTCACTTAAATCATTGCATGTTACACTACTGTACCATCACAACAGTGCGAGTCGTCAGTTGCAATGATGACGCAGAGCAGGAACAACACAACATTGTGCAAGCACTACACATCTTTTATAATTTGTTAAAGCACGCACTCTTCTCTCTCTCATCTGTGTTTAAGCATGCCTAATTATTTTGCCTTTCACATTCCTCTTTAGGTTTATCAGGGTGTGAAGAAACATGGATTCATTCAGCCTCACATGCTCGCCGAGCAGGACGTGGTCATTACCACCTACGACGTGCTGCGCTCTGAGCTCAACTACGTTGACATTCCCCACAGTAACAGCAAAGACGGCCGCCGCTTCCGCAACCAGAAGCGTTACATGGCTATACCCAGTCCTCTGGTAGCTGTGGAGTGGTGGCGAATCTGTCTGGATGAGGCTCAGATGGTGGAATGCCCCACTGCGAAGGTGAGATCATTCAATTCTTGTTGCATCTTACTTTGTTTTGTTATTTAAACGTAGTTTATGCGACCACCTGACGTTGATCCCATCAGGCTGCGGAGATGGCTCTACGTCTTGCGTCTGTTAACCGCTGGTGTGTCAGCGGCACTCCAGTCCAGAGAGGCTTAGAAGGTAAAGTGAAGAAGCTGTTACCACAGAAGAAAAAAGAAATACTATGAGTATGAATGCAAATTGAATTTTTTATGTAGCATATAAAGATATAAAGATAAAAATAAGTGTAGGTTTTTACTGCCTTTACCTGCCAAAATATAATAAAGCAAAGTGTTTTTGAGTCTATGCACAGATGTAATTAATCTGTCAAGGTTGTGATTTCAGTCTTTGGTCTCTTCAGCAGTAAAAAAAATAATAATTAAAACTTTTGTTTTTTGCTGTAGATCTGTATGGCCTTGTGCTTTTCCTGGGAGTTGACCCATACTGGGTGAAGCACTGGTGGCACCAGCTTCTTTATCGTCCCTATCGACGTGGAAATACGGAACCTCTGTACCATGTGATCGCTCAGATATTATGGCGATCGGCTAAAAAAGACGTCATTGATCAGGTAGGATTTTAAAAGTATTTTTCTGATCGTTGGCCTGGATTTCATTGAGACTGTCTGAAGAACTATTTTGTTTGACCCATTTTTTTTTCATATGAAACACATCCTTAAAGCTTTCTCTTTTGAATGTTTGTACTCATCTTAGATGGTCCTGTTAATCTTTCTCCAGATTCAGATCCCGCCTCAGACAGAGGAAGTGCACTGGTTGCACTTCTCGCCCGTCGAGGGTCACTTCTACCACCGTCAGCACGAGGTCTGCTCCCAAGACGCTTTGGTTAACCTCAGGAAGATCTCAGACTGGAGCCTGAAACTCGGCAGCCTCGACCGCCGTACCGTCAATACCATCCTGTGCCCGCTGCTCAGGCTGCGCCAAGCCTGCTGCCATCCACAGGCTGTCAGGGGGGAGTTCCTGCCTCTGCAGAAAAGGTATTGTGTTCTCAAGATGCTTATGCATGAGATGAGGTCTTATTAAAGGCAGCTGCAGCAGTTAATTAACAGTCCAGCTGGACTAGATCATAACATTAGGATGATTGAAGCCCCCCCAGCAACCTTTTTGTTGCTGGGGGTGTTTATTTAAAGCTGACCCATTCTGTGTAATCTGCACTGGAGGATTTGTTAAGCAGGTTTGCCTGCCTCTCTGTAGCACCATGACAATGGAGGAGCTCCTGAAGTCCCTGCAGAAGAAATGTCGAGTGGAGTGTGAAGAAGCTCACAGACAATTGGTGTGCGCACTCAATGGTTTGGCTGGAATCCACATCATCAGAGGTATAGATCCCCACTTCTATACATCTGCTCCCTTTGCTCTTAGTTTCCCATGGGAATTAGTTTAAACAAAACAGAGGCCACGATCCCATCTTTGTGTCTCCCGACACTTTTTGCACCGGGATGTTTTGTTAAGGCTGGTCTCAGTAAAGCGATATGTTTATTGTTACTGCACTGAGGTGATTTGTGCAGCCAACTTTGTTTGCTTGACATGTAGTGGACATTTTAAGTGGCACTAAGGATGACTATTTCCTTTGCCACCTGCAGGTGAGTTTGCAGAGGCAGCAGAGATGTATAGAGAAGTGCTCCGTTCATCAGAAGAGCACAAAGGCAGACTGAAGACTGATTCATTACAGGTATGTGGCCTCATACATTTCATCTCTACAAAGACTGAGGGAACACATGACTTAAAAACCAGAAGCTAAAATCTTTGTTTCTGGCTCTTAGAATGTATTGACATAATTAATTTTCTATTACTCTTGCCATTGTGGTAAAACAGAGGCTTCATGCTACCCATAACTTGATGGAGCTGCTAAGCGCTAAGCATCGTGGGATTCCTCCTACCCTCAGAGATGACAGACTAGATGAAGAGGTGATTCACAAATATATATTATACTGTCAGAATGTATCTATTTTTCTTCTTTTTAAATCAAAGCTGTGTTTTAAGAATTACTACTGCAGTTTTTTCATTCTCCTTGTCTCTGTAGGCCGAGCAGCTGCGACAGCACTACATGACCAAATACGACTCTGAGGTTGCGGATGCTCGGCAGGCTTTGCAGCCGGTGCTGCAGAACATAAAAGAGCTGAAGCGAAAAGTGAGAACTTCTTTACACTCGGGGAAATTACATATTTTATGAAAAGATTACATATATAAAGAGAGACATAAGTGATGTTTAGGAGTGCAAAACCAATATCTTAAGATCATAAAATTTCTGCATTGATTGCCTTTTTATATACATCCTCTGCAGCTCCTAAAATGAACTTACTTGAAATGTATTTAAAATGACATTTATTTGGATCTGTTAATGAACTCCAACAAATTAGCACAGCAAAAAGAAAACTGCATAGCAGGAAATTGGAGCTTACTGATCAAATTATTTTAATAAAAAGAAAATAGTAAATGTAGCTAATGGCACTATAATTGGCATTCTACTCGTTACTTACACAAACAGTTAAAGTAGTTGAATATCACTATGATTATCTATCTTTCTCAAGGTCAAGCTGAACTCTCCCTGGTGGCTGGATGTTATTCAGAGGGCAGTTCGCTGCTCCACTGATGACGACCTGGTGTCCCGCATCAAGAATGAGCTGACGTCCAGCTACAAACAACAAGCCCACAAGCTCTCCATGGCAGACAAGTAAGCACTTTTTTATCAAGTAGTTCCGAGTAGTTGCATAGTGGTTGCAAGCCGTTACCTTGAACTTATCAAAAG
Organism: Aulonocara sp. 'chitande type north' Nkhata Bay; assembly: GCF_057382095.1. Lineage (NCBI taxonomy): Eukaryota > Metazoa > Chordata > Actinopteri > Cichliformes > Cichlidae > Aulonocara > Aulonocara sp. 'chitande type north' Nkhata Bay. The sequence continues at coordinate 20,866,707 of NC_141362.1, forward strand.
ACCAGGATGCTTCAAGTGTCTGGTGTCCTGCAGGTTCCGTGATGGCTATGGTCTGCAGTTTCTGCTCACCACACAAATGCAGGACCTGATGAAATCTCAAAAGACCGTGCAAGATGCAGTGAAAAGTCTTGAGGGTCCGGCCTCGAAAGAAGTTATAGAGGAGGCCACAGTTTGTCATCTCAGGCCAATGCGACTGCCACTCAACAAGTATGTCGTCAGCATTTTGCAGCTTCGTACAAGCACTGTTAGAAACCTTAAAATGTTCAGTTTATAAAGTTATGTGGAGGTTAAATGACAGCTTTTCCTTGTGTTACATAACACTTCTTTGTAAATACTCTGAAACTTATTTTACCTAATATCTGTCTTGTCATTTTCTAGCTGTGTTTTTTGCAAAGCGGATGAACTTTTCATAGATTACGAGTCCAAGCTGTTTTCTCACACGTAAGTAGAGCAGTATTTTTAGATCCATCATTAATCAGATTACATAACCAAGCGGTGGTTAATCAGTAAAATTCCTCCACAGCGTCAAAGGTCAGACAGCCATCTTTGAAGAAATGATCGAGGATGAAGAAGGGCTGGTCGACGACCGTCTCCCTACCACTAGCCGAGGTCTGTGGGCAGCCAGTGAGACAGAACGCACTTTGAAGGCCATCTTGTCTTTTGCCAAACTTAAACGCATGGACCCAGACCTGGTGGAGGAAGGAAACACTTTTATGGAACTGTTTGAGAATTGGAAGAAGGAGTACAAGGTTTGTAGGCACACCTACAACATTACAAGGACAAACGACAACAAGAGCATCTTTTATTTTTTAAAAAGCTGCATTTTTCCAGTAGGGCTCCAATAGGCATTTGGTATTATTATATGTATTATGAGGAGTCAGTTTAACAAAAATTCTTTTTTTAAGTCTTTGTTTTGGTGTTGGTGTTTGTCCTCAGGTGCTGCACGAGTACTGGATGGTGCTGCGTAATCATGTGTCAGCCATCGATGAGCTGGGTATGGCCACCGAGAGGCTACGTGTGCGTCTGCCTGATGAACCAAAGCCCAAACTGCCGCACATCATAGAGCCCCACGAGGCGAGTTAAAGACAGTGACACTCATTTAGCATAGCTGCACGCTTATGACAGTCTGGTAAAAGATAATTTATACAAGTTGTGACAACATGACTGACTTGTTATTAGGACTGTTAAAGGATTGGCTCTTTGCAGAGTTACTTTGCTTCATAGACTAACTGTCTGCAGAGATTTAAGGGGGGTTTCTTCACTGTCCCCGAGTTTTCTCATGTTATTGTTGGATCAGTGGGTTTCTACATATAATATAGATCTTTATATTTGCAATTTAAAGTGTCCTGATATTTTTCATTAGCTGACCCCTCCTCTCGATTGTTTTGCTCCCAGGTGGAGCAGAACAGAGTCAAACTTCTGAACGACCAAGCTGTGGCAAAATCTCAGCTCCAAAAGAAGCTCGGCCAGTTTTTGTATCTCACAAATCTGGAAAAGGTAATTTTATAGGTGATAGTAATTACACAATTCATAAATTTACCCCAGCTAAATGTATTATGTGAGCTTACTCTGAACAACATACATTTCTTGATCCAGTCGCAGGACAAGTCTACTGGAGGTCTGAACCCAGAGCCGTGTCCCATTTGTGCTCGGCCCCTGGGACAGGAGGTGAGAGTCACTACTTCTTATACATCTTGGTTGGTGGGAACATCTCAGTAGATCATCAGTTTGTGAAATATTCATACCAGCCTGTCTAGCATTTTCGAACAAACCACTTACAATCTGCTTTCTTCTCCATTCTGATGCTCAGTTTGAACCTCAGCAGGTCATCTTGACCGTGTCTACTTGCCTAAATGGAATAGGTTGCTGTCACATGATTGCCTAATTAGATATTTGTATTAATAAGCAGCTCAACTGGTGTACCTAATGAAGTGGTTAGCGAGTGTTTGTAATTAATGTCAATAGTTATCCATACTCTGCTAGTCATACTTTAGAATAATATCTCGCTCTTCTCTCTTTTCCAGTGGGCCGTGCTGACGTGTGGACACTGCTTCTGTAACGAGTGTATTGCTATCATTGTGGAACAGTACAGCGTGGGCTCAAGGCGGCGTGCCATCAAGTGTGCCATTTGTAGGCAGACTACATCCCACACAGAAATCTCTTACGTGTTCACCACCCAATCATCCAGTCAGGACCAAGACATACCAGTCAAGGTCAGCCAGCGACCCCATTTTCAAAGAAAAAAATAAATGTATAACACAGCCATGACAACGTTCCTCTTCCTGTGTTGTCAGGGAAGTCACTCTACCAAAGTGGAGGCAGTTGTGAGAACTCTGAAGAAGATTCAAGTGACCAACCCCGGGGCCAAATGTCTCGTCTTCTCCACGGTAACAGTTAACTATCCGCACTCTTCAAGACTTACTTTGCCGATATCGAGTTTGGATCTGACCTGTTTTGTTGCCTTTTCTCTTGTGCACAGTGGCAGAGTGTCCTGGACATCATCGCCAAGGCCTTGTTTGACAATAACATGGAGTTTTCTCAAATCAACGGGATTCACAAATTTCAGGTTTGAATTTGACACATAATGAACGCCACAATTTTTAATACACACCCCTGCTTTTTAACTTTTGTATTGTTTTGTTTTTTGTTGAAATACCACAGACTGTATGATAGATTTAAACATTTACAGTAAACCCCCTGTCTAAGGACTGTCTAAATACCTACCTACTAGGTTTTCCTTGGTGTGTATTCTCCACCACCAGCAGCTAAAACAGCTGTTCGGCTTGCTGCTACACCTTGTTCTTCATTTGAGGTTGTTTTTGTTTTTTTGTTTTTACCTGAGATCACTCCCTTGAGAGCACACCAACCCTAAACTCAATATTTCTTCCTTTACCCCGGGCCGCATGTTTGTTTGTTTTTTGTGTGTGAGCTATACTGCCAACAAACAAAGAGGTTAATCAATTGGAGATGAATTCTTGCCTCTCATATGCAGAAACTTAATAACAATTAAGGTTTTTCTGTAGTAAAATACAATATAAAGACTAATGAATACATTCATTGTCTATGTTTTTGTGTAATACAAAGGAGAAACTGGATAAAATCGGCACGTTAAATAATTGTTTGAATTTGAAAATACACAGTATTTAAATTGCAGTATAAATTTTCAGGGAATCCTCATTTTTTTCTTAAAATAAATCAATTACCGAAGCATCTCTTGATACAGATATGACTGTAATTTGTTCATTATTGCACTGTTCATTGTGGTTTTCCAGGAGAATCTAAGTTCCTTCAAGTACGAAGAGAAGATCAACATTCTTCTTCTACCTCTCCACACGGGCTCCAATGGGCTGAATATCATCGAAGCAACACATGTGCTGCTGGTTGAACCAATCCTCAACCCTGCTCATGAGCTCCAGGCAATAGGCAGAGTGCACCGGATTGGCCAAACCAAGTAAGGAGCAGGCAGTAAAGTGTGTCAGTAAACCTCTGAAGTTTCAGCATAACTTTGTGGGTCCTTTAGAGCTTTGTGTAGATGTGTTGCTGCATCTACACGAAGCTTCTGCATTTTTCTCATCTTGTGAGAATTGACTTCAAAGCTGCAGTTTATTTTTTTTTCTTAGATTCATGTTTAATACGAGTGCAACCTCCAGTTATTTAATAAAACTATAAATCCACAACTATGCAGCTTATAATATGTCAGAAAATAAAGCACTTAGAGTTCAGCAGGATACACTGAAATTGATTTCATTAGTTTTTTGTTTTTACTCACCACTGTGCTCAGGGATACACAGTTCTTGACCAAAGTGCACTTATATAGCATGCACACCTGTCAGTGCTGTACACACATCATTATTCACTGCTTCTAGTTACAGATCTGCATCAGAATGCACAAATGCATGTAAATTAAATCCAACTAAGAGTACTTTTTTTTTTTCATTTAGGAGCAGTTAAAGTCTGACAAAGGAATGACAATGTGGAGAATTTGTTAATCCTTTTATCCAAATAATATTTATATTAAATTATCCACCCTCTACTGAACAAAAAACTAAACAAATGCTCATTTTTGTTTCCTCTCTCCACCAGGCCAACATTTGTTCACAGATTCCTCATCAAATCTACAATTGAAGAGAGAATGCAAGCAATGCTGAAGACGGCAGAAAAAAGGTGCGTGTCAGTTCTTAATGATGCTATTTTTGTATTTAAATACAAGTTTAAGAGGTCAGGGGATACGCTGTTGTCAAAGTACCAATAAAAGTCTTTTTGATTCCAGTCACACCAGCACAGCCATGAAGCACTCGGAGGCTGCGGTACTGACAGTCGCTGACTTGGCTGATCTGTTCACTGAAGACACTGAACCTCTGGAGTGAATCTCAGCACTGGGCTCCTCACTTGGTACATACCAAGTAAAGCAAACAGGAGAAAAAGGGAGTTCACGATTTACACAGCGGTGACAAATTTTGCACATTCCACTTTTTTTATATAAGCATCCTGATGTTATGAAACGAATTTCCAAAAACTATTTTAAGAAATCGCTGATGGATGATGACTACAAATTTCTTACTTGTTGAATTTTAACTCAATTTAGAGCTGATGCATTTGCATCACTTGTCATAGTTGTATCTTACTGGTCCAACTTGTTCAGCTGTGTTTGTTTATCGCATTTAGTCAGGTGTGTTCATTTATGTGCAACTTCACTGTATCTCCAGATGGACTGAACCACTTTGAGGCATTCTCACAACATTCAGGAAATAAAAGTCTGTGAGTGACGGGTCGTCCGCCTGTTATTGCCAGATTTCTTTGTGCCGTCCTTTTACTGTGTGGTTAAAAAAATGAAGCAGGAAGAACGCCATTGATTTGTGCTCACCTCTGACATAAACTCACTTTTACTCTTTTACAACTGAAGTGAAAGACTGTCGCGGGATTTCTTCGGCCGGGCAATCGACCTTAAGTTATTTCACTGTTGAAACAAAGCCACACAGTTTGGTCTAACAATGGCGCCCATCTTATTTGCAAGACAAAAAGAAGCACAATGTGCAGATTGTTGGAAACTAATCTTGTAAATCAAACTTGTAAAAATTGTGTGAAGATGTTTTGTGCTTTACAGCAACTGTCTCATTCTTTTCTATTCCTCAAAATCGTCTGGTCAAGCTTAAGAATCGTGTGGATTAATTAAATGTTACTTGTCTTAAACTGATTAAAATAATCATTCCTCTCTTGTATTTTATGGTCTCTTCTGCCACACACATGCACTCACTGGTACTTGGCATTGTTAGCGAATTGCCCTTGACTTGTAATGCGTTTTCTTTTCACCTGACTGACTGCGATTCCCGTACTTGTAAAGATTTTAAGATGTCCAGACAACAAAGAGGGACAGCCTCGTGCTGGTGTTCCTTTTTACATGGTTACCAGACTTCTTGTTAGTCTGTGTAGTAAGAAACGGTCATAAGATGTTTACTAAGAGAACGTCGCCACAGTAGGCGGTGACATGCGTGTTACCTTGGACTCCCCCGGTTCCCCCTATTCATGCGTGGAATCTCATTGTTGTTGGGGGCATCATTCAAGCTGGTGTTTTTTAGGGCTTGAGGGAGGGCCGCAGTTCTTTAGTTTTCAAGGGGCTGGAGTAAGAGAGGGGTACTACATTTTCTGGTGTCAGACTGTGGTGAATAGCTCCCAGAAGATTCACAGAGTGTCAGAGAAGGAGCCAAAAGGTAGTGGAGTGGCTGAGCTACCAGAAAGCAGAGGGAAGATGGCATCTGCCAGTTTGGTTTTTGTCTGGCTACTGCTCACCATGAGGATGGTTACCTCGGCAGTCTATCTGGAGTCTGAGGCGGAGGGTGAGCACACGTTTCACAGCTCACAAATCTGGGGATGAACAAAAAACAAACTGATTATTGATTAGCATGTTTTGTTTTGTTTTACTGGCTGCAATAATTGTAAAAAGGTTCTAACTCAAGAGAGGAGGATTTAGTCCAAGTCCAGTGAAAGCTGGAGTATAACTGGTGCCTCCTTTGGCAAAAGCTGTATGCCTTGACATTAAATGCAGTGACGGGTTTCAACCACATTCAGGTCTTGACTCTCTGAAAATGATTGAGGCTAATTTTTAAGAAAAATATATAGAAAATGACCTGTATATACATACATAATGCTCAAAAGTACTGAGTCATAGTATAACTTTCAACAAAAGAGGAAAATAATCATTCTAAAGCTAATATTTGGATATTGTTGGTTTGGTTGATTTACTTATTGGTGGCTACACTGTTGGTCCGCTACATGTGCTGACTGGTTAAATAGTAATATACCTGTTTATAGGTGCCGAGTGTAAAATGTGACTGATAAAATAACTTTGTTTTTTTTACTGTTAGAACTTAATGAAACTGTCATTTGCACCAACGACCGTATGGAGCTTGTTATTCCAAGCGCTTTTTTTCTCAACAAAGTTCCTCCTGTTTACGTAAGTCATCACTGACCAGTCATTAATAATGCCAAAGAGCACTGTGTCATTTTGAGTAATTATTACATATTTGTCTCTATTTGCTTTGTGTCTTCTCTTTTAAGGCTTGGGATTTGCATTTAAATGATCCGGAGTGCCGTGGTGATGTAGTCGGAGAGGACTATGTTTTCAGCATTAAGACAAATCTGTCAGATTGCGGCACTATAATGGTATGATCCATCTTTGATTTGCCTTAAAAAAATAGAGGATTGCTCCTTCAGGTGATCTTTTAAGAGTGAACTCAGATATTAAATTCAGGTAAATCTGATAAGAAGACAAGTTACTCTTTACTACCTCCATTAATGTTAAGAGGATTCTCTTCATAATGAATTAAAGGGTCTACAGGTGCTGCAGGAATATCTTCAGATCCATGATCCATCACCTTCTTTCTACTGTGTTGTGAATGTGGACTATGAGGCTCTGTGTTCAGATTTTGTATGGAAATTAGCTCATAGCAAGTATAATAGATGGACAGAGAAAGGCACACACGCTGAACCCAGAGAGACGGGAAGGAAGAGAAAAGAAGGGGAGGAGTGGCATTTCTTCAAGAAAGACGGACAGAGCTGTTCTTTTTGCCTATAACAGGACAGGGCCTCATTTAAAGCATCAATGGGACTCTGAATGGTCTTGTATTCTTGTATTTCTTATTTATCAGCATTCACGTGGGCAATGAGGCTCACGGTTATTTTAATCCAGCTGCTCTACACTGAAAGTCAGCCACTGCTTAACACATAAGTGTCCTTTAAATCCTTGGAATGCTTTAAAAATTTTCTTGTAAACCACCTAAAAGGTTAACACGGCTTTCAGCAGTTCTCTCAGTACTCAATTTCTGCGATTTACAAGGTTTTTGCACAGAAGCTGAGGAAAGTAAGTATGCTCTGAAGGAAAAAGGGCTGTTGCTAAAGGAGAAGAATGTCACAGCTGTCAGTCATGCTTTCACCTTGACCGTAGCACCTTTTACACCCTGCCATCAGAGACGCCACGTTTACAGTTTCCTCGCTGACATTTCTGGATGTATAAGACTCAGAGCCTTCGTGATAAGTGCACGTAGCAGTGGGGGGTTATGTAGTTTGCTGCGAGATCTGTCAGTGGTCCTCTCATTGAGGCTGCCCCGGGGGAGCGATTGAGTGTTTACCAAGAAGTAGTAAAAAATGTTGAACTGTTAGAGGTAAAGACAGTTTGTCCTGCTTTGTAACCATGGTCACCACCCTGCATCTCAACAGGGACCTGCAGAAACTTCACACACCAGCTTTTCACCTGTTCCCATTTTATGGTTTATTTTAAAAGGATGGTGACAGCTGAATAAGAGTATTTAATCCCAGTGACTACTCAACCTAACTTTAACTTAATCTCTGTATTATTATAGGTTGTTTACATTACAGTATAAAGCACCTTGATCTAACTGTTATGTGATTTGGCACCTTATGAATGAAACTGAATTGAATTAAAAAATGAATGTGGTGATGCTAGCAAATCCACTTTGCCAGTATTCATATGTACCACAGTAGAGTTTATGTATTGTTAAATGTTAAGTTGGACTGGTACTTATATAGCACCTTTCTACTCAGTTGAACACTTAAGGCACTTTCTAATACAAGTCTCTTTCACTCAGTTACACAAACATCCACACAGTGCTTTTATCTATGCCTAAGTGCTTTCTAACATTCACACACACTTGCACCCTGATGAATATGGTGGCATGGTGGCAACTCAGGGTTCAGTATCTTTCCCAAGGATACTTTAACATGCAGACTAAAGGCCGCCCAACCTGCATTATGTTAGACTCGTGTGTATATGTCTTTTATGATGTCTCAATCCAGACATTAGTTAGACAAAGGCATCAAACTTAACTAAACTTCTAAACTTTCATAAAAGACATTCTCTTAAGATCTCCACTATTTAATCAGCCCATCACTTAATTTCTATTCCAGGTTTCTGCAGTTGTTCTTACCTAAAACAGCATTATTGATTCCTATTTCTATAAAAATCTAAAAAGTAACGGTAAAGTAAACAAGCTACATTTCCCCTCACTGACCATCACACATGCTATGTTCTCTCCATAGGCCTCAGATGACACACACATGGTGTTCATAAACACCATACACAACAACTACTCAGATATTATCACAAGAAACTACATCAACATAACATTTGCGTGCCGCTACCCCATCAACTACATGGTCCAACAGCCCAACATGATCAGAGTGGACATCAGGTAAATGTTTTCTTCTTTTCTGACTTTTCTCCAACTGGAGAATGATTTGTTCTCAACATTTGGCCTATTTTAATAAACCCATTGCCTCTGTAGACCTATCACTCTGAACACTGAGGATGGGAATTTCTCAGTGTCAATGCTGCTGTACAAAGACGAAGCCTTTGAGGACAGGTGGACCACTGTGCCATCGCTGACTCTGGAGGATAACATCTTTGTAAAAGTTTTCATGGTAAATCGCAGTGAAATGTCAGTTTAGTATATTTTTCACCTCCAAATAGTAAAGATGTAGTTCTCACCTTAACAAGCTGTATTATATATTTGCAAATTGGAATGATGCACAAAAGCAATATGTTGTATTTGCATTTGATTGGCAGGATAAGTATATCTGTTAATATCTAACAGGGATTATATATACTTGGCTCTGACTGTTAAGCATTCAAAGTGTTGTTAATATTCACAGCTATTTTTGAGTTAGTTTGGGTGTGCTCTTACACAAGGTTAAGCAATATGTTTTGTGGGTAGTTTTCCAACCAGTGCTGGAAATCTAACACTCCACCCATGACTAGACAGTCATTTGAGTCCTCTTTCGTGCTGTTATAATCTCTTGGTACACCTGTTGTTTACTTACTATGAGTCATCATTTTGTTGTGCGTTATGGAAAACTGTTTGTCCTGTTTAAGGAATTAATTGACCGTTGCCGAACTCTGTCTGTGTCACAGATACCTTCTCATCTGCAGCTGCGTATGGAGAGATGTTGGGCTACGCCGACCAGTGATCCATACAGCAATATTCATTACACCTTCATCGCAGACAGGTCTGCCTCTGGACTGTTTAAACTGAATGCAGATGAAAATGCATGATTGCCATGTTTACACCACATACTTTGAAGGTGTGGAAGCTTGTTTATGGCGTTCTCCGTGGCTGTGTTGTTTCACCACATTAGCAAACAGTTCCACCTCCTCCTATGGGTGCACTGTTGAAATCTGAAATAAGAGAGTTTGTTGCATAGAGAGCTGTCCAGACAACAAATCTCACAGGCTGGTCATGTGACTCCTGGCTGAGAGGCCACATGCATTTCACTTCAACAGCTGTGCATGCCCTTGACAACCAGGCAGTATTTGGTACTGTTGGCAACAGCAGAGTTATGAAATGCACCAAGATTTCTCAGAGCTAAAGAGATGAAGAGATGAAAGCACTCAAACACTTCTGTGTTGTATCACCTCAAGTTATGTTTGCATTTTTTTTTATTAGCTGTTTCTCCTTTTGTTATATTTAAAGTGCAGCATCGTGTTTCATTGCTATCAGCAGGCCTCTTAGACTTGTCTCCTTCCCTCTAGCTGTCCAGTGTTGACCAACGACCAGACTCTGAGCGTGCTGAAGAACGGTCAGGGCCCAGAGGCCACGTTCAGGATACAAATGTTTAAGTTTGTCGGCAGCTCTTATACCAACGTCTTCCTTCACTGCAACGTCCAGATCTGCCACAGTGGTCCTGGTCTGTGTCAGCCTGTGAGTGACCTCATGCTGCACCCATTCCTCAAACTGATAGTCAGGAGCCAGTTCAGACAAGTAGCCTGCTATATGTCACCAATATAGACCCGTCAGCCTAGGAGTGGTTTTCAGCCATATGAGCTGCCATCATTTTAAATATACAGTGCTTATGACTGTATATTTGACTGCTTATGTTGGTTTTTAAATTTCACATTTCACTCGTGTATTTGCCAAACAGAACTGTTCCGGTGAAGATGGATTACTGAGAACACGGAGAGAAATACCACTGTCCCATACAGTGTCTTACGGACCCATAAGACGACTATTAAACCACAGTGAAAATCCCAGTCTAGGTATGTTTAATTCAGTCTTTGCAGTTAATATAGTTTAACTTCATAGTTTAAAGATTCCAGACACTGTAAGCAGTTCATAAGCATGCAGACCCACCTGTGTGTAGATGCAGGAGGAGTCCCAGCTGTGGAGACCTTTGTCCTTGGAGGACTGCTGCTTGTCTTGCTGCTGGTAACAGGAGTCTTTGGGAGGTTGTGGCTTCGCTCCAGACATTTCTACCCAGCACGGGAAGCACAGCTTACCCTGTCCAACATTCATCACATCTCAGAAGTGGCCTCATGAATTGTATGGACTTTATAGAATTAGTAAATGGACACAGGAAAACATACGTACACGCGTTTTTATAATAATGTTATATGTTTTGTGTATTATGCTCATTAGAAAAAAAATTTGTTTGATTTGTAAAAAGCTGTGGGTAATAAACATTTCTCTTAAACACATTCCTGATATTAAGATACTTGTGCTTTATGTCATTATTTTTATTTTGTGCTACTTAATTCAACTGCTGTATACCATTTGTATTTTCACTGAAGTAAATTCTTTCTTGCATGTGTGGCTTTTACTCAAAAAGCAACTGTAGTGCCTTTTCAATTGAATATGATCCAGAGCAACAAAACAAAAAACATGCCCGAACGTTTAATGTTTTACTTTTTAATGTTATATGACACACAAATATGCTGCTCAGTTTTGGGTCACATGGTTTTAGTTTTAACACGTGACCCAAATAGCAGACGTAAATAAAACAATGTTCTTAAATTAATCATGTTTAATCGTGTTTCACGTTTAATGAAAATGGATGTGAATTTGCTGTTAATGCTTCCTGGATATGACATGAACAGTAATCAGACTTTTTTTTTTTTTTTTTCCTTTTTATTTTCACAAATAGTACATAATTACATAACATAATACAGTGTACAATTCAAAACCAAAAAATAAACAAACAGACAAACAAACATAAAACAAACAAACTGATAACTAAACACATAAAAAAAAACAGAAAAAAAAAAAACAGCTCAGTTCCATTACAGTTTAAACACTCAAGAGAATCCTTGTAACATAATATTAGAAACATCAGGTTCCACATAGTTCAAGTATGGTTCCCACACCTTAAAGAATTGATCTGTTTTTGAATGCAATATACATGTAAGATATTCCAGTGGCACTAAATCCAACACTACTCTTTTCCAACCTTTAATAGTTGGTACTTTTTCATAAATCCATTGGAGTAGTATATTCTTCCTTGCCGCATAGGTGAGAACACAGTACAATCTCCTATTATTCTTGGATATTAATCGCCGGCTGGGGAGGCCCAGTATGAGAGACAGAGGGTCCATCTCCAATTCACAACCGAAAATCTTCTCCATTTCAAATAGCACATTAGACCAATATTCTTGCAATTTCAAACATGACCAGAAGCTGTGAGTTAGGGTACCAATTACTGTCTTACATTTAAGGCACATGGGTGAAAGGGTAGGATTATATTGATGTCTGCGAAACATAGATATGTGCATTCTATGTATAATTTTTAACTGTATTGCTTTGGTACGATTACAAACTGATATTGATTTGGCGTAACTCCAGACATCTTCCCACTCCTCATCATCAATTACTATACCTAATTCCTTTTCCCATTTGCCTTTAAGCCTCTGTGACGTCCCTGAGAGTACAGAATATAAAGCCTTATAAAATATCTTCACAGGTACCTCTTTGTCTGTTAAAAATAATAATTTTTCAACAGGAGAGACTTCATGACTCTCACTAAAGTTAGTACTATGCAAAATATAATGCCTTATCTGTAAGTAACGGAAAAAGTCATGCTTGGGGAGAGAATATTTCTCAACCATTTGGTCAAATGGCATAACTACATTATCGGAGAATAAGTCCCTCAGTCTCTGAATTCCTTTGTTCTTCCATTCCTTAAAACCTATATCAAACATCCCCGGTTGAAAGTCAAGATTATTCACAATAGGAGTAAACATAGATGTTAGCTTCAACCTTCCCTCAATTCGACATACTGACCGCCAGGCCTTAAGTGTATTAAGTGTGACTGGATTATCACAGCTCAATCTAATATCTTTAAAGTTCTTGAAAAACAATAGGTCCCTTAATGGATACTTTGAAAGAGAGGTTTCAATCCCCAACCAGATAGAGTGTGAATTATTTGTGACCCAGTCATGAATATAACTCATGTGAGTACTCAATTGATATGTTCTAATATTTGGTAAATCTAGACCTCCTACTGAACCTGGGAGCTGCAGTGTAGCCATCTTAAGTTTTGGTCTACGTTTGCTCCATATAAAAGAGCTTAGCCAACTATTCAGATCCTTCATCACTCTATTTGAAAATATAACCGGAATCATTTGGACAGGATATAACAATCGAGGTAAAATATTCATCTTAATCAAAGCTATACGTCCTAGCCAAGAAACAGGTAGGGAATTCCATCTCTCCAAATCTTGCTTTACCTTCTCGAACAGAGGGGAAAGACTTATTTATGATAGGATAAGTTATAATTTTACCCCAGTCTTTTTATCTTTATGCATAAAAATGTAATTAGTCTTTCTGAGTTTTTTAAGCATCCTCTGATTTTTACTTGTATGCCTACATACAGTACCATGCAAAAGTCTAGAGCCACCACTCATTTCTTTATGTTTTTGCTGTGAAAATGGGAAATAGATTAAACTAATTATGAATCATGCACAAACACACATAGAAATGCAGCATATAAGTATTCTGTATGCAGTGTACCTCTCCTGCCCTCCTCCCACACATACTGATTTTGATTCACCACACTATCAGACTTGTTGCCACTGATTTTCAGTCAAGTTGTTGTGAAAGTTTGCAGCCTTTTATTCCAGTTTACCTCCATAAGAATGGTTTCTTCACAGCCACCCTTCCACTAGGACCATGTCTAATGATGATTTGGTGCATAGTAGAGTTAGATGCATCTTTAATAAGCTTTTTCCTCTTTCTTAAAGCCATAACTTTCCGATTCTGTGCCAATTCTGTGCCAGCTGCAGACAGATTTTATACCTGACACTTCTTCTGTTGTCCTCCATTTGTCCAGTTTCCTTAAGTTTTTTTAAGGACACACCGCACACCATGCTGTCTAGATAGATATGAGCTATGATATGAGCTACGTTTTCAGTTAATGGCTCTTTGGGAATCACCTTGTTGGTTCAACAGTAGTATTTTATGCCCATTATATCATGTTGTCTTTGACTTTCTGTAGATTCAAAAAAGAAATTGGAACAAATTATGTGTTTTTGCCACAGGCTTCTAGTAACGAAGTGTGTCAGAACAATGGTTCACTCCTTGAGTTAAGTGCCTTGTCATGCTGGTATGATTCATAGGTCAGTGTTAAGTAGCTTAACAAAAATAAAAACATTCCTCTGAAAATTAGTGAAAAGGCAACAAATGTCCAAAGAAATACTTTGAAAGACCTTTAGAAAGCCAGAAGAACTATTGCTGGAGACCACTTAAAAAATGACAGGAAACTGTCTCCTTGGAAGGAAAATATTAATTAAGGGTAGCTAATTAATATTATCTCAGGAGTCTATTCCCATTAAATTTCCCAGACTGCATCATAAGCACCCTAATAGTGATTATAGATGTAAAACTGCCCTCGGGGGTTTTCCCACTCTGTTTATTTCAGTGCTCTCAGGTCTGCCTCCATAAACCTAAATATGACCGGGACACCGGCCGGTTTACGTGATGACGTAGTACTGCGCCGCAGTATCAGGATCAACATAACTCCGACTGACCCCGAGCAGCGAGGAAGCAGCTGCAGCCTGTTCAATTCATAAGAAGATTTAAACACATTTAATACCGCGGGGTGTTTGTGTAGTCACAGTTTCCGTACTGCAGGCATCGACGGAGCTGTTAAAAGTTAGACAATATAAATAAAGCACACTCGGAGAGCCCAGCGACTCGGGTAAGTTGTTTGTAGAAGCTGTGAGCTAGCTAACTAATTAGGCTAACAAAGTGTAGCCGCTAACGCTAACCGGCTAGTCATGTTGTTGATGTTCTTTTGTTTACTTATTAAGATTTTTAAAGTTTTGTGACTTAGCTTGTCATTCTTTAACTTTATACATTGACACGTAAATGCATACTTGCCAAGCTGCAATTGGATGTTGTTAACATGTAATCTGTTGATGGATTGATGTGTTAGGAGTTGTTGCTGTGTTTTTGTTTGTGTTTTTAGCCAGTTATGCTTGCGTAATTTAGACAGCGGTCGCCGGCCAAGGCATTAAAGACTTGAATAATAGCTCTTCTTTGTTGCACTGCATTGTTAGGGCTTGCAGCATTGTTGTGGGTCTTTAATATGATTGTTGTCCTCTTAGCTTGCGTTCATTATCCCACAAATCCCCTACACAAGCAGCATGACCAAATAAGCCCGGCGTTATAATTCAGAAGTATTTTGGTGGCTGTGTTGCACCCGGTTGGCAGGTTGAATTGTTCGCTGTTCTTGTTTTACTTGTTACCAGAATTCCTTGAAAAACTAAGGGCAAGTTACAGGGCCTAAAGGTCAGGGTTCAGGCTTGCCTTGAAAGTCCTGGAAAAACTGGTGTGACCATGAAACCTAAGATGGGTGTTGTGAAATGTTACTGAATAGCGTAAAGGTTTACAGTGCATGTGGAGGGAATCGGTGACAGGGCTTTTTGAAGGCACGTGTGCTATTAAATGGTTGCATAGATGGTATAATGTAACCCTAGACATGTTTTGTTCCAGTTAAACCTAAAAACAGGGGTGTTACCATGACGTGTGAGATTTCTCAACAAAAGAAATCTATTTATCATTTTGTTTCAGGGTTGGACACCTTCTCCAGCTATCATTAGGGGAAAAAATGGAGACTCTACACCCCCACTGCCTTAAATGCATCAATAGAAGATGCATGGTGAGACCAGAGACAGGTGTTTCCTGTGACCTCATTGGCTGTCCTCTTGTCTGTGGGGCAGTTTTTCACTCGTGCAAACTAGAGGAACATCGTCTGCTGTGTCCCTATGAACGCCTCCCTTGCCTCAACAGTGGGTTTGGCTGCCCTTTCACTATTGCAAGGGTCAGGATGGCACAACACCTTGAGACGTGTCCTGCAAGTATAGTATGTTGTACTATGGAGTGGAACCGCTGGCCTGTCAGCTATGCTGATCGCAAGTCCTATGAAAACTTGAGCAAAGACTTCGATGAGGTGGAGCAGTTAGACATGGCTTTGGCTCTGCAGGATCAAAGGATGCTGTTAGAGTCCCTTAAGGTCACGACCACTGTGTCGAAGAATGGAGATAAAGAATTAGATGAAAGTGATAAAATGGCCACAGCATCAAGTTTACCAGAGACAGTGTTAGGTAATGCAACAGTGGAAATGGAGGAAGAGCCCTTTAATGAGCTGTACAGGGCTTCAGTGGAGACGAGGAGAAATTTAGCTGCTGCCTTGGACATCCTCACTAATTCCAAGGACATTAATGTAATTGTTGGAAACTTAAATGGTGAAAAGACTGATAAGAGTGGAGCACTCCATAATGGAGAAAATGGTGATAGCCATGGTATTTATGTTGCTGAAGGCGGGAAGAATGTAGATATGCAAGAAAGTGACTCTGATTCAGAGTGCGAGCTGGGAGCGGTGGGCGGAGTGGAGAGCGCTGCTATAGACGATGGAGAAGAAGATGGTATCAACTGGGTTGAAGAAAATGATTTTGTTGAGTTGCTTTTTGATGAGAAGGAAGACGACATTGATGAACCGATAAATGATTCCAACCTTGTCTGGCCAGAGATGCCTCAGAATTACATGCCTGTTGTAGCACTGGAACCTCCTGTGCCTCAACAAGAACCACTTGCACCTCCAATGCCATTCCTACTGTCTGATCATGTGAGAAATAACTTCTTGCAACACTTACCCACTGAACTCAGGTACAGGTGCCTGGAGCGTAAGCTACAGAATGTAGAAGTGCTTAGAGGAATAAGTATGTTTACATTTAATGGACGTCGGGCCCTGCTGTCAGATCCTTATTTGTTTCGAGCGAAGATGGAGGACAAGGCAGTTGACACATCTGACCTGGAGGTAGCAGATGACCCCATGGGCCTCCATGGCATTGACCTTATCACTGCAGCTTTGCTTTTTTGCCTTGGCGATTCTCCAGGAGGCAGAGGAATCTCAGACAGCAGGTTTGTTGATGGCTACCACATTGATTTTGGTACGCAAACATTCTCCTTCCCTTCTGCCATTCTTGCAACCAACACCATGGTGGGGGATATTGCTTCAGCTTCAGCCTGCGATCACGCCAGTCCACAGCTTTCCAACCCCAGCCCCTTCCACACTCTCAGACTGGACCTAGTGCTTGAATGTGTGGCCCGATACCAAACCAAACAGCGCTCCATGTTCACATTTGTGTGTGGGCAGCTGTTCCGACGAGATGAATTCTCATCTCATTTCAAAAATGTTCATGGAGATATTCATGCTGGACTCAATGGCTGGATGGAGCAGCGCTGCCCCTTGGCCTACTACGGCTGCACCTACTCCCAAAGACGATTTTGTCCATCTGTTCAGGGCTTCCGGATCATCCACGACAGGCACCTGGGTTCTTTCGGGGTGCAGCCTGGTTTGCCGTTGAAAACTGGGGACACGCGCCTAAGAAAGAACTGCCAGTTTAGCTCTCAGTGTGACCAGTTCAGCAGTCTTCCATTTGAAGTTTTGCAGCACATAGCAAGTTTTCTGGACAGCTTTAGCTTGTGCCAGCTCTCCAGAGTGTCCCGCATCATGAGAGATGTGTGTGCCAGCCTGCTGCAGATGCGTGGCATGGTTGTTCTGCTGTGGGAGAAGAAACGGCGTGCTGATGGGTCTCCCTCATGGCAGATCACAAACAAGGTTTGTCCACTTGCACACTCTTTAAAGACAGCTGAGAGCAAATTTCACTTGTCTGTCTTGTGCTCAGCACATGAAAATAAACAAATTTTCCTATTTCTGTTCAGGTGTGGCGATTCAGCACAGCCTTTGGTACAGTGAACGAGTGGAAATTTGCAAACATCGCCAGCATGGCTGATCACCTCAAGAAATGCAAATTTAACACAATTTCTCGTAGGGAGGAGGCGATCCCTCTGCCATGCATGTGTTTCACCAGAGAGCTCACAAAGGAAGGGAGGTGTTTACGTTCAGTTCTCAAACCAGTAGCATAAACGGTGAGGTCATCCTTCAGACTCCTCTGGGTCCTATAGAACTCAAATGCACATTTTTCCTCCAGTGTTTACAGACATTACGACTCTTCCGGCCTCAGAAAGACAACTCCTGGTTGAACTTTACCTGTGGTTCTCTGCTACACAGTGGAAACAGTCTTCAATCCCTCAAATAAGACAAAGCCAGTAGTGAGCTGGCATATACTTCAGCTGAGGCTGACCTGCTGCAGTCACACATCAGGACTATAAAAAAGCAAATTGAAGTTCTAGCGTTGTATCTTCCTCTCTGATATTAATCCTGGTGTACTGAAGTTGTATCTTTACCTACTCTGACACTGTGTAAATATCGAATGTTTTTGGTGTAGAATTTTTAAACAATTTTTATATCAAAAAGTCAGTACCGTGCTTCATTGGTAAGAGTAGAGCCTTAACTTGAGATACACTTGATTTTTCTCGCCATGAGGTCGTTCAGAACATCTGTGAGATTTCTCCACTGCTTCACGCTAGAACAGTTACTGCTACCTAGAACGCTTTGACATCTTCTTTAGATACCTACAGTGACCATGTGTGTACTGCTTAGAACTCAGATTTCACAGCGTTAATTCTACATTTTCACATTGACCAAACGTCTGTGCTCCACTTTACAGGATTATTGAACTGCACCAGCATGAGCATGCTCACACCTTTTTTTTTTTTTTTGGCATGTTTTAGCAGTCACAACAGTGGTCCACCCTCAACTTTTTTTCACACTTCTGACTAAGAGGCGGCTTTGTTAGTCAGGGTACAGAGACATGAAGCAACACTATTTACCAGTTGAGTGTCAGTACTATTTTTTTTTTTCCTGTTTGTTTTTTAAGCCACGGTTGGCTTGTGGGTTTTTTTTTTTTTTACCAGCTATTTTGACAAGTAACCAGCAATTATTTAGAGGTTCTTTTCTTCAAAAATCTAAATGTAGCGAAGTCAAATAATGAATGTACCTGGTGAATCATCAGTGACTGGTTAGCAGGAAGCGTGGTTTCCTTCCCCTCAGTGTCAGACCTCAACAAATCCTGCAGGCCAGGTTCTAGGAAAAATAACGGGCACACACTTCCCTCCTTTAATAAGCACCATTAACTATGTTCATATTCACTATTTATCATGGTTTTCAAGTTGTTTTTTTCTTTTTGGCACTACATGTCCGCTATTTTCACGTATTGTTGGTGTCTCAGGGTCGTATCATGAAGCTTCATATCACCGTAGTGTATTTGAGAAAATTGCTGAAAATGCCACGACAGCTGGTCAGCTGCTTTATTATTACAGGATCCGTGGGGAACTGTTTCAGTATTATAGTGGTGTGAGTTGCAGTGCTGAAATAACATGGTTTTCATGTTTATCAGTAAGGTTTTGTTTGGTTTTTTTAAACTTATAAATCTTCGTGATTGGGCTTGTTGAACAATTTATTTATTTATTTTTGTCTGAATTAAGAAATTTGATGTAACAAAACTTGTAGTTCCCATATATAGAAAGAAATCTTCAAAAACTTTTTGAAACTGGTTTAAAATGACAGACATGTCATTAGTTAGTGATGAAATATGGGTATGGTGTGTGTTTCTTTTTCTTTTGGATGTAGGAAAGCCCAAGCTGTGTCAAAACTAAACTGTCTTTTTCAGTTTGTGTGATTTCTTTTTTTTCTTCGTTTTTTTTTGTACTGGTACATCTATTATTATTTTTTTTTTGTTTTAAGAAATGCAAGTCTGCCTCTGTTAGGTCTGGATTTGAATTACTGATTTGCACATGACGGCATGTACTGTAAAATTTAAATCCTAAATTTGACAGGTTGTCTTTGTTGAAGCAGCAAGAATGCTACTCCTTCCTGTTCTGCATGTAATCAGTCCAGTTACAGGCTAATTTATACAGTTTGTTTCTCAGGCACCACGCATTAATATTAGTACATTTTATGTCCTTTCTTATATTATAGAAAGAGAGACAGAAAGAATGAAATCAACAAAACCTGATGAGATGCACTAACTCTTTGGCGTTAAAGTTGTCCGAGTGAGTTGAATGAGGAACTGAGCATGCAAATCAGGCTTTTATTCTGTGGATGTTCATGCATGTAAGAGGTCTCCAGATCACTTTTTGTTTTGCAGTCTTTGCACCTGGAGTGTATCAGTATTTTGGGTTAAATTATCACTGCTGATGGGGTTTTTTTTTTTCTTTTGTTTTGTTTGTTTTGTTTTGTTTTTTTCACCACAGTATGCCAACTTCATTTGTTTGACTTTTGGTCCATTTTAATAAAGAGACTCTTGAGTTCTTAAATGTTTCGACTTTTAATCTTTTTCAGTATCTATCAGAGGTATGTCTGTATATTTAGATCAGGTGTACACTAACAGATGTTCTCTTCAGACCCACTTAGTCTACATATGATTGGTTCAAAAGCCATTTCAAACTGTACTCTAATATCTTTGTGTTTTATTCCTTCGTTTTGACCCATTGCAAAGGCAGAAGAATATAAATAGGACACATTGTCTTCTTTTAGTGCCAGCAAAGTCTTGAGAGATTTAATACAGTGTCTGTTAAACTGGGAAAACAATAATACAGCATTTGTGAAATAATATTTCCCTCACCGCTAGATGGCACCACATAAACAGACCTTCACCATCAGGGGTGCGAAACCGTCCACACAGGAAATATAAATAGGCCTCTTGGTACATAACATCTTCCACTGCGATGATGAGCCAGGATGTGATTTAGCTGTTGGTCCCCGGTTGGTGGGTTTTGATTCAAGATAAGAATGAAGAGAAAATAAAGTATAAAAGTCCTCATCATTGACTTCGTTTCAAATATTTGAATAAAAGCGTCACTGAAGAATGGCAATGATGAAAGCTTCTTCACGTGCATGTTACTTTGCAATTACGTCTCCTTTTGTTACAGCATTTGTAAATCTGTTAGAAAGCATCAACTACTGCTTTTTAGGGGCTTTTGAATATTTAAATATTAATATCTGCTACTGTACTGCCGTTTTGTTTACATTTGGACCACACTGTGTAATCAAATACCTGTTAAGTCTCAAATCTATAGTGAGGCAGTGAGGCGTGCCCCTTGTAATTATCCAAAATCTCTCTTAGTTTCTTAGCTGAACCAGAGTACATGCGTGGTAAGAAAAAAACAGACAAAGCAATGGCAAACAATGGCTTCGCAACAGGAATCTCAAAGGAAGGTGACAATTATTACTGTGGGAGCTTAAGCGCAGAAAGGCTGACCATGAAGAGTAAAGTCGTCCTGAAGTGCATAAGACTGCACGCATTTCCTCCAAACATCGGTTAAAACTTCCGTTTTTACCAGGAGTGGGGTTCGAACCCACGAGGACTATTGTCCATTGGATCTTAAGTCCAACGCCTTAACCACTCGGCCATCCTGGTGAGTGCACGTGCACAATCAGCGCATGGCTCACATCAGATAAAGCCGTGTGACTCCAGCACGCACAGCTACCAGAGGCGTGACGCCACAGTTCAAATAAACACGCTTTTGTCGGTAAATGCCCCCAGTAGAAACCGCACAGCACTGCTGAGGAAGTGCAATCATTGCAGCCCTGAAACTCATTTCAACACAGAGCAGAGGCAGTTAAGTCTGAAAACTCCCACAGGTACACAGCAGTCTGAGTCACAACACCCTCAGTTTACCAGCTGATGACTGGGATTCCCCCAGTGAGGGATGGGCTGGCCCAGAGGCACGGGGAAATAAGGGTTTTTAAATTTTACTACCATCACAAAGGGCAGTGAGATAGGCCTCCTGTGCAAACAGAAAGTCCTCTGACCTGTTTATTTTGCCATTCTGTTCTGTTTCTCCTGTAACATTACCTGTGCAAACACCGCATTAAGTCAGGCAAACTGCCCTGTTAAAGAGATTTCACTGGCTTTGGTGACGTTGGTTGTCTGGCAGTGATAAACAAAATCATTGACTTTCTAAAGTGGAGCTGACACACAGATATTTGTGTGTTTGTGTTTTTTTATGTGAAGCAACATGTGGAGGAAAAGCACAGCCTTGGCTTGTAGCTGGTGATGATATACATGGGGGTGGCTAACATATAGTTGCACAATCCTCACAAATCTAACTTGCCTCCCCAGCTAACCACAATTGCTGGTTGAGCTGTGATCAGTGTTTCTACACACTTGTGAAGCAATGGTTGCAATAAGAAACACGTCTATAGCAAGTACCGGTTCCAAGCTTAGCTGTAGATGCACATTCAAGTTGTCCAAATATAGCCACTCCAAGGCATTTATTTATAAATAAAATCATACTTTATGGGCTTAAATATTGCAGACTGTACAAAGCTAAAAGCTAAACAAAGCTGCAAGTCACATGAAATAATAATTTCGATGTTTTTACAGCAGTCATGTATGCATAAGCTGTTCTCAGTAGCAATCAGGAAATGTAACTACCATCATCGCACTGTATATATTTGCATATGTGCATGTGGTTTGAATCACTCTGACTAGTTGGTATCAACTCAATAAAGAAAATGATACCAGAATGTGATATCTGGACACATCTAGAGCAGCAAAAAGCTTTCATGTGGAAACATTTGCAGAGAAAGCAGATTTGAATCAAATGTTCTGGTAGGGGGCGGGAACTGGTGGCGCCTCATTTACAGCATGGGAAACAACAACAAAACAGCTTCTTGCATGGATTGCTTTTCTTGTATTTCACAGCCTGCTTGATCTGCGCTGAAGCTTTGGCTACATAGTCCTCTGTTGCCCCTACATTTGCTTCTATGTTGTCCAGCATGCAGCCCTGCTGCTCCACCAGCATCGCCATCTGGAAAAAAAGGTCATGAATGTCCCTAATGCGGCCCTCCAGCTCCAGCAGCTCCTTGTGCCTGTTCTCAATCTCGTTGAGAGCAGATCTGGCAGTCCTCCCTTCCAGCAGGAGATTATCCGAGAAGACGTTCCACTTGCCCGTCTCAGTCATCTCGTCTATCTGCTCCCTGGTTACCTCCTTGCCCATGATCTCTGCTTGCCTCTGGATGCGGGTTTTGCAATTCTCCCTTTGCGCCATTTCAGCTTCATTGTATTCAGACATGGCACTGTGGAAGGCGCTGGTCAAAGACACATACTGCGAGCGCACCATGCGAGCCAAAGCTGATGTAACTCCGTGGTCTTCCTCCAGCTCCTTGCTCAGCTTCCCCATTTTTTCCAGCTTTTTATAAATGGACTCCCCTCTGGCCTTGATGTCTCGTCCCAGTGCGTTGGAGTCCCGCTTGATGCTGCTGATCCTCCTGACTGATGTGAGGAACCTGGTGTTCTGCTTCCCCAGACGTTTCACATCCATTCTGAGCAACTGGATCTCCTTCCTCATCGCTTGGGCATCCTTGTAGATGCCATCCATCATGTCCTCACCCTCAAACACAATGGCGTGTTGCTCGAGAGGCTCCTCATCCTCACCGGCGAGTCTCTCGTTCTCTGTGGGCTTGTACTCCTGCTCTGCAGGCGTGAAGGCCTGCAGCTCAGTCAGTCGGTCCTTCATCTTACCTGCAAGAGTCATAGACATTTATTCACCTCGCTAATGGAATTGTGGGAAACGCACTCTTTACTCTGTGGTGAAGAACTAGATAAAAAACTAATATCAAAAATTCTAATGGCACAACTTTATTTTGCTGGCTTTGCTCCTCTTCATCTTATTTCCTGTCACATGTATACTGTTCATATTAAACATAGCAGAAGTTTCAAATAGTGAGGTCAGCACATGCAAGAAAACAACCAGGCTTTGGACTGTTGTTTCTACTTTCAGCTCTATATGATGTCACTTTTTACATTTACTTTTTACATATATCCTTAACATAGTCATCTCAGGCACACAGCTCTCTGGCCTTGAGCACAGAAGCCCCACCCATCTGTATTCAAGCCCTTTGTTTTCAGCTAATCAGAAGAAAATTGGAGTAAAGGTCGGTGGCCATAAAGAGAGAGGACTTACAATGACTTATTTGACACGTTAACTTAAATGTTTGAGATTATTCTGAAATGTGAATCATGCAAAGCTACACAAGTTAAGTTACAGTTTTTTTTAATGTGTGGAAAACCTCCGGTCCCTTACAGAATGAAACTGGATATTGGATAGCAAATAAGATGGGTCATGTTCTTTGGTCATTTCCTTTCAATGTTGCACTGAAACCTCCTGTTAACAGAGAGAAGGAGGGGCTGGTATCACACTGAGTTCTTCTTTTGATATGTTATTATTAACATTAAGGAATAAATGTTAAGTCTCACTTTTAGATAACGATAACAGCTTTTGATGTACAATCCAAGGTGGCTGTAGGTCAGTGAAAAGTCCTCAAAAGCAAACTGGTGAGTTACTTCCTCAGCTGTATCACTCTCATCATCATGAGATAGAAGTTATTTTAAAAGTTCCTGTCCTTCAGGAAGCGGTTATTTCCTGCTAAACCAATCCATTCCTGAGGTGCACTGTGATGTAGATAATGTTAAAAATCCTCACTAAAGTGGAAAAAACCACATCAGAGAAGCGCAAAGCATCCTCTCCCGTGATAAGGTGAGATCGGGAGGAAACAGAATAGCTCGAAAGCAATCTTTTGATACAGAAATCGACCTGTATGATACAATACACCTATGTATCGATTACTGAGCCTATATCTATATAGAGAGTACAACAGAAGGCGCAAACAGCCTACCTTTTTGTGTCCTCCACCGATACTAGAGAATCAAAGTCCCAAAAGCAGAAGGGGCGAGTACGGAAAGACTCATTTCCTCTTTTTTGTCTCGGTTATAAATGCAAATTTCAACATGTACCAGAGTCAACTTGGTATTTTTGAAGGAGGTCTTGCATCACGTCCTATACATTACAAGTGACACGCTGACATTACACTGCCCATATACCCTGCAGCGGGTATTAATGCGGAAGATAACGCCTTTTCCCCTTTACACATTTCACTGCTTCTCGGGTTTGATTCCAGGAAGGAGGTGTAGGTCAGTCACAGTCATTATATATGGTGGTTTTTATGTCAAATCCTGCGCATTTGGAATTTGCGCAATAAAGGTTTTGTGTTGTAAAAACCTTTTAGATTCACGAGTCGACCACGAATCTCAGTCATTTTCATTTTAGTTTAAATTCTTCGCTGTGAAGATAGAAAAGAATACAAGAAGCACGAAAAAAGAAATTCATCTTATTATACTAACATAAAAACGCGATTAGAAGTTCAACACTAACCTTGAAAACGGAAGGAAAGCCTCGACATAAAACACATTTAGTGTTCAGGAACAAGTGTTTGACACAAGTGGAAAGTGCAACCCCAATATTTTTACATGTGGTTTTAATGATCAGGTCTAAAAATATACAACGAGTATTAAAATTTACATTTCTGAGAGAAAGGGGAAGGGGGGGAGGGGGGCGTTACAACACTGGGAGTCTTGTAACCTGTAATAAGCAATTTTCTTTGGTAGTTGGGCAAGGAAAAGCCTTCATAATTGCTTTATATGTAGGAACAGAAAAAGTGCTATGGCCATTTGCTCCATTTAGTCAGCTGCAACAGTCCTGTGTTGAAAAAGTGAAAATGTATCAGAGTATTTAAAAAGCTGAAGTTCTCGCAATGTCAAATTACAGATGATAAAGATCAAGCTGAAATGAAGAAGCGATAGTTACACAAGGGTTTTTTTTTATTATTATTTTACTTAAGGGGGACAAGTCACACAGACTTAGTATAGGCTGATATCCAGACTGCTGACACTGTCCTTTGGCTGGTATCATACAGTTACAGGAGCAAAGGCTTTATCAACATTTGAACAGAAATCATTAATTGTTACAGTCATACCAGCCTGTTAATGGCTAAACTTTTATACTTCCATCAATAAAGGCCGCATTACAACTTCACATAAAATCACATAAAGTCTAAATATACCTAAAATAACAATCT
The DNA here is from genome assembly GCF_057382095.1 of Aulonocara sp. 'chitande type north' Nkhata Bay. NCBI lineage: Eukaryota > Metazoa > Chordata > Actinopteri > Cichliformes > Cichlidae > Aulonocara > Aulonocara sp. 'chitande type north' Nkhata Bay. Next base: position 20,892,315 of record NC_141362.1, read on the forward strand.
AAAATCACCTAACTTAAGTATTTAAGGTTAAATATTAACAGTTCTATGAGTCTTTACATTAGCAATTGCCCTTTGCTTTTACAGATAAATGCCTTAAATAAATATTTTACTATAGATCTATTTTTAAGCACCTATACAATTCAGGCTTGCAGGAAGTGGAGCTCTTCCCAGAGAAACGGAGAGTCAGCCAATTGGTGGGTCTTGTTTTATGATGACCAGCGCAACTTGGCTTCATCACCATCAGTGTTCAAACCTTTCTATTAGTGGCGCCATCTACTGTGCTCCCATCTGTGGGTGTATCCTGGAAGCCAGTGCGATTCATTAAAAGTTTCACCATATTTCAGAATCAATAAAAGCTTCATAAGACCTAATTGTGATAACATGGAAAGCAGGCGCAAAACAGCTTCTTGAAGGGGTTGTTTTTATCAGATTTAATGGCATTATCCAAATAGACCCTGCTTTCCAGAATGATCACACCAACATTTTGAACATTTTTCTGGATATTTTCCACTCCTGTTCCCTGCTCCTCCATGAGGACAGCCACATCTAGGAACAGTTCCTGGATCCCCGCGATTCTCTTCTCCAGCTCCTGCAACTCACGGTGCCGGCTCTCTATCTGCATTAGTGCAGACCGGGTAGATTTCCCTTGTATCTGAATGCTGAACACAGTCAATTCTTCACCCTCCATCATCTCCTCCAGCTCCTCCATGCTAACCTCCTTACCCACTATCTCCATCTGTCTCTGGATCTGCTTTTTACAGGCTTCCCTGTGGTTCATCTCTGTGTCATTGTAGCTGAACATCACCTCCCGCAGAGCGTTGCTCAGGCAGTGGTACTGTGTTCGAGCAATGCGCACTGTGGGGTCCAAACTGCCGCGTTGGACCTCCAGTTCACCTCTGAGGTTATTTAGCATATGCAGCCTCTGCAACACAGCTTCACCTCTGCGTTTAATATCTGCCCCAATTGCGTTGGAGTCCCGTTTTATCACAATGGAGTCTGAAGTCTTATTCAAAGCCTGATAGTTTACGTCCTTCAGATCTCTGATGTCATTTTGGATCTGCTGGATTTCCAGACGTATCAGCTGGGCCTCCTTCAGGACATCATCCAGCTCATTATCTCCAGCTGTTGCTTCATGATCTGATAGGTTATCTAGCTGCACTGTACTAAAACCCTCCGTGTCAGTCTGTACCTGATGCAGGTGTCCCAGTCTGTCTCTCATGGCTGGAAGGAAACAGAAAAAAGGTAGATTTACTCATCTGGGAGAAAAGGTTCATCCGTGACTTGAAAAAAAAGCATCACATCCAATATATTTAGTGTTTAGCAACTTTTAGAGGCAATGAGCAACCTTATTCTTCATTTGTAGTCATGTTTGAGGCCAGTCTTCAGCTTCTAAGGGAGGTATTTGGCTCTTTGGCTGCTAAAGTTGAAATTAAACTATGTTGAACAGCTAGGTGTGTGTCTGTGTGTGTGAGCAGACTGCTTTTTCAGAAAAAAGCAGTCTGCAGCAGTTCAAAATGATGACGATGGGAGAAGTGAGTGTCTTAAAGTGAAAAAAAAAAACCCTCAGCGTTATGAAGCTGAGGAGATTATTATCATCTGTGGGTTCGTGAGTACGTGCAGTGCGTTGTGTAAATTAAAATAAATAAACAGTAAGCTTTGCAGCTGCTTTTAGTTTTTATTTTTCCAAAGTAAATGAATAAAAACATTTCAAATTGAAATTAAAAGAAATATTTACTCCTCAAACTTGGTTTAATTGATTACAACTAAACATCTTACTGCTGAACCGACCGCCACCGCCTGACCTTTTTACCCTGAATTGGCTGTAACATCCCTGCTGAAGACATAAATGCTTCCTGTTTTATAAGCTAAAACAGAAAAACATCAAGAGAAAGCTGTTTCCCAGCTAATGACTGTAAAGCTTTTATTCTGTTAAGCTCATCTTACAAAATAAAACACAAAGGTCTTGTAATCAGTGCATAGCACTGTGGCACATTTTCTACATCTCCAGTATCGAGTAATCTTAGATGAATTCTCCTGATCCACTAGGACGTGTAGTCTGTCAAAGACTTGCCAAACAAGTTCTCAAACAGAGAAGCTGTTGGATTTTTTCTTTGTTGCAATACTTTGAATTAAAGTGTTTTAAGCTTTGGTGACGGTTTAGCTCCCAAGCAGATCAGATAAACATGAGCCTCAAGGCTGAATGCAGCAGCCCAGGTTTGATTTGGACTTGAGGAACTTTAACACTCTCATTTCCTACTTTCCTGAAAAGCCCCACCCCCCAAAAACAAAAATAATAATATTAAAATTATTTTAAGCTTAACTCAACAAAAACAACAGAAGAAAAGCAAATCATGTTACTGATCACCATCATACAAAGCAGACATGAACTCAGTCACAAGGAAGTCTGGTTGGATTTAAATGATTTTTACAATAGATAATACAAATTTTACATTATTGAAACACATAATCTATTATTCTGAGCACTGAAAAAGCCTTATTGGGATGTGAATACTTTCTGTAAACATTAACAGTGTAAAGTACATGGACATAGCTGTATGATTTTGCCAGTACTGGCCCTTTTCTTTAAATCAGTAGTAAATTACGCATCATATGATTCATCAAGACAAATTCGCCCTTTCTATCAGATGCAGTATAAACTCACTAACAGTTTAATGTCTTGTATCATGATGCTGTGCTGACAACATTTGCACTAAAAAGGGCCCCTGAGCAAACCTAAAGAATATAAAACCTATGAAGCTATGATTATAGAATTATTATATCTTACTTGTATTGTTCTTAGTTAGCCGTAGATGAGTTTCAGATACTTCCTTGTCCTCTGTAGTTAAAGGCGATCATGAAAATGGGAGTTCAGTCCAGTTAGTAGAGCGACGGCTGCTTTAAGAGCAAGTGATTTTTTAAAACTGTTAACCATCATCTCTGATAGACCTGCTTATGAGGAAAGGTTTTTAAAAACAAAACTTTCTGCATTCCTCTCGTGTCACGTGGAGACGTGAGGTGACGTACAGTAGGACAAAGCTATGCTTGTTAACGATTTAACATAAAGATGAAACACTCGTGCTTACATTTCACCTCTGTTATCATCACCTTTACCGCACTGCTTTTTAAAAAAAAAAAATAGCGTTCTCGGGTGTTGTTTTCTATCAACAGAAATGGCAATGAAGGGGGTAAATGGCTGTGCTGAGGCCTTGACAAAGCACATATAAGATAACATCAGGGATAGAGGTCACTGACTTTGGACACACGACATGTTAAAAAAAATAAAGAGGAAGTATTTGAGATAGCTTATCTTCCAGAGGGGTGGGACCAAAATGTTCTTATATGATAAAAACTCAAGTCTAAAAAAAAAGAAAAAGAAGAAGACATGAAACACTGCCTTCTTTAGTTAATACTTCTACATCCTTTCCTGTTTCATGAAACACAATCTAAGTGTGAAGCCACCAACCATCAAGTGATTTTCAGTCATGCAGCCAGAAAAAGAAACTCAAGCTGAATAGATCATTCGGTGCATAGGCTGCATGTGCATGAGCAGTAATTTCCATCGGCCTACTGAGTTTCTGAGTCACTGGGATTGTTTCTCACGGGGGATTTTTTTTGAAGGCCAACGTGTGCCCTATAGCTGTATAAGCATAACTGACACTTTACTCTTAAGACAAAAGCATAAATGAAACCATGTGAAGTTAAAAATTCCCCACTAAACCACAACCAGCAGTAGTGTTCTCTTTCACCGTTTCTGTTTTTAGCACATTTCTCACTCGCCTTCTTAAGACCTGGTGTCATGGGCTAATGGAGAGAGGACACAAATGTAGTACATAAAGAGAAACTGGGTATTGACTAAAAAAGGAATAAAAGAAAGCTAAACAAAGGGCAAAAAGATTACCCTAACACAGCACAGGAAGGACAATTAAAGAAAGACAAGGAGAAAGAGGAAGACTGGACTATATATAGACTGTGGACTAAATGGGGAATAACAGACAGAAGAGGAAAAAGACACAAGTGAAACACAATCACAACATCCTTTACTTCACAAAGGGGGAAGGAAAATTAAAAAGCAAACTGTTAAATTTAAGCAGAAGACAGCTGATACTAGACACTAAACATGATAACACAGAAGGTGGAAGAATATGGAGGGGAAACATAGACAAGGGAAACACTGTGGGAACTAAAAACCCCAAAAGAAGAACTTCCAAAAACCACACAGGAAACAGAACTCAAATAAAAAAAAAAGAAGCTAAAGCTCAACATCATTAGAAGAAGACGCCAAAACAGGATTCCAGAATTAAACCTTCACACAAAATCCTAGAAAATCCTTAAAGACTAAGAAACCTGGTTCATTTTTTGTGGTCGATGACAAGAAGCAAATTCTAACACATGCATTTGTTGGTCAATTGTCTGTTCAAATCACAACAAAGCAAAAGACCAAAGGATCGACCCCTAGATGGCAACAAAAATAAATCGTTCAGTCAGAACATCTCAAATTAGAACCTGAACTTTGTTTTTATAGTTTAACTGTCACCTACAACTTTGAGCAACGGAAATATTGACCACTTTATTTCATTTATCTCTATACAAGAGTGAAAGGGAAGTTTTACAAGATGCTAGTGAGACCTGCTGTGATGTATGGTTTGTGACGGTGGCACTAACAAAAAGACAGAAGGTGGAGCTGGAGGTGGAGGAGCAGAGCTGAAGACAGACCGGGATGGACAGGATTAGAAAGGAGTGCATCAGAGGGATGGCTCAGCAAACAGAGTTAGAGAGGCATGCAGCATCTATCTGGGTGGTGCAGAGAGCTATTTTCAATATACCAGATCAAATGTTTTTTACTTGACAAAAATTCACAGTCAATAAGTGTAAAATGATCTGATATTTCATGAAGAGCCAAGAAAGTTAAAAAAAAAAACACACATAAAAAAACAAGTAAAACAAAGATTAAACACAACTTTAATGAAAAAGCCCCAGAATGCTTAGGATTTAGTGGTTCTACTAGTGGTTTTGCTGACATGGTTATGCTCAGTTTGTCCAGTTAGAGGGAAGGGATGATCTGTTAAGCACCACCTCTTCTGCTCACTCACTTCAATCTTCTTCTTCTATCCAGCTTGCTGTGCCTTCTTTCTGCCACACCCTCACGGGAAGCAGAGCTTTCAGCTGCTCTGCTCCCAGGCTGTGGAACTCTCACCCCCCAGATATTAGAAGCACTGGTTCTCTCCCCCAGTTTAAATCAACTCAAAACCCATCTGTTCAAATCTGCATATTCACTGTGAATTTATTGTTTGTTTATTTTATCTTGTGCTTTTTGCTTTTATTGTTCTTCATTGTAATTGTTCTATTATGTGTTTTATTCTATTGTTAAGTGTCCTTGGGTGTCTTGAAAGGTGCTTTTAAATAAAATGTATTATTATTATGAAAATTTTTCTGAAATTGTATTATTTATCGTAAGAATAACAGTCTCTTCAGCAGTGTTACGGAGACTTGGAGACCTATGCTTTTTTGTGACATTTTTCTGGCCCGCTTTACTCCCCCTTTAACCATCACAGAACCCCTGGAATAAATCCTGAGACCCACTGGCTGCTCAGACATCTTGCATCTTAAAACGAGCCACTTTGAGGTGGTTTGGATGCCTCCTGGAGGCCTTCCTTTGCAGGTGCTCCAGGCAAGCCCACCTGGGAAGAGAATCTTGTCTAGCTTGGGAATACCTTGGGAACCCTCTGGAAAAGGAATATTAAAAGTATTGACTTTTTTAAATTTGTTTTTTCTGCATAACAATAAGTTCTTTTTTATATATCTTGTGTTTGTACTTAAAAGGCGACTTCACCCATGAAACACATTTCTTCTTACACATTTTTCTGTTTTGGATCTCTAACCTTGAGAGAAGTCTAATACTGAATAAATGATAAATGATACTAATGGCACTTAACTTGGTGGTGCTCAAAGCTAAAAAAAACAAAAAACAAAAAAAAGATCTGAAAGCCCCAGCTGCAATATCTCTTTCTAGAAACCCCGAGGGCAGTTTTATGTAGGAACTACTTTTATTTCTATTGAACTCTTCCCCCTGCGCCTGAGGACAGGCTAGTGTTGGTGACACTGTGGTATAAACAGTGATGGCTGAGCTGCACGTTTCTTTTGGTTCAAGTACGTAGAAAGAATGATGTACACCAAAGGAAAAACATATCAATTAGAGGTGAACTTCTGCCAGAGATTCACTTTTGCCACATTGTCTGTGCAACATGCCTCAAAGTCTATGCAATATGTTGAAGTATTTATTTTATCCAGCAGATGTCAGTGATAAAACAATCAGGTCTCAGGGCCACAGATACAACAGTACTTTAATCTGCTCCAGCAAAGCTCATTAAGTTTCCAAAAAACACAAAAACAAACAAACACATACACACAACCAGCACAAAACGAGCAACTAACTAAAGACTAAGCTTTATACTTCTCCAAGTCATATGTAAACATATGCAGCTCACATTATTGTTTTAACAAATTTCTGTTATTACCTTTTGAGACAGATGGTGATATTAAGAAACATCACATAAGATTAAAAAGCATGTGCATTAGACTTATGGATCTTTATTTTTGTGGACAGTTTTTAATTTTAGATATTTTCCCAAAGATGTTCAGGCTTTTTATAGATTGCAGTGTTTAACTTCCAGCACCAGATGCAGCTAAAAAACAAAAAGAAGGGGAAAAAAAGGGGGGGAAAAAAGAAAAAGAAAATACAAATTGAAAGTTCCAGTTAAATTCATGTAATCTGTTTTTTTCAGTCAGCTGGTTCTAATTTAAGCAGCAATAAACCATGTTGCATGAGATTCATATGTACATTTCCCTGGTCACAAGTTGTGATCTGGGCATGTGATCAGCAAACTAACTCTTAACATCAGACTCTAACTTTGACACTCTCTGCACTGTTTCTCAAAGGTCCAGACCTACCAGGCACAGTTAAAGAAACACTGGGAAACTGTTCATTGTGAACTAGCCAAGACTTCTTATTCTTAATGAAAAGCTGCAAATCTGCTAAACTCAATGACAAAGGTCTACTTTGTGCACTTGGACAGTTGAACAAACCATAACACTGTAACACTTTGCCACGTTCCTCTGCAAATTGACCTTTTTTTAAATGGAAATGTGAGTTTTACCTACAGAACGTTTTGTTACATAACGGGATCGCAATATAATGGGTCAGAGCATAAAAAAGTGCCTTCTAAATTCTAGGTTTTACTGATAAGATCCAGTAACTATAACCGTCTTAAAATATATCTGAAATTCCTATTTAAAGTACAAAATTGGTGTCAAATTAATCAAATATTTACTAACTGTGATAAGATGATTACCTCTGTAGAACAACATGCTTAATGCGATATATTACAGTTGCTGTCTCTGTGTTTTCCCCAAAAGCAAGCTGCAGCCATGTTTATAGTATACTGATTTACAGTTAATCACATTTTCTGCAGTTCTGTAACATATACGGTGCAACTGTGCAGTGCAAAGATTAAAAAAAAATAGCTGTGTTAAAAAAAATTTTTTTATACAGTGCAATAAATTCCGTTCAGACATAAAACTTGAGTCATCTGTTAGGTCTGAATTTTATACATAGTCCTTTATGATAGCACAAAATGCACAGGTAGATGAAGAGGACATGTACACACATGCAAGCTGACTCACGGAGACCCCCTGCACTTTTATTACATTATGTAGCATTAGGCCTCAACAGCTAGGCTGCTGTAATCAGTGGAGAAAACATCAGCTGTTTTCACTTATCCAAAGTTGTGACTCTAATTAAGTGAGCTTATTAACTTTGTACTAAGGTTCACATAACAGCACCAGTGTCTCAAAGAGTTTGATCAAATCAACATGAATGCCTGTCATGGGTTTGCAGAAGTTTCTCTGCTCTAAGCTTTCCCTAGGTCTCATTTTATCCACCTTGGTGACATATCATACTGCTTTTTCACTGAGGTGAAGAGAGGACGTCACTGCTTCTATTACAATATGAAGCAAAATTAGTGCACATTAGTGAACGCACGCAAAGCTACTGGTCCGGACGGGATTCCCGGCCGCGTCCTCAGGTCATGCGCGGCTCAGCTGGCTGGAGTGTTCACGCACATCTTCAACCTTTCCCTCTCTCTGTCTGTAGTCCCAGCCTGCTTCAAAATGGCCACCATCGTCCCTGTACCCAAATCCTCCACCATCTCCTCATTGAACGACTGGCGACCTGTAGCCCTGACCCCCATCGTAAGCAAATGCTTCGAGAAGCTGGTCAGGGACTTCATCTGCTCTGCACTACCCGACTCACTGGACCCTCTACAGTTTGCATACCGCCACAACAGGTCCACTGATGATGCCATAGCCCTGACACTACACACTGCCCTGTCACACCTGGAGAAGAGAGACACGTATGTGAGGATGCTGTTTGTAGATTACAGCTCAGCATTCAATACCATCGTTCCCTTGAAGCTGGACAGGAAACTGCAGGATCTAGGACTGAGCAGCTCCCTCTGCAGCTGGATCCTTAGCTTCCTGTCTGACAGACGCCAGGTGGTCAGACTGGGCAGCATCACCTCATCCCCCATCACACTGAACACTGGTGCTCCACAGGGGTGTGTACTGAGCCCTCTCCTGTACTCACTCTACACCTACGACTGCACAGCCACTAACAGCTCCAACATCATTGTGAAGTTTGCGGACGACACTACAGTGGTGGGTCTTATCACCAACGGTGATGAGACGGCTTACAGGGAGGAGGTCAGTGCCCTGACCCACTGGTGTCAAGACAACCATCTCACCCTCAACGTCGCAAAGACAAAGGAGTTGATAGTGGACTTCCGGAGGTGCAGAGAAGTACACACCCCCATCACCATCAACGGCGCTGCTGTGGAGAGAGTGAGCAGCTTCTGGTTCCTTGGCGTACACCTGGCTGAGGATCTTACGTGGTCAGTACACACAAACAAAACAGTGAAGAAGGCCCAGCAGCGCCTCTTCTTTCTCAGGAGACTGAAAAGATTCGGCATGAGCCCCCGCATCCTCAGGACCTTCTATCGCTGTGCCATTGAGAGCATCCTCACTGGATGCATCACCACCTGGTATGGCAACAGCACCGCCTACAACTGCAAAGCTCTCCAGCGAGTAGTGCGGTGCTCTGAACGGATAATTGGAGGTGAGCTTCCCTCCCTCCAAGACATCTACAGGAAGCGGTGCCTGAGGAAAGCGGGGAGGATCATCAAGGACTCCAGTCACCCCAGCCATAAACTGCTCAGACTGCTTCCATCAGGAAGGAGGTTCTGCAGCATCCGGTCCCGTACCAGCAGACTGAGAGACAGCTTTTTCCATCAGGCCATCAGACTGCTGAACACGTCATAGACACCTCAGCTTCACTACTGGAACTTCAACATTATGCACTCCACACTGTATATAAATGCCACTTGTTTTGCACATATTCAACTCTGTATATTTTATATATTTTATTATTATTATTATTATTATTATTTTATTTTATTTTTTTACTATTTAATTTGTAAAAATGTGTATACACACACACACACACACACACACACACACACACACACACACACACACACACGTAGGAAAATATTTAGTATACACATCCAGAAATGCATACACTATTATATATTGTACATATATTTATTAGTTTCAGGTTGGCCATTCTTGTATTTTGCTCGTTTGTGTTGTTGTGTTTGCACATCTCTGTTGCTTGTGGGGCTCGCACACAAGAATTTCACTCGCATGTGCTGTGCCAGTGTGCCTGCACATGTGATGTGACAATAAAAAGTGATTTGATTTGATTTGATTTGATTTATTTAATGCCTTTTAGGTTTAGAAGTTTAAAGGAAGATTTAGAGCATATGTTTAATAATCAAAAAGCTTTGCAAGAGGAAAAATCTCACTTCATTGTTGTGAATGAAGATGTTCTCTTTTCAAATTGATACAAATTTAATAAAAATAAAATTGGATCTGATCAAAAAAACCACAGACACAAATGATAGGATTTTCCTAAAATAATCAGCTAGAGACAAAAACAAGGATTTATGATACCACATCATAATAAGAAATTATGAAAGGAAAGTTCTAAATAAAATGTAAAAACATTAGATAACCAATTATAAACTGTAAATACTGAAGATGGATTGTTTTGCTGAAATCTTAAAACTGATGGACAACTATGCAGCCGGGACTGTTTGCCAGCAGCAGTGTTAAACCGTCTGTCCAGCACGGGCAGTAACAAAGGTCAGTCCACAACAAATAATAGCAGAGAGATTCAGTGTCCAGTAGGCCAATCAGACCAATCAGTCTGGTCCTAATTCTTTTTCAGAAGAGCATTAACAAGTTTAATCTTTTTATGAAAGTTAAAATGTGGGGTAAACAAGGCAGGGTTTTTTTTCTTCCTATCTCCAGAATTGGCTGAGACTAATCTGTTTAAAGTCCCACAACAATAAAACCTCACCTCAGTCAAAATAAGCAAACCGTTTAGAGCTGGAATATATTATTTCATGCACTTGTTATAGGTGTAAGTGACTCAGCTGGTTCCTTTAAGGCCTCATTCCCCTTTAGCATGCTCTGTGTCTTGAAATCTATTTTTGCATTAGCTAATGATTTTCATCTTGTTTTATGTCTGCAGTTTCTGGCAGAAACAATTATACCTATGCTATATTGCACTTACAAACATGTTTTGTTTTGAGTGAACAATGCTGCATCTCCAACAAGAGCTGCTCAGCAAACACATACGCTACAGGTTGGTGAGGAAATAAATTGAAATCCTGAATGAGTGGAGTGTATAACAGTATATAACAAAGGCTACTACAGCTTTTCTGAAGACCTTCCTATATATGTTGACCAGACACTTTATTAGGCACAGCTTGCTAACATTAGGTTAGACTTGCTTTTGCCTTCAGAAAGGCCTTAAGTCTTTGTGGCACAAAATCAACAAGATGATAGCATCACACAGTCTTACATCCTTCATGCAATCTTACAACATTGCAAAACTGCTCTATTGGATTGCGATCTGGTGACTGTGGAGGCCACTTAACTGCACTGAACTCAGTGTCACATTCAAAAAAGCAGCTTTTGGTGATCTGAGTGTTGTGACATGGTGTGTTATCCAGCAGGAATCAGCTCTCTGAAGATGTGGTCATTAAGGGATGGACATAATCTGCAACAATATTTAGGTAGACTGTGATGTTTAAACAGTCCTCATTTGGTACTAAGGGGCTCAAAGTGTGCCCAGAAAATGAACCCCACATCATTATAGTCTGAAATGTTGACACAAAATAGGATGAATCTATCCTGTTCTAGGGTGACAAGAGTGGCACCTGGTGTGGTCTTCTGCTGCTGTAGACCATCTGCTTCAGGGTTTGTTGTGATTCCGAGATGCTCTTCTGGATACCTTGGGTGTTACGACTGGTTATTTGAGTTATGGTTGCCTTTCTAGCAGTCTGTTCAGTCTTCTCTGACATCTGCTATCAACATGACATTTTCTCCAAGAGAACTGCTGCTCGTTGGATAGTTTCTCTTTTTTGGACCCATTCTGCTTTTGTGGGAAAGCAGAAGATTATTTCAGTTTCTGAAATACTCAGACCAGTCTGTCTGGCACCATCAAGCACAGTCATTTAAATCACATTTGTCCTTTTTCTGATGCCCAGTTTGAACTACAGCAGGTCATCGTGACCATGTCTACATGCCTAAATACACGGAGTTGGTGTTGGCTATGTGATTGGCTGCTTAGATACTTACAGGTGTTCCTAAGAAAGTGAGCAGTGATTAGGGTGTGTTTTATTTATAGTTGCCTAAAATTCTGAGTTTGGCCTTACTCATTACTTTGGCATCTAAGTAAAAAATTGCCATGACCATCATAAAGCATGTGTAATACTGAAGAGAAAAAAAAAAGCTATGGAACAAAGACACCCCCCCCCCCCCCCCCCCCCCGCCCGCCAAAAACAAAACAAAAACTAAACTAAACAAACAAAAAAATCATCTACCACATTATCTTGCCTAAACTGGCATTATCATGTAAGCCCAAACACTGCAGTGCTAGTGCTCATAAAAGAAGTTTCAGCAAAACGCTTTAATGAAAGAAATGCAGCTTAGCAGATAAACACATTATTAGTTTATCTTTTATTTTTTCACAGTCAGAAGTCAGACTGCAAGGGGTCAAGCTTTTGAAGCAGCCTTTTCTAAAACGAATCTTGTATTTTAGGCAGACTGTTGTGTGTTTGTCTGCCCTGCTCATGATATTCTGCCCACACGCCTCAGTTTAAACACCAAATCGAATTAAGTCTGTTTTGCTCAAGAGGTACATTTGACCAGTCAGCTGATTTTCATTTTCAAGAAAACTTTTTTGCCAGCTTTAAAATATTTGATCATTTCCATACGCTCTATGCTGTTATGAAATATTGTTTGTGTTGGACTGGTAACAGATCAGCTGATCAACACTAAATACCAAAAAAGAAACCCTCAGAATGACATGTTGTGCATTCAGAGGTGCTCTTATGCATACTATAGTTGTAATGAGTGGTTATTTGTCTCCCTATCAGTCCTTCTCTGACCTATAGCATCAACAAGGCATTTACACTCAGAGAACTGACATTCACTGGATATTTTCTATTTTTAGACCATTCTCTTTAAACCCTCAAGATAGTTATACAGGAAAATCTGAGCAGATCAGCAGTTTCTGAAATATTCAGACTAGCCAATTAGTACCAAGAAACATGCCACATTCAGATTTGCTTTAAATACCTTTCTTCCCCCATTTTGATGCTTCAGCAGGTCATCTTGATCAGGCCTACATTGATTGGCTGATAAATATTTCATTTTACAAGCAATTAACATGTGTTCCTAATAAAGTGGTTTGTGGAGTGAACAGTAATTAACCTCAATATGAAAGCACTTTTAAAGTAGATTTGCTTTGCTATGGCTTTTTTTTTGTTTGTTTTATGGAGAAATGTCGTATAATTGTTGAACAATTTCTCCATGCAGTCTTCAAAGTGGGCACTCAATTTTACTGTTTTTAAGATTCTGACTTAATAACAGTAATAATGGGTTGAAGTTTTAAAATGTGGTCATGCTAACAATCATGTTAATATGTTTGGGTTTTTTTTTTAGCATTAGCATGCAGCAGTTTATATATACTGTGTTTATATAAGGCTGGCAATTTGCTATTTAAATGTCCACTTCTTCCCATTCTCTAAAAGATGTTTTAGTAGTACATCTGCCCATTTTAATGTTATTAAATAAGTTATTAAGACATACATTTGTTTCCCCCAGAACACTTCCCACTTATTATAAATTAATTTAAAAAATGTTATACATAAAGAGGATTGTTCTAATTATAAGGATGTAGGATTTAACATGCTGTCCAAAAAGCATCTCCCTAGAAGTATTTGCAGCGCCGCTGATGTGATGGCAACTTTAGCAACAGGCAGGTTGTGACATTTTCCCCAGACACTGACCCACAATGTCCAGCCGCAACTTCACTTTTGACTCTCATGGGCCTATATGACATTTGTTATAATGAAACCTGTCTGCTTATTTGTCAGACTGAATGTGCCCTACAGTTTTTGATACATAAAATGATTGCAAACTTGTTCAACATGTATTCTTTTCATTGTACAGGTAATTTTACTAATTTAGGCAATTAAGTAATTGGAGGAATACTATAACTATTATATATATATATAATAGCCAGCCAGTAGTTCATTTTAACTATTTTTAACTGTTAACCATTTCTATAAAGATTTAAATAGTTGTTGTTTTTTTAAAGAACATTCTTGGTTTCAAAATTCTTAGGTTTTGGGTTTTTGTTTTTTTTTGTTATTGGGTTGTTGTTGTTTTTTTATAATAAAACTAGTTATAAAATCCACTTTCCGAATAACCAAAGTGTTAAACAGCAACAGACTTTCTTATTTAATGCGGCATGCATTTGCAGCATCTGTTTCCGATGAAAATATCCTTTAAATCTTTAACATAGCCACTCGTTGTTCAGTGCATCTGCGGGCTAGTGCATCCTCACCAGTGCAGGTTTATGCTTGTTGCTGGGACATTCTCTTCAGTAATCTGAGAGCAGGCTGTTTTCTCTGCAGTTCTTTTTTTCAATGCAGAGAGAGGCGGGCCGAGCCGGGCCGGGTCAGCTGGCTCATATGGCTTCATGTGATTCTGCAGGGAGGTGTTAATCTAAGAGGAAAGAGTTTTTCCAGCATCCAGACTACACCATTTGAGAGCTGACCGCCTTCCGTGGCTCAGCTGAGCTACCGGCCTGTTTTTCTTGTGGGATATCCGTTTCACTCGTGTGGCTCATTCCGGATAGCGACGCGCTGCAGTTCAGATAATGGGAGACACTCAGTCTGCGCAACGTGCGGGCAAGAAGGATGCAGAGGAGGAGGAGGAGAGCGCAAAAGTGAATGATGTTCAAACTGTGCAGGATACTGAAGACAAGGTAACATATCCCAAGAGCCCCAAATTCTTCCTTTATGGCTGTATTAACTTTGCAACAAGGATTTAGCCTGTCCTCTTTTCCAATCAGTGGTTTTCATTTGATTCATTATGGTGACAGAGAACAAACAGTAGGCGCTTTGAAAGATTAAAAAAATGCTGAGGCTGGATTTTGTTGTTGTTGTCAGGACGGTGCACACGCTGCATGCCAACACATCAATTAACGTCAGAATAAAAGGAAAGTCCTTGTCCCTTCAAAGCGGATGAGTGCATCCAGCAATACTGGGACACTGACGAGCAATGTGATTATTTTTAAGCTTTTCTGTAACAGGAAGCATTATTGATTGCTTTATATATTGTGCTGGGTGCACAACAGCCTAGTGTCATTTCTCCTTAGACATAAAGACAAAGAAAATAAAAGGGGAAAAAGTCTTATATGTGATGCATTTCATATGTATATATGTCCCACATTGACTGAAACTCTTTTTGGCCCCATTTTCCTTATACAGCAAGATTTGCAAAATTGGAAAAAGAATAATAATTGTAAATCATAGCCTGAGTCTTACAACACAAAACTTAAACCATTTACTGTAAAAGTTGTTGTTGTTGTTAAATGGATTGTGTGCAGTGCCTCATGTTGCAATTGTGAGTAAATTTAATGGCCCTTGACTGCTGGCTTTTGGCTCTTGAGGCTACCTGATAACTTACATAGTATTACTCTTCTGAATAGTCGTTTTTCACTATTTCATTGATGGCGCAGAGGTTTTCATTTACTGTAGATGAAAGAGGAAACAGCATGGAGGAATGATGACCTTTCATTCTTGGAGTGAACCAAATAAAGCCCATGGGAGAGATGGAATTTCTCCCCTGCTGGACTACGCAGAAAACAACATTGATTATTAGTGTACAACATTATAACAGCTCATGCCGATGAGGATGTCAATTAGCACTGTCCTGTAAGAATCAGTAGAGAAATTGATGCTTTTTCTTGGCGATGTTGTGTTGATTTGATGCTATATTCGAGCATGCTGATTGTTATTAAGGTGGAGACATGACACTGCTGGAAGAAATCATGTGCTTAAGCTTGGAAGTGGGGTGTTAAAAAGAAAGAAAAAACACTAATCCCAATAAGTTGTATTTAAATTGTGATAATGGGAGTTGATGATGATTATGGCCTTTAACTATCTAAAACTAGGTTGTTTTGCCTTCAGTTGTTATTATTTTCGGGCTCTTGGAGAGCTCGGATAGTCAGTTTAAATTCAGTTTAAATTAGATAAAGCACTTAAAATAAGGCAACATTATAACATGAGTAAAAAGATAAGCAAAACTCTGTACATCTAATAAATTGGTTTAAAAAGTTGAAAAATAAGCTTAACTTGGAAATAATATTACCGTCTGATGTATTTACAGTTGTTTATTTAGGTTTCTTCGGCACACTATTGGGTGCAGTTAAGTTTCTTATTCCCTAAACCCTGCTCAGACATTCCCAACTAATCTGACTCATGGATTTAGGATTGGAAAAATCAGGAGCGTTGACTCTAAGGCTGCCACAAAACCTAGCCAATAGTAACTGGTCTATACTGTTTCTATAGGTCTTTGGCATCCCTGTTAATTACAGATGGAAATTCTTCAGAGGTTCAAACTAGACTTGTTAAATTTTTTTCGTGCCATGCACACATGAGCAGAGATTTATTGTACATTCAGTTTTGTGCTTTTTTTCAGCCTCTCAAAACCAATGGGCAGATCTCTGAGATAAATGGAAAAGCAGACAGCTCTATAGCAGCACTCAATGGTCACTGCAAAGACGAGATTTCTGCAGAGGGTGGGTATTCATAATTTGTGTATTTCTGCCAGCATGGTTTCAATAGAAGCGCAAGTTGTTGGGTTCTAAGTGAAAGAATCTGTTAGCACACTAAGCCGATTTTTCAAAAGTATTTTAATGATTAATTTAATTGTTGATTTAACTATCCTTTCCTCAGACAAAGATGTTGCAAAGACAGAAAAGTCCCCTAAAGAAGAAAAAACTCCAGTGGAAAGTGTTGACATCAATGCAAAGACATCACCAGATGAAGCTGATGCAAATGAAGTTGAAAAAGTAGAAATTATCGAAATGGAAGAGAAGCAAAATGACATCAATGAAAGTTTTAGAAATTTTTTCAGCAACATTGGTTTGAAATTGACAGTTAAAAAAGGCTCTGGTGAAGAGGCTGAAACAGATGTGCCCGAGGAACTACCAAACATACCAGAGGAGGTCAAAGATAATGCACAAGAGGTCAAAAGTGAAAATGAGGAACAGAGTGTGGATGTAAACACAGCACAGGAAGCAAATGAATATGATTCAACAACATGTCCCAGTCTGACAGATGGAACATCAGAGAATATTGCAGAAAATGCAGACATAAAGAAAACAGAAATCAAAGAGGAAGCTGAGCGTGATAATGATGATGCAAGAACAACTTCACCTGCTGTAAATGAAGATGGACACCAGGATACCACACAGGAACTGCATCCAGCATCACCAATGATTACTGAAGAAAAGGTGGTTGAATCTCCATTAAAAAGGTTTTTTACCACAGGAATCTTTTCTAGTCTACGGAAGAAAAAGAAACTTGCAGAAGATGAGGTGACCGAGAAAGAACTGGTGGATATGGGGGAAAACGAGATTGCTGAAATAGCAGAGCAAGCAGTGGAAGAACAGGATAAGGAGGAGATTACTCTTGATACTGAGGCAGCTACAACTGAGAAAGGACTTGGAGAAGCTAAGATCGTGCCTGCAGTAACCACTCAGGATGATGTTAAACCACCTTCCATGAAGAGATCAGATGGTGAGGGTGAAATACTAAACTCTCAAGAAAAAGAAAAAGTTCAGGCGAGTCCACTGAAGAAGCTAATGTCAGGCTCTAGTTTCAGGAGTCTTTCCAAAAAACAGAAAACAAAGAAATCAAGTGACACAAAGATCACTGACTCTCAAGAACAAGTCTCTGATCAGCTGCTGTCTTCAACAGAGTCAGCTGAAAATCAGAAAGACGAAAGTCCTGCACAGCCCTCTGCCCCGGCAGCAGAAGAAGAGGACAGTGCATGGGCAACCTTCAAAAAACTTCTGACTCCAAAAAAACGTAACAAGACGCCTTCATTGAGCAATGAACAGGCACAAATCTCAGGTTCAGTAGATGAGGCTAAACCAAGTGAAGGGGGGGAAATATCAGATCACAGCACAGAAGAAGGGAAAAAAAGGAAAGACTCATCTGTGTCATGGGAAGCTGTTTTGTGTGGATCTGGAAGGAGAAAAAGCCGAAAATCATCAGACTCAGAAGAAGAAACACCCCCAAATAGCAAGCAAGACAGTGGACTTAAACAAGGTGCAGAATCACCACTAGAAAGATCTAACGAGGCCCAAGAAATTAAAGAAGGAAGTCCTCCAGAGAGTGATGGGGAGTCAACATGGAAATCGTTTAAAAAACTTGTCACCCCCAAAACAAAAGCCAAGGATCTGGATGAAAGCAAAGATATCATTCCTTCTGACAATGATGTTACTCAAGCTGAGTCCACATTTTCTATTAAGAATCTCCTACCTGGAAGAAAAAAGAGAAAGCCTGCTGAAACGCTAGAACAAGTATCTTTAGATGAAGCTGACAAGGAAGCTTCAGGTGATGAAGACTCTGAGACTCCAGCTGTGATTCCACTGTCAGAGTTTGCAGATGAAATGGGAGAAACCAAGGCAGATGTAGAAAGTTACATACCAGAAGTAACAGACAATGAAGTCCAGCAGGACTCCACTCCACCTTGTGATAGTCTTCCACTCGAAACACAAACGTCCCAAGACAATGAGGAAGCTTTAGAAAATGAGGTTCCTAAAACACTGGCTACACCTGCTCCAGTTGAAGAACCAGATGACCTTACAGAATCAATCAGTAAACACCAACAACTCAGTGATATTCCAGAGGAGGGAGTACTTACAGAGACCATGGCCACTCCGGCTTCAGGCATTGAGGAAGCAGCAAGAGATGACACTATAGCAGAGGACCTGGTAGAGATCACATCTGAAGCCATAACAGCTCCAGAGCCTGCTGATGTTACTGTGACAGATGAAACTGAGATGATCTCTGCAGTTTCCCAGTTATCAGACTCTTCAAAAACATCTGGTAATGCAACACCTGTCCCAGCTGAATACAGTGTCAACAACACAGAGTTGTTGCTAGAACAAGTTGCTGAAACCATCTCTGTAAGCACACATGTAGTCCCAGTGACTTTAGAGGAGCCAAGTTCAGAAAGAATAGTTAGTTCTGTCTCGCCTCAATTACTTGAAACATTTGAAAAAGAACAGCCGAAAATCCTGGAAATACACAAAGGATCAGATGAAACAGTGGTAAACGCAGAGCTAAATGCTGAACCAATTGATGCAATTAATGAAGTTGAATGCATTTCTGAAGAAAAGGAAGAGTTACCTCAGGAGACATTACCTGAAAGTGATGAAGTTGCTCCAGATAAAGGTTCTCTAGTTGTGGCAGATCAAGTAGAAGAAGATGCCTCAAAAACTGAGGCTCAAGAAGCAGAGTCAGCTCTTTTTGTGGCTGATGAAACTAAAGATGGAAGCATCGAGCAAGAAGCCCAAAGTTTGTTCTCCATGGGGGATCAGATCAATCAAAATATTACTGAGCAAAGTCAAATTGAAGCTGAACCTTCTGTGGTGGTGGATGAGTTGGAAGCACTGGAAAATGTAGAAAAAGATGTAAAAGCTTCAGAAGAGGATACTGTTCAGTCACTTGAAGACGAAGCACCACACTTAGATGACATACCAGCAACAGAAATAGTTACAGACGATTCCAAGCAGACAGAGCATCTTGCTGAAGTGACTGTTGAGCCAGAAGATAGACAAACACAGACTGAAGCTCCAAAAACAGAGGATGATGAAGTGAAAGATGTAGTGGAAGTTGAGCAAAAAGCCACAGCAACTGCAGAAGAGGACAAAGTTCAATCACCTGAAGAAGAAGCACCGGCCTCAGAAGATGTTCCACCAGCAGAAAGTATATTTGAATCCAAACCGATAGGAGAGCATCTCACTGAAGATGAAGTTTCCATTGAGCCAGAAACTAAAGAGACACAGTCTGAAATTTTTGAAGTTACAGAAGTGCCAGAAGGTATTCAAGCCACAGCATTACAATCAGAAGAGGATAGTATTCAAGAAGAAATACAGCGCTCACAGGACATTCAGTCTGCTGAACCAGTAACAGATGAATCCAAACATACAGGGGAACATCTCATTGAAGTGACCGATGAGCCAGAAACTAAAGAGCGACAGTCTGAAGTTTCTGAAGTTACAGAGGTGCCAGAAGATGTTGAAGCCATAACATTTGAATCAAAAGAGGACAACATTCAAGAAGAAATACAACCCTCACAGGACATTCAGCCTGCTGAACCAGTAACAGATGAAAACAAACAGACATCAGAGCATCTCACTGAAGGTGAAGTTTCTAATGAGCCAGAAACTAAAGAGCCACAGTCTGAGGTTTCCGAAGTTACAGAGGTGTCAGAAGGCGTTCAAGCCACAACATTGGAATCAAAAGAGGACAGTGTTCGAACAGAAATACAACCTTCAGAGGACATTCGGTCTGCTGAACTAATAACGGGTGAATGTAAAGAGTTAGCAGAGAATCTCATTGAAGTGACTGATGAGATTAAAAAAAAAGAACCACAGCCTGAAGTTTCCAAAGTTCCAGAGGTACCAAAACTTCTTCAAGCCACATCACTGCATTCAAAAGAAGATAGTGTTCAAACAGAAATACAACCTTCAGAGGACATTCAGTCTTCTGAACCAGTAACAGATGAAAACAAACAGACAACACAACATCACACTGAAGTGGCCGATGAGATTCAAAACAAAGAATCACAGCCTGAAGTTCCAGAAAAGGTAGAAGCTGTACAAGCAGCCATATTAGATTTAGAAGAGGGGAGTGGTCAGTCATGGGAGAAAGAAGTAATATCAGAGGATGTTCCACATGCAGAAAAAGATCAGCCCCAAGAGGCTAAAATGTTACCAATCACTGAAGATAAAGGTGAAGCACTGGATGATTCCATAACCAAGGATGTTCAAGAACCAGCAGTGTTACAAGTGGTACAAGTCGTCACATTAGATTCAGAGGAAGGTCAACCTCAAGGAACTGAAGATGAGGTGATATCCAAGGATATGGGGGCAATGGAAACAGTTACAGGTGAACCCAAGCAGAAAGCAGTTGACCTAATGGAACCAGAAGCATCACTGCCTGATGCAGAAAACAATGTTCCTGCAACTGACCGTGAAGCATCCAAGTCTGCAAATGCAGTTGCATCAAGTGTTGAGGTGTTTAGCACTCAGGAGCTTGAAACTGAAGCATTGCTAGAAGATGTTCCGAAACCAGACACTGACCGCATTACAGATGAAACTGAGAAAAAACAACCAGGCCAGGATTTAGAAATAAACAAAGATCAGAAAACCGAAAGCATTCCACAAAATGATCAAGCTGAACACGAAGATAGAAAAGGTGAAGCTTTGGAAGAAATGGTACCAGCTGCTTATGTGCCTTCTGCAGAACAAGAAGAAGAACAAGCAAGTAATGATCAGGTCCATTGTGAGACTTGTGTTGACAGTGCTGAAGCTTCAGAAGAACCCAAATATGACGAGGATGTTAGTACAGCCCAAGTAAGTGTTGATGGAGAAAAAGCTGGTGAACTTCAAGGCACTGAGGTAATCACTGCTGCCACTGAGCACGCTGTAGTGATGCAAGTAATAACATGTAATCTAAAAGATGTTTCAGCAGTAATACCTGATGTTTTGACTGAGGAAACAACTGAGATTCGAGAACACTTGATAGAAAGAAAAGCAAGTGTGATGGAGGACACTTTTGAGAGCACAACACCATTAGAGAAGAACAATGTCATTAACACAGCAGAAGAAGGCAGTGTGGTTGTTATGATGCATGTTCCATCACTAGAGTTTGACGACAATCACAGATTCCAAGTGCAAGTGGTGGATGTTGATATCAATTCAGCAGAGAATATCGTCAACACAATGATTGAGGTAGGGGTTACAGAAGCCAAAGAAGTTATTGATGTTTGTCATGAAACTCTTGAAAAAGTAGAAAATCTATCTGCCTCTACTGCAATCAAAGAGGAAGTGAATAACGAGGAAAACAATCGAACTGTTCAAGAAGTTATTCAATATGTAAAGGGGAATTTACCAGAGCCCACTCCTGAATCTGTGCCAGATAAGTTGGAACAAGAAGTTATAAAACAACCAGATATTAGCGAGACAGTTCAAAGTGCACCAAGTGAACCAGAGGATGAAAAAATGATGGACAGTTCTGGGGAGCTCATAGAAGAAGAGGATGAAGGACATGGGATCCCAGCTGAGCAGAAAGAGTCTGAGGATCAATTGCGAATTTCTGATTTAGGTTTAGATATCTCTACCCATGATCACACAGAGGATCTGGAAGAAACTCAAGCTGAGCAGCAAAAATCAGAGGTATGTGTGACAGCGGAGGATGCAACATCTGAAGAATTAGCTAAGAAGAAATATGGCGATACCACCACAGAAGCACAAAAACTACAAAGTACACAAAGCCAGATTGTTACACCAAATAACACAGGATTAGTAGCCCCCCAGAACACGGGTATGATCTCGTCAATAGGTAATGTAGAGTCTCCTTCAAGCCTGTCCTTAGAATTCAAACTTAACATACAGTTTGGGCAGCTAAAGGCACCAGCATCCCCACCACCTTCTGCAGAACCTGTGAAACAGCTTAATGTGTCCGAAGTTGCTGTTCAGGCAGTAGAAGCAGTGGAACCTACAAACCTGATAAATGCAATGCAAAGAGCTGAGAGCGAGAAACAAATGGAGCTAATGGAAGTCGCTATTCAGACAACAGAAATCACTGAATCAGAAGCTGTGGTCTCCCATCAGCCTAAACTTCAGGACGTTGCTGTTCAAGAAATGGAAACAACACAACCAGCAGAACAAGCTGAATCAGAGGAACCAATAATCTCCAAAATCCAGGCAGCAGAAACCACCAAACCGCTGAAGCAAATCACAGAGAAAGCAGAAAAATTAGATTTAACTGAAAGAGCTAAGATATCAAAACAGCCAGTACTACAGGCTGTTAGCATCCACACAATAGAAACAATAGAACCAGTGGAACAAATTCAGTCAAAGCAATCGATAATACCAGACATTCAGGCCACACAAACGACAGAACCTGTGATGCACAAAGAGAAACGAGGCCTGTTGATCAGTCATCCTGCAGTCTTCAAGGCTCGTAGCAAAGAAAAAACAGCAGAGGAGCCCATTAAACAAATAGAGGAGGAAAATGATGACGTGTGGCTGGATGCTGAGGAAGACATTTACACCCAAGAGGAAAAGGGGGCATCCCACATCAAAGTGGAAGAACCCACGGAGCCTCAAGCTGGAAGTGCACATGAGGGAAGAAGGAGGGAAGAAGATCCTGAATCTGAGTTTGAAATGGCACCTGATACCAAGAGTGAGGATGAGGAATATCATCAGAGATTGCATGAAACAGGAGGAATAGGTGAAATTGAGAGTGAAGGTGAAGATTTTGCTGTTGCCCTGGAGTACCCAGTAATCACAACATGTGTCACTCAGGCAGAATGGGATTAACCTAACCCAGCTCAAGTGTTACTAAGTGGTAAGCCACATCTTATTCTGTATATTTTCACAATCAATTTCAATTAAACGTATGCCCTTTTTTGTATTTCTTTTTGTAGGTGGAACAATCAAAAAGTAAAAGGAAGAAAGCTTCATAAAGCCATCAAAGCCTTTTATTTCACATTATGTTGCACCAAAATATTCTGATTAGCGAAACTAGCCTTAATTGCTAAGATTAGCTTATTATTATACAGTATATGACTTAAGAGAGTGTTTTGGAAAGTGTGCATTGAAAAAAAAGGTTAATC
This sequence comes from Aulonocara sp. 'chitande type north' Nkhata Bay, assembly GCF_057382095.1. NCBI lineage: Eukaryota > Metazoa > Chordata > Actinopteri > Cichliformes > Cichlidae > Aulonocara > Aulonocara sp. 'chitande type north' Nkhata Bay. Next base: position 20,915,712 of record NC_141362.1, read on the forward strand.
TTCTCAGGGGGCTTGAATTGTGATTTTTGAATGATTTTAGAAGTGTGACAATGAGCTATTTTACCACGCAGGGGCCTCAGTAAATTTAACTACCTGTTTGTCATGTAATGCAACTTCATTGCTAATTTTGTCAGGTCTCTCCACTCATAATTCATACATTATTATGCCTAAGTTTTTGAATAGAATGTATATGTCAGTAAGTCAATAAGAATATCATAATATATTTGTTGAATCTTTTCACCTTTTATGGTAAAAAGCTTAAAAAACGTTCAGGTGTTATTCACAGACCACATTAAATCATGATGTGTGTTACCAGTTACAGCACATAGAAACACCTTTTTATAAAAATTAGCAAAATGTAGATATTTCCACAACACATTTATTTGCAATTAGTATTTCACTTATGCCACATGATTTAAAAAGTCAGACCTGAACATACTGAGGATATATATATATATATATACATATATTATTATTATTATTATTATATGTGATCTTGTACATAATGAATATTTTAGTGATTAGAATTTTTACTGTGAGCAGTTCGAAAATATAAGCATGGTGAGAGCATGGCATGAAGCAAGGTGCGACAGTGTTTAATTTAAAGCTCAACTTAATTAAATACGCAGTTAATCCAATTTTAATCAGCAGTGCCTTAAGCAACCATGTTTACTCAAACTTTTCTGTTCTCCTGTTCTTTAACAGGCTGTTTCTACCACTGAAAAAAATAAAAAGTGGAAATTTTGATTGTCTCAAAATTTCAAGTTAAGCTGAGAATTTGAGATACTAACCCTGAATTTAGACTTAGAGACAGGAAAAAAAAAATCTAAGTGCCAGAAACAAGCCTCCTCACTAAGCTTGATGCCTGAGGCTCAGTAATCAAACTGCAACAGTGAGAGAAATAAGCTTGTGAAAAGGTATTTATGTTAGCTGTATGCTTTTACTTTGAAATCTCATTTCCATTACTGCCTGTTATGGACAATCCTTGCTTGTCTGATGTCACTAATATTGATTTATGTGTATTTATATGTTTTCTGATATATTTACCAGTGTTTAATTAATAAAAACTATTTTATTTGAATAAATTAATACATATAAATTAAAAGTACTTCAGTAATTATTTGTTTACTGCAAAAGAAAAGAAATCTGTTAATAATGTTTAACATCCAAACACAGAAATATTGAACATAAATACTTTATTCCCATCTTTTATAACAGAGTTACAGTTGGTGTTTGGGACTCAGTAAATCTGGATGCATTTCTACATCCCCCCCCCCCCCCCCCCCTTCTTTTTTAAATCAGCTGCAAGATCAGTGTCAAGGTGTGGGAGTCCCTGCCTTCCCATACAAATAAGACCTTTTAAAAATGCATCTTTGACACTGACAAGAAAACATAGATGCTTTCTCATGACGTAAAAAGAAAATTAAGAACATAAAGACAAAAAAAGTCCCAAAACATAAAGGTCAGATCATCACAAAAGATTAAAAATCTTTTTTTGCCTACTTTGATTTTTCTTTGTTTTTTTCACAGTAATAAAGAACAAATGTGTGTAAAATACTGCTCCCGCCCGCAGCCAAGATCCCCAGTAACAATTTGTGAAATTCTTGATTTAAAAATAATTCATGGTTTTCAGAAAGTTGCTGATGTAACACATGAAGAGTAAATACATTCAGCGTGATCTAGGTCCCCTTCATGACTCAGTGCCTTCGCACAGTGCAGCATTCTTCTTTCATAGCTGCTTGTGCCCTTTTTAGAGTTGTTGTAGCTTCAGAGCAGCAATTTAGAAGATCATTTTTGCGAGTTCAAACATAACCTACAAGAGAAACAAATGAGATGCACTCATTATTAAACATCTCCCTGTTTTTTTTAAAGCATGAATAAAGGTTTGTTTTAAAAATGCTGCATTCTTTGAGGCTTCTTGCTTGACCTCTTTTACCTCAATCGTAATCAGGATGACTATCATCCACTCCAACCTCAAGCTGTGCTTCTCACTCAGGTGGCTCCTCATCAAGTCTGTCAACTGCGTGCAATGTTCCAGCTTCTCATTCACAACCTAAAATGAGATAGATTATGAAGCTACATGGGCAAAAAAAATGATTGAGTGTTAACACAAAGACCCAGCAGCGATAGTTTATCCTTTACATTGACTCTGCGGTTGATGCTGAGGAACTGGCACGTCTTATCGTAGAGTTTTTCTAGGTTTTCTCTGTCCCAGTAGAAATCAGGCGTGAGGAGAAGGTCAGATCTCAGGTTTATACAGTGTCTGTCAAAGCAGAGTGTAAATAAAAATACTAAAGTACGGTAATACTAGAAAAGCAAACAAACAGCAGTTTTTGCATTTAGAAATAACATGTATAATTACACAAAACTCAAGGTGTATTACTTGCTCATAAATAGTGAATACAAAAATAGAAAGGCTGTACTTTCCTGAATTTACCTTAATGTGAAAAGCTCTCCTATCTTCTGCATAACCTCTGCAGAGGACAACTTGACTCTTTTCCCAGACTTGAGTGTCTGGGTGGGAAAGAAAAAAAAAATTAGCATGCTGGCATTAGCATTTTAGAAAAATGCTAATGCCACGTGCATCTCCTAACACACAAACAACCATTATAAATAATCAATTATTCATTCTTGCTGTTAATTGTCCACTGTACCTCTGGAATTGATTGAATGGACTCTACAAAGTTGTCTAATGCTACCTCCCATATTGCCAACTTCACTGGAAAAGAAAGCAAAGAGAAAAGGTTAGCAGTGTTCACAGGAAACAAATACATTTTTTATGATTCAGACTGGAAATACAGCTTCTCACCAGACAAACAAAGTGCATTTGAAAATGCAAATTTCTCCAAAACAGCTTCCTCTTGATCCATATCGTCACTCAGAATAAAGTTGCCACGCTCAAGCTTTGTATTTCCCCTGAGGTGGAAAAAAGTGTCTGTTTAGAAACGTTACAGAGTCTGAAAGTACTAACAAAACAAAGCTTGAGGCTCATCGTACTCTCCCACAGTGTAGTTAATCTCCTCATTTTCCCAGTGGACTAACGCTACTTCATAAGGCTGGATCTCATGGTGTTCCAGGATTCTCAAAATGTTTTTCATCTGTAAAGACCGAGGGGAAATTACAGAGTTTAACAATAGTATAGTAGAAAAGTGAACTGGAAATTAGATTAACTGCATTAATGGTGATGTTTGCTTACCGTTTTCTCCTCGACATTCCAGAAAACTACTGAGCCTTCTCTAAAAATTTAGAAAGTGGAACAAGTCAGTGTTTAGCCCTTCCTCTCATGTTACAAAACAAACTATCAGTTCAAGGTAATCATGAGGCAAGCAGTCAAACAAAAACTCTAGCTGAACAAAACAACTTTTAAACTTAGAAACTTTAGACTGAGATCAGGCATTATGGGGCCAAAGAAAAAAGCAGCTGTACTAAAGAAGTATTAGTAACTACACTGCTGAAAAATGCTAAAGGAATGCTTGATTGTCAGTGTATAACAAAAAAGTCAGCTAAACTTCAGGGATAGCAACCTGTAAGTTAGAAAGCATAAACTATTAAGACTCAGTTTCACCTGCTCTGGTGCAAATCAAAGGGACAACAGGTGCAGGGGAAGACAACAACAAGACAACCCCCCAAAAAGGGAATGGTTGCCACAGACCGTTTCTATCTCCTTGTCCTTGCTACCACTAGTAACATGAGACACTATCACCATCTCAGCCAGGTTGCACAAATAGTCCAACTCCTCCAGGATGGCAAATCCACACGTGCCATGGCAACAAAGTTTGTGCCTCTCAGCACAATCTCAAGAGTGTGGTGGAGATACCACAGGGAGATACCACAGCAGCAGGACCAGTATCTGCTCCTTTGTGAGAGGAAGAACGGGAGGTGGCCTACAAAACCTCATGTGCATGTTTTAGATCAAACTGTCAGAAACAGACTCCATGAGGGCGGCATGAGGGGCTGACATCCATCAGTGGGACCTGTGTTCACATACCAGCAACATGCAGATCGAATAGCATTCACTAGTGATCAACAAAACCAAAAGGTCCATCAGTGGGGCTGCATTCTCTTTACAGATGAGAGCAAATTCACACTGACCATATGTGGCAGGTAAGAGTCTGGAGATGCTGTGGCGAACGTTATGCTGCATGCAACATCCAGCATGAATGGTTTAGCAGGAGGTCAGTGATTGTCTGAGGAGGCATATCCTTGGAGGATTACATAGACCTTCACAGCCCTCCCTGACTGCTTAGACACAATGCAGTGGGGCCTGGCCTCACGTGGCAAGAGCATCAACAATTTTAAAAGGCACCACTGATTAGCCTTGTGTAATCCAATCGACAATCTCAGCAATTGCATGTTTAGATTTGTGTGTGCATCTGATGCTGAGAAATAGATCACTGATATAGGCATACAGGCAAACCAAGGTACGCCTGTATCACCGAGTACTGACCAAACCAATTATCAATAATCCTCAAATTAAGCCATATTTTTGACAATGTTTGAACAGAACTGACCTTTCTACAACAAAATAATACCATTGGAGACAAAGTCTAAACCAAAGCGCATCAGCATTACCTGAAGAAGAAGATTTGTGCATTATCATCTGGTTTTGCAGCCATGTCTGTGCTTATCACCAGAACATTCGAGGCATCTGAAAATAAAAACACGACGATCATGAAAGCCATCACTAATAATCTAATGCACAGCTGTATGACCTTTTCACTCATACCTCTGGGCAAATCTATCTCATGGAAGCCGTGGTTTATCAAGTCGTGAGAAAGTGTTGGCAAATGATACTGATCTGCTGTTGCAAAAGCAATGCACTGCATCATATCCTATGGAGACAAACAATTGAATCAACACATAAAACAATACCAGGCGCAGCTAAATAAAACATTTCACTACACTAAAGGGTAAATCACCTTGTCTTCACTGAGGGAAGGCTGGTTGGCTCTGGACGGCTGCTTCGTCCGTGGTCCCTTGGGTGCCCTCTTCCCAGGCACTGTGGCTGGTTTCAAACCTGGTTTCAACACTGACTTTACGAGGTTGGTTGAATACAAACTTGTTTGTCCTCTTGCACAGTTTGAAAGTCTCCCAGGGTCAGTCAAAAACCCACTGCTAAGACTTTTACATCCACTCAAAGCAGGCAAAGAAACATGTCTTTTCTGCTCGTGCTGCTGATGAATATAGTTTAAATGGCAGGTCCTGGAAAAGCTCCACGGAGCACAGTGAGTCCTGGCCGAAGTTAAAACGCAGCCTGATCTGCTCCCTGCATGCAGCTGGGCTCCCAGTCTGGACCACAACGTCCGGAGAAGCATCTTCCATTCACACTCACCTACAAATAACCTGCTGCCAAAGGAAAGTGCCTTTAGGTGACTGGAAGCACAGAACTATGTTAAACAAACAGATCAACTTAGCTAATGGACGTATAGTTATATTGTTACACGTTAAATCTAAAGTATAGACAACAACAGGAATCAAAAGTGCATCAGCAAGCAAAACACTCGTATATCCTGCAAACTAATTAGGATAATACATTCAGCAGTACTGCGGCTCCATGCCTGGAGCTAACTTCTGTATACATGCCAGCCGCAGACAATTCAGTGAGTAGAAAACGTCCGTTTCTTCGCTTACCAGGTTAGAAAAAACAAAATACGGTGTTAAATTAATTCACAAATTCCAGCTACCTTCAGTGTTTACAGTCTTGCATACATTCAAAGGCGGCGTGTTTGTTCCTCGTCGCTTGTTTCCTGCTCGAAGTGACGCAATACAAGTAGTCACATTAAGCTCTCAGCTCTGACTTGAAGGTAGAGCGTTTCCATTTTAAGCTGAACTATATTACTTACTAAAACTTCAAAACACAGCAGGAAGTACCTTAAAAATACTCAGTCGTTTATATTTAGACAAACTCGATCAGTTTATGAGTGGAAAATGTCCGGTAAGTGAAGCTCATACTGGGATTGAGCAGAAGGGCTACCTGACAGTCTAAACTCAGGGCTAACGTGGTGCTCATGGAATGACCTTCACATTGTTGCACGTTCAGCGTGACTTTGGATTTTTTTTATGTTACTATATAAATTAAGAAATCAATTTTTCTAAAGTAAACTAAACTAAACTAAAATAAAATAAAATAAAATAAAATAAAATAAAATAAAATAAAATAAAATTCCACCAACTTGATAAACGAGTTGATGCCTGACAGGCTCAGTTACATCGCCCCAGCTACATCGCCCCCTTCTGACTGAGCCTGTGTTTGCTGTTGCCAGGAGACTTCTTAAAACAGAGGCAACATCTACTTAAAGTTCACTTCTCACCTCTCTTATTTGGAGTTATGGAAAACTCTAACGAGGTAGGCCTTAAAATATTTTAAATGTCTACTGAATTCAGTCATAGCGGAGGAAAAAACTAAATTGATTCCTATGTTGGCAACTTTTAAAAATAGATTTAAAAAAAACATTTAATAACTATTTAGTACCTTTCTTCAACCTCTGTAATTAACAGTGCAATGAGAAGGAGAGGCTGAAGATGAGGGTTGCTGTTTTAGAAGAGAGTGTGAAGTCCAGTGAGGTGGAGTGCAAAGCCAGCAGAGAGACGGTGCTGAGGCTGGTGGCAGAGCTGGACCAAGAGAGGAGGAAGGCTGCAAGCAGTGTAGCAGCACTTGATTCACTCAAAGTGGTATATACACAACTTAAAAGAGTAGTTACTTTACAGTACAAGATTTCACATGTCTGGACGGCTTAACCCACGAACTAAAGGATTTAGTAGCGTTGTGTAAAAACTACTGACTTCTGTACGAAATTGTTAATTTAAAGATTTTATTACTTTAGGAGTAACTGCTAAAATTGCCCTATTGTTGTGGTGTTTGTATGTCATTTAGGAGCTTGATGGTCTGGCTGTTGGGAGAAGAAGTGTCGAGATGGAGAAGCAGACCCTAACTGAAAGACTTGAGGCCAGTAAGAGAGTAATAGAGGCAGCCAGGCGAGAGTCACACTGTCTGGAGAACCAGGTGGAGGAGCTTGAAAGAAGGATCCAAGAAGCTGAGAGCAAGCTGCAGGCATTCTTGGAAACGTTGGTCGGCCTCCTGGAGAAGAGGTGTGAGGACGTCATCCTGCCCACGGAGAGAGATGTTCTACAGACACTGGATAACCTCTGCAATAAGGTGAGGAACGTTGGGATTTCCAACAAAAAATGCTTAAAAGCTGCTTTAAAGCTAAATTTGTTCTCCAAGGTGCAAATGTGGCTCCAGCCAAACAACACATTTGCTGACAATTATAAATCACATTGTATTTTAGCTATTAGGATTACTTTTTGTTAATCGCTATATGTCATGAATGATCAGTTACTTGTGTAAAATGAAACATACTGGTTGATTTTTTTTTTTACCAATAAGCATGCAGGTAGCACTTTAATCTCAATACTTGCAATACAGCTAAATATTTTTTTTATTTTAATTTGCAGACTAATAACTACATCGACTGGATAACTCTGTAAAGTAGAAGAATACGTCCCAAAGCACAGCAATTGATGCAGTTACTTGTATCTTTATGTTAACTCTTCCTGTTCCATCTGTCAAGGACTTAGTCCAGCTGTAAGATAAAAAGGAGTGTGCACACAATAGTTTATGTTACCACACATTTTCACTATGCTGGTCTTTCAGAGCTTGCCAGAGGTGGAAATGAGGCTGTGTTGTGTTTCTGAAAAGCTGAATGAGCAGACAGAGCTTCATCACATTGCACAACAGAGGGCTCAGCTTGCAGAGCAGCAAGTCCAAGACCTGAGGGGAAGACTGCAATGTCTGGAGGCCGAACTGCTGACAGCAGACATGCATTGTGACCGATTGCAACACAGCAAACAGGATGTGAGTAAAGTCATGTGACTAAGCATATAAGTTACAGATACAGGTTGGTATAGCGACACATTCCTATGATTTGTCTCTTTTTTTTAACAGTATGAGGAATTCTTGGAGCAGCTGTCCAAGACGATGAAGGTTGAGGACTTTGACATTGATCTTGACTTCGAAATGAAGCTAAAATTCATTCTGTCACGTGCCGAACAACTTGTTAGACAAGAGGGAACTGCTTTAGTTGAGAGTAAAAGTCTGACTTACAGCTTACAACGGAAGGTAGTTTTTTTGTTTGTTTTTTGTTTTTATCATTCACAAGTTTATACAAGTGGAGAGTGGTGCTGAACAAGCAGATAATTTACCTCTAAATGCACAAATGCAGCTTAAAAAAATGTATACAGTTGATTTAAAATATTCCCATTCCCTGTAGTTGAAATCACAGAAGGAACAAATAGAGAGCAAAGGACTCCACATCCAACTACTGAGGAAAAAGGTTTCAGAGCTGGAGGAGGAGAAGAAGACCCGATCAGCATTGGCTGCGGAACAAAATGATGCACAACTGCAGGCTGCGAGGCTGCAGAAAAAACTGGAGTGTCTTCAAAGTGAACTGAAAGCAACCAAACTTTCCAACACTGAGCTCAAGGCCCAGCTCTCCCATACCAGCGAGCTCAAGGTAGAGGGGAGAAGGGTTTGGGCCCAAATTCACTCCAGAGGGATTTTCACTTCATAATGTTTTGTGTATTTGTGTTAATTTTGGGGCATGGGTTGGTGGGTCATTGAATCATATGCATATGCAATCAATGCATGCTTTCAAAGTATCAGAGTATCTTAGATTAATAATTTGACATAATTAAATAAAGTCACTCTTGTTTTACTAAAACCCGACGCTCACTCGAGTCTCTGCTGTGCCTAAAATGCCAAGCTGAAAGTCGCGCAACAGACTCAGACCATGCAGGAGCAGAAAAAGAAGCTGAATCTGGTGGCGGATGAGAAGGCAAAGGTGGAGAAAAAGCTGAGCGCAGTTAGCTCAGACCTGCAAAGCCAAGAGAAGAAGACAAGAGACGACCTACAGGAACTCCTCACCCTCAGACAGAGCCTTGCTCAGCTGTCTGAGAGGCAGAGAGAGGTAAGAGTCAAACGACAAATAGGAAAACTTGTTTACCATGCTTTCATCCACATCTCATGACCTTGCACAGCAGATGTTTGTTAGCGGTCATAGAGCTCATTTAATGTTGTTTGTTAATATAAATAAAGGAAAGGTCACAAGATTTCTGAAAACTTTTGAACCAGGTAAGTTTCTTTTTTCAGTTGGTGGATTTCCGCATGCTGGTTTCTCAAACGTTGGGCCTGGATGCCACAGCGTTGGCTCTTCCAAATTATGAAATCATCAAATTACTTGAAACCCTTCTTCATGGCCATTGTCACCGTCACCACCTTCATCATCATGTTAACATACCCCGGCACTACTCGACTCACCAGAGACCTCACCTGCAACAAGTCCAAGAACTATCCGATGGCTCCAACCTGGATGTTACCACCTGCAGATCTCACGAAACTTAAAATGTATTCACTCCATTCATACCAAAAATAAGTTGAAATGTTGAGAAATAGTAGAGATATTAATTACTTTTGAAACATAAAATAACAATTTAAAAGTTTTCTTTTATATTTGTGTTTTCATGGGAAGATCAATATAAGTATGATGCACAAAGGGTGAAATATTAAAAATGCTAACTCACAAATAAAATGACAACTTTTAGAATGAAGGTTTGGCATTCATTGTTTTTGAGAGTCGCATATACATACATTTCTCATATTATTTCTTTTTGCATTATATACATATGTTAAATAACTCTCGACTGTTATACATTTGATACTGAACTCACAGTCTTATAAAATATGCAATAATTCTATTGGTCATATTTCTCAATCTTAAAGACATATTTCATATCCTGAAAAAATAAAACAGCAGAATGTATAAAGACCATGGATGACTGTTAAAGGTTAAACTCCTGCGTTGCGTCTGACTTGGATATTAAATTCACTTGACTTGGCTTAAATGACTCTTGCATGAATCCATGTGGTTCAAGTTAAAAATGGACCGATTACCACAGACACAACGATGGATGTAAGTAAGTAAAAGCAAAGATTAAAACTGCATGCCAAAATACAGGTAAAAAAATAATTGCAATGTAAGATATATTAAATGTTTTTGCTGTTTACAAACTTTTAGTTACAAGCAAATTCACAGGCTATATTTCAGCGTTTAACTTTGGTGCTATCGGCTTGAGAGAAGTTACGTCATGTTTACACCACTGAGTCGACACGTCGTTTATCCAGCAGATGTCCACTGTGGGCAGAAACCTCCAGATCCGTTACACCAAAAATGCAAATTAACTGACACAGCATTACACAGAGTAACATAGTGAGATGCTTGATCCTATGTGCTACACACAAAGATATTAACTGTAGATGGCAGCTGTTATTCTGCAGTAAAAATGGACGAGCAGGATTTGTTTTTGCTCCCAACGTGATTAACCGTTTCAAGGATATCAACATGAATCCCACTAAGGTCATTCTGGCTCAAGAATACTAAACATCAGTGGTTTTTACGTCCATCTACACTGGAGGCGGTCCGTTGGTGTAGCTCAGCATCGGGTAGAAGGAATGAGCAAAGTTGTTGGACTGAGCACAGTAGTCCTCCTCAGACATTGGCAGCAGAAAGGCAAAAACCACTAACAGGAGCAGGAAGAGCTGGAGAGGCAGTGCGACCCAGAAGACGCGCCACAGAAACGAGGACCTACGAGATGATCGTGTCTCCGAGTCAGAAGGGAAGGAAGCGGATCCAGCGTCGCTGTGAGGCCTGCTCACACAAACACAAACATTCACAGCCCAGCAAAAACAGGATTAGTCAAACACAACTATGGATTATAGACTTTTAAAATCTCCTTCTCATCTGCACTACTGCAAATGTGTTTCCAAAAAGACTGTGGCCTGAATGTATATAAAAGCAGAATGCAATGGATTTTAAATCATTTAAACCCAACCTAAATTAATTATCAATTAAAGGTTTTTTTTTAATTAATTAAAAGAATTGGCAGACCTATGTCTAAATTTCCAGTTACTTTTCTTAATTTCAAGCTTGCGTTAATCAGTCGAAGTTTCAGACAATAACTCGAGCTTTTGACTCTGAAATGATTTTTTTCAGTGACAGAAACAAGCTTCCATCCAAAACATGTAACATGCTGGAACAGAGTTCTTTAAATTGTAACTTATACTATAGTCTAACCAATCAAAGTCTGAATTTCTTCATGGAAATGATGGATAGTTGGTCCTTTGGCATAAAGAGAACATGAGCCAACATCTATTATATGATAATAACAGTAGATGTAGCTTTTATAACTTGACCATCTGTGAAGAAAGATACAGGATAAATGAAAAAAGATAAATGCAGGTTTTGAAGCAACACATGCTGCCATCTAGATATCAGCTAGCCTTGTTTATTTTAGCAAAACCACAGTCTCTGTAGTAGAGACAGTTTGGGTGATACTCACTAAAAACTCTTGATCACAATTATAAACATGCCCTGCACCACCAATTTGAAACATGGGGCTGCTTTCAAAATTGACTGAACATATATAAAAACATAGAACCGAATTTTAAAAATCAATTTACATGCATTTCATCATTTGATTTCTTTATATTAAATATAATTGAGTTTAAATGATCATTGCATTTTTATTTTATTTACATTTTGCACATACTCCCGTCTTTGTTGGAAACACTGTTGTACTTCCACGGCAATATAATAAACCAATCTTACATGTACAAAACTGCTTCTCTTTGCTACAGAAATAGTAAAAATTACAAACAAATCAAATTAGTCTAATCCAATAAACAAACTTCCCTTTAAAAATTATCCTAATTTAATATCCTTCTCTCCCCACTCTTAACTGTTTTAATGTTGTCTGCATAGTTTCAATCCAAATAAGATCTCAGTCCAGCGACAGTGGATGTAAGCACCATGCTGTGTTTGAAAGACATTGCCAACACAGTGTAAAGCAATGTTAGACAATGTTTAACATTGTGATCTACATGCTGACTGAGACTGGGGTGGATCAACACAAGTACGAATACGGTCACAAAACAGTTTTCACGGCATACATTCTGCAATCCTGTGCCAGACAAAGACATTTAATACGAGAGCTTGCATTTCTTTGCAAAAGGCGTTAGAGTAAAAGGCAAACGGCATGCTGCAAGTAACAGCTGAATTTGAGAATACTCTTTTTATTCATATAACAATGGAGTCTTTGAAAGTTTGTGTCCTGTTAAAAAATGCAAAGCAAACGGAGGCGGGAAGAGCACGGCAATTAGAAACAGCATCTTTGACCCTGGTAGTTAGCTGCGTTTTCTTAAATCAACAGTTTGGGAAATCCAGTTCACTTTCTAGATTTAGAGTTAGATGAGATGACTGAAATCCCTTTGTGAATTAAGATGTTAAGATGAAGCTGGGACAGAGCCTAGTTTAGCATGGACACTGGGAGGAGGAGGAAAGAGCCAGACACGCTGGCTGTTTCCAACTGCTTCCACGTCCAAAAAAGAAACATAAGGAAATAAGCAAATTCACAAAATGTCATACTATGAGTAGTAATGTGTCATTTTTCTGTCACCATCACCCTCAGTAATACTGTCTTCTTATAGCCTCAAAAAGTTAGAAGACACGGTCAGTTGAAAGCAGTAATATAGGGGTTTACATATGTATGTATTGTAAAAAAGAAAGTATTCAGAATGTATTTCAATTAAGAAAAATCAAGGCTGCTTTGCTCTCTAAATGTATTTTCCCTCAATCCCAGAATGCATGAACAAAGTGACTCGAGCTGCCCTGTGTTTTTACCGAAAGTGCCCCTTTACCATTTCCCAAATGGAGACCTGAGAGGCAAGACTCACAGATGACAGACTGAGGGGGGGGGGAGATGGTGGATACTCAGTGAGATAGCAGCAGCAGAGGGAGAAGAAATGTAACACACAAGAGAGAGAATCAGCGCAAGAGAGGAAGAGAGCGGCCTTTGCATTGTTCATTGCAGACATTTACTGGCTCGGCAATTTGAGAGCAAAAGGGTGTGTGTGTGCGCTCAGTATCAGCGAGGAAGTTAGATATAGAGAAATATTTGTGTTATTCATAAGAAACGCCCTCTGGTTAGCAATATTAAGCAGCCAAGGACATTGGCAGAGAGGAGGCCTTGCACCTTTCCTTGTGAAACTCCTGTCTCGGATGCGTGGGCTACCACTCACCTGATCGCCTAGCCTACACAGAGCATCTAGACTTACAGAAGATGATGGAATTCATTATCATGAGCTGCTATTCTGGCACGAGCGTTAAAAGCTGAAATTCTGAATATTTGTTCCTTAAGTGTTTCATTTCAAAGCTGAAATCAACTGATCTCCAAGTGCATCATGGGCTGCTGAGTTCCATTATCTTCTGGGTGTGCTAGAAACCAACAGAAAGGTACCTGTGGTGTGGACTGCTCACAGAGGGTCCAGGCTGTGACAGACTACATTTGCCCCGTTGCTGTTTGCAATGAACAGGGGGGGGGGAGGTAAAAGAAAGAAAGTATGTTTAAGTCCAGGCAAATCAAGACAAAGCTATTGATGAAAAGAAAACCCAAAATGAAAGAAGAGCAGCAACAAAATCATACGTGAAAGTGACTGATTTTGTAACCTGTTATAATGAGGAATCTGGCTCTTCACAGTGCACAACTACTTTGAATTGCTTCAGCTTGGGAGTGCAATAAAGGGACTGCTACAATTATGCAATGTGATGCATGAATCTCTTTGGAACAAGGACATTTAGTAACATACACATAGTATAAGCAGGGACATGCTTATTTGGACTGATGTACAGTTGAATAATGAGAAAATAATGCTTTCTCATTGCTGTTGTTGATGCCATGCTTGCTCATTAAACCAGCAACAAGTTCTATGCTACACTTGAAATTAAGCAGCTGCACAATAGCCAGTAATCCTAGCTATAATACTACGAGGATCGAAACGTATCTACAGTGAGAAGAAATTTAAGGGAAGTCTGAGAAAAAGAAAAGGGTTTCAGAAATACTGGAAGAGAAAAAGAAACAAACTGGGCAGAGCTAAAAAGCCTGCCAAGAAAAGGAAGGAAGAAGTAGAAAAGTTAGAAAGGAGGAAATCTCAGGAGACTGTCTGGAGATTGACAACATGCAAGAAGAGCAAAAGGCTGGAAAAAAGTTCAAAATCCAGAGGGAGGGAGCGTAACGCTGGTTGTGGAGGTGGAGAAAGATTTGAAGAGTGTGAGGAGAGATCTTGGGATGACAGGGGTGAATCTGGCCTTCACTGGGGCATTTGGGGCATTTACTCTATGTGTCTTAGGGGTTTCCAAACACCTGGTTCTCATATAGCAGCATGTACAGGTAGAGATAAACATTACCGATCGTCTGTGACTGGGAGTACTCCTTCCTGATACAGGACTGAGGGAGCCAGACGTGTCCAGCTCATCAGCAGACGACCAAGAGGAAAGATCCTGATGTTGGAAACAATCGCAGATACAAAGAGAGACAAAGCAGGTGAGAGTTAAGCAAATAGTGACCCCTTTTCTAAATGTGGCCACAGACTACACAGAGTGGTTGGCAGGTGATTAGTACTTAAAAAAATCTAACTGAAGGACACAGCCAAACAATATAATACACTCAAGTAAAATTAAGTGTATCCTGTGCTGAAACAATCGTTTATTTGCAAATATGATATTTTTTATTCAGTGCAAAAATATGCTCCACATGAGAGCTAAAAATGTAAAACGATTACACACTTACAAGATTCTGGCAAATTGCACCATCACAAGTTTGCTCCCCACCTTTGCTAATATTGTACATTAACGGTGTGAGTAACACATTTGTGACTAATGAAATATCACTGAATATGAACCTGTGAATTTTCAGCCTGTCTGCGTTTCACAGTTCTTTCTTTTTTGAGCTTTTTTTTTTAGATTATAGCCAAATGTATTCATTTTATTTTATTTTATTTTTACAAAAACCACTTTAAACTTGAAAATTCTGTTTTTAAAAAAATCTGACGATGGAAGAAATTGAAAATGTTTCTGTCAAATGCTTTTTGACTTTTTAAATGCAGGTGAATATAAAAGAAAGGTGTTCAGGTAACACATGACAGGTACACAAGTGACTGAGGCTCTACCTGTTGACTGCTTGTGATGTCCAGAATCTTGGCCAGCTCTCTGAGGTCTCGGGTTACTTCCTTTAGCAGGAGTTTTAGGCGGTTTCCTATGACGTGAACCTTCTCCTTAGCCTCCAAGCAATCACTGCCCTGCGAGTTGACCAGCAACTGGAGGGACATGTCTTGTAGTGAAGCAACTTTAAGCTGTGAGTCTAGCAGCTCCTGGCGGATTTGCTGGAGAGAAAATTTAAGCGATACATTCAAAAAAGAAACCTTTTACAGAGTGGATTTATGGAAGTAACACGGAAAGACGCACTTAAGTTTAAGAGTGTGACAGTTTGGTACCGTGAGTGTTTTGTGATGCTCATGGAGAGTATCACTGTCCTGGATGGGATCAATGGGAACCACCTCATTCCTCCTGCGATCGATGTTTTCCAGCCAGAGCAGCAGACCGTGACTCATCTCATGAAATTCCTATTGATCAGATGAAATTTGGGAAGGTGAAGACCCAACTAGCATATCATAGAAGGATATTCATACTCATGAGCAAGTCGATCTGTTCAAACAGTCCGACTTGATCAGCACTCACTTGACACTGCATCAGAGCTTCCTGTAACGAAGACCTCCATTCCTCCAGCGCGCTGCCGAGTTTATCCCAGTGGTTGTTCATGTCTTTCAGTTTGCCTTGTAGCTCTCGGGACTCGTCTGTCTCCGAATGCAGAAACTCCGCACTGCACAAGTTGATGGAAAGCACTATAGCTTTGCGCTTGTCATACGCCTTCTGCAGCTCCTGTAGACAAACACGCATGTCCATGGTGACGTACAAGTAATGCAAAAAATTCCCAATTTGATGACAAAACAAGGAAACAGCAGGAATAAAGACTATAAGGTATATATTTATAAGTATTCAAGTAAGAAAATAACAAGCAGAGTAATAAAAAAGTTAAAAATAGGGACTTTACTACTAAAAAAAACCTGTACCTTGAGCTTTTTGATACGCAGCTCAATCGTCTGGATGTCCGTGCCAAGCTCCAGTCTACGCTGCTGCTCCAGCTCTTCCTCTGTCTCTCCCAGCCAAGTCAAGATTTTGTTCAGGTCAGAGTTCAGCTGCTGCCACTGCTGCTCGTTCTGCTTTGTTCTCATCTCCTTGCTGAGGTCCTGAGCCTGCAGGAGCTCCCAGCGCTCAATCACTCCTAGATTGATGGATGTGAGACCAAAAAGATTATGTTAACTGAATTTACCAGCACTGTAGCCCAATGGATAATTCACATTTTTTTCTTTAACAAGCATAAATTAACATAAATTAAATGCTTATTTAAGATGGGGGATAGTTATAGGTATTACCTGAAGTCTGGGACTCTGAGCTGCTGGGATCTGCCAGTCCAGACACCGTATCCTCTTCCTCCTTCAGCTCAGAGCCCATCCTCCTCACTGTGTCAATACTTCCACGACACTCGCCCATCAGTCGCAGCTACAGAGCAGTTAAAAGACTGGTTATTGCAGGCAGTGTAACAGGATTATACTGACTATTTCAAAATTGGAAAAAATATTGTTAAACTGAAGAACCAAGTGAGTTCTGCGAGGAGAAAATAGATTATTAAAAAAATGTGAGCAAAAATAAACAACAGCAGCATTCAAATAGACAAAGCAGAATTAATTGCAGTTAAATGTACAGTCCAGAGCAGAAAAGCTTTAAAGAATAGATTGTTCTGAGCTCTAAGCGTAATATGAGTAACACATACATATCCCATGTATGAAGAGTCCGTTTCTGTGCTTGCAGAAGTGCGGCTGCGGCTGCTGTCCGTTTGTTGCAGGTGGAAACGGCTGACATCCAGAGGGTGTATATGAGAGTCTGCAGCAGCAACCTCCCCTGTTAACACAATATTAGCTGATTATATTTCCATAATATATTTATGAAACATGTTTAACATCAGAAAAGAAGGTAAGCCCCCCTGATTTAAGAAAAATAAAATGTGGAGAGCGAAAAATGAGAAGTAGACAGGAATGCAGATTGTTTGTTCTGGCCTTTTGTCACAAATCACAGCACTCCCTTTGTGGCCCTTTGCATCGGGAGCTGCATCCCTGATTTGAAATAATACATTTAAACCCCGTGTTTTTTATGTGATTTGCCTTTTCGTGAGACGTCTAAACAAATCTGCAGTCCCTTCTATAAGAATCAATACATTTCTTTCAAAGAAAGAAAAAAAACATGCAAATCAACAAATCCAAACAGGTTAGCTACAAAGAACAAGTCAAGTTAAAAAAATGAATAAAGCTAGTTAGAAAGAAGGGTTAGGCTGAATTCCATTTCTGTTCTGCTGAATTAGAGCCCAAAGCAGAACAAGTGAATAGAAGGAATAAAAATGGAATTGACCCTATTCCCCAGGGTTAGAAAGTGTTGCCATTTGTGCCCAAAGTGTGTTTAAGAGAAGAAATGAACACAAATCAAATTCCAAGCTGGTGAACAGACTACTAGTGTTTCATCACTCAGAGTGCGTCTGTTATTTCTGGCCCCAAACACATGTGGCATGCTGGGGTCTGCTGTTGCCTACCAGTGGAAGACCTCAGTGTTTGTTCTGTTAGTTTAACAAAGGCCTCAGGGCTCTCTGGGATCACTACATCTGGAAGAAACATTATACAGTACACACATTTAGCAGTGGGCTTCAGAATGACTCAGTGAACTGATTATCCTGGTATTCAACGGCACCAAGAAAATCCTCGCCATAATGTAATCAGTCACAGATAAACCCTTCACTAACTTTCTTGTGTTCCTTATGTGTTTTTCTGTCCCCTATGGGAACTTTTGATGTCATTTTTTGGACTTCTCAAAAGATGCAGAGGAACAGTCGTTTAAGATATCGCTCTTCTAACGTTTTTTTTAACAGCTAACAGTGATAAAGAAAAGTTATTATTCTGAAAAATCTCTTAAATTTCAAGCATAGTTTTGCACTGGTATGGGAACCTACCTGACAAGCCTGAGGCAGAACGCTGAAGGAAGTCTCCCTCTTCACTCTGCTGCTCTCTGAGAGCCCTGCTTGCACTCTCAAGCCCACGGCTCAGGTCGTAGTCGTGGTCCCATTCCAGGGGAATGGAGTCCACGCTTGCTGGGGTGTCTCTGCCCGAGCGCTCAGTCCGGAGCTGGGCAGCCAAGGAAGCTGAGCGACCGGAGGACGGCAGAGGCGACAGGAAGCCATCCCCCAAACGTTCACTCCACGGCAGACTGGACAAATCACAATGCTCATCTAGCTCCAGCTCACGATCGGACAATGACACTTCAGTGTCGTCATCTGCAAGCTAAAGATAAAGGACTTTAGTATGGGAAAGATTACATTTGGACCCAAGCCACAGATCTGTCAGATTCTCTCAATTTTGAGGTCTTACAGGAAGGCGAATGAGTTTCTTGTAGTAGCGCTCCACTCGACCAAACACCTCCTGACAGTAGCGCTGCAGCTCCTCCAGCTCTTCCTCGATGACAGCAGCATCCAGAGGCTCACTCTTCTCTATCAGCGCTTCCCCCTGGTGGAAGATGTGCTCGATCTTGGCTGTTGTTAGAGAAATCTCCTGCTGGAATGACTGTGAAGCCGGAGAGAGACAAGCTGTTAAAACTAAACACAAAGTTGTGTGTGATGTGTATCTCACATTAATTATGAAATATCCATTTAGCTGCTCTTCACAAGTGCAAACTGACTCTAGAAATGAAGATAAAATGAACATATGTAAGAGTCAGTAGAAAGCAGTGTTTGAAAAATGCACAGTGGATTTTCTTGGTCTGAAATATCATGACAGGCTTACCCTGAGTTGTTTGATCTTGGCCTGAATGTCACATTCAGAGAAGTGCTCGATGTTGGTCAGCTGAAGGTCCATCTCTGTCAGCCAAACCAAAATGCCATCTCTGGCTGTCTCAAACTCCTCTCTCTGACTAATAAAGTGCTGCACGTGTAAAGAGGGACACTGGTGTTAGAGTCTATGCTTTCACATCATGCAAATGGAACAAACCTTTGTTCGGGCTTTATTAGTGAATAATAAGCAGTCACAGAAAAGTTAGATGAAAAGAAATGAATCCAGAAATGCATGACAGAAATTTAAATTAAAATGTACAAAAATGAAATGGAAATAATATATAAGTACTAGTAGAACAATTGTACCTTAAGCCTGCGGAGGATGGATGCCACCCTCTTCTGCAGGTTGTCCCATCGCTGGTTGGCATCATGTGCCATCTCCTTCAGCCGGCAGGAAGAGTCAGTGCGGTTTTCTCTGGCCAGGCGGCGGTATTGCTTATTGATTAACTCCAACTGAGTCAGACTCTCGTGAACTTGTCTCTGGAAGGCCTACAAAAACACATTCATACATTTTCTCAAGAAATTTGCTTTTGTGTTTTAGCTTCGTGTTTCGTTTACATGTTTGCATTTGAGAGATAGAATTTTCTTATTTAATGCTGTCCTACTAGGTGAAAACAGTAGGTAGTTTGATCATTTGTACAGAGTACACAAAATAATTCTGCAATACCTCAAATTTCTTTAGTTCCTCCTTGGCTACAGTATACAGCACACCAGAGGAGTTGGGTAGAGCAGCTGTATTTTCTGAAGTGGCCAGCCACTCCTCAAAACGTGCAAAGTCGTCCAGGAACTTTTGCCATAAACGCCATGTCTCCTCAATCCTAACAGAGGGAATAATTTCAGGAAACAGTTATAACAGTTACCTGTTATCCATAATAACGTATGCATTTGATGCTTTCATCTAGTGTGTAACGTCTTACTTTAATCTCCTCTCCATAGACAAGGCACAGATACTCCTCCAGCGGCGATCAAGGCTCCGCGTTGCCTGCTGGATGGAGTCGCACTCTGCATCGGTGGCGCAGGCGTCACAGTCATGCAGAAGCACCTCACATAGATTCAGCACAGACGCCACTCCTGTACTGTGCTTCTCTATGTCACGCTGAAGCTCCTGACGGGCAAGAAAAGAGTGACACAGTAAGTAATAAGATGAGAGACAGAAGGAGAAGGAAGAAGCTTGATAGAAAGTTAGAGAATGACTTTTTGAAAGTGGTTACAAACTGTACAACAATAACTTTTACTAGTGTATTATATCACAAAACCTGTTTGCATAGAATTGATACTAATAGTTACATTTTCATTATATGATTACAAAAATGTGAATGTTTTTAGAAATTTCAGCTAAATGATTACAAAGCCCTGTTGCCTGTCTGCTATTAAAGAGCTTGCATTTGACACAGACTGAATGATTCCTGGCAAGCTGCACATATGTATTTTAGGTCCTGTTTAGTATATTATGTCACCTGCTGCAGATCGAGCTTCCTCTGAATCTCTTGGGCATCACAGGAGTCATAGGCGATAGGTTTGGACAGCTCTGTTTCGATGTGGGCGAGCCAAGAGCGCAGGCTGCTCATGTTTTTATCTAGCTGCTGCACAGCCACTAGAGTTTCTCTCAGTTTCTTTACTCTGTTAAAAGAATTTAACAGATTAGTTACAAACAACCCAGCATGGGATAAAAACACAGCTGCACAGCTGTGACTGCACGTCTGCTCACCGCGCTCCAATGAGATTGAGGAGATGCTGCCAGCGGTCACTGACTTTGTTGAGTTTTTGTTCGATTTCGGTGGCTTTGCTCTGGTGACTGGCCCTGGCCAGGCGCTCTCCTAGCTGGTGCAAATGTAGCTTGTTCTCCTCTGCTACTGTGATCTCCTCCTGGTAGTCCTGGCATACAACGCAATGCAAACAGGAAATTTGAAAAAACTGCACTTGTAAAAGAAGCAGAGTAGGAAAAACACAACGTAACTGAAATACAACAATTAAATAACACTGTCAAACTTTGTAAATATCTGAGGTGTGTGCAAACCTTGCGAAGCTTCTCGATCATCTCCTCAATGCTGACGTCTCCATTCTGGGACACCTTGTTCTCCATGTTAGTGAGCCACTCGCAGAGCTCCTTATACTTCTCGTTGAAGACAGTCCACTCATTTAGCTTCTCGCTTACCTGCTGCCTCCGCAGTGACAGCTGTGGAAGAACAGCAATACATGACAAGTTAACTGCACCTCTCTGCAAAGCACATAAAAAGTGCCAACGAATGCATGGCAATTTAAAACAAAAGCTAATAAAGATCAAGAAGGCTCAAAAGGAAGCCGTTCAGACGCTTTCATTTGCATCACGCAGTGAGCGAGTGCTGTATTTCCTGTGTGTGCAGTTTATCCGCTGCACACAGGATGCCACTGTGAAAAAACGAAATCACCTTGAGGTTTCAGCTTTTCTTAACTGACTGACTGATTACATTAACTTGTCACGCTAACTGTTCCTCTCAGTGTATTCCTTTCTCAAAATTGTTGCACAATGGCACATTCAGCAAAATCGAACTACTGCTCCAACCATTTAAAAAAATGCTGAGCAACATCTACATATACAAATATATGCTTTGTATCGTATAGTGAAGATTGACATTAGTAACATTGTCTCCTGGGACTTTTAACTGTTACACAGTAAATATTGTGTAATATGTAGAATGTAGCTATAAACTAATTTTTGAGAATCAGACTTTTAGCACACAGTATATTCAGAGAATCCAAAATAGTAAGCGACTGTGCCAAGAGTTGTACCTGGTGGCAGATTTCATCCCACTGTCTATGCAGCAGCTCAATACGCTCTTGTAGGACAGAAAGGTCCTCAGCACTGATGTAACAAGAAAGTGACTCTCTCAGTAAGGTCAGATGGGCCAGATCGCCTGTCCAGCCGTCAAATGTATTTTCCAAATCCTGGAAAAACAACAGTGCCACTATAAAAACACTAAACAAGCACCTGAACAATGTAAAACATCAGCTCAACATACACTTAAATAACTCTACATATATGTCTTACACCTAGATGCACAAAGAAAAGTCAATTTTGAAAATGTTCAAGTTGTTACCTTGCAGCGGATCTGTTCAGCTTGCAGATCCTCATTGTGATCGGGAATAGGTTGAGAAAGCTGCTTTTTGAAGGCTCGAAGCTTTTCCAGTGATCCACAAATCCCTTTTTCACTCCTCTCCCAGTCCTGCGTTCAACAGATTACAAACACAGGCAAAATTACGAGTTGCTCTAGAAAGCTGTCCTCACTGAAACTACAAATAGAAGAGATTGGTGTATTATAAGGAAATCAATGTAAAACTTTATACATACAATGGAGATTGTCCATACAAATGCAAGAATTATAGGAGCCATCAAGGTATTCTGAAGTGGTCTGGAATTCAGAACATGCTAGCGTATTGTCGTTTTTACCTTTAACAGAGTGGAAAGCTCTTTCTTCTGTTGTTCCAGCCGTATGCTGGTTTGTTTCCATCGCTCCTGGACATCAGTGAGCTCTGCCTGCAGGGTCGCCTCTGCTCGGCTATCAGCTGATAAAAGCAATTGCCTGCCAGCCTCCACCGTCAAGATATAGCTGCCCTGCTGATGCTGCAGCACCTTTTCCTTCATCTGAAAAAGGAAGAAAGGATTCTTATCAAGCTACAAGCCTGTTAATTTACACAGATAACGCCCAACCCACAATTGCAGTTACATGTTTAAGGTTATCAGATATTATATTTTTGGTTTATTACATGAAGAACATCACATTGCAACAGCTTCTTAATGTTAGCTAGCCTTTGCTGTCACTGCTGTATTAATGTGTATTACAGTCAGGTTTGTCACTATGTACCTGGACCGCGTCCAGCATAGTACGCGCTTGTTGCAGAGGAACTGTATTCCCTGCCTGAAGGGTCTCTGTACGATGGGACACTTCCAAGAGCCATTTGCGCAGCTTGTCCACCATTTCTCTATACCGCTGCCACTGGCGGATGAGACCATCAATGATCCCGCGCCTTTGCTGAGCACGTCGCACTACGCCCTGCCACTGGTTACTCAGCAGAGCCAACTTCAGATTGAACTCATCTCTGTAGGTGATTTCAGAAAGACAGGAGACAAAGAAAGGCTTGCAGTGGAGTATGGTGGTAAACAAAGATCTACAGAGTAGTCGAATAGGTTTACCTGTCATCTACCTGACCCTGCTCTAACATTCTCTGCCCATCACTGATGATGGAGTGGAGGATCTGCTGCCGACTGAACATCTCAGCTTGGAATAACTGTAAGATAAAAAATATTAAATTTGTTATATGTGTTAACAAAATTAAAATATACTGCTTGAGGATCCTTTTCTTCAAATGGGCCCTAACCTCATGGGTTTTCTGCTGTTCCATTAAACTCTGGTAGTTCCCTGAAATTTCTACAGCCAGATTCTCTTCTGTTTGGACCAAGAACTCCATCCATGTTTCACACTTTTCAAGGAAGGTCTGCTGCTGCAGCAGGCATGACTGAAGCTTGCTGCAAGGAAACAAACAAAAGGTGATCTTATATCTCAGTTAGATGGGGAGAGTGGCCTTTACCGAACATTTGTACTGTTTTTTATGGTATTTGTGCCAGTCCTTCATTCATTCATTATTGTATTTATCTAACCTTGTTATTTAACAGAGTATCTTGAATTAGGATGGCTTTAAACCTTTTCAGATTGGCTTGTAATTTTCTTGTCTTACCTGAATCTCTCTGTGGTCTGTGCTGAGGCGGTGGACCAGCTTCTGTTGAGGTTCTGCACGCGCTTAATCTCAGAATCGTTAAGAGGGAGCCGGTAACCAAGCTCATTAAGACGCTCTAACTCAGGTGCCATACTGCTGAATTTCAACATGAGCCTCTGTAAAGCCCAGAAATTACAGAAACATTTCAGCTGTTGAACCAGTACGTGATATTCTGTAATTTTGTTCACCAAACTCAAAAAAGAAAACAGTAAAACAAACCTTGAGGTCCTCCATGCGGTCCTGGATGACCGTTAGGTCAGTAGAGCCATTAGGATCTTGTGCTTTCAGAGCCTCTTCAGCTTCAACTACCCAGGACCCCAGTGATCCCAGTTGATGGTTAAAGGTTTCATAGTCTTGAACTCCAGTCTAGTATAGAAGAATGCCAAAATACTGGCTTGGTAACTGATTGCCTATACAAAAAAAAATGTATGTTTCATAAATCTTTTTTTTTACCTGTAGAGCGGTGAGCTGTCTAGTAAGAGCCTGTTCCACCGCAGCTAGCCGCTGGGTGAGAGAAAGGTGATCGGACTGGATAGCAGACGCTGCTGATGTATCCACCTGCTGTTTCAGCTGCTCTCCCAGTTCTTGGAGAACTTGGAGTGAGGCCTGGACTGGAGCTTGGGACCTGAGCAACTCCTGAAATAAAACACCCATAACATTCAGGGCAATATGTCTTCATTATCAAAACTTAATCATAACATCCAACTGCACCAAACACGTGAGGGGATGTTTAATATATTAAACTTTTCCTTCATATCCATGTAGGTTTCACAATGAGGCTTTAGAAGTAAAATACTGAGGAGTTTTTCTGTTGTTGCAAGTTGCAAAGCTGTGGCTTGACTCACGCTGCATTCTTGAATCCAATCAGACACCTCATCGTCAGCAATGTCCTTGTTGCAGGTGGTCTTGAGGAGCTGATCTGCTTTTTCCTCCTGCAGCTGGATGCTGTTGCAGCTCTGCTCATAAAGCTCATTGTAGCGCTGCCACAGCTGAAGCAGTGCCTTGCTGCTTCTGAGACGCTCTCCAATCTCCTCCAGTAAGCCAGTCCATCTAAGTGCAATGACATGGTAATACGCTAATAAATGTCTTAAATTCGTTAAAGAAACACCAGTAGTAATGATAGTAATAAGCATAGCACCATGCTAATTAGGTTCACCTTGCGTTGACATCTTTCAGGGCATTGTTAAGAGAATCTGACACTGAAGGGTGACACTCCCTCAGCAGTTGGTGGGTAACAGCACCAAATTTTCTGAGACTGCTCTCCTGTTTTTCCAGTTCTCCTTGCAAATCCTTCACAGTGACAGATACAGTGGTTAATTCACCAGCAGTTAAATGATCACATTAAGAAACATACCCCTAACATTGCTACAAGATTTCAGAAACTCATATCTATACAGTTAAAGGCTTTAGTCAGTAAACATGAATGCCCCTTTATCTTAATATACCTGCAGACTTTGCACTTGCAGATGAACAGCCTCCAGTGAGCCTGTGAGGAGGCGGAAACGAGACACAGAGTACCTTCCCTCCATCAGGTAGCCATTGATCTCCTCTGAAGCGTGTTTGTATAGAGTCCACTGGTCCAGCACTGACTTCAAGCTGATCTTTAGCTGCCCAATCTGTAGAAGGTGAAATCAAAAACATGCATCTACATCCAGTAAATTGCAAAATCAGGCCAAAGTCAGAGCACGAGAGGGATGGACAAGCGAGCATAGAATAAATGGGTCTAACCCGGGTAATAAAAAATAAACAAAAAAGAACAAGGAGATTACCAAGTGGTCCAGGTTAGCCCAGGTGTGATTGACACCTTGGAGTGTCTCCATGACGATAGCACAGGCCTCATCAGTCTTATTTTGAACAAGGGCACAGCCTTGCTCTTCGACTCGCTCCAGCTCTTTCTCTTTTTCTTTTACCAGTTCCTCCATTTCCTTTAAAAAATTGTTTTTATTTAGCAAATACAAACACAAGATGAAGGGCAAGAATATCTTAATCAGATCTACAGTACCTGGCAGTCTTTTAGAGCATTCTGCACAGATGTCAGATCCTCTATCCGGTGTTTCCTCTTCAGCCTTTCTTCTTGAGTTGCCATCCAAGACTTCAGGGCCTGAATGCTGCTCTCATAATCTAACCACATCTCCAAGAGGCTCTCAAGGAACTGGATCTTTAAGAATTTCATGCAAAAAAAAAAGTTAACTTTGGATGTTGCATTGATAAAGGACATTGGGTGAATATGCTGTTGGTTTTATTGTAACATTATCAATGATTACGTCCTCACCCTCTCATTGATGCGGCCTTGTAGGATCTGCCAGCGCCTGTTCATCGCTCCCAGACGCTCAGCAAAATCTGTTTTATCACTGCGCTTGCTCTCCACATCCTGACCACTGAGCTGCAGCACTGACTGGTTGACAAAGTCCACAGTCAGCTGCTTACAGCTTAAATCTACTCTGAATCCCTAAAGTGAGGAAACAACAGGAGATTTTATAATAAAAGATCTACAGTTAGAACCAGTAGTTGCATCACCATTATGATCAGGTTAGGAAAACTCCATGTTTAAAAATCAAAATTTTAGCTCTCAACACAAGAAGAAGAAGAATTTTATCTAGAAAAAAACCTTACTTGCAATGGCAAACCACAAAAAAACCAAAACCATTCAAACCAAAAGTTATATTTTTGATTTAATAAGAGTTCAGACCATACATATAAACAAAAACTGTCATGAATCAATAAAAAATGCTCCACTACCTTATATTTTTGCAAATAGTCTTGAATCACACTTGATCCCACAGAACTCTTGAGGTTTTCTTCATCCTCGTCAATGACACTCTCCATCAGCGATATCCAGTTAAACAGCTCACAAATGGCATGACGGGAGGCCAGTTTTTCCATTTGGATCTAGAAAAAAAAAAGAAACCGATATGTTGGTAGTTTAAAAACAAACTGCAATGAAAACTTTTGCATGCAAACTGGAGAAGCAGAAAGAGGTAATCCTATTTGTCCTGAAGCAGGTAAGCCTTTTTAGTCTGGCTGCATGTGACGATACCTGATGCAGCTTCTCCTGGACCACTGGGATGCGTGTGAGTAGCTCAGCCCACTGAGTGTCAATCCGTGCCAGGTCAGAGCGCAATACCACCGTGTCCACTTTCTTCAGCCGCAGCAGCTGGTTGCCCTCATTAACCACTGAGCTCTTAAGGCTAGACTTTCCCTCAACTTCTTTTGAAAATTCCTAAAAAAGAGAGAAGTGGAAAATCATCCAATCAAAACTATGTGGACCAGACTGCAGCAAAACAGTGCTACTGCAGAAGATAATAACAATATTAAACAAATACAAGTAAATTTTTAGTATATGCTACAGTTGAACTGAGGTGTTATGTTCATGCCTACAACTGCCATTAAGTGAGGCAGCTGGTTGGCCAGCAAAAACAAAACAAATCAACCAAATTGATTGTCTTTGGCCTCACAAGGAAAGCAGAGAGATGATCTCTGACTGTTTCCAGCTCCTGTGGCACTAACACCGCCTGCGTGTTCCAAAACTCCAGACGCTCCAGAGCAGACTGCAGCCATTCGCTCATCTCTCCACACTCCCTTTGATACCTAAAGAAAAAACAATTGAAATTAGACCGTGCACTCATTTACCGGATATTTATATCCAAAGCCTAAGAAACAGTCCTTATTTTTGAAGTCTTTCTGACCTGGTCCAGTGTTTCAGAATAGCCTCGAGGCGTTGTAACTCCTTGTTGACCTTGGCAGCGTTGTTGAGCCAGTGTTCCCCCAAGAGTGCGAGCTGATTCTCCAGCGAGGGGCAGCACACTGACAGTAACAGATGTTTACCTTCATCCAACACCTGGTAGAGCTTGTGCTGGTGCTCCGCTAGTCTCCCCTTCAGACCCTTTGCAAAGAAGAAGAAGAAAATGTGCTTCCAGCTAGATAAATATATTTTTCTACTTTGCAGCAAAGACAGGAAGCCCATTTTGACTTGAACCTTTCTTTAAAGCTTAATCAGCATGTAAGAGAATTTAAGTGGCTTCTTCCTTTGTCACAGCTAAACAATTAGCCCGATGTAGTAAATTTACACCTGAGCTCATGTGACATTGTACCTGGTATAATGATATTCTGTCAATAAGCCTTTCTTCAGTTTCTTCAACCAGACCAACAGAAGGAATACTTTCTTCAACAGCCTCCAGATGTTGGTTCAGACTCTGGTAGTCCTGCACCAAACGGCACCAAGTCTGAAAATAAACATTATTATAAATAAATATTTAAAATTCAGTCGTCTGACAAGTACATCTTTGCTCTTTTAATCAGCACACTTGTTACTATGTAACTATAATAATATTTTTTTAACTTTACCATTAATTTGATTTTTTGTCCTACAGTACAACTCCAACTCTCATAGCTACCAACTTTAATATGTAATTTTTTTCAAGGTAATTAAAAGGCTTTTAAAAATGTGTTTATATAGCTAGTGATGTTCTAATATATAACATTTAAAAACTAAGTAAATGTCTTTCATTAAACATGTCATATCTATTATATCTACATGTAATAAGATACAGTTAAACCAACCACACTTGGAACTGGTCACAAAATTATCCGTTATCAGAATTTTTGTGACTATGTTAACCTTCCTTTTACACAAATATGGCATATATACTCCTTCACCTACCTCTAGGATACACTCCAGTTCAACTCCTTTACTGTGTGCCTCTTTGAGGACTCTCTGAGCCTCAGCTAGTGTCTCTTCCAAGGCTTGGTTTTCTTTGGGAAGCATCAGGCCACTGATCTTCCTGAAGTATGTTTCCGTTAGAATCATATGGGACTCTAGACCCTGGAAGAACTCCTAAAAGAGGCCAGAAACAAAGACGATCAGCTCTATTTGTCTCCTGCATCACAACAAATTGGGTTCAACACATAACCTTGTTGATTCTTTAAGCCTAAAGGATTTAGCAGGTGACTATACTTTATGTTTGTCCAGGTGATTCTGGACTTCCTCCACAGAGCTGGCAATAATTCTCTGATCGGCAGCCATCTTGTCTTTAGCTGTGTCCACCAGGTCTTTCAGGTCCTGCAGAGCACGTTCATACTGCTCCTTCAGTGCCATGTTCTGGTTCAGCCCACTGCGCCGGGAACCCACTGTCATCACCAGCTCCTCATAAGAATCCTGGAAAAACACAAAAAATCAGTTTCCGGTTGTGCATCTTTTGAATTTGACGGTAATTTCTTCACTGTACATTCAGAAGTAAAACCAAATTGATGATTTCTCCGTGAGCCATCAATCATGTATGTTACCTGTAGTTTGAGCAGTTTGTTTGTTGAGATCTGATCCGCGTGCAGTGCTGATCCTCTGGTTTTAAGTTCTGTGATTCTTTGTTCAAAGTCTTTCAGGCTCTCCTCTGCACTGGCAATGACCTGAGAGAAACCGATTAGATGTATTAAAGACATTCACAGTAATGTTCTTGTTTTCTGCAAGCTTTAATGGAAGATGGTTAAAGCTTCAGGAGGAATATTAGTCAACTCTTGCATTACCTCCAGTTGTTTTGACGCTGGTCTATCCATTGCTCCAGCTAGGGCTTGCAGTATCTGGCATTTGGTCTCAATTAAAGCAGTTTGAAGAAGCTGCAATTCAGTCTGTGTAAGACACGAGGTCATTTATAGGAAATTAAGACAAAATGCAAGCATGTCTGGTTTCATAATATAAAGATATAAATGTTGTTTCCTATAGGCTTGTCTTTGTCTTCTGCAACAGTGGCTTAACTTAATAAAAAGAAGCATTTCCCCAGCGGCTGTCTCTTTAAATCGTCAAACATTAAAGGGCTTGAAAAACAAAAAGCACAATATGAGGCAAACCTGATAGGATGTGAGTTCATGTGCTCTGCTCCTCATTTGGTCACAGCGTTGTCCCAGAGCACAACCCAGAGCTCCTAATCTCTCTTTGAGGCAGTTAAGGTTGTCTTCCAAAAGTACTCGTTCTTCGTGCCTTAACGCTGAAGATGAAGTGAGCAGAGTTTGGCTGAGCTTCACCTCCTCCGTCATATGCCTCACATCGTTCTCCAAGGTCTGCAGAAGAGGTCAGAATCATCAGCTTGATTTATACTAAATAATTACAAGGTGAAATCTGTAATATGGGAAAGCATTTTGATTGACGGTGTAACACTGCAGTTAAAATGACATAGCTTTATTTTTATGCACCAGCACCATGCTTCCCACCCAGAACTTTAGCCGCATGCTGGTGTAGACGTTACCATTTAACCCTTCTGATCATGTGATTTATTCATTTCAGATTTCCTGCAATATTTACTGAAGCTCCACAAATAAGGCCAATTGTACCTCCTGCTTTTGTAGCTGGGTCTCTGCATTTTCAGCCAGCAGCACTGAGCCAGAGAAGACGTTGTTCTCCACATTATCCAGCCAGGAGGAGGTGGATGACACAGCTGTGTAGAGCTGTTGTTCCATCTGCGCCACCTGTGTCTCACCACCACCAGGCTACATACACATGTACATGGGAAGAATGTACGTTTTCATTGAGACCACATGCTTGAAATAAAAAGTTGCATTTCCAACATTGCATTACAATATAATAACAGATATGCTAAACCTGCGGGGTGACGTCTTCTACTGTTTGCCTGAAGCTATCGTACAGAGTCTTCAGAGAGGACCTGTCAGCCTGGGTGTCTCCTTTAAACACCGGCCCAGATGTGGACACACGGGAAGCTCTCGAAAAAACCTAAAGGACAAAAAATACATATTAAACACTCTGATTTTTTTTTTTCTATTGAGTGTATGCTAACAGGAATTAAAAACACAGGGATATGTACTGGCTGCTTGTGGTCCTGCTCCAGGGTTTTCTGCAGGAGCTGGAGTTTAGTTTTGAGCTCCAGTCTCAGACTCTCCCATCTCTGCCTCATCTGCTCCCGCCCAGCCTGCGTTTCCCTTTCAGCCAAGGCTGCCGGTGAAAATGGTTCTGTCATACTGCAGGATGACAGAGAATAAATTAGTGCTCTGTTACATTACTTACATTTATATTCTGCCATAAGAATGAACCTCATACATATACTTCATATTTTATTATTCAGTTAATTATTATTCATGTATAATATAACTGTTATTAAGAGACCTGGCACTGCTGGGTGAAGCCTGCAGGATGAGGATCTCCTCTCCTCTGCTGGCAACTGACTGAAGAAGCTTTTTCTGCTCTGCAAGCTGCTCTTCCAGTTCCTACAGTAGAAAACAAGCAACAAAACAACAGTGTTAGACTGTATGTGGCATCACAAAGAAACATTTATGAAGTTATTTATACAAATGCTTGTTAGACCCTTAGGGATACACATGTTTTGGTGAGAAGCACATATTTTTGGCTCCTGTGGGGACATGTCATTTATTGCACACTCACTCCTTTTTACATTCAACTCACAGATGAGGACTGACCCAAAAGACAAATTAAAGTTTGTCATCAACATTAAGATAAGAACATTTATTGTGCATTCCTGGGTAATAGTCAAAGAAATCCAATGACAAACTATGTAAGAACGTGTATTTAAGTCTATACTGAACTTAATGAAGGTTAAAAAAAGAAAATCACCTTCTGTCTCTGAAGACTGTCTTGGTGCTGTTGGGTTCGTGTGGTTCGGGCCTGGGCCAGCCAATCTTGTACACTGGGACTCTGAGAGAGGCTGGAGTCTGATTCACTGTCTTCCTGCTCCTGCAGAGAACCCTGTCGGATCAGAAAGTTAGATATAAGACAAATGCTTCAGAAAAAGTAGTATTATCAAATACAACAATTCAAAATTTACATGTGCATTTGTT
Source organism: Aulonocara sp. 'chitande type north' Nkhata Bay (assembly GCF_057382095.1). NCBI lineage: Eukaryota > Metazoa > Chordata > Actinopteri > Cichliformes > Cichlidae > Aulonocara > Aulonocara sp. 'chitande type north' Nkhata Bay. The sequence goes on from NC_141362.1 coordinate 20,947,137, forward strand.
GTAGACCCATTGCTGATAAATACACCAGTGCAAACTTTGCAAATATGGTAGTCACAGTGAGGACCAAACACAGAGTCAAATATTCTGCACTACATGCACACACATTAGCAGATGACAACATTTAGCCCATGCAGCAACCTCACCTGGATGTTACTCTGTTTGTCCTGTAGCATCCTCTGCAGCTCCAACAAACCACCCTTCAGTGTGCGTAACTTCCTCGCCAAATGTTCAGCTTCCTCTCTAGTGTCTGTGCGGCCTCCCCGCAGCAAGTTCTCACTGTGAACTGACAGCTCTGAGAGGGCCAGCACCTTCTCTTCAATCTCCAGCATCATGTTCTGCAGCAGTAGGAGGAGAGACGCCAGATCAAACATCGTGTTTCACCGCCTACAGGAGCTCCTCCATCTACACGACAGACTCTCCAGCTATGGATGAACCCCCTTCACCAGCAGCTTTCCCTGTCCAAAGGACAGGGACGGCTCTCATCCTTGGCCCACCTCTTCGGCCTTGCCTCCTGTGCAACATATTACCGCTAATCCTTCAGGCTCCGTGCTCTTCAGCATACATGCTCCCCCTCAACTTACAAACCAGTTTGTCTGTGTAGAACACCATTCTAATTCCAGACCAGCTGTCAGTGCCCATCAGTAAAGACTATCCAGATGTTTAAAGAAACATTTGTTTTTTGATATTACTGACATTCCTTTGCAATCGTTAGAGTCTGCATGTTATTCTACAGCAGAGAATCGCTTCCCACCCTGCTATCCTACACTCCCTGTACTCTAGGATTCCCCTACTTGGATATTCTAGCAGCTTTGTCCCGAGCACCAATCCAGGTAGCGAGCTCTGACTACACAGCCCTAGGCTTCTAACATGCCCCTGTCGCACAGAGAAATCTGCATAATCTGCTTAAGACTAGTGCTACAGTCACTTAGGTCCAGCCATGTGAAGGTCCCTATTACTCCTCTAATACGCTTGTTTACTCACTGAAAGGCCCCTGACCCCCTGAAATGATCCATGTGTAATAAGGACAAAATACTGAAAGATGAGACGTAGGTAAAAATCCACTGACAAATCTGATTTGCACTAGTGTGCTCAGAAAAAAATCCCTGAGCATCTAAAAAGTAATCCCAGACATCCACCTGTCATTTCTGAAAATTTCCTGTGACATGCATTATTAATTAACCCCACATTTATATTCACAAATCCATTAATATTCTCAAGTACAGCAGTGTTTGAGGCTGCATTACTGCAGGTGAACAGCAGGGGGAACTCTTACTTGACATTCAGCCAGTTGATTCTCCATATCTGTCTCCTCTGGAAGTTTAGGTTCAAGGAGGGACAATACAGCACTGCGCATTTTGCCCAACCACTGGTCCAGTTCATCTGCCTGGGTGTGATAGAGCTGTACGGCCTGTTCCTGAAGCTGACCCTCCAGGCGGTCACTGACACGCTCCTGAAGGATGCCACATCCAATTTGAGTTATTATAACAACTTTCTAAGTTGGTATTCGAGAAATAACGTTTGATTAATTAATAAAACAACTATTTCTACTATTTGATATGATTTTCGCAAAAAATACCTCTAATAATTGTTGTTTCCCTGAGGCTTTCATGTGGATGGTGGCCATCCTCTCAGCTAACACAGCAAGGGAGGACTGCATGGCCAGCTGGTCAGCCATGTCTGAGTCCACAGCATCAGTGGCCAAATCTTCCGTGAAGCTTGTCTGCAGCCGGTCTATTTCTTCCTGCGCACTCTGAATCTCTTCTATCAGACCCTTTACAAAACAACCAAAAGTTAGCCTACTCAGTTTACAAGCAAGAACTGAGATAGTGATGTAATGTTTACACAAAATACCATAATCCTATAAAAATAATATTAAAGATTCAAAACAAGGTGATAAATACATCTTCGACAAGTCTGACTTTCCTCAACTCAGCTCTCTAATCTTCACAATATGCAAGCCCTTTCTGTATGTGACAAACCTTATGTGCCTTTATGTGGCTATCCGGACTTTTATCTCCCTCCAGAGGCTCACTGAGTTTGGCTTCTAACGCCTCCATCTTAGAAGAGATTGATTGGAGTGAACCCTGGTAATGCTGCTGCTTCTCGAGAGCTTCATACAAAGATCTTTGCTTCTCACTGATCTGTAAGCCAAAACAGAGTATAAAAAAGGTCTGAAATACCATTCATACACTAGTAATGATAACCATTAACAAGGAATAATCAAATACCAAATTCATAACATTGTTTCTAGTTGCTGAAAATAGTGTTTTATTAAAAAATGTTCAAATCTACGTGCTCGTAATCGACATTTTTTATTAAAAAAGCATGAAGATGAAGACTTTCACATACCACATTCTTTAAACTCTCCCAGGAGCGCTGCAGGTCATCTAAGTTGGCCACAGACTCAAAGGTTGGGTCATACAGTTCTTGAATGGGAGCTCTTGTGAGTGTCCCTCGTCCCATCTAAAGGGAAATTTAAAGGGTGTCATCAGAAGTTATGTTATTAAATGGATAGTAACCAGACAGAAATACTTGCACGAAGATGCAAATCTAATGTCATCTACACTACACAAGAGAATCTTTTTACTCAGCAACTTCGAACAAAAAGAAGAGAGAAGGCTGAAACCTTGGTTACAGTTGCTTCAGTGTGAGTTATGGGAGAAGGAGAACGGCACACAGGAGGAGAAGAGATCTCGCTGTTAGTGCCCTCCTCACCAGACTCCTCAGTTACAGGTGACAGCAGGGTGTGACAGCGTCCAGCTGTCATCTGGCACACCATGCAGGAAAACAGAAGAGCAGACATGCAAGGTAAATCGGAAAAGATGATGCATAGGAAAGGCGTAGATAAAAGTAAAAGCTCCACAATAGACCTGTCAGGAGCGAATTAAAGAAAAATATCCGGGCTATGCTAAAGCTTTAAACAGTAGAATAGGTCAACATATTTGTTTATTATCCAGCACAAACTTTATAGCCATCAGCACATTATGTTGTGCATGATGTTCTCTTACCACGACAGCTTGAGCTGCAGATTTCTTTGATTTCTCCCCATCCATCTCCTGGAGATCCTCAGGCAGACCCTCTACATCAGTCACTGTCAGGAGCATGGTGGCGTGCTTGGCCTTCACTGCCAGCATTTTGCATTTTGAGTTGAGTGAGGCGATTTGCTCCTGGTAACCTTTGATCTTTTGGGCAAGTTCCTAGTCAAAAATACAAAATACACACAGCAGTTATGGGTTACATATAAAGCTCAGTATGAAAGACAAGCAGATATCAGGATTTTTTTAATCAAAATAACAAATACAGCAGTGAATACAGCACATGTTCACACAGTAGGCTCCTGTTTTTCTTAAGAAGAAAGACGGGCAAAGTGAAAGAGTTAAAGTACTGTACTTCATGGTGTAGGATCTGGGCTTGCAGTTCCTGGATGTTGTTGGTGGGGATTGGTCTGTCCTGAATGACCCGGTGCGCTTCCTCTATCAGCCCCTGTAGATCTCTGACTTCCTGTTCATACTGCTCGTACTGCACCACTGCCTCCTGAAAAAAGTGAAGTGAAATAAGTTTTAATATTACATAATTCGTTAAATCTCAGAATGTAAAAAGAGTAAACTTTTCAAATCCAGTGCGTATTAAAAATTGAAAGAAACTTTGGTTACAACTTTGAAAGGACTCAAAACACACCTTAAAGGTGTCAAGTAACTTTCTATCAGTACCCAGCATTGTTGCATATTTTCTGTGAATACAGTGTTGACGTTATTGTGCTGCAGCAGCAGCGTCCCCCTGTACCTGTAAGATGTTGCACTGCTGAATGGCTACATGCTGCAAGTGACTGGCTTCTTGCTGCAGGCGCAGAGCTGTGCGACAGATAGCAAGGTTAGGCATCACCTCCTCTGGGACCTGCAGTGCACTCTGACACAGCTGCACGGCCTGAACCTGCTGCTTGAAGCTCTCCATATCCGCCAGCAGACGCTGTAAAAATGTAAAGTTAATATTGTATGAAAATGTTTAAAATACACAAGATGAAAAGTGAACATTTGAGGCTCTTTATTAACAATAAATAAATAAAAGGCATTCATATTTGTTGGTTACCTGTCTCTGAGCCAGCTGTTCTTTGAGGCTCTGGCGTGCCAACTCTGGTGAAGTCAGTGTAGCTTGGACCTGCTCCAGAGCAACATGGAGGGCCTTCACTTCATACTCCAGGGCTTCCATACTCTGAAGACAGACGTCCATAAGATAATTTTCACAAAGTGCTACGAGTATTAATGCTCCTTTGGGTAAATTCTACTAGTAAAACATGATTTTAAACTAAAATAGAGATTATCAAAAATCTTAACAAGTGAAACAAAAACAAAATCTTTTATTTTTCTGTACCTTGTCTGCATCCTGCAGACTCTGCAGTCGTGTCTTGATGCTTTGCTGAAGCTCCTCGGTGTGTCGACTGAGCTCACAAACCTGCTGGCTCATAGACTCGACCTGTAGCACCTCAGATAGAAGCTCTACTTTCTCTGCCATGGATTCAAGGTCCCCGTGGAGCTCTCGAGACTCACGCAGGACAGCCTGAGTACAGAAAGAGAAAGGTTAGTGGTCACAGCATTGTTTCGTACAACAGCTAACTTTGCCATAGACAAAAGAACCCATTTATGACTAAATGTGACCACGTTTACGTGTATATGCATCAATCCAGCTCAAGCCATGTCCACCCATTTAGATTTTGCTTTTTTAGAGAGACTAATAACACTTTAAAAAACACGCCAACTCACCTGGTACATCCGTATCTGTTCCTGCAGATGAACAGAGGAGTTCCAGATGATGTTTGCCCTCACCAGGCTTTTGGCTTTTTCTGACCACCTCACAATGAAGTCCAGCATCTCATTATACTCATCTAAATAACAGACAGCCTGAAAAGCCACAATAAGAAAATGTAAACTCTCTTTACCTTTATTACTATGTTGGACTTATATAACTTATTGTTATATAAAGGTTTACAAACAAACCTTTTTGAGCCAGTTGTTTCTACAGTCTGCTAGTCTTGATGTGTGATGATGCATTTCTGACAGCTTGCTGATGGCATCACTTAGCTGTTTGGCCAGCAGGGGGTTTCTGCGGCCAAACTCTTGTACAGCTGCATCGAGCTCTGCAAGAGTGCGACCGCAGGTATCCAAGTCTTCAAAAAGACTCTGAGAAAAAAAATCGGTGCATAAAAGTTTATATCAATCATTGTTCTCAATGAAAAAAAGTGTAATTTTAGAGTTTCCTTTATCAACAACACATAAAATACGATCAAACACAAAGTAAGCATTCTACCTTGACCTCTTCTTTGGCATGGTCAACATCAGGAGATTTTTCCTTAAATTTAGTGGAGATGGCTTTGAGTTTCTCTGACATGTCATGGATTCTGGAGCTGAAGTCCTCCTTTATTTCTCTGGTTTTCTGATTTTCTCTCTCCTTGGAAAGAACCTGGAAAATAGATGAGAAAAGAAGTGACAGAAGTGACAAATGCTACAAATATGACCGATGCCCATTGATGTCTAGTTTATATTCAGGGCTGTGTGTGTTGTAGAGTACCTGATCCTCAATAGCACCCAGAGCAAGTGAGACCTCTGCTAGTTGCATGGAGATTTCTGAAGGGAGTATAGTGTAGAGGTCCAGGTACTTGCTCTGTTGTTGCTCTGCTAATTTATCCACATTCTGACGATAAGTGATCACATCTCCATGCACAACCTATGCGCAATAAAGAGAAGACCTATTTAGCCTTTTTTGGCATCAAACACTTTCACTGATATTGGCCATTAGAGAACAGAATATTTTGGAGACTTAGTCGAGGTATAGTGTGAGCAACAGTGTTCTTTTCAGACATATTTAATTCACAAATTGGACATTTCTCTGTGTAGACGACAGATTTTAGATGGCAGATATACCTCAAGCTCCTGCAACAGAGAATCAATGTCTGGAGTGGGATTGAGAAGAAGTTCCCTGGTCTCCTGTATCCAGGCTTTTACAACACTAAGTTCCTTCTCCACTTCCTCTCTGTCCCTCAGCTCCTGAGCTGCCTGAGCTCTTTTGGTCCTGGACTGTGTCAAAAGGCTGAAGACAAATAGATAATTAATTCATCTTATATTCTGAACAGCAACATAGATCGCACTTTTTCATCTCTGATCGCTACAGATGGACTTGTTTAAAGTTTCTCATCCTCCTACCTTTCCATTCGGTCTTGTACAGCTCTGATCTCCTTCAGGCTGGGCAGCTCATCTTGTCCATTTGTTGGTGAAGGCACTTCCACATCATGCAGCAGACTGAGTGCGTACTGGCGCAGCAGCATCAGGGATGACAGTTCCCGCTCCAAGTCTTGGCTCAACAAGTCATGCTGGTCTAACAGAGACTGCAGAGTGGCTTTGGAAGCCTTCTCCACAGCACTGTCAGGGAAACGACTTTGGAGCTCATCGCAGACCGCTTTAACCTTCACCATCTATATAAAGAAACATAAGTATAGATGTTTTCTACTGCAAATCTGTATTTTTCCATACTTAGCAAAATATTATTTCTCCCCATTGGCTGCAGTGTACCTTCTCTCTGAAAGTCCTCCATTCCTGTGCGGTGTCCTCAAGTACTCTCTCCCGTCCCCGTGCTACACTGCGTAATCGTGTCCACCGCTGCCACACAGTGGTCATGGAGCGACTGATGGTGGCCTTGCTGGCGTCACTCCCCACCAGCTCCAGCTGAGCTGCCTGTTCCTCTAAACCACTCAGCTTCTCTTGGAAGCCATTCACCAGAGATACAAGGGACTGAAAAAATTGAAAGAATGTCAGTAGCATGAAGCATTCACAGAAGCACCACCTATTGAATAAAATAATATTATAGGCTATCATACTCTGTGACTGCCTAGCTTGTCTTCAGCCTCTTGGCTTGTGGCTGCCTTTGCAGTAGAAAATTCAGTCAGTTTCTTCTCAGCCTCATTCATAAGCTCAATGACAGTCTGCCTTGCTTCCTGGTATGACTTCCACTGGGCCACACAGCTGAGAAAAACAGAATATATTCAAGTATAAAGTACCACTATAAAAGACCAACAATAAACTGCAGATAAAGGGCAGATTGCATGATCGGACTCTTTTCTTATTACCTGTGAAGGACTTCCTGGTGACACTGGAGCTGATCTCGAACCTCCACGCCTCTCTGCTTTGCCGACTCCACACTCACCCGTAGCTGCTCTTTAGCAGTAGGGTTGACCAGTTTCTCCAGCTGAGGAAGGAGGGTTTGCAGTTCCTCTAGGTGGCTGAGAAACTCCTGTTCTGTGGCCATGATATCTGCCTGCTGCCTCAGACACTCTTCATAGTTCTCCACATCCACACCCAAGCTAGCTTGCTGCAGGAAAGATACGGCATCTTCGAGCCACTCGCACGCTGCTTGCATCCTGAAGTGGTATTTCTGACACAACACCAAGGCTTCCTCCAGAGTAATCTTAATCAAAAAAAATCAAATGAGAAAAATATGAAAAGGAAACGTCGATCTAATTCACTGAACAGCTAACAACTTCAAAAATGAAACATTTACATTCACTAAAGATGTTCCCACCTGTTTGGCAGTCAGTGCCTTCTGAACATCTGCCTGTAGCTTTGCCATTTCTTCAAGACTTGTATCTACGTGGGCTGGGACAAGCTCATTGGCACTGATAAACTCCTGCTTTTCCCTGCTGCTGAGAGCAGCCACAATTCTCAGCCTGGACTGCACTTCTTCTTGCATGATTTGCTGCTTCCTGATCTCCTCCTGGACCTTCTCCACCCTGACATCCACAATCACAGCACAGTCAAGATCATCCCTGACTAGCTGCAGCCAGTCCAGGGTCCTTTTCATCTCCGTCTCAAAGTCTTTGCTTTGGATAAACCTGTTCTCACATTCTTCGATCAGCTCCCCTACTGCAGCTTGTAAGGATTGCAGCTCCTCTTGCCAGAGCACCACTTGCTCTTTCGAGGCATCATGGGCTGCTTGGTCCACACGAGGAGCAAGAGTGTCCATCTGCTCCATGAGTCTTGACAAATGAGAGTTGGCGCTCTGGAGACTCCCTGCCAGAGCATGGTAGTTCTTTAGCCTCTCCTCAGCAGACTGCGTTTCTGCATTCACTTTAACCAGCTGCTCTTTTGTGGCCTTTAACTCAGAGTCAACCTGCATAGCCATCGCCTTGTGGTCCTCAAACGACTCCAAGGTTTCGTCCAGATGCTCCACTTTCTGTTCCACCAACCTCTTCAGTCCATTGTACAGGCTCACGAGCTGGGTCATTTCCTCCGGGCGCCACGGCTGGCCAGTGCTACGAAATCCCTCTTTCTTCTGGTTCAGTTCACTCACTGCTAGACCCAGGTTGCTCAGATCTTTCTGAATTGCTTTGTAATCACTCTGCAGGCTGACAACTTCTTCTGTTTGCAAGCCTACCGGCTGAGTCCCCAGATTATTATACTGTTCCTCAAGTTCTTTCAGTGCTTTGTGAGTGATATCTATGAAAGACTTGTACTCGTTCCTTGTAATAATGGCCTGCTGGATTTTCTCCTGTTTCTCTTTGGCTAGTGCTAATATGCTGTTATACTGCTGAGGAAGGGTGTTAAGTTTTTCATCTAAATAGCAGTGGTCAACTTCATTCAGAGTCGGCAATATTTCCTGGCCAGCTCTTTGGACAATTAGGAGGAGGTTCTCATACTCAATTGCCTGCTCAACTATTTGTTGATACTTCAGCAACTGTGCTTCCAGTTCAGCATCTCCAACCATCAAGTTTATTTCAGGAAAGGTGACTATATCAGCTTGCTTCAACCACTGGCATATTTTCTCTAAATCAGCCTTGAAATACTTCCTAGAGATAAGCACTTTTTCAAGTTCTTGAAGTTTCTGGCCACATCTATGAAGGGTTTTGTCAAAGATACTTTGCAGCTCCTGCAGCTTTGTGAGAATCTCATTCCTTTCTTCCTCACTCGCATCCCTCATCAGGTCTCTCCCCTGAGACCAGAGGGATGTCAGCTCGCTCTGATAGGCCTTCAGACTGCTCTGGATGTTGCGACAGGTTCTGACCTGCTTGGCTAGGTCATCAGGTAACAAAGCAATGTACTCTTCTGCCTGAGCCTTCTTCTCATTCTGTTGGACCCAGGAGATGGACTGACTTACAGCCATCAGGAACTGTGTCCTCTCAGTAAAAGCTTTGCTGAGGTGTTTTCTGCGCTGCGTCACCTTCACACTCAAAGATTCTACCTCAGATTGTGTGTCGGAAATCAGCTGCTGCAGATGCTGTCGTTCACTGAGGCCCAGCCGCGCTAACACCCTGTCAGCGTCGGCCATGGCCTGAGCCAGGAGGAGCTGCTTCACCTCCAACTCACTGCAGATGCTCAGGTGATCAAAGAGAAAGCTCTGAGCTAGCTCAGGAGGAGGACTCATTTTCATGGCCTCAGACAGGGCAGGCTGCTGCTCTTCAGCCCAATCTCGAGCCTCTTTCAGACGGGCCTCCACTTGATGCATATCCTCTAGGGTCACGACTGAGTCTTGGATTTTTCTTTCAATTAGGTTTTGCATCTGAGACCACCGCTGCTCAAAGTGGCTGATCTGCTCTTTAACCAGCTCTTTGTCATCCAAGTTCAAATGCTGGATGACTTTCTGTTTCTGATCCTTGAGGTCCTCAAGAGTGCCTTTTTGCTCTTCAAGAGTTATTGCAAGCTTCCTCAAGGCCTCCAAATGCTGAGATGAACTTTCGGCATCCGTTCTGTGAACACACACACAAAAAAACATTTCCTTAAATTTGTGGACACATAAAGATTACATTTTCTTGATTACGGAGCTGAAATTCAACTCTAGGAAAAAAACTCTATTTTTGATGAACAATTATTCTCGACAGTTTCTGCCCAGAAGACAATATTTACCTCCCAAGTTAAATGTAAATTTAATTTTCAAAAGCTGTGTTATTCCTGAATTGAAGTATAGTTCATATAAAAACACACCTGGCCAAATTGTCCCACTCTTTGGACACCTGTTCAAACAGCACCTCCACTGCAGCGATACACTCATGGTATTCTTTAGACCTCTGCAGATCTTCCTCTCTCTGGCTCTGGAGCTTGTTGGCCTGGTGACAGAGCTCGAGCCAGGAATGGCTCAGACGGTCAAGCTCTGCATGCTCTGGAGACTCTTGGGCGCCTGTTAATCTGCTCACGGTTTCAGTCATCTTGGTCAGGATACTCTGTTTAGACTGAAGTTGCTGGCTGCATTCCTGAGTGAGTATAGGGAATGGTCACCGGAAATACTTCCAAATACCAAGCAGATCTCACTTTAATCCCATCAAAACCCAGGCCACAAATGTTGCAATCACAAGGGAACAGATCAAGATTCACTGTGCTGTATGGTTAAAAAGCAAGTGAAAACATACAGTAAAACCTAATTTAGAAATATAAGTACAGAAGCAAGGGATACTTGATAGTTATTATTGAAAAAGAGTAAACCTATCTGTGCATTAATGAAGGACTGATGATTATGATAGTGTATCCTACCTTGGCTTGTGACAGCATGTTTTGTGCTATCTTGGTCTCCAGCTCTGCTGGCCTTCTGGAGAGGCTGAGAAGCTGCTGCTCCATGTCCTGGAACAGGCTGGTTAGGTCTTGCTTCTGTTCCTTGATCTCTCTCCAGCCCTCTGAAAGCTCTTGAGCACTGGACATCCGTTCCTCTATCTGCACAAACACATGGTAAATCTTTCTATGGTCAGTACAATACTTGCAAGATGATTCATTTTAAAGTGTATATGTGTCTGCACTAGCACACTGCATGCCTTATTAAAGCATATACTGAGTAATTGCTTAATTAACAGCCAAGTTGCTTTAGTATGCTACAATATTTTGCACTTGGTCTGAAGTTCTTCAACATACCAAAAAAATTGGTCGAGCTTATTGCAAAATAGAGTGACTATTACCTATATTATGATTATATATCCACACTTTATATCCACTTTTATGTTGCAACAGGAGGTAAAAAAGATACCGACCGTGAGTTTGACTTGCTGGACCTCCGCAGCTGTCACTCTTACGGCGTCATCGGACAGGTCACACACAGAGCAAACCAGGTCTAGGTAAGTGCTGGCCTGCTCCTGAAGTGCTCTGTAGTGCTTCACCTGTGTTTGCAAAAGTAATAATCAAAATAAGTTATAGAAAAATAACTGAAAGACTGAAAAACTGTGCAGTGCTAAATACCTGCTTCAGTGCTTCCTGCAGACCAGATGGTCCCTGATCATTGAGCTGAAGCTCCTCTTGTACAGTAGAGAGCCACGTTTGGCACTGCTGCAATGTGTCCTGGTGATTAACATGTTTCTGCAGTTCCCGATCCAGACTCTGGTAGACCTGTGGAATATGTTTTGCATTACATACTTTATCCTTCAGTTTTGATTTGCTTTCCTTTTTTTTTTTTTAAACAAAACACTCGAGAAACAAAAGAGTATGGTCTTCGTCTTCAATTACTCACACGTTGGGCAGTACTGCAGATTGCAGAGTAGCTATCACTGGTTCCCTGTATGTGAGCCTGGACCTGCTGACTGATCTTGGTTTGAACTTGGTCTGTACAACTGGCAACAAGACCTTCTCCCTTCTGCTTCAAGCTGGCAAGACGCTCCTCAAAACTGGCTATTTCCTCCATTATAGCCTAAAAATGATGACACAAGAGCAAAGCTGTTGAATTAAGGAAAAGCAGAGCTAACTTTGGACTACTACTTTAAACTGTAACATCAATGCTTTGAAACTTTGAACAAGAAATACGAAGTTGATTACTTTGTGTCTGGCAAGCTGTTGAGTGGCCATCTCCATACTGCTGGTCTGCATGGAGTCTGAGGTCACCAGCCTACTGGACATCTGCAGAAGCCACTTCTCAGCTTCCTGCAGCTCACTGTTGTAATCCTCATGTTCTTTCACCCACTCCACAAGGTTCTGGACCTGAGCCTGAAACACAAAAAAACCCATTTCTGTGTATTTTTTTTAAATTACGCCTGAAAAAGTATAGGCTTTGGACCAAAGTTTGACTTTTTTAATGTTTGCTCATATATTATAATAAAAATAGCACAAGCAATGATTAAAATGTAGGATATTGGACCTATTTCACACCCTTCATTCCAAGTTATATTAGTTATATCTAAGTAGGAAACAGTTAAAAATACCTTAGCAGCCAGGCACAGATCCTGATAATCAGCCTGCAACCTTCTCATGTTTTCGCTGATAGTTGGATCGTTTACTGTATCAAGCAGCGCCTCTCCTTTCTCAGTGACAGATTTCACTGCTGACTCATGAGACTGGACTGTCTGCTGGATGGTCTGTGTGCATAACAAGGAAGAAACATATTGCATGTAAATCAAGCAGTTGTCTCTTTCTCTTTCAAGTTCATTCTCTCACTGGTGCAAAGCTAAAAAGGATTTAGCGGTATGAAGTTACCTTGTACTTTGCCAGCTGAGCCTTCTTCTGGTAAAGTTCAGCTTTAGGCTCTACATTTGATGCTAAAAGGTTCTTGGTCTCCATCACCCACTGGGCCTGGGCCTTGTACTTATCCATAAAGTCTTTGGAGAGGGAGATGCACTTCTCAAGGGAGCTATGCTCTGTGCGCAGAGCTGCCATAAGTTCCTCAAGCTGGAAGAGTCGTGTGCCCACCTCCTCTTTGAGCTGCTCAGCTTCAGGCTCTTCCAAGAATGCCATTGCTCGCTCTGTCTTCTCCCTCATTGCCTTTAAGTAAATGTGACCCTGCTCCATGTCAGCCTGAAGAGCCTGAAATGACATGGGCTAGCATGAGTGATCGATGTCTCTATTGTGACATAATACTTCCAGCGTAAACAGGCTTTAGAAAAAAACAAATTCATTTCTGTATTAGGTCTAATCCTGTGAACGTCTTTATAGATAGTATAAGCAGAAGAGATGCTATTTAATAAACTATACCTCTAGTTTCTTCATCTTTCTCTCCATGGCAAAGCGGTCCACTATATCAACACTTATAGCCACAGTGCTGAAGTTATTCTGAGCTGTGCTGAGCCAGTCTGAGAAGGTCGTGAAAACACACTGTGCCTCTTCGATGCAAGACACCTCTTCCTGGAGCTGTTTGATAGTCTCCTGCAAAGTAAAAAAAGAAGTAAACATAACAAAGAAAAAGTTAAAGAGGAGGCAAAAGCTTAGGGTAACTTAAACTAATCAAATCTTATGATTATCAGTCTAAATATAAATTCACAATGTCAATAAAGGCATAGTAATATTTGCAGTTCCAGTGACGTTGTGTTCAAAATCACGTTACCAGTAAATGCAGAAGCAGGGCGTGGTAGCGGGCTGTGATCTGGGTGGCTCTGGTACTGATCCTGCTGCTAATATGTGTCTCATCAAGAACCTGCTGAGCCAAAAGACTCAGGCCCTCCATTTCTTCTTGATAAACCAGCACTTCCTCCTGCCAGCTCTAATTAAAGAAGCATGCTATTAATGTCAGGACCAGACTTGGATAATTCGATTTTATTATATTCATTACTTGACTGCAGAGCAAATTAATTTCTTCAACATTCAGCCATGAAAACTAGAAAACCTAAATGACCTGATAGAGGAGACAATGAGTGACACAATAATATGAGCAACTAATTATTTACAAATAACACTGCAGATCTGTACAACTCAGAAAAGATTGTCACAAGTCTACCTTTTGTGTATACTACACTAACCTTTATGAGCTGAAGCTGAGCATCTTTAGTGGCACGGTCAGATCGCCGATGACTACGCAGTTGTGCTTTGGTCTCCATGCCCTTTAGCCAGCTGTCAAGACGCTGGAACTTCTGCTCCATCTGCCGAAGTTTGGCTAGAGCACTGTTGAGCTGGGCTCGGGTGTCTGATAGCCGGGCCTGGTAAAGCCGCCACTCTTGCTGAAGGGTCTCTAGAGCTCTGTCTTCTAGCTGAGGCAAGCCCCAGGGAATGACCAGCTCTCGACTCACCAGTAGAGTGTTTAGTAAAGCCTGGCCCTCTGTGCAGTGAAGCTGTAGTTCCTGTAATTGTATAAACGCTTGCTTTCACATAATATACTCCATGCTAGTGTTTTCTAACCATTTAATCCTTATTGAGTGATAATTTCCACAGTAATAATTGCTGGACCTGTAGCTTTTGGAGAGTCTCTTCCAGCATATCAACATCACCCTCCAGCTGGGTGTAGCAGCCAAGCTTCTCTTGTTCCTGTTCTAGCCACTCTTCAAATGCATGAAGGCCCCGTTGATACTCTTGGTGGGCTTTCACCAGCTCCTCAGCTTTGCCAACAGCCCTCTGAAGAAGTGGAGAGCGATAAAAATTCAGCGTGAGCTATTATTTTTCTTAAATTAACCCACAGATGAGTCTCACTTGTAGTTTTTTATTAAAAAAAGCATTCTTTTGCAGACATCTTTAGGTTGATTTTTTTGTTTCAAGCTGTAACACTGAAACTGAAATTCTGCATACGATTCTAGCACTGGTCAAATGTGTTGAGTTATTACCATTGCATTGTCTTTGACAGTGTTATAGCGCTCCTGCAGATCTTGGAGTTCCAGCTGAGTGACATAGTTCTCAGTGATGCTGGCACTCTTTGCTGTTATGGTGTCCAGTAGGGTGTTATGGGTGAGCACTTCCTCATACAGTAACTGAAACCCCAAAATTAACAATCCACTGAAAAAATATGCTTGTAAGACTATTAGAGCATAAGGTTAACACAATAAATTGTATATTTAGCAAACAGTATGTAGTAGTTGTAATAGTAGAAGATTTCAGTGCCTTAGCTTTGCTCAGATTTGCAGTTTTATCTCTCATCTCTGGGCATTGTTTATCAGCAGGATCAAGACTCTCCTCAACATGCTCAATCCAAGCAACAAACTGGCGTACATCTTCCTGGTAACTGGTCCACTGAGACAGGGAGCCCTCCAATTGACTATAAAATTTAAAGATTAATATACCGTGAGACAGTGTTTGATGCAACAGCGGTAATACGACATGAAAAAACTGAAAATACAGATGCAGCCTCAAAGTAAATCATTTACACTCTCCATGGAAATACATTTACTAAAGAATGCACTATAAAGCAACCAAACAGTACTTGCTGTTACTTTTGGTAATGCACAAACCTTTTGCATTGAATAGAAGCAGAGAGCAGAGCATCCCAAGAATCTTTTAGCTCCTGTATTTGTTTTTGAACCGCAGGCACTCCCTCAGCTGAGGTGTTCCTCTGAACTGATTCTCCTCTTGTGATCAGCATCTTCAGCTGAATTTCCTTCTCCTGACGTGCAGTTAGCAAAGCCTGGTGCAAAATCCACCCATGTGCATTTATTAAGATCCTATACTGGTATTAAACATGGTATGTTTTACTTTTGAAAAACAATAGTGACTTGGTATACCTCCAGCTTGATCATCCTGCTGTCAAGAACATTTTTGTCAGCTGTGGGAGCACAGTAAGTCTGCAACATATGGCTGGTGTCAACCACCCAGTTCTGCAGCTCTTTTAAACCTTGGGAGAAAAGCTGGTGCTCAGTGACTATCCGATCAATTCGTGATGCCTTCTCCTGCAGAACCATAAGGCAGACACAACCAGCAAGTTACCAGACAGATGGAATCCACAGCCGCTTCACACTTTCAAACTTCAAAGTGCACATGCAGATTTAGATATCTTGCAAAGATACATTTAAATTAGTTTGTATAACCTCATTTAAAAGAGCTGCAATAACAAAACAAAGGAATCAGTGTTTAGTTAGGTAAGTTAGTACCATCACAGTTATGATCTGTAAAACATTATTAAGTCAGAGCTCTGTCCAGTCTAGTTCCTCTGTCTTCTCTCCACGCCTACCCCAGAAATACCCCAGTGCTCAAGCAGTTTGGTAAGCATTACTTTACCTTTGTCAGGTTGGTTAAAGCTAGGTACTGAGCAGAGAGCTGTGACACACGGTGCACAAAACCCTTGCCGGCAGCATGTTCGTCCCACAACAGCTTGGCCTTCTCTTTCAGCCTGCTCAGCTGAACCTCTTGAGAGGCTAACTCCTCAAGCACAGACTGGAAAAGCACAAGCAGGTTATCAAAGACACATGCAAGCTGGCGCACAGATATATAAGACGGTTAAATTCAGACAAACAACAAGGAGTTAGAGATGGGAACATGACAAAAAGGAAAGCGAAAGAGATATCGTGCCAGCGCTAGTCTCAATAAAGCTCTTGGTCATGACATGCAGTCGAGCCCTCAGAAAATAGTCAGTGGACAAGTTTAAATAATGAAAAATGTTATAAAAGGTCTTTTCATAGGTTAAATATATTAACTCATATTAAGGACACTGTTAAAAAGACATATGAGTAGCAAAGGAGCAGAAAGTATTTGCAGTTAGCATAAGCTCTTGGCAGTGCATCTAAAGTGAAGAGCAGCAATGCTTTAACTCTGTAACTTAGCTGGAATGGAGAGCTTCTGTCAATGGAAGTTAGGTTCACACTTAAACTGAGTGGCATAATTGGCCTTTATGTGTGTTCCAAGTCTGGTTGATTTTGAACATTAGTACCTGTAGCTTGTGAAGCTCCAACTTCTTGGCTGTGAGATCATGAAGTCTTGTGCTGCTCTCCTGTACAGCCAGCTCTGTGGCGTTTAGGAAGTCCTGAACAGGTTCTGCACTCGCCTCAAAGTCCTTCATCTGTGACACAAGATTCTGAAACACACAGGTAGACTGATGCATCACTTGGCATAAATCTGATTTCTACACTGATGGTTTTAGGGAATAAGATGCCCCCAGTTACTGACAAGGGGTGTTTGAATGCTCACTTGCAGACATGTCTCTCTGTTGTGCAGACTGGACATCATGTTTTTCCAGTCCTCTCTGGCAGTGTTCATTTTAGCCCGAACTGCATCAACTTTATCTTTAGCTGTGACACTAGTGACAAGCTCACCGTTCACAACCACAGCATTCAGCTTTGACTGACCTTGCTCCCTATCACTTAGAAACTCCTGTTAAGGAAAAAAGGAGATGAGAAGATCAATTATTAGGCTGAAATATTTGATATAGATGCTAGGTCTTTAGTTAGTTCTATACCTGAATTTTCTGAAAGCTAGACGAGGCCTCACTGAGATTTTGAGGTGCATCAAAGCACTTCGCCGTGTTGATCTTAGCATTAACCAACCACTGTTGGAACTCTCTGAAGGCGGAGCGGAAACCTTGTTCCAGCAGCTTCTCTTTGCCCTGGCACTCCCTGGAGGCTTGGAGACTCAGACTAGAAACAAATCATGACGAATTTAAGAATTTCTTTTTGTCAATGTCATTATTTCCAGTCAAATCTGAAATTGTTGATTGTATTTTCTTATTTTTTGTTATAACTTTCTTGATCAATCATTTTTAAATACATGAAAAAATGTATCACACAGTATAGTGTATAAAATAATGGTCTACATTGGAATAAAACATCATTACTTTTACTTACCTATTGTATTCCTTGATGAGAGCAGACACTCTCTCCGACTGTGTTCCCATTTCTCTGGAGAATCGGCACAGATCGTTTAGTTTAGTCTTCAGACTATCAGACATGGGCTCAGCTTTGACAAGTTCCTCCAAAGTGTCCTAAATGGAAAACAAATATGAAGTTATGGACCGTCAATTAATATTAACTTATCATTGGAACCAAACTAAAGCCAAGACTTGCCTTTGCTATCTGCCAGCCCTTAACAGCTTCTTCTCCATCATTTTTTCTCTCTGCTTGGGTCAGCCTTAGTCGCCAGTCCTGCAGCTGTCGGTTGAAGTCCTGCAGGTCCTGCTCCAACTGTGCTGACAGGCTGTTGAACTCTTGTTCAGAGCTTGCTATCTGTGAGAGTGTGGTCTCTAGACTTGCACGTGTCTGTAGTGCTGCCCGCTCCCACTGTTCCCATGATGACAACAGGGCTGCTTCCTCTCGCTCTATAGTCTCATATCCCCCCGATCCGGTGTAGTCTCTTGCCACTGCTCCGCATCTTTGAACCCGGTTCAGCCTCTCTCTGCCTCGCTGCTTAGAGTCAAGCAACTCCTGGAAAGATCCAAAGGAATGGCAAACAAATTAAATGCAAATTTCTACTAATTAAATCTGTAAACAGCAGCAAACTGTGCCCCCGCTGGATATAACGAGAAGATATCTGTCAACTGAGAAACCTGTAAACTCAGTAGTTAATGTAGCCCGCTTTTAATATTTGTTTTCAGGATAAATCCATGCGCTCAGTGAACCAGTTGTTTGCTCAGTCACACTCATGGTCTGACAAATTAAACAGTGTATTAATTCCTTCCATCTGATTCTAATTTTAAATATTTTTTTTCTGCCTGTAGGACCTTTTTATCAGTTTGACAATCCCACTCCATATTTTAGACACTTTTATAAATAAATATAAAATAACAATTTCTTAGGTTTTAAATGGCACAGCTGACTGGGTAACTTAATTATACTGAGCTCTTGACTGTGGCCAAAATCATAAAATTATTGCTACCTCTGGCACAAAAAACTGGGATTCATGTCCAGCCCTTATTTGATGCTAAGAAGCATGGAGGAAGAACATCTTGATTCCTTATGGTTGTCTCCCTAGTGCTTACTTGGGGAAGTTTTCAGGCTGGAATATGAGACGTGCATCACAGTGGAAAAACTAAATAACCTCAAATACTTTTTGCCTTGAATATAAGCAATTATGGTTATTAAGCTTCCTCACCTGCACTTTGGAGAGCTTTCTTTTAATGCAAACTGAGTCTCCTGACAGGTCAGACCAGCGTTGGAGTTCCTCTTTTGCTGAAATTAGCCAGTCGTTGAAGTCTCTCACAGCATCAAGATATTGCTCATGCTCAGACACGATGTTTTGCATGGACTGTACTTTACCCTTTGGGGGAAAAAAGACAATGAAAACACTGTCAGTTATGAATGAGTCAGCTTCCTGGATCCAGACTCTGTTTAGCTGTCCCGTTTTCCTGTACTGATGATCAACGATTCAGTAATTATTTGTAAGCACCATTTAGCCTATGCCTGAAGTTAAATCACCTTGACAACAGCCGAGATATCAGCAAAGTGTGCATTGAGCTCTGCCCTTGACTCTGGTCCAAAAATCTGATCACCAGTTTTTTCATGCAACTCCACCGCTTTGTCTGTTAGGCGTGACAGGACTGCTGCATGAGTGTCCACGTCAGCCTGGATGGCTCTGAGGCGCTCAAGTAAAGCCGACTTCTCTTTGAGGCCTGGCTGCTGAGGCAGAGTCATCCCCACCTCTTGCTCCACTGACTCCATCCACTGCTGCAGCTGGCTTTTATTTTCCTGATAGCTGGTCCACTGAGCCACTGTCCACTCCAGACGACTATAGAAAAATGACAAAATTTCATCACGTAATGTAGATAATGTAACTTTTATCAGATGCCGTGTAGAGGACATGTTTCCTACCTGTGACAACTCATAGATGTCATTAACATATTAGCCCAGGCATCCTTCAGGCTCTGGAGCTGCAGACAAATAGCTTCTTGCCCTTCCATTCTGTTGTGCTTTAGAACCTGTTCACCTTTTCCTACTGTCATGTTGAGCTTCACCTCACCTTCACCCTTCATTAGCAGGATATCCTGAACATATGAGAAAACAGTAAGGAAGATCTATGAGATCGCTTATGCACTTCAAAATGTGTCCAGACAACACTGTGAACCAAATAACTGCATTTCTGGTACACATTATTTACTGACCTGTACAAGGCCTAGTCTTTTTTCCAGAGTCTCTTTATTTCCTACTGTGCTGTTGAGTGAAGCCAGGCGCTCCTGGACACCATTGAGCCAGGTCCAGGTAGCCTGCAGTGTCTCTTCAAAGGCCTGTTGCTCTTGCAAAGTGAGCTGGCAACTGCGCAGCCTCTCTCTCACACGCCTCAGCAAGGCCTGGTGTTGTGATTGAAGCTGAGCAGAAACTCTTGTCTCACTTCCATCACCTCGCCCACCTTCATTAAGTGCCTGCCCCTCTTGACAGAGACGCTCAAATGAATCCCTGCATGTAGGAAGGTAGGATGTTTAATTGCTTTGAATCTTTTGGGCACATTCAGAAACAATGATAATGCACTAAGCAGTCTTTCCTTGGCAAATAAACGTGTATAGTTAGCACCTTTCTTTGAGCACTTCCTGCTGGTATTCCTCCACTTGTTCCAGGACAGCCTTTTCAGGACCACGTTGCTGGGCTTCAAGCAGATCGGTGGTCATTTTCTTTTCCATGTGTTCCAACCACCATCTGAGCTTCTTAAGGCGACCCTCAAATCTACAAGGAAATCAAAATGCCTCGCTTATAAATAGTGGGCTTACAAAGGGCTTTACAGATGCAGTTCAGCAGAGGTGCTCACCCTTTCATAAGAGATGCACTGTCTACCAGGATCTGTTGGTTCTGTCTGCACTGCTCCACAAAGCTGTCCCAGTCCTGCTGGATGGATGAAAGATGCTGCTGGACCTGCCCAGCGCTGGCTTTGGGAAGATGAAGTAGGAGCTTCTCTCCTTCCTCACAGACCTGAGTCAGACGTACCTCACCCTCCTCCACACGATCCATGGCACCCTGATAGATAATCCACATCACTTTTAGTTTCGAACTCCTTCACATGTGAATCATACCATTACACAAGCAGCATCCAGAGCCAGAGGAAAGACATTATGCTTTTAACCACAGATACTGCACATACAACCCCTTCCTGTGGATGCTACATCATTTAAATGATCAAGTAAAACATCATTGTAACATCCTCTAAAAACACTTCTTTGGCTGTTAGTCAATGCCAAAACTTATGAATACAAGTGGCAATTTTGTATTTGATCACATCTTGAATCAGTGACACCTACTTATGATTTTTACCTATTCAAAACCTTTAAAGTCTTCACTATTACTATATATTGAAAGATTAAAGATTATTTACTGTAGTGGTAGTAGTCACTGTACCTTCAGTTTCTGCAGTTTGCGTTCCACAATTTGAGTGTCTCCTGATCGGTCAGAGCATTCTTTCACTATCTCCCTCTGCTCTGAAAGCCAGCGATGAAACTCCTGAACTAGGTCTGAGGAATTGGGGGTAAAGAGAATTAACATCAGGTGTAGACTTAGACAGAATGAAATCTAAACAATTAATAAAATAATAAAAGTTTACACCAAGCATGGATTCCCATTAAAACGCAGTATACCTGTACATTTTTATCCAGCCAGCCTTCTTACCATTGAACTGCTGCTGAAGACCGTTCTGCAGTGAGGCAAGTGTCCTTGCAGAAAGCTGGTTTGCAGACTCATAAGTCTTGATAAGATCAGTGAGAGCTGAACCCAAACCAGCCAGCTCCTCAGATGGATATTTTCTGCACAACGTGTTGAGGCTTTCTCTGGTGGAGTCAATACTCCCTTGCTGATTTTGCAGCTCCTTCTGGAGATCCTAAAAAACATGTTAAAAATGTAGTTTTGATTATCACTGTAACTTCTCAAATTTATAGAAACACATTGCATTCACCATCAATATTTTTTGTAAGGGCTATAATTTTAAATTGCTTATTATTTAGACTGTACCTTCACTCTGCATATGTCCTCAGGATCTGATCCAGTTGGAGAAGAAACTAGAGAATCTTCCATACTTTTTAGCCATGCAGACATCTGTGAGATGTAGTCTTCAAGCTGTTTCCGTTGGGAACTGAAGTCCATTAGATTTCCCTTAGCCTGCTCATGTAGCTTCTGGACAGTGCAGATCTTTTTGCGCAGGTCATTCTCCAACACCTAATACAATCACAGTATTTACTGAAGAAAGACCAGTTCATCTGCAGCGCTTGAGCTAATATTTGTTTGTTCAGACCCACCATAAACCAGAGTTGTATTTAGTACCTGTAGTTTAGCTGGAGTCTCTTGGTTTTGACTGCACTTCTTCAACTCTGCCACTTTACTTTGCAGGTCTTCAAGTCTCTGCTCCTTCTCGCCAAGTTCCACCTGTGGCGTTGTCGAATGAGAAAAGCATGTCACGCACAAGCTCACCTACAACAACCAAACCCAGGTAAAACAAATCCTTGCCAGTTTTCCAAGACATCATATATCTTACTGTACCTTCAACTCTGTAAGCCTTGCTGATATCTTCTGGCTGTTGTTTAGGTTGTTCAGGCTTTCATTTAGCTCAATCACACTTGTGCCAGTCCAGCTCTCAATATCATCATTGATTTTACGCACATCATCCCACAGGCCCAAACACTGGTTTAGTCGATCAATGTTGTCATCTACCCTCTCAGACACCTGGGAAATGGAATACACTTTACCATTGTTGATTAAACTGGGTGGACAGTAAACCTTAATCCACAGTAGATTAAATTTATGCTCTGTTGTACATCTTACACAGAGTATAGCTTGCAAAGCTCTCTGTTAACACATAGACACAACACAGATAGAAGTCCAGTCTTTTTCTCCGATTTAAAAAAAAAAAACCCAAGTAGAGAACTTTATTGTTAACAACAAGGCATAACATTGATGCTTCAGAAATGAACTCTTAAAGTCAGGCTTACATCCAACCACTGGTCAACACATGTCTCCATATCCTTTTTCATCATTTGAGAGTCACACTCGGGGACCTTCTTTAGTTCAGTCACCAGCTGTTTTCCTTTGCTGGAAAACTGATCTAGTTCATGCTGCTTGGCAGCCAGATCCACCTTCACTGCTTCATGCTACAAATGAAGTAAAGACAGCAAAGTACTTAAGTAACACAATGTAGTCTTGAACCTCAATATAAGAAAAAGAATAGAAGCATAATTCCTAAAAGCGATATAAAATATATATATTTTGTTCCAACCTTGGTTAGTGACCTCCTAGTTTCCTCGTGGTCCTTCAGAACAGAGCTTATCTCAAGCAAAGGTTCAGCACTCTCAATAGTGCTGCTGAGGGAGGCTTTCAGGATTTGGTATTCTCTCATAAGCTCAGTAAGGACACTGCACTGCTCCTGTCTATCAAACGGAAATGAGTTCGTTTCATTTTAACTGTAAATTAACTGGAAAATACAGTAAATTGAAGAAAAATGTGTTTAAAGACACTCAAACACACTTAAAAACATGTTAGAATGAAGGAATCCCCATTGCTTTTACTTCTGTACCTCTCTGCAATGAGCCTCTTGGTGTCTTCCCATGTAGTCTCTAGCAAGCTGATTTCCCTCAGTACCTCTCCAGCCAACTCTGCATCCCTCTGAGCCAGCTGGTTGCCTTTGTCCCTCAGCCACTGCTCCTCATGCTGGTGTGACTGGAGCTCATCCTCTAGCTGATTAAAGAACCGAAGTCTGACACACAGGGGGATAATATGTATAGTTATTGACTATGTTCAGTTGTCAATTTCACCACTTCACATTTGAATTACATCACATATTGCTGGAATACTTTACCGTTGCTGTAAGCCATGCAGGCTGGGCTCTTTAAGGCTCTGACGGTCTGCTTTTTCTTCAATATCTTCCACGGCTTTCAGAAGCTGCTCTTTCCGCTGTCTAAATGAAGTCCACAGAGCCCCCAGGGCTTCTGCTTCACTCTGCTTAGTACCAAGCAAGTTCCTCACTGCATCCAGCTCAACACTAAGTGAATCCGCCAGCATGCGACATGACTTAGGAGAACCCTCATCAGCACCAATGTGAAGATGACTTTTGCATAGACTGCTGTCCAGACTGATGGCTAGAGTCTCGAGCTGACTAATGTCTGGGACAATAGTTGTCAGCTCTTGCTGCAGCTCCTCCACTCTTCCACGGTCCCAGCTCCCAGCACTTTCAACAGTCTGTCTCAGACCCCGCAAAACTCCAGTCACCACACTGTGGGTCTGCAAAAAAGCCTCGAGCCTCTCCAGGCACTCCAACTGGAGCTCGGCTATATTGTGGGCCTCCATGTAGGGCTGCAGACAGCTGTCTGCTCTGCTACGTAGGAGCTGTGCATCACCAGGCTCACAGAACTGACAGAGCTTCTCGGTTTGCTGCTCCAAACTCTCTCTCACACTGGACTGCTTCTGCAGGGCCCCCTGCATCTCCTGTAAGATGCAAGTTTTAGAGAATCAGCTGTTGCTCTGAAAGCTCAATTCCTCTGCCTATTTCCTTTTATCTTGGAGAAAAACATGTTGGTTTTGTCAGTCATAGCCTTTAAAAAAAGGCCATTGAATGTTACATTCAGTTCAATTCATATTTAATTTAAATAGCACCAAATCACAACAACAGTCGCCTCAATGTGCTTTATATTGTATGGTAAAGACCCTACAATAATACAGAGAAAACAGAGAAAACTGTTTGGCGACAGTGGGAAGGCAAAACTCCCTTTTTAACAGGAAGAAACCTCCAGAAGAACCAGGCTCAAGGAGGGGTGGCCATCTGTTTCGGGGTTGGGGGTTTACATCTAAATTTAGCAAAATTTGGGTATTTTAGAGACTTGAATTCAACTTTTTCCATAATATGTCTGAAGTACATCTAAATAGTAAATTAAGGGAAAAAAAAATCAGGTTAAATTTGGTTCAAAAGAAAAATTTTAATAGTGTTCAAGATTACACCTTGTATTTTTTTTTAAATATTTGACTGATTTGATTCCCTTTTTTTTAAATATGTATGTGTGGTTGTGACTTTAAGATCAAATAGACATACAATGTCACCCTGCGCTACACAGAAAAGGTATGCATCTTATACTTCAATAAAGACAGATAGCAGCATCAATAGATATTCAGTAAATGGAAAAGTTGGCATGGTGGTAAAATGGTCAGCAGTGTTGCCTCACAGCAAGAACAGCTTGAGTCCTTTTCTTTTGATTAACCAGAGTTAAGAGATAAAGTGATGTATTTTTGTGTCTTAAAGGGTGGCTTAACAATGTTTAGGTAAACCTGTCTTTTCAGCATGTCTTTGCCACGGGTGTATTAGGGATGCAAATGTAAGAAAAACATTTCAGT
Organism: Aulonocara sp. 'chitande type north' Nkhata Bay; assembly: GCF_057382095.1. Lineage (NCBI taxonomy): Eukaryota > Metazoa > Chordata > Actinopteri > Cichliformes > Cichlidae > Aulonocara > Aulonocara sp. 'chitande type north' Nkhata Bay. Next base: position 20,971,993 of record NC_141362.1, read on the forward strand.
TCTTACCTTTACTTGTGTTGCAGCAGGTTGCAGTTTGCCGATATTGATTTGAGGAGATGAGTGAAGATTTGAGAGCATGTTCTCACTCCATTGGCAGAATTTAAGCAAGGCCTGGTCAAACTGCTCTACCAGTGAAAGGTGGCTCTGAAGCTCTGAGATTCTGGAGTAGAAAAAGGCTCCATGGTAACTCCACAATTTAGTTAGTGCAAGACAAGCTTTAAAATTTAATTTGCAGTCAGACTATTTCATTGTACCTTCGAGGGAGAACTTCATTTTGGACATGCAATCTCCTCTGCAGGGTTTCAAGCTCATCTTTCAGCTGACTAACTCTCTCTCCCTCTGCAGTGGGATACAATGATGTCCCCAAAGATGCCAGTTCAGCATGAGCCCTCTCAAGGGATTGAACCTCAGAGTGCAAGACCTGCAAGGAAAAAGTATTCATCCATGTTGTTACAATAATATATTATTAATTGAATTCTGTTTCATAGTTAAACTGTGTCTGTATAAATTGTACCTGCAAATCCTGTATCTCGCCGCGGAGCTTGGCTTTATCTGCTGACAGGAACGGACTTTCTGGTTTGGACGCAGATTCACTTCTCTCCAAGCAGGAAACAAAGTTTGAATGCTGCTTCTCATACCTGAAGGACATCAGAAACATTGGAATTGTAAGATTTATTTACAGAGTTGGGTGCACTTTGCTTCAAAGGGAGACACGGCTCTGTTTTGTCTATTGTCGATATCAAATGTAACTATCAGCATTTCTTAATTTTATCCTAAAGCTTTTAAAATTACTATGCTACATACAGTAATCCATACTTTTGCCAAAGGGAGAGCAGGTTTTCCAAAGTGCTCTGTTTGTCCTTTGCTTCCTGTACATGCTGGTCATAGGTGGTGTTTAGCTCTGTCACAGTCCGCTCTGCTTGCTCTTTGTCACTCAGTCGACGGGCGCCAGCCGACAGCGACAGCAAGGTTCCTCTCAGCCGTTCCAGACACTGACAGGCATCCTGGAGAATAATAACACATGGCAGTGACCAACAAAGCCTCAACCTGCACTCTAGTACCATTACTGGTATTTAAAGTTAACTCGCAAAATGAGCAATTGTAGAAAGAAATAATACCATGTGGTTTTGAAGGGCTTTGTAGGTCTCTGATGAGGAGGTGCAGGATTTGATAGGATGCTCCAGGTTTGTATACAGCTCACTAAGAGATGCTTGTACCTGACAGAAAATTAAGACCCGATTAACTCCATTAATTATTATCTCTCTAATCTTTTCTATATACCACTGTTACTGCAGCAGTATCAGTCAGTGAATATATACCTCCTCTAGGCTCATTTTGAACTTCTGCTGGTGAGAAGAGCTTTCCTCCAGCTGTCCATCAAGCTGCTGAACGCTCTCCTTCAGCTCCTCCCAGTACCTGCCGATTTGGGTCAAACGAGCCTTGATGCGAGCCGCCTCCCCCGAAGACACAAACTGAGCCAGGGCTTGGGAGTCTGTCTCCAGCTGAGAAAGAACCTCCGCTCGAGACTGAAGTCCTGCCGCAACAGCCTGAAAAAGCAAGACAATTAAACTGTAATAAAGTCCAAATAAGATCTTTATGACTCAATCAGTGTTCCTCCATCTAAAAAGAGGTCCTGCCCACAATTAAATCACCAGTAGTTACTGTTTTTTGCTGTGGGTGTCAACGAGAGAGACAGTCTCGATGGGCAAAGCAATATTGCACTGTTGCTTCCAATGGCCTCTTCAGACACCTTATCGATTTTAACTTTAATGTCTTGGCTTTGTGGTTATTGTTTGCTGGCTAATATTACTTGGTTTTATGGTTTTAATGGGTTGGAGCGTTATAATACACACTACTGTACCTTGACTGTGTCGATCTGTTCCTCCAGAGGCAAAGTAGAAGACTTCATTGCATCCAGCTGTTTTTCCTTTTCAGATATCCATAAGGAAAAGGCTTCAAATCCAGCTCCAAACTGATCCCACTGGTCTTTCATTTCTTCCAGATTTTTGACACTGGGGGAGTAAAAATGATAAATTATATAACTTTTAGCTGCAAGCAATGCCTGATATTCATGTTAGGTGTAAGACAGCTAAATTTACTACTGCACATGTCAGTCAGCACATTCTCAAATGCACCAATGTGTGTATGCGTATGTGTGTTTCCGAACAAAATAAAAGCTTTAATCAATGAATCTATTTTCTTACTCTTTTTTCAGCCCAGACTCTACTTTATCCACTTGTTCGCTGAGAGAGCGGGCTTGCTGTAAAAGCAGAGTCTTGTTTTTGGGGCCCAGCTGGATTTCTGCTGATCTCTTCAGCAATGTGTTCATATGTAAGGCCTTTGCTTCACATTGCTTCAGCAGTACCTGCTCACAAAATGGCAACATTTAGTATAGTTTTCTACAGTATTTATCTAACCCATACCTTTCAGTTTAAATGTTAAGAGTCAACCAAAAGATATTTTTTGGTTTTGTTTATTTGTTTGGTTTTTTAACTTAAAAAAGAAGACTTACTCTGGCCTGATCAAGTTCAACTGCCAGACTTTCTGGACTGCTGAAGTTCAGGTCTCTCTCCATTGTTGAGCGTGCTTTGTTAACAAACTCATGAACTGCTTCCTGTTGGCTGTCAAACTCCTGCCAGGCTGCCAGTGTGACCTGGGAATGACAATCGTCAAACTCATTAAGGTCAGATCAGCATTATTTTTAGATCCATTCATTGTGTTTAGTGCTGTTATCAAACCTTCATATTTAAATGTTGTTGCAAGATAATAATCATTCCCCCAGTGGCAGAAAAAACACGTAAAGATCACACTAACAGAACACAATGACACGGCACTATACCAAACCTGCTCGGTATGACTATTATGTATGCAAATGACACCATAGCGTCTGCACCTATTAGCAGGGGTGATGAGTCAGCACTGCTAACACTTGACAAAAACCACACCATACAAGGCAGCAACTGCACAAACATTAAATTCATTACTGATTATCAGTATAACCACTAGCATAAAAAAGGCTGAACTTAAATTTCCATTTCAACACTAACCCCTCATCTCACAAATAGCAGCACCATTAAGAATAACATATCTGACTCACTGCAGCGAGGCATCCTTAGAGCTGTAATGCTTCTCAAAGAACAGTACTCCATTAGAAAATATCAGTCAGACCTTTCAATCCTCTATACATAACATTTTCCTTTACTTACTTCATTCATTTATTTATACGCAGCAACACACATTAGCTTATATAATATATAGTATAATGTAACTGTGTCAGAGTCCTGGAGAGAGTAAACATGCAAAACAATATAAAAACACATAAAGGGGAAGCACTGTGAATAAAAGTAAGCTTAGAAATAAAAAAGGCCTCAAACTTCACAACAACAGATGCTGAACTGAGCAATACTGAGGACTACGCAAGAGTAGAGAGTCAGTTAGAGCAGAGAGAAAATGAACAATTTGACTATCATCAGAAAAAACTTCTTACGCAATAAAGTTTACTTTGACTTTGACTCACACTTTAACAAAATAATATGAGAGCAAAGCAGTGGAGCGATAATGCGTGCTTCCACTTGGCAACCTTACGTGATATGATAACATTCATTACCGTAGTTACGCAGATGATACACAGATATATGTTTGATCTACTCATCTCATTAGCACTTGACATTAACAAATTGATGACTATAAACGCCTTAAAACTTAATAGAAACAAACTGGAATTTTCTTTTTTAAATTGGCCCTAAAACCAAACATGATCTGCCTTTTCATGAGTTGGGGACATCACCTGACGTAGTACAGCCACAAATTAAAAGTCTTGGGCTTTATTTTAGATTCTGGTTTGAACCATTATTGGTTCCACCATTCTTCCATCTTAGGATTATCGCCAAAGTACGAAGTTTCCTGCCATGACTCTGAAAAACACCTTCTCAGTAGACTGCAACTTATCTAGAACTATATGAAATATGAAGGTAATGAACAAAAACAAATCATTCCAGTTTTAGCAGGGCTACATTGGCTTCCAGTTTCTTACAGAGTTAATTTTAAAATACTCTTACTTGCATATAAAATCCATTTTTTTACTTCCTCCTTCTCCTCCCCCAAATATTTCTTAATATGGTTTTATGGGCGTAAAACCCTTACTTATACTTATACTAGGTTATACAAATTGAATCGAATTAAATTGAATTAAATTGAATTGAATAATACAATTGCTAAATTGATCACTACACCAGGATTAAGCTCAGATCCTGGGAATAACTTTTCACACCATATGCTCATTTCACCAGAATTATTCAGAGCACAGTGTCACAAAAAGAACTTTATGACTTTAGTGGGTGAAGAAGCATGCATCAAAAACACTGTTTCATCACTTTAGCCAGTGTATCAGTGTATCAATAGCTTTCGTTGCTTTCAGATCAGTCTTAAACACTGCTCACCTCAAGGCTTTGCTCCTGTGAATCCATATTCTGTTCCATTTTGCTAAGTGTGTTCTCTAAACTCTGCAGGTCCTGCTGCAGAGTCTCCCCCAATCCTTCCTCAGCCTGGAGTTGCTGGCCTCTGGTGAAAAGGTGCTGAACATCCTTCCTCTTTAGTTTCAGGCGTTTTAATAGTTGCTATTGGGAAACATTAAAATTGTTTGGTTATCAGAGTCAAATTCAATAAGAAAATCAAGCAAAAACAAAATCCAAAGCACGGTAATGTGGAATTATTTGTTTGGTCTAAGGATACCTGATGAACAAGCAGCATCTGTTGGGCTTCTCTAGCAGTTGAGCAGTCCAGTATTTTAGTAACCTCAGCCTGAGCCTCTTTCTGCCCCTGAAGCAGGTCTTCCAGTGTAGTTTGTACCTCTTCTCTGAATTGTACACAATCCCCAACAGCCAGCACCATCTTCTCAGCCTGATTAAAGACATCAGAGAAAACGCAACGCTGTCACAAACAATACTTATGCTTGGATATTGCTATTGTCTGCTTCTGTTGGCTGGAAAATGTCAGTTTCATGATGTCAACTGTAACAATATTTAATAACTCATATCTTAGACTGTAGCTGATGAGAGATATTTTGATAAAATTCAGTGGTCTCACTTATATGGTCCACAGGCCAGAGCCATCCTGTCAAGAGGATGACTGCACAGCATGAAAATTTATATCTTAAAATTGGAGGGAAATCATTTATAATCCCAATTTTAACTGTTTTTCTGTTAAAAAGTAAAATATGACTGTGATTTAGATCTACATACGAAGTATTTGTGCCTAATTTTTGAATAAATTACTGGTTTGTTAAAGACTAGTAGGTCCAACTCAAACTGGGTTGCATGTGGCAAGTTAACTAAAATGAGTTTCACACTCTTCATACTATATCTGTATTCACAGTTTATTTTTACTGTATGGTATTTTAATTGTTTTTGGCACCTTAAGATAAAAACATGTGAGAACATCACTTACCTCTAACAGAGAAGCGAGAAGACCCTTAAAATCAGTGGAGAGCTTGCTCAGTGCACTTCCTTGCCTCTGGGCATCGCTGTCAGCACAGATTTCAATCAGTACAGCCATACGGCTTTTCAGCCAGCCAAGATTCCCCTCCTGTAGCTCTGCATCATTCCTCAGCTCCTGCACACAACAACAGAGTGTGATACGACCCGTGTGGACAAGAGTCACCTGACCCGGAGTGTTTATACAGTAACAGCTTCAGACACGACACTGAGAAGATGTGACACACCACAGAAGAAAGTGGGAAAGGAAGTAAACAGTTTGGACTTTAGGAAGAGGACTAACTCACCGTTATGGTAGCCTTCACCGTGCCATATTTATTGGGGTCATTAGCTCGATTTCTCAGCATCCTTAGTTGGCTTTCTTTAGATATAAGCCAACAGGAAAGTTCAGCGTATCTGTTTGACACCAAAAACAAATCTCATGAAAACCTTGAACAGCACTTTAAATTCATACAGAAAATGAGTACTTCTCTAAAAAAATATATATATAATTAAATATCAGATGCACTATGGAAGCTGGGATAGACTCCAGCCCCCCGTGACCCTGATAAAGATAAGTGGAGGAGAATGGATGGATGGACATAATTTGGAATCTGTGATCTTTGCACCAAAAACTGAATACACTCGTAACTGCTACAACTACTGTTCTTTTTCTCAAGTGAATGAAAAAATGTTAACATGATTACATCGGGTATGCCAGGAATGTGTGGCACTGCACGGCAATGACAAACACACAGTTTTATTGCTGCAGCGCCACAAAACACGAGGTTAAATTCTAAAGTATGTGCGTATGTGACATTTACAGAAAGTGTTTACACTGAAAGAAATGAATCATAATGACTAATTTTATAACATTATTGCACCTTTTGTTGTACTCCTTCCATTTATCTTGGTGCTGCATTAGCTTCTGGTGAGTGTTCTCAATCTCCTCCCGGACCTCAGCAAAGTCCTTTCTTGCCGTCTCCAAGGTCTGGTGAGCCAGGTCACCCTCGGGGAGTTTTTGACAAAGTTCCTCCATCAGCTGCAGCCTTTTCTCACATATAGACTGTGGACCCTTTTCCCTAAAGAAGGCCTGAAGGCCATTTATATAAAGCAGAAAATGCATGTAAATCCAAGGCAAAACAAAATGCTGCTAAGCTGGGTGACAGGAAAGAGCTTCAGCTCTTGACACACTTACTGTGCGAGGCAGTGAATTGATTCACACTGAGTTAATCAATACATGTAACCAGGCCAGCCAGCCATCTACACTGTGCTTACCCTGTGCTCCTTAATGAGCCTTTCGCTCCCCATGCTAGCCAGGTGGCGGTTTTCCCTGGTCAGCTCTGCCTGGCACTCTTGCAGTGACAACATCAGCTTGCTTCTTTCCACCTCCACCTTCAGATGCAGGAGATGAAAGGGAGCATCTGTCTGTATATCCTGAAAAAGGAGAAAGACAACAGCAAAGCTGTCAGACTCTGAGCAGCACAGTTTGTTTGCACCAACTTTTTGAAAAGCTGCAGAGAGAGTTTCAGTCATTCCAGTACATTTTAAGAATTTCCTACTATCTTATAAAAGTCATATTGAGATTGAAAACATTTTAAATTAATGGATTAAACATCCTTGACACCAACCTTCCAGTGTTTATGCAGCTTTCTAACTGTTTCCTGCAGTGACTGCTGCTCCTGCTCCGGCAAAATGTCTGTCAGCTCATCACAAGCTTTCAGGAAAGTGTTCAAGACCCGCTGGTCGAGCTGTCCAAAGAACTCCTGAAAAAACCCATAACTGCTCATCATGTTTAACACTTTGCACAGACTATACTTTGTTTCATTGTTGTACATGTTACTGCACTGGGATTCAATACCGTGTATACTGTCATAAACTGATATGAACGATCTAAAACATCTGAATCTGGCAAAGTACACTCACAGTGTGTTTCTTCAGCAGCTCTTCTGGGTTGCCTCTTTCTGTCAGAAAGTTCTGTGCCATTTTAAGAACCTTCTCCAGCTCTATCCGTGACTCATCAAATCTCTTCATTAGACTGCTGTTGGCCTCCACATGTTTTCTCCACTCTGTGGACTCTTTAATCAAGTTCTAGGCACAAAACAAATCATTTTTAGTGCTAAAATAATTCAGTCACTGATTACGGTGGAGAAGACAGCAGGTCTTGATGTTTACCTGTGATGAGGTCTGCAGGTCTGCTACCCGTTTCTGCAGTAGACCCATATCCATATGCTCGAGGGTTTTACTACTGTTCATTATTTTCTGGATGGTCTGGTGGTCTTTCTCTATTACTGTCAGACACTTCTTACAGCTATGTGTGAAGGTTGCCAGTTCCTGTAGAATTAAATGACAGGTAGGGTGTTAGCTTAGGTTAGTTAGTTTAGGCTAAAACATACATAAATCTGCTCGAAATCCGAACTACTAAAATGCCTCAGTGTATTTCACAGTTACTCACCTGGCATTTCTGTTTAAAGTCTACTGGTCCCTCCGAGTCGGTGGTGCTGGTGATATGACTAGCCTTCTCCAGAGCTTGGTAGAAGCCTGTGATATTCTTCTCCATTTCCTCCAGTGGAGGTAAAAGCGATTGAGACTCCCGAAGCAGAGGCAAACATCTCTCCCGTATCTGATTGGAGGAGAGAAATGGTAATAATATTTCATCATAAGAAACTTCATTATCCTTAAGTTCAATACAGGTTATCCATCCATTATGATTTTTAAAAAAAAATGTCAGTATGTAAAAACAAAATGTTCTATTAGAGTAAAAAAGCAGTTTAGCTTTTATTTTCTTAATAAAAATGGTACATTTGATGTTGTAGGAAGTGGCAGTTCTTGATTTAATTTTAATAAACCATGGGCTAGAAAATCTAAGAGGTTAAATCTCACAGCTTGGATTTCATTTAAAGACCTCCTTTGCTCAGGAATACAAAGTAGTGCAAAAAAGCTAATAAAGTAAGTAAGATGCAGTGGTGTTAAGCAGCAGGATTTCTATTTTAATCACACATTAAAGTAAGGCCATGTAATCTATATAGACTTGTACACACGTTACTCAGCTGCTCTTTGATTGAAGCCATCACAGTCATCATCTGTGAAACTTCCTCTTGTGGAGTGTCTTTGGTTAACAGCTGAGCTGTGCGGCTTGCTGCCTTACAAGCTGCTTCCATAGCTGGCAATTTGTGCTTAATTTCCTAGAGGAAGTTGAAAAAAATTATGATATATCATATAATAGAGAATACATAAGGATTTATCTAAGTTGAGAAAGCAGATTTACCTCAACATCTTGGACAAAGGCTCTGCAATTTAGAAAAGATACTTGGATAGGAGCTGTCATCTTCTCATTGGTTGCATCCATGAACATCTTCAGTGTATTAATCCCGTCTTGGTAGTCTTGCCTCAATTTATCCACCTCATCCGCTCTTGCATACTGCAAGTGAAATAAAAGATACCACAATATTTTTGTCCAAATCGTTAAAACTTGCAGCTGTTTGGATAATAAGTACAATTCGATATTTTTTGGTGGTGAATGTGTTGTTCCAAAGTGTGTTGCATTTACATGTTTGACTTTAACAAACAGTTCCCTCCATCTCCCGTTCAGCAGCAGAAGTTGCTGCTTTAGATCCCGTGAGACCGTATCGTCACACGTCTCAATGAGAAAGTTCCCGGCATCGTTCATGTCCATGTGCTGCTGGATCCAGTGGGAGAAGTTTCTGAAAAAGTCCTGTAACAAAGAAAAATACAAAAGGCAACACAACTTTAACTGTACACTCCTTGGCCAAAGAGAAAAATATGCTTTTCTTTCTATTCATGTTTTTAAAAAATCAACATAAATTGTACAGAAAATATTGTTTTTTCTATTATCTGAATGCACTTACACGTTTGGCATTCTCTGACTGGCTGAGCATCTGCTCTGCATCCTCTAGCCAAGCCTGCAGAGCTGCCACTGTGCTGCTGTACTTCTCCCAGTTAGCGATCACCTCCTCCAGCATGCTCCGTACACTGCGCACCTCCAAAGCCAGGTTCTTCCACTGAGCTGTGGTATCACTGAGGAATTTACTCACCCCCTCTGCTTCATCAACTTAAAACAGAGAATAGAAACAGTAGTTCAGTTAAACCAAAATCTACATGGTTGCCACCTGTATACAAAGCATTTGATTATGTCCGCTGATGATTTGGCCTCATGGTTGATGCTGGTGTGTTAGGTCAGAAAAATCATGCTAAAAAAGCATTCAAATTATTGTTACTGCATGCATTATGCATGATTTCATAGTTTGGGGATTTTAAAGAGAGAGAAACGAGAAGTGCAGCCCCCTATTTGCAGACAGAAATGGCTCAGGATCAGGCAAAGTTTGGACTGTTTTTGGACTTACCTCTGTTACAGGTCTTAGACCCTGTAACGTGAAATCAACAGTAAGTCTGTTTACTAGAAGCCCAAATTAAAACACTTGCATATAGTATGCACAAATAAAAAAGCAGCTTAGAAATAAAAATGCAAAGAGACTTACTTGAACTGTCAGATTTAACATAAACCTCTGCAGCTTGCTTGAGACCTGTGAAGATTGTCTCATACTGCTCAAAAAATCTGTGGCCTTCAACGAATGTCTGAAACAGAAAGAGAAACGCTCGTTGGTTTGATGTCTTTTAAAAACCCAGACTACAATTCCTATGATTTCAACTTACAAGGTAGCTTTGCAAGAGGAGTTCAACTGAATCCCGTCGGCCGTATTTAATGATCCACGACTTGAGTTTTGATTCAGCCAACATAAGAAATGCCATCAGTCGATACTTCATTTCCCAGAATTCCAGCTTAATCAAGTGAGCGTGTGATGATGTAGACACAAAGTTGAACCTGCAAATTAAACAAATGGTCTGTTATTATTTTGAAAAGTGCAAAAAAAGAAATCATGAAACGGTAAAGAAAAATGCACTTATCCTGACAAAGATCTTACCGTTCTGCCATATCCTGGAGCTGCTCAGGTGGGACAGGTACCCCATTCACCGATCTGTCCCTGTGGATCTGCTGAAAGGTTTGCCTGTGGGACTCCAAGCTTTTCAATACCTCCTGCAAAATTAAACAAGCGCCTGTTTCTTCATACCGTCCAAAACAAAGTTAACCCCACAACACGTAAAGGCTAAAAGGTAAGCTATGCTACCTTATGCTGCTCTAGTTTTCTGTGAAGAACATTGGCTGTCTCCTCATGAGCATGTTGGATGGGAATGTCCTCTCTCAGAGCCATCTCGGCTCTGTGCAGCCAGGCGCCAATCACTCCCAGAGGCCCAGGCAGGGACTTGTCCAGATGGATGTGCCAGTCGAGCAGCTGCAATTGACACTCATTAAACAAAACCACTCTACCAAAGCAAGATCCCACCGTACAGGAGGCTATGCTGGGCATAACATTTCCACATGGTCACAAGCAATCAGGCCACAAAAGAGTGTTATGCAAGTCTAGACAAGCTGTGGAGGTCTCGAGGAGTAGACCACCCCGTGAACAAAATCGCCTCTGTTCCCATCTCCTCCCCCTCTGAACAAACCGCTTGCACCCCACTGAACTTTCATTGGCAACGAGTAAATAGATGAACCCTGACTGGTGTTTCTCAGAGCCTCCAGTGCATCAATCCAATCTTTTTAGCCAAGAAAAGGACAACAACTAAAAAAGAATGATTATTGCTAATCATCAGGTTTTATTTAATTCATGTGTGGTTAATTATCACAAATTTTCCTGCTGTCTATGTGGCCCATAATGAATTATTCATGCAGTACAATTACCCTGGTAGACACACGGTCCCAGGCCTGCTTGACCAGAGCTTGATCCACAGAGAGCTTGCCATCCTTTTGGACTGGCTGTAAGAGTGGATCTGTCTGCTTTTTCTTCATTTCATACTGGACACGGAAGTTCTTAAATGCCTAAAAAAAGGAGACACACATTGCTAAATGAGTTTTCCAAAGAAGAATGCTACAGTCCATTTGCCACACCTCACTAACCTGGTACTTGTCAGCAAGGCTTCCCTCTGTTCCTTGGGCCCGGAGCACATCTCTCTCCAGCTGATCTAAAAACACCTTTAGTTCTCTCAGCATCTTCCGCTCCTCTCTCTGTCACAATCAGCACACATACAGCTTAGATTGGGAACAGACCTAATCTCTTTCATTATAAGCAGGCCAATGGGAATCTCAAGTAAAAATGACATGCCGAACACACACAGTTAAAGATTAGACTCAAGACTCAACTTGCAAAGAGACCCACACGCAAACACAACCTCTACATTTAAGGACTAAATAGTTTTAAAAGTTAAGGTAGAAGAAAAGGGTGTACAGACAGTATCTTGTTAGAAACTCTGATTTAGTCTTTTAAGTTGAACATACCTCAAGCATTTGCTCTATATCTTGGGGACCAAACTATCCAGGAAAGCGGAGAGATGCAAATATGTGATAAAAGCATTAGAACAGCAAGGGAAAAAGAAATAAAGTGGATAGAAAATGGAACAAGATCGAGGTGGACATTCACTCCAAACAGGAAGCATGCAGCGCCGTGACCTGAACGCTCACCTGGAGCACTGGCACTGACAGTGCAAAAGTTGGAATTGAGCCAAGAAGCAGCTTAATGTGCACAAAAATAAATTAAAGAACGAAATTAAATGAGCCCATGTTGATGGAAAACTATATTGATGATTATATTTATGCTGTGATCATGCAATGATTGCTTTATCTCACTTAAGCTTTATGTGATAAAATGACAAGAATCACATATAAGCAGACACAGCTATTCAAAACTTTTGCTCAGCAGCAGATGAAGCAACTTTCATTAAGTATGGACTGTTCTCTGTATGTCGGCAGTTTTTGGAAAAACTGTAGGCACTAAGTACAAATTTAAATGTAGTAACGTATGTAGTTACACATTCATTCTAATCCCCATTTTACCCCAAACTATCACTGCCTACATACACTTGAAAAATAAATGATAAATTTAGGGTTAGCTACCTCATCTTGCTGACCGTCAGTCTCAGAATGATGGGGGTTCGGATAGTGCTTCAGAAACTGCGCCACGTATGTCATGATGGATTTCTCGTCTGGCTTGTCTACGTCCACATCTGCAGATTAACATAAACATTGTCCACTGCACTTGTTGAAAGAATACAAAAAGAATCATATTAAAAATGGATGCAAATATATTGAGACGTTTAATAATCCTGTCAGTATTAAAGGTAAAATGTGCTATGATGAGGAGGATATCTGACATAGTCATTACTTTTGGTATTAAGTCAGTATGGCACATAAATACTTTGTGTCCTTAGGATAACTCTCCCAAGGCCTGCCGGCTAATTATACATGTCTTTTTCATTTCCATCCTTGACCTGATGTTTCTAGAAAACGGGGTCAAGCTCCTGTAAAAGCAAAGGCATTTCAATGTGTAGCTGCAATAAAGCATCACGACTCTGCTACAGAAGACAGGACTGCAGAGCTGCTGCAGACTGCTTCTACACAGACTGAAACTCAGAGCTACAGATAGCACAGAATATTAATCCTCTGTAAGGTGGTATTTTCCACCACACAACTTAGCAGCACAATTTCCTGTGCTAAAACACTAGCAAACATACACTCAACAGTTAAGCATGCATGCTCAATACCACTTTGCAAGAATAGCCTGCAACTCTGGAATAATTAATGCGAGCTGTTGAAAAGGTCAAGGACACCTTCTGGATCCAGCAGACGGGGAATGCCCAACTCGTTTTCTGCGAGTGAAAAGGCCTCCTCCAAATTCTCCCTGTTGCTTCTTCGCCGTACCACCTCCATGTCCACCAGGTCAGGTCTGATGGCGTGCACCACTGACTGGAATGCAACGCCATCACGCCAACTGGGACCAAAGTCCTTCACCTCAATTCCAAAATTCCTTAAAAAAGAAAAATGTGAAAATGTTCATTTTGCAGACTTTGCATACACGAACCTTTCCGATATGATATATATCATGATGATGATTTTTAAAGTGACATACTTGGCTGCTGTACACTGCACCCATTGGAGCAGTGCCTTCTTGGCATTGCCCTTAAATTTGTTGACCACCTTTCTCTTCATTGGAGGGCTTCCTGTTCCAGAGCTGGTAATACTCTCCACGGAAGAGTTGCTGTTGGATAGAGCCTGAAGGGCTGGCAGGTTACTGGTTAGCTCTTCAATCTAGTTGAGAGAAAAGAAGAGAAAACAAGGAGAACATGGCAGCATGTCTTGAGATTTCCCTGCATCTGTAATTTTTAACATCACCTTTAAGCTGCTTGACTTACATACTTTGTCCTTTGTAAAGGTTAGACAGCATAAAGATTAGCAATACATTAAATGTTGACCATAAAAAATGATCAGAGGGTGTTACTTGAAGGAGAGCAACTCACCTTGGAGAGAGACAATGTAATAAAACTTTTGGGATTTAAAGAGAGATGAAGTATTACCTGGAAGTAGAGGATAATAGTCCATATCAACCCAAGGACAATTGATGGTCGGCCATCTGCGATGTCAGTTGCATGAATGTTAACAAGTTTGATCTGAAACAAAAGCCAAGCGAAAGGTTATTATGAGAGTTAAGTCATATTCAGGCAGTCTAGAAGTGAGACATTCAACCCAAAGGAACCCTTTCAGTTACACAGTCCAAAGAAATCTGCAAGCTTTTTTTGTTCAAAGTCATCAAAGCCACGTCTTTGATGCAGTTAAGTATTGTCACTGGCAGAAGGCACAAACAGCCACAATGAAGAGTCAACCAGATGAACAAAAGAAAAGTATTCAACTAAAGGTTAAAGCGAAAGCAGATGCAACACAGCGTTTCAAACCCTGCATTGAAGAACTGCTACAATTTGTCATGTTCGCATCTTTGCTTTTGGAATTTAGGGAGCCAAACATACCAGTAATCAGTGGTGTAGTCAAAATGCTTTAAACACACATCAGTAGAAAAGCTTAATGGCTACATTTATAGAAAACAAATGATTGTATCCAAGCATTGCATAGTCTACATCGTGCATCAAAAGAAAAGGATGCATACAGCATATGATCACACAGGGCGTTTACTGGCGACTGACCGGTGATCCTCGATACACAGACTGAAGCCACACGTGATGGGAGAGAGATCACAACAATAGAAGTCTCAGTCCTGAGGGAACTCCAATGAAAGTGGGACACAGGCTTCAACAGAGCCAAGAGATTTAGAGATGGCTTATGTAATCAAGAAGTCCCGTTTCCTGCTTCTCTAAACGTAGTGCATTTTCTACCGACAGCTACCTCATGCATACTAACCAAATAGCCAATCAAAAGCTTTTTCTCGGGGGTTATTAGCCATACCTTGACTTCTTGAAGACATGTCACATATTTCAAGTATTATATTCAGTTGTGGAAGAAAAATACTTGACAAAATTTACTGTGAAAGGTCAAATTGTCATTATGACTGCATGCTTACCTTCCTGCCTTCGAGGAATTTGAGTGCAGTGCCGATGTTGGAAACCCAGTGGATCCTCTTCAGCTGGCGGCCTTGCTCACGAGGCTTAAGACAGAAAGGACAGAAAGTCAAAATTTAGCTAGTTCATTAAAGTTAAGGATATCTTCATCCAACCATCTGCCATCTAATTTGTAAAATTCAGATTCAGATAACTTTATTAATCCCACAAAAGCTGTGTTTGTTTGCAGCTACCCCTGACTCACTGTAACACACAGGGAGTGGTCTGTGAGAATTAGCAGGACTTTTCGTATATAAATTAACAGCAGAGTGCCAAAGTTGCTTTGAGAAAAAAAAGTACAATCCCAAGCTTTAAAGCATGAGTTAGAACCAATCATATCTGTCTATATTAAAATCTTGGCTGATCTAATACGACCAAAGCGGTAAGTGAAATCCTCAAACACTGTTCACCATGAAAAGAGTGAATGACTCATTTGCCAACCAACAGCTTTACAGATGACATGGAAGTCTGTATCAAGACAGGTCTAATCAGAACTTGCAAAACAGAATCTGGGTCAGCGCGTGTGTGTGTGTTTCTGTATTTCTGTGTCAGGAGAGAGTGAAATAGCAGCACTGTAGTACTAACAGCTCCTCACAGCGGGGAGGCTGAGATCAAAATTAAGTCCTTGTACAGTAATCCACGACTAAATGTTTACCTTTTCAATGAAACTTAGTTGTCTAAGTTTACAGTATAGTATATACTACTAGATTTGCTTGTTGCTTTAAACACAGGACAAAATAAATCATTACGTAGGTTTTGCTAGCATCTTCATTTAACAGAATAGAACATTAACATTAAAACCCCACATACTGTATGGTCCTGTAAAATCCTAAGTACACGCTTAGTGGTTCCATATTAATTACAAGGTAAGTAGCAGTCAATTGCTGCTAATCAAATCCACTTTATTAACTGATTATCAGCAAGTGTGACCACCCCAGTAAAAGCACATATTTTGGCAGGTTGCAGGTCTGGAGCATTCAGATGCGTGTTAATACAATGTCAAGGAGGAAAACATTAATAACTACATAAGAGAAGCAATTGTTGCTGAACATTAGTCTGAGAAGGGTTATAAGGCTATTTTGAAGCAATTTGAAGTCCATCATTACACAATGAGAAAGTTTTTTTGCAAGTGGAAAACATGCAGAACTTCCCAGAAGTGGACTTCCCTGCAAATTCAGCCCAAGGTCAAACCATGCAATCCTCGGAGAAATCCCAGAACATCCAAGAGCTACAACTCAGAATCTACAGGCCCAATTCAAGAAAGACTAAACAAATAAGGCTTGTTCAGAATGGTTGTCAGACGAGAACATGGCAGCACAGGTTAGGTTTGAAAAGTTGGATCTGAACAACCTAAAAGACTTTTAGAATAATGTTCTTTACACAAACAAGACCAAAGTGAAGAGTTCTGCCCACAATCACATAAAAACAAACACAGTATTTAATTTTGAAGTACAGTGGCCATGAACTCCTCTGTATTTTAGAGTCAAATGTGAAACCATCTGTCCAACAGCTATAGCTTTACCGAAAATGGGTTCCATCATAGGACAATGATCTCAAGCATATCTGCGAATCTACAACTTGAATGGCTTAAAAATAAAAGCATCAAGGTGTTGCACTGGTCCTGACCTCAAGGTGACTAAAATGCTGTGGTGGTACCTTCAGACAGAATGTCTGCAACCCTCACTGAACTGAAGCAGGATTAAAAGAATGGGCCAAAATGTTCTCACAACAAAGTGAGAGATGATAAAATCATAGAGAAAGCAATCAAAGTTATTGCTTCTAAAGGTGTTACAAGGCACTGCATCATGGAGCGTAATTAGTTTTTCACAGGACTGTAAATTGAAAGTCCTGTGCAATCTTTCTTTTTCACATGAATGTAAATTCATTTAATTTATGCCTAGATCCTGAAAAAAAATAAATACTTACAAGTCTTTGGCCAGACAGGACCTCAAGCAGTGCCAAGAGCTTCACCCCATCTTTGATGTCCTCAAACAGGTCATTTACCTCCAGTGGTGGTTTATGCTGAAGGAGAGAAGACGGTTTTAATGTGCAGAAGCAAAAATGTCATGAAAATCTGCAGTAATTAGAAGCTAAACCATTACACTATGAAGTCTGGCATATCGAAGGATACCAGCACATTACAGCAAAGAGGAGAAACCAAAGGCTGTTTGTGAGAAACAAGCTTGTTAGCAACAACTACACAGCCTCCCTGCAGCTGAAAAGATGGTGCCTTTTCCTCAGCAATGGCTTGGTGCCCAGTCCTGAGGCGATGGTACTCATTTAACCCTAACCGGTTACTGTCTCCTGATAACATATCCACACTTTTACAGAACTGCAGATTCTCCAACATGAATGACAGCGTTATGACGTACTGTTTTACACGTTCAGCACAGAATAAATAACCAGAACACATGTTTATTTATTCAGCACAGTGAAGCTGTAATTAAAAGCAAAGCTCACCATGGGAATTCTTTATTTGGCACTGTATACGGGCCATTTCACAACTCAACATATTCCATGACAGGATGCTGTTGGCTGCCTATTTGGGGCAAAGCAGCATGAAGAAGCAAGCTACTGTCTTGTTACTGGTTGCATGTACTGTTTTGTCTTTTTGTCACAAAACAATATTAGATAATCTCTTATTGTGCTCAGCTCTGTATGATCTAAATGAAAAATCTCAGTAAATGCCCAGACAGTATAACACTGCGTGGGATCACCATTTGGGTTTTTCCTGTGATTTTTCACCTCTTTATACAACCTAATTAAAATGCACATTGTTCCTTCAACACTGCAGCTTAATATCCACATTGAAGTATGAGACCCAATTTTAGGAATGTAAGTTTAAAGAGTTTTATCTATATGTCGTGATCTATTCTATTTCTGTTAGATAAAAAGAAAAAGCAGCCCTTCAGCATAAAGCAGCCTTTGTAGTTTGGAAAATCGCACGTACCCTGGAAACTTAAAAATTACTGCGCTATCAGCAAACGCTTAGCAGTGGAAAAACAGTGAGAATCACTGGAAAGTTGCTTAGTAACACAATATCAGAGGAAATGGGCACAAAGGCTGAACGGAAGTGTGACAACTCGAGGAAGTTCAAACTTTGATAAACTTTGTTCAACACTCATCTATAAAAAGCTAATTTAATTCAAAGCGATTCTTAAATATTTATACACGAGTGCACCAAATCTTTATGTAGAATTTTTTCATGACAGCAAAAAAAAAAATTGAGAAGAAAAGTCGCCACTGTTAATTCTTCTGGTAAATCAGGCGGTTGCTCAGGAGCTGCTTGCAGTGCAAACCTGACTGTGTGAAATGGCTTTCATGATGTGGCTTATGCTACATTAGTCCTATTGGTATGCGCAGTGTGTGAGCTTGAGCGCAGTGCATGAATAATGATGAATAGACCAACAGCGCGTCCCAACTCTGGCCCACCACATTACTCAGATTCTTCTAAAGTTTTAGAAGCCAAGCTTTGAACTATCGTGGGCAGATCAGGCTCAACAAAAGGCCCCCTCTAAACCAAATCCTTTGCCAGATCCCAGACTGAAAACAAGCAGCGTTGCCCCATGCTACACATTTTGCTGTGTCATCTGCAGTTACATAAAGATTCCCAGCTAGTTATTTATATTTTGAGTAATTTCTGATATGCAGTACATCAACGGACGCAATCTAATTTAGCTCCTGACGCATTCCAGTCCCACTGTGATGCAATACAGCATGTGGGCATGTGTTATTGTTGTGCATTAGGCCCTTGTAATTTACATGCATGAACCTTATAAGCAGACGACGGCCTGCAGGGAACAGTCCTCACCCTCTTGCTCTCCATCTGCACACTGCATCACTGTCCCTGCCAATCCTCTCCGCAAACACACACACACGCCGACGCACACACAGAGTACATGAATAGCCGAACACCAACACACATACTTACGCACTCTTAAACAGAAGACACACAAATGCTAAAAAAACTACAAACACATAGCTCAAACGCCAGTTTTTAGTTAATCCTTAAATCCATTTCACTTTGACTATAAATATTCCAAGTTTGATTCTTTAAAACTGAACTGATCTTTGTCTGATCTAACCTGAAGAATCACAGGTTTGTATGTATGTGGAGTTTGTCCCTTCCCCTTCATTAGACCAATTGTAAAACAACAGCCCAGTCTCATTAAACAGGATTTTGTTTTGAGTGCTTAAGCATCTTGGTAAACGATGTCATTATTTACAGCTAACTGGATAAATTCATTTGTCTTGTGCAGTGTTATAAAGGCTGGTGTTGTCACGTGGCAAAAATCATTTCCTTTTACAGATCTGACAGGTCAGCAGCTTGAAAATAGAAGCTACATAAATATGACAAGTTTGACAGGTTGCTTTAAGTGAGTTTGATCAGCCTGTAAATTACATTTCCGATAGTTTATAAGTGATTTAGGTTAGTTAAGTAAAGAAAGCAGTGAACTGCATGGATGGAAACTCACACTTACCTTGGCTAAATGAGAATTGATCCATTTTGTGAAGGTTCTCTTCTGCACTGCCTCTTGCTCATCTGGAAATTAAAGGAACATAGTCCATGTCAACACATGATCGCTAAATCGCATGCTCCGATACATTATGCTCCAACGTTAGGCTCACCAGAAGAACTGGTGATATTTATAGTGAACAAACCACCAGATGAAACGAACACACATAGTAAACTACTAAAAAAAAATCATAAAACACATAAAATAATAATCTCGCTTAAACTTTTGTGACTTGAAACCATTTTTGGACTTCCACGGTCAGAATAATATTTTGTCATAACTTACACTATATAATGTTTGGTAGCATTGGAGCACTCCTGCACCGTGTATGTCCGCATGCATAATTTGTGGACTATTTAGATGTGTGCGGTTGATTACCAGGTCTAGTATAAAGGATCCTCCTGGGAAGTGCGCTCCAAAGGAGGTCACACCAGGAGATTAGAGGATGAGTAGAGAGGCAGTTTCTCACCCCGCAAACCCTGCATGTCCAGCGTTAACATGTGTGATTGTTTAGGTCACCCTCAGCCTCTCTTGTGGCCTATTAATATATTCATTCCAAATCCCTCATGCATTATTCAGGATGTGTAATAAAAACAACACATTTCTTTGCTTTGGCTGTTGACACGGTGAGAAGTGATTTCTAACACTCTGTCAAACATACCAGTTGGCTAATGCTGCATGCCACACAGAGTGGCCATTTTCAAATATCCACCCTTGGAGATATAGACAGTGGTCACGTGTTTAAGGAGGCATTGCGAACACTATAGAGGGAGCAAAGATATCAAGTTAACCCACAGGCAAATGCTTCATCACTGATGCACTAGGGATGCCCACTGAAGCATAGCAAGTACATACAGATGTGAACATGCAAGAATGCAACACTGAGCTGTGTTTGGGCAGCAGGCTAACTAGTTCTCAAAGCAGGGATTCACCTGCAAAGCATTAGGATATATTATGCCCCATATTAGCCACATACGACCACACAGACAAGAGATGATGCCCTACTTACCACGAAGATACTGAAAAAATCCAGTCACCAGATTTAAAGAAGTCTTCCTGACAGATACATCCTTATAGTGAGCCATTCTACACCCCACTCTCCGGCTCTCGCCCTGTGCATTTCATGAGTTCCAGTGTGCATATATGTGTGCGCGAGAAAATAAAATCCAGAGTGGAAAAACTGACACAAAAACACCCAGATGTCCTTGCACCCTTTTTCCAGCAGGAAGCAAAACAGATCTGGCTGTCTGGTTTCCCAGTGAAAGCAAAAGAGCTGCTGGAGGCTGTGATGAATACGTCCCCTCCTCCCTGACACCCTCAACCTGACACACACACACACTCACACAAGCACACACACATACACACGCGCACACAAACGGCAAAGCAGAAAACCCTAACAGAAAGGGTGATTTACAATCCCATCCTTTCTTCTTCCTGTGTTTTTCCCATCCAGAGGAGCCATGCCTGTGTGGATGTGCACAGCCCCCGCTCTACTGCCTCGCTGTATCATCGTACCATCTGAGGCTGGAGGGAGCTCAGCTTGAAGCATGGCTCCACCAATCAGCATGCGGGAGGCGGTGATGTCACAGCCCTGGATGCATTATCCCGATTTAAGCTTGGTTTGTGTGTGTGTGTGTGTGTGTGTGTGTGTGTGTGTGTGTGTGTGTGTGTGTGTGCGTTTGGCTGTATTTGCCTCTTAGATTTGCCTAATCCTCTATGAGACTGACACATTTAAAAGCATTAAAAAGCCAAGACAAACTAAAACTAAAACTTCAACAAGTTACTTTCTTCACAGCACAAATAAATAAATTACATTTAGGTTTATTTATTAAAGAGCAAAATTAGACTTCTTCACAAAGCTCTCTATGCTACAACTAATCTTAATAATTAATGCAGTCTAGTGAGTGATGTCTACCACCTGCTCTCTCAGTGTCAATGCTATTGTGACGTCAAAGCAGACACACCCACGCCGGGATCCCCTTTGTACAAAAAGAAGCATGTTAAAGCTCTCAAGCGTGCCCGTATTGTTCTATTAAGACCTCGAAGAACCCCCTCAGCTCTGACCAGTCTGACTACCACTCAACTCTCCTGTATATAACATACAACAGTTACTAAGTATGGCACATGATACCTTCTCAGCTCCTGCAGAAAAATCCCTTTATTCTTTCAAGACCACCAGCATGCTAAAAGCCTCTCTGATATGTTAAAAATAGGCCTGAGGTTGCCGTTCTATTATTATCGCTCTATAGACTGCTGGTGAAACTGGCCCAGAAAAGCTATTTGGGTGAAAATGTTTTTCTGTTTTTTATCTAAACATCAAAAGGTTATCGGTACTCTTAAAATGACGCGTAAAGCTGCCCATACTGAGAACAATAAGCTTTTAGAGGTACTAAAACTATTACTCAGCTCAGCTAAATACCAAACTCTCCATATCAGACAGGTCCAACCCAGGAAAAGATCTCAACTGCAAAGGAAGTGATCTGTTTTTGTTCCTATCAGAGGCAACTAGGGCAGGAATCATGTAAAAAAAATATTGGATACTAGTGCCAATATGGGTGTGGTTGAACAACTTAACATATAAAGATGTTTTTTCTGCTTTTTTCTTCAGTCTAAAGCCGCTCAAATTATAAGTGTTGTTTAAATGAAAGGCACTGTTTTCGATAAACTCCTGCTTAGGTATGAGTCAAACAATAACTGTATCATGTTAAGAAGCCAATCATGTGTGACCAATATTATTATGATTATTTGTGGAAAGAAAATGCCATATGGAGTGGAAAAAGACTTGGGCCTGAGACTGGGGTTTGGGAAAGGCATCAGTGAGACTGGCAGCAGCTCGCAGGAAGGGCAGACCCCTAGTACCAACCGGAGAAGGTGAACAAACCGGCATGTGGGGCAGGAAGGTTTGCGAAAACATATAACCAGATGCGGAGCCTGGGAGAAATTCAGATAAATTATCTTCAGTGAGTTAAAACAATAAAAATCTGGCAATCAGTAGCAAGTTCTTGTTATTCTATGCAAGGAAACAAAAGTACTGATGTTTGATATCCCACCCCAAAAAACAATGAGAACATCAAAATGAACAAAACAATAAACTTAAGACTTATTGAACTTTTCCTGATGTTCCAGCTGTTCGGTGCAATGCTCAGCATGGTATTAAGGAGCTGTCCAGAGTCCTGAACTCTCACCCCAACCGGTCGCAGCAGATGGCCGCCCCTCCCTGAGCCTGGTTCTGCCGGAGGTTTCTTCCTGTTAAAAGGGAGTTTTTTCTTCCCACTGTCGCCAAAGTGCTTGCTCATAGGGGGTCATATGATTGTTGGGTTTTTCTCTGTACCTATGAAGCGCCTTGAGGCAATTTTTGTTGTGATTAGGCACTATATAAATAAAATTGAATTGAACTGAATTGAATTGTTTAAAAGGCTCATTTCCTGTAAAAAGATGCAGGTAGCGGGTAGCTCACACCTTACTATCTGGATTTAAAAGCTCTGCCTAGGACTATTTAAAACAGCATGCAATCATGAGTCGTTATGTTTGTGTCATACTTTATCATCAATGACATAATACTAATAGATAAGTGGCAAATAAAGTGCATACACTCAACTGGAAATAGCACACAACACATCAAACCACTAAAACACCTGCAATTCATGTGAGTAATGAGGTACTTAAGGTGATCTTAGGAGAGATGATACCACTGGAAATACTGTAGAGTCGGTGCTCAGCTTCACTGGCTAACGGTGGTCACCTGGGAGCACTGTAAAAGCTTACTTTTGTTCCATTTAGTCGGCAGCAGCCCTAATTGAGCTCCAACAGGCCAACAACAATCAAGTAGGCCAAGAAATGATGTGCAGTTGGACTCAAGCCAGCCAGCCCCATATGAAATGCATGAGTGAGAATGTGTTACTTAGAATGGCTTACTTATCTTCATAGTAATATGGCAACGGTGTAATCTAATTTTCAAAAACAAAGACATATAAGCATAATACAAGCTGTTGCAGAGAAATAACTAGCTTCTACAATGTTAGGAATCTAAAACAGCCTGATGCGGAGAGTAATTAGGCTCCTTGTTCATGAGGTAAAATGAGTTTGATGGCTGTCTGTTTGCACCAGCTGTCAGTGACGCAGCAGAGTAAAAGCATCTCTTACGGCTGATGACATGCATGCTTCTCTTTCTTTCTTTTTCATTTACTTGCCGTCACTCTGTTGATGATGTAACGACAATCCACTGTGGTGCACACAACGGGTGCACTCTTACATCAAAGTGTGACCACTGGCAACATGTAAGCTGTGAATATGTTTTAGCAAAAAGTATGATTTTCAGAGCTCAAAGAACGCGACACACGCTAAACATTTATTGCTCTAATGTTACTCACTGGTTGCAGTCCTTTACATGTGAGCATTTATATCTAATTATATCTTTTAATCTGGATATCTCTACATTTTGGGCTGCTGATCTGACTGAAAAATAATTTGAAGACATGTGTTGGTGTTGTTCCTGCATAATCATCATAATGTTGGTCCAGGATCAACATCGCAACTGACCAGTCACCCTGTTGTGATGTCATAGCTTTGAAATTTGGAGTAAAAAAGAAATATTTTCCTTTTTTTTTTTAAATGTAAAACTCTCTTCTGGAACAAATAACAGGCATTTCAAGTATGTTGTTTATTGATTATTGGAATGTAACAAATATGTTATCAAGTTAGTGTTACTGTTAGTCAAAATTAGTTACTCATGTTGGTTTGCTGGCGACAGTTTTAATAGTATTAGCTAACGTATTGGCTAATGCTAACAGAATGCCGAGACAACATGATTGGTCAGTTGCAAAGACGATACTGGACCAACATAATTATGGTGATGCAGATCGTGCTTGTTACAAGTTTTTGTTTCCACTCTTGATATTTGTGTTTGTGGCATACATGTGTTGCCAACAAACACATGTATGCCAAGTTGCAAAATGCTCCTTGGTAAACAAACTTTGCAACATCAATATCCACAACATGATTGAACGGTGTTTGCTCTTCATTTTTTAAATGATCATTTATCCATCCACCCATTTTCATCTTCTTCTGCATGTCTTCAGACTGTGATGAAGCTAGAATACCCTGTGAAATCCCACAGTACATGCAAACTACACAGAAAGGCCGAAACCTACGCACGCAATTCACTGCACACAATTTACCAGCTGTGTTTCCGCATATCCTGTTTGACACACGGTCTCAACTAGAGTGAAACCCACAAGAAGTCAGTGAGCGTATTATGAAAGAAACACGCCTGTCACGAATGCTCCACCTGGCAACTAACAGGCATCAATTATACCCCGAGGGCATTTAAGGTTGCAAGGTGAACCATCATAAAGATTTTGAATGAAAGCGACAAACAGCGGGAAACCATGATAGAAGCAACACGTTCTTAATCTACCTTTTTACATAATGGCTTTGCTGTCAATAATGCATCTGTTGCTCCATTCAAAGTGAGTGTGCAATAATTGTCTCTGTAGGATACTTTAATTGACAGGAAGCTGCATATGATTTCCAGTGGAAAAACCAAGAGCACCTTGCCGATTGCCATCTAAAATCACCGGCACGCTAATGTCTTCCAGATGTGACTAACATACACTTCCTGGCATGAAACACAACAGCGGCTGGCACTTTGCAGTGCAGATCGTGCCATCTGTGCACTGATCATGTGAACTTTAACAGGATTTTTATCATTTTCTTTGTAAGACCTAAGAGATCAGGGTACAGCTCAGCCAATATGAAGATATCAAAACAGCCACACAAAAGTGTTCTTTGTCACACATTTATAACCTTCTTTTAGTTAACATACTTTACCATTAAGCAAAGTGAAATAGCTGTGCAATGCACAGGAAATGAGGTTTCTCTGCAGCAGGAACTGGGCAGCACTGGCACAACCACAGACAAACCTTTCATAACAGTATCTATGGCGACACGCCATAAGGTGTGAAATTTCCTAGTATACTGTATATCTGAAATACAACTAAACCTGTGCCAGACTTGACCAGACTTGTGAAATGATGGTTGTGGCCTAATGCCCTTGTAACAAAAGGGGGACGCCAACAAAAAGAGACTCGCGTTATCGACCTATTCTCTTACCAAGGACAGAAAGGGTGTCAGGTTTTAGTCTTGTTCAGTGCATTGTCTGTGCACTTGTGTAGGCACTGTTGTTACGATTCAGTATCTCCTATCAAGACTCGAGGGAGATTAAATGTTTCTTGCAATCATTATCTTGTCTCAAAAAATAAACAACAACCAAAATAACCTACAACTAAAGAGCAAAAATCAGTTCACTGAAAGAACTTTTCTGACTAAATAGCATTCTAGCACTTAAGAAGCACAGCGTTCTCTGCACTGGTGACAAGACTTGATGCTACTTGACATGACATGATGTCAAAATGTGTGCCTCTTTACTAAGAGTTTGACCTACTAATACTCACATGAAATCTAACGTGAAGATGTGAAGACAAACTGATAAAAGAAAATGAATCATGTGCTTTATTTCACCGTATTCACAAAATAAATCAAATTGTGTTCCTCCAAATAACTTCTTAATTACCCAGTCTGGGTCACCAAACAACGCACTATGTCTTCTTGTAGTGTGGTCACAAGATTTGCAGGAATCGACATTATTTTTTCTTGATGCTCTAAATGTGATTACGTACTACCTGGAAAAAAAGCCTTGGACAAAAGGGACCATGTGCACACTATATCAAATTAGCCAAATGTGTGATTCTGTTATGCTTTCAAAACCTACAAATGCTTGAGAACAAGTCAGCTGCAGTGTAGTGTAACTTTGTACTGAAACACATATGTTATAGTGCAAACTTTGGGCATTTTAAAACTATTTAAATCAACCGGCAACACAGTTTGCAGAGTGCCAAGAAATTTATTTTAAGAGTAGGTTTACTAACTGTAAGCACACATGCTCACATACTACTTTGTAAGTGTGTGAGCATGTATAAATGTAAGCCTGCATGTGTGAGCATCCTGGATTGCAAATGTTGGCAAACTTCAGATGGGCGTGCAGCCAGACTTTGAATCAGCACAATATTACAGTGCAGCAGTGCAGGAGCAGAGGATGTTGTGTCCGTAAACCAGCTGAGCAAAAGAGTGCCACTTACCCTGCAGTCTCTGCATCACATTAGCTATGTCCACAGACGATCGACCTGGCTGCCTCGGAGAAGCCATGTTGTCTCCTTGCAGCTGTAATGACAAGGTGGTGTCACTGATGCTGAGAGCAAAAGATCCTTCACAACTGTCCCGTGTGGGACATCCCCTCTGCTCCTCCCTCCTCCTCTCTGCTTCTTTCTAATTTCACTGCAGGAGAAGGCCCAATTGAATCTCAGGTTTCATGAAGGGACAAGCAGGTCTACTGTCCAATAGAGGCACTTCTTCCATTCACCGCCTTGGACAGAAAGGTATATCACTTGAGACTGAACAGAATTATTTTGCTGTATTGTTCTACTTAAAACCTAAAAGATGAAACGTCTCCAAAGATTTCTTTCACAAGAGCCTGTTAGTTAGTTACTTTTAAGTTCTTAGTGGTCTTAATAAGATAGATATTTGCAACAGATCAGTCAGTAAATGATTGTGATCAACAGTAACTCATCTCTAAGTGCTATTTACTCCTTAATATCATTCAAGTATCCTTTGAGACAGGCAAATTCATTCAAAATAATACTTGATTGCATTTAGTTTCCTATGTTTTCACAGATAACTAAACATATTATTGCATCACAGCCAGGAGGGCACACGTATAAGGACAAGAGAGCCATGGTTTATGGTATTAGTGACACTTGTGCTTTTCTGACTCTCAAGAAAATGCATATATAGGATCCTATAAGACTACAGGTGTTACAAATGGGGGGGATGATGACACAGTCTAACAGTCAAATATTTGCTTACATGATAGGTAAGCTATAGACTATGAAGACATTTGACTGAATTTGACTGCACTTAGAAACTGGCAGGAAGTCATAGATACAGATTTAGATATAACGGCTAAAAACGGTTTCTCCTTGGCTGATGCTTTCATTTATCTAAAGCAAAGTTTTTTTTAAAACAAAAAAGGAAGTTAAACTGTCGACTGAGGAAATGTAAATTAAGATTAGCTCAAGTAAATTCTGAATTTAGCTGGACACCAAGCTTTGGATCCAAAGCTCCCATGCGTTACTAATCCTACAGGCACGTTACTTTACTCTTAACTAGTGTCTATCAAAGTAGCAGAGCTGTAGAGCTATCTGATGTATGTGCATGTGCGAGTTCGACAAGAGAGGAAGTTACTAACATTACAGAAGCAACACACACAAGACCGAGCACGAAAACGCCCGAGCGCACAAAATACAGGTAATTAAACAGGAGGATAAATGAATGAAACAAAAACAATCA
Organism: Aulonocara sp. 'chitande type north' Nkhata Bay; assembly: GCF_057382095.1. NCBI lineage: Eukaryota > Metazoa > Chordata > Actinopteri > Cichliformes > Cichlidae > Aulonocara > Aulonocara sp. 'chitande type north' Nkhata Bay. Next base: position 20,999,843 of record NC_141362.1, read on the forward strand.
AGAAATCTGCAGCAGCTTCTTGACATTTCATCTTACCGCATTGAGCACTGAAGAGCACAGTAACTTCACAGGGGAAGTGCCTGTGTGCTGCGCGTGTGTTGCCTCGTTGCCATTGGTAACTCTGAAAATGAAACATGGTGGCGTGAAGCGCTGCAGCCGCCAATAAGTTCGCGACCGCAAGAAGCTGAGCGGCAAACTGCTGGCAACAAGCTGCACCACACGCTGCAGGAGGAGGGTTCGGGAAAGTGTGGTCAAGCTCCTGTCATTCCTATTCTATTCTAATCTATTTGTTTGTTTGTTAATTAATAGGAACAATGGGTTTGTTTTTCTGCAGAACACAGATGATTCCCGGGTATATAGCCCTTTAAATATAAATTACTTTTGATGGCAAAGTGATAACATTTTAAAATGTTTAGCAAATATGGTAAATGGTAAATGGCATAAATGAAAGAAACACACTGTGGTGGTTTAATACAGTGCATGCACATCAATAAACAAGGCTATTAAAGATCATCTGTAATCTGTAATTAATTACTTTATTAATATTTAATGTGCATTGCTTTATATGCTACTAGAGCTATTTTCAGGTTGCCAGATTGTTAAAAAAAAATCCTCCTCCAGCGTGAACCTTTAGAGGGACCTCAGTAGACTGTTTAATCACTTCTGCTCTACAAAAGGGCTGCTTATTAACATTTACAAGCTTAAAGCATGAGCATGTATTGGTTTACATGTATTACATTTAATTCATGATACAAACACACACAGAGCTCATTACTTAAACTTAGCAATCAAAGTAAAGAAATTAATTTGTGTTTATGTCTAAATTTTGCGGAACACCACCTTGAAGTTTTCCTAAACGTGGCATGCTTAGAGCAGACACCCACTACAGCCAAGAATCATTGTCACTACAAAGAAATAATCGACCAAACACACATTTGTGCTAAATTTAAATTTATCTTTATTCTCTAGAGACTTGCACGAACCATTGCTTGCCAAAGTTGTTTGTCCCCTAAAGGAAAGCAAGTCTGTACACTATCATACCTTAATATGTTTCAAACCCTATGTGCAAACCAAGTGCTCGAAATAAAACTCATTACAACTACTCTGGCGTCACCTACTGGAATTTTCTGTGACATGACAGTCTTACAAACGAGCATCAGCTCATTTACCTAGAAACAACACGTTTTAACTAAATGAAAGCTTGAAACGAAACCTTAGAAAACAAAACAGAGGAACACAAAAATACAAAGACGTGCTGAGCTCCAGAGAGCTGTGGTTCAGGCTGTGCTGTTGTCCTGAAAGCTCTTAGGGCAGGAATGAAGTGGGAACACAGCAACAATTGAAGGAAATCCCCACAGAGACTCAGAGCTTGATACCCTGCAGACTCTTAAGCGGATGGTTAGGTTTTCATTATCCAGAACCTTGTCAAGACACTTGAAAACTTTCTCAGGCATATGAGGAAAGACTATTTATTCTGACTTGCCTGAAAATCCATGAAAAACTTTCTATATGATACTGAATGATCTGAATAAAATTGTTACATAAGTAATAGATCTCTTAAACATGGCCTGCTTTTTAAATGTAAAAAAAAAGTGTCAATAATGGCTCGTTAAAAAGTATTGATCGTAAGGAAATGATGTAAAAGGAAATGAGCTTGTTTCCCTGTGTTATGTCCCACACAGATAAGCAATGCATTTGCTAATTTTAAAGACAGAGAGGGAAGGAAGCATGACAGCAAAGTTTCCGCCACAGCAAACACTGTAGGGGGGAAAAAGCAAAAAGTCTGTCTTGGAAAAAGCTCAGTGTTTCTCCGTCTGTGTGGGATCTAGAACTGGGCTCATAGTGGAATAATGGCACAAAATAAAACGGATCCCTCTTTGGAAATAGACAAATCATTCAATCTGGGTGAGTGTATCTGCATTTCTTTCCCAAAGCTGTAGCCTACACTGTGTAAAAGTACAAAGTTTTGTATTTTAAAATATAGATGTGATAGTTCTTCACTTGATTCAACACATACAGTCTCACAGTAAAAAACCTGCAATCCAAAATTAGATCACTAGAAAATACTAAAATGCACATTATTTTTGGATCAGTCAAACAAGTACTGAATGGTCTGGGGCCAAAATAGAGTCCTGCTGCTACTTCAGTACTATTCAAGTATCTTGGATGCAATTCTTTACTGCAGACAGAGTCAGAACAGCAAGTATACAGCACTTAAAATACCCCCTTTGAGTTTCTTATATTTTCTTCTATAGTAGAACATGTTTTTATCTGTGATAGGCTTTGTTTGCCATAGCTGTCTTGATGTCTTACATAACATATGAATTGCTTTCTATGCGGCTGTCCAATTTTAGTACGTGATTTTAAAAGTTTCCATTGTTTCTGGACAAGAATGACGATGGAAATGTTGAGTAAATCTTTTATACATTTGACATAAATGAAATGGTCTGTTTGCACTTCATCACACTGACACTACACAGACTAAAAAACCCACACACCAGGTATGATGTAAGGTTTTATGTAACATTGTAGCCCAGTATAGCGTTTTCCAGAAACAATAAATCAATACACCGGAGGAATATTTCAAAACAACTCTAAGATCTTAGCTGTTCCTCTCCTGAAACTACCATTTGGATATATAATTTACCCATTATGAGAACAACACAATCCATCCTATCTCCCTCTAAACTAAATATTTCCAGCCATTTTTTTTATCCCTCTGCAGTCCCTTTTCTGAGACTTTGCATGATTTCTCTGTTTCCAGGCGATATGATTCTAGCCTTCTGTTTATCTGTGCTTGTGGGCCTGCTGCTGGGTGCTTTGATCTACGTTCTGCTGACCTGGGCATCCAGGCGCCGGGCTACAGCCAGGATCACCAGGCACTCCAAAAAGAAATCTGGCGCTTCACAAACAAACGATGCCACGAGCAGCCAGCTGGGCCTGTACCGAAGCACTTTTTTGAGCGTCTACAGACAGCCCTCTCTCGAGCCAGTTGGCCCCCTGGGGAGTAAGCCAGGTGCAGAGACATCCACGTTTCGCCCACTGCCCAAGAAGAGCAGGCCTGCCCTAGATATGGGAGATGACACCCAGGTGTCTGAGGATGCAGTGCCTTCAAACTCATCTGATTCAGCATCGCTTGTGTCAAACAAGAGGCATTCCTTCTGGCTGGGCAACAATGGGCTTAAAGGTTTTCTACCCTCGCAGACGCCCCCTCCTGCATATGACACTGTTATCCATGCCTTTGAAGAGACTTGCACCTGAAAAACTCCACATAAATACAACAAGAACTGAAGCAGTTCGGTGGATAACAATAGACTTTCTGGCTTTACGTTGTTTTTAAAGGGACAGCTGTCTGTGCACGATTCACTTTGACGCAGTGTGAAGGGGTTAGAGACATGAAGTGTTAGCTCAGCTTTTGTTTAAAGACACGAATAAGTGTTGCAGTTTCCATAATTGATACATTTGCACATTATTTTCCCTGTAATTCACTTTTTTTCATAAAATATCAGCAAATGACAAAATAATAATGGCCATCCTATTTTGTCTTCTCTAAATGTTACATATCCATTTGTGATGACCTATAAACGGACACAAGAGGCACATTTGCACACCGAGGAAGATTGGGGGAGCTGTTTTCGCTTTAGCTTGGAAGTGGTTCACTGATTAGTTAATTATCAAAAACAGTCAGTGGGTGATTTTCTTTAAACTGGTTAATTGTAACATGACCTCTCATAACCTGTAAACTACCAATTGTGTTTGTTTTCTTTTTGTTGTTGTTGTTGTTGTTTGTTTTTAAAGGGTCTGAGAGCAGGTTCTGCCCCTGATTGTGTGTCCACGAGAGCCAATAAAGAACAAAAATAATTATTTTTAAATGTCTGAATCTGTTGTTATAGAATTCACACGCATGTGAATTTAATGAAATTCGTGTCTCTTGTTTGTGATGCTGATCATGAGGCAGAAAGGTGGGACAGTGGGTTACCAGCGCACGCATAAAATCAAGGTGTTGTGTCAAGAATGTCGCCTCAACTTACGTCGCAAAGATCGGGTGCGCCTTGTGGGGTTGCCATCATGAAGGATACACGCTTTTGAAGTGCAGTGTTGAATCTAATGTTTATCATATGCTAACAGCCGGTGGACGAGCCTCCATATCATAAGATACCTAAATGAACTGCACATAGTCACCTCCAGCGCTTGTTAAGACGATTATCATGGGTGTTGACGCTTTTATTTTGTACTAACTTGAAAACATTGGTCTATTTTACGTGCTACCTGCCTCATGGCAACCCGCGTTAAAGCCACAACCCCAAAGTGCGCCAGCGGAAAAGTGCCTGGCAACACTACCGCACTGTGCGCCGACTACATCTGGATTAGTACGTGATTACAGCGGTGTCAGGTACGTACAACATATAGGATATATTTTTCTCCTCACAGTCGCTTTTATAAATGAATACATTCATTTACCACCGCAGTTTGTTTTTGTCTCGTAAGCGCTTAATCATTCAGACTACTGCATGCGGTGAGACGCCTTTGAATGGGAAAATCATTTGATGTAATGTGTCATGTAGTGGGAGACCTTTATAAAGGAAAGGATGGGTAATTTATTTCGACTGTAATCGGGTGCTAAAGTCTCAAACCTGAGTTTGAGTCATAAGATGCAATTATATTATTGTTAGCTACACTATGATATGTTTTGGGTCTGCTTCGTGTAAAATATTGGGCATTTTAGTTCTTATGCTTGCCTGGCTGCTGCTGCTGCTGCTGTGGTGGAAAGGAACAGACAGTATCAGTACCCATGGAGACTGCGAGTGCCTTGGTCTCCAATGCAGTGTTGCTGTTGCATAGAGACTGAGAAACACTGTGAATTTCAAGGTTGATGCACTGAATGACAAGGATGCTATTTAAAGCAAAAACCACCTCTCTCTCTCTCTTTCTCTCTCTGATTACCTTACTTGTTGAATAACAAAATTCCTCTTTTCCTCTTTTTTTCATCTTCACTGCAACAGGATTGCACAACTCTCTGGAGCCACATCAGGAAGACATGGGATGGGCTACTGGCACAGAAGCCTCAAGTCATTTAATGGCAAACTCTGGAGCGTAGAGCTGCTTGATTTGGGTGAATGTAGAGCTGGACACCATTTGGCTGTATGATGCATTTTACTTCCCCGTAGATTTTATTGTAAGTATCAAGAGCAGAGCAGCCACTACCCTCCAGTGCACCATCTGAATGGAAATATGGACACCTTCAATGGAGGAATTTTGACTCAACATGTCCAGGAACTATGAGGTATTTTTTATATTTATGTGCTGCCAGACTAACTTGAATGTCATTTTTCACTTTAATTAGCCATATTATAAAATGCTATTACTTATTATGTAGTGTGCTAGACGATACCACGTAGGATCTAAACCGTTCATAAACAGATCTTGATTTTAAATTGCAGAAGAGACACCCAAAAACTAAAAGCAAACCAGACTAGATTTGTTTCTGTCGTACTTGTAAAACATTGTGTTCAGTGAAATTAGTATTATAGAATAGCATTGTTTAAAAGCTACTACGGGGACCTAAAAGAGTTAAAATAGCATTTTAAAGGTCCTCCAGGGCTAATGTGGGAAATCTTTACGATATCTATGTGAGTGAGCTCTTTCAGACATTTTCATGTAAATCCAAATGAGTAGGAAGGTTGCAAAATGAATGCACCCAAAAATGAAATGTGTCTAACCTACGTTGTGGAGACAGGATTTAAAAATACACTGTGGTTTACATATTTGTGCCCTAAATTGCAATTCACATGTTTCGTCTAGTCCTCCTCTCATTTTCAGTTTGTGAATATGAAGAAATAAAACACAGACTGTCGTGATGATGTAATCTAGAGACAAATCCTGGAGCCACTCCACGGACAGTGAATAATAGAATAACAGCTAGAACACTATGAGCAGCAGACATCGTGATTTTACTGGTGTCAGAGCACATTTGGTGATTCACTTGTGTACTTGCGTAAAGTCTGTTCACAAATGAAAATCATTAGGATGGAATTTATCAAAGAACCTGTAAATGATGTAAGTGCCTGGTTTCACTCGCCAGTCTGGTACCTGCACATAAGCTCAGGAAGATGATGCCCACTGATATCCATGAATTCGTTAATTGGGTGTTTTTTCAGGGGTTTTCTCTTAACGTGCAAATTTACGCCTCTGGGAGGCAACATTTTAAAGCTGAACCAACTCTCTGCTCATAACTTGATAACATAGGTGACTCATCTTGATGATCTCTGTGTAAAAGGAACATACACAAAGCTGTGTTTTTATTTTTATACAGAAAAGTCTCACCATATTTGTGATTATATCACTAGCCCAGGGGTGGGCAATCTCAGTCCACGAGGGCCGGTGTCCCTGCAGGTTTTAGATGTGTCCTCGAACCAACACAGCTGATTTAAATGGCTAAATTAGCCCCTCAACATGTCCTGAAGTTCCCCAGAGGCCTGGTAACGAACTAATCATGTGATTCAGGTGAGATCTAAAACCTGCAGGGACACCCCTTGTTTATCTTTGTATATATTGAAAATCCGGTTTTTCTCTCTTTACATTAAAGACTTCTTTCTAAAATCACCCTTAAAGCTGATGTTGAAAGTTCAATCTTTGTAGCTGCTTTGATTAAACTCCACCCTAAAAAGGCCTTTGAATGAACTGCCAAGGTCCAGAAGTGCTCAGAAAAGAAGGAAATTTGTACCGGGCAAACAGCAACTGCCCATTAAGATTGTATGATATGACTGGAAGCATCAGGAAAGCTTGGATCTTGTATTGAGATTGTTCTGTCATCTTGTGTTTCAAAGGTCAATAAGCTTTTAATCTAAACTATTTCATATTTTACATTAGTAACCACAGCCGAGCTTCCTGTTGACCATGACAGTGTTCATACCAGAATGCCCTGAGCTTCACTGAAAAGGCAGTTTTAAGTAAATGCAGAGTCACACACTGACATAAACTGAAAACGTTCATTATCTAGCTTTATTACAATTGAAAGCATGGTGTTATTTGAAACTCTCTTTCTTTGTTTCGCTTGCCAGCCTGGTCAATCAGTAGGGATGTTGGCCGCCGTGGAACATGGTCCCATCCTCTGCAGCGACTCCAACATCCTCTGCCTCTCGTGGAAAGGCCGGGTCCCCAAGAGTGAGAAGGACAAGCCAGTGTGCCGGAGACGGTACTATGAGGAGGGTTGGCTCGCCACAGGGAATGGGAGAGGAGTCGTTGGGGTGACGTTTACATCGAGTCACTGCAGGAGGGATAGAAGTACACCTCAGAGAATCAATTTTAACCTGCGAGGACACAACAGCGAGGTGGGATTTTCTCTTTTTTTGCAATGAGTTGAATGTATAAATAAGAATTTGACCTCTGCTCTTTCATTTTACACAACTAAAACAATGATCTTATTACTGATCCAGCCCACTCGTAAAGGAACTTTTGCAACAGCAGAGTAAAATCAAGAAATTACTGTTTGAATAAATAAATTAAAACAAAACAATCCTGCATATTACAGAACTAAATTGGGTTAAATGCACACTATATTTACAGAGACTATGCATTAGCATACTTTGTAAAATGATTCATCTCGCTGAAATGCTAATTTTTATTACATTTAAATAAATTAAAATGCTATATGAACAGAGTGCATTTTCAATATTGTGTGCCATTAATATTTAGACACATTTACATTATTTTTTTCCTCTCTGTAAGTTGATTTTTCTTTGAACTACATTAGCTTTTATATCGATGAATGTTCCTCTGCTAGTGAAAAAAAGCTGATGGTGTTTGGGGTATTTGCAGGTTGTCTTGGTGCGCTGGAATGAACCCTTCCAGAAGCTGGCCACTTGCGATATGGAAGGAGGCATATTTGTGTGGATTCAGTATGAAGGAAGATGGTCTGTGGAGTTAGTGAATGACAGAGGAGCCCAGGTAGACATGAATTTTTTTTGCAAATATGAGCTAAAATTGCTTTGTTTTCCATCTTTATGGTATTTAACACCCTTGTACTCCAACTGATGCAACAGAAAGGCTCTATCTTCTTGGCGCTGACCTCTTGTGTAATTACACTAATGATACAAATCTTTAAATTAGGTGAGTGACTTCACTTGGTCCCATGATGGCACTCAAGCCCTCATTGCATACAGAGATGGGTTTGTGTTAGTCGGCTCGGTCAGCGGTCAAAGACACTGGTCCTCTGAGATTAATCTGGAGAGCCAGATCACCTGTGGCATCTGGACCCCTGACGATCAGCAGGTACCTATGTTTGGCTGAATTTGTACTACATAAAAGATAATTACAATTACGTATAATTCAAAAATGTAAAGGTGTTGTGGAATAATGTCATAATCTTGAAGTGAGTGAGTGAAATGGGTTTGTTTGTTTATCTAATCAACTATTAAAGTTTAATGTGCAATGTCCCCTCAGGTGTTGTTTGGAACAGCAGATGGTCAGGTAATTGTGATGGACTGTCACGGAAGGATGCTTGCCCATGTTCTGTTACACGAGTCTGATGGGATTGTGAGCATGTCTTGGAATTGCCCCGATTTCCTAGTCGAGGACAGCACGGAGAGCGACACAGACTCCGATGACAATATTCTGCCTTTAGGTACTAAACCGGTTTGCCCTTCGGCTCATGTAACTTAGTTAAAAGTGTTGCCTGAGGAAGACTCACATGTGTACTTTTCTTTCTTCCTCCAAGTGCGGCGAGTTAAGCCTCTGTTGACTGTCACCTTCTTATCAGGAGATATCAGTTTGATGAATAACTATGATGACCTCTCTCCTAGTATAATTCGCTCAGGGCTTAAAGGTATGAACTCTGAACATAAGTATGTTAATTTGCAACTTTAGTGATATATACTGTTAATCATGTGAAGTAAATACCCTTTTTTCTTTACACCAAAGACGTCGAGGCCCAGTGGTGCTCCCAGGGAGACCTCCTGGCTGTGGCTGGCATGGAGAGACATGGGCTCCCTTCTGACTCAGCTTGTGCATCCATCATGAGGAATGCCCTTGTTAAGTTTTATAATGTCCAAGGTGAACACATCTACACTTTGGAGACACCGGCGCAGGTTAGTCCTTCATAAATTAAGGGATAGATGTCTTGCTTAAAAAAATTATAATAATAAACATAAACCTTGTGTCATATTTCATGAAATCCACACAAGTGAGGACCAATTAGTAGAAATTGTCTTTCAATTGTTAAACATTCTCAGACATTCTTGAAAGCAAACTACAACAAAGATTAGGATTGACACTTTGCCAGATACAAGAGTGTAGATTGTTTGTTTTGTAATCTAACCTAAAGGGTGTTAACCTTTGTTCCAGCTCTAAGTCAACAATAGGAAGTAGCATAAAACAGAAACTAGCGAACCTGCTCTGCTATTGACGCCTGCAGGAAGTTTCTTATTCTCAGTGGTTCTTTTTCAGAGGCCCATCACCACCATTTGTTGGGGTCACAGAGATTCCCGTCTGTTCCTCGCATGTGGACCAGCTCTCTATGTGGTCCGTGTGGAGCACAGGGTGGCCAGCCTCCAACTTTTATGCCAGCAAGGCATTGCCAGCGCCCTGCGAGAGGAGAAAGATGTCGGGAAACTAAACATGCCCTCGCTTCTCTGCTCTTATGTCACCACTGCTTTTATCCCCACCATCAAGGTATTAAAGTTTAATGTGCAATCCTGCATCAGGTCTTTTTTGGTACAGCAGATGGTCAGGTGTTAGTGATGCTTTTCACCACTGCTTTTCATATACACCGTTGCGGTGCAATGATCCCTGTTTCATTAGTGTGCAGTGACTGTCAGAGATAGGTTTCTTACCAACTTTATTGCACAGCGAGTAAAGGAAAATTGCTGACAGGGGCATGTTTTCATTTGAGTGTCCAGCAGTCTTACAGCTCCTTCCTTTCTTTGTTCTAGCCCCCAATTCCTGACCCCAACAACATCCGCGACTTTGTCAGCTATCCCACAGCAGGGAACGAAAGGCTCCACTGCACCATGAAGCGAGCTGAGGACAGTCCTGAAGCAGGCGGACCCTGCTACACGCTGTACCTAGAATATTTAGGAGGGCTGGTGCCTATTCTCAAAGGAAGGCGCATCAGTAAACTTCGGCCCGAGTTTGTTATTATGGATCCAAAAACTGATGGCAAGGCAGGTGGGTTTAGACCTGAAAGAAAGCACTTCACCTAAATCTTTTAAAAGTCGCTATTCATTTTGTCTTTAGCTGCAGTGAAAACTCTGCACAGTTTGGAATGGTCATGAACCAAAGTAACCACAAAATGCATTAGGGGTGGAACAGAAAATAGACCTGCCCAGGGTCATTCTGTATGCACCTTGTTTTTGTGCATATTTGTGCTGTGCGCTCGTCATTCACCTTGAGGAAGAACAAGTACAGAGTGTGGTGATGAGTGTTGTTTTCTGATGCAACATGGTCTGGGGCCTGATACAGGAATAGAGTATATCGTGACCTGGCTGCACTCGTGTTACATTTAATGTTATTCATGCAGAGCTTGCCCACTAATGGCATGTTAGTTGGTGTATTGTAGATATTTTGTTCAAGCTCAACTTTATTTCTTATTTTTCTTTGCTGTGCTTCTTTCAGAGGAAGTTTGCGTCAATCCCATGATCTCATACACCGACAGCTGTAACTGCTCTGACTCCAGTGACATTGAGCTGAGCGATGAGTGGGTCGGGAAGAAGTCACCAAAGTTATCTCGTGGAAACAGGTCACCAAAACACGTCTGAAGTTATATAAATGTTTTTTATTTTTCTGCACATTTTCTCCAGCAATGTTTTTTCATCATTCCAAGTGATTTTATGAGGTGTAAAAATGTGTCTTTGTTTCAAAGGTTGAACATGGAATCAAGAAAATCTCCCAAACTTTCACGTGCCAATCAAGAAGGTCAGCGATCGCCACGCCTACCAACAAAGAAGCCTCCCGTTCGGTCACCCAGCCTGACACGGCGTGAGTTTTCTATGGATGGAATTACGGAGGTAATGACCTGCCAAGTATATGTACTGCCAAGTATTACAGCTCATGCTCATTAGCTAGTAATACTGTAGTACCTGCATTATCATCACTGTGTAATTCACAGAAACTTATGTTACAATATGTTTTCTTTGTTACTGGGCTGCCATATTTCTTTAAGATCCTTTAATGATTGGCAAACTCACAGTTACTGCCATAGTGGAAATACTGACTTTGAATTTAAGCTTTAAAAAAAAGAAAAATATTTGTTTATCTAGGGCAGCATAGGCCAGTTATCCCTGTTGCCTTACAGCACAAATCCATCATCTGGCCATGGCCTTTCTGTGTTTGCATGCTCTGGGCTCTTTCCAGGTACTCTGGCTTCCTTCTGAAGTCCAAAGACATGCATTTAGCGGGGTTAGATTAATTGGTGATTCTGGTGAATGTGAGCACAAATGGTTGTGTGTCTCTCTGTGTTAGCCCTGAAACAGATTGGTGACCTGTCCAGGGTGTACCCTCTCGCCCTGTGGCAGCTTGGATAGCCTCCAGCCCCCTGAACTATCAATACATCCATCCATGGGTAGAAGAAAAGCATTTAGTTTAGGCAGCCAACTGCTATGATGAAGTTCAGCACTCAAACGGATGATGGCCACTGTGTAACAAATGATTTGACTGTAGAATATATGCTCACCTGTCAGAGGTAAAGAAAAATACAGACTGTGATTTATTGTTAGGTCCACATTAATCTTGTCTCTACTTCAGCAACATTTAAAGTAAGGTACACAAATTTAAGTTTTCTGCTGATGTGCCAAGTGAGCAGATGTGTGCAGCCTTTAAGGACTCTGCTCTGCTGTAGTTAACTCTGTGAAGCTGCAGATAATTAACTGCTTTAGCTTCTATTTAAGTTTTTTAAACCCAGATTACACTCTTTACTTGATTATCTCTTACATGTAGGTGTGCATTTGCTCCATGATCAGGCAGCAGGGCAGGGGAAAATCAGGAGGGAAAACTAGCGAAGGGGCACTGTCATCAGTTTAATTATTTATCATGGACTATAACAGTCAATAGTGTGCTGGAAGTAGGTTCACATGTGCTTAGCAGCAAAGCTTTCACACTTATTATTCACTTTTCCCCCTTTATCTTCAATTTTCTGCCTCACAGCACAATTACCTTGCACAAGTGACATCTAATATTTGGGGGACAAAATTCAAAATTGTGGGACTTGCTTCGTTCCTCCCCACGAATCTTGGCGCAGGTAAAAAACAAAAGCAGCACATATACATGACTTTACTCAAAAGTTACTTTCTTTTTCCTTCTCGAGTCAACTCTATTTTCTTCTTTTTCAGTCATCTATAAGACCAGTTTGCTTCATTTGCAACCGAGACAGATGACAATCTACCTTCCAGAAGTGCGAAAGATTTCTCATGACTTTATGAGTCTGCCGGTGTTCAACCCCAATGTGTTCAGCGAGGATGAGGATGACTTACCAGGTAAAAAGGAAATCCAAAAAGATGCAAATAAATTAGTTTGCATGCCCATCAGTTTATTATCATCCTAAGTCGCTTATACTCTTCTTCTCTGTCTTCTTATATAGTGATGGGGCCGTCTGGAGTGGCTGGAGACAATCCTCCATGTACAGTCAACATTCCCATTGCTCCCATCCACAGCCCAGCTCAAGCCATGTCCCCAACTCAGAGTATTGGTCTGGTTCAGTCTCTTTTGGCCAATCAGAATATTCAGCTTGATGTTCTGACCAACCCGACCGCCACTGCTGCAGCAGCAGCTGCAGCAGCAGCAGCCTCTGTCCCTGTCACTGATCATGGTCAGGATGCTGTTGCGTCACCATATCCCGTGCCAACTAGATACACCAGCCCTGGTCAGATGATCTTCAACGGGTTGGAGATGGGTCCTCTTCTCCCTGGCACTTTACCTCCCCCACCTCCACCTCACCATCTCCCACCACAGCCTCATTCACAGCGTTCTCATTCACAGCAGCCTCGCCAGCAGCCATCTAAACAGTCACAACAAATACAGACACAGCAGCAGCAGAAAATGCACCATCATCAACAGCAGCAAGGGCAACTGCAGCAACAGCAACACCATCACCCGTCCCAATCACAGCAGCAGCTGCAGCAACACCAGCAGCTGCAGCAGCAGCAACACCAGCAGCTACAGCAGCTGCACCACCAGCAGGGGCAACAGCAGCAACAGCAACACCATCACCCATCCCAGTCACAGCAGCTGCAGCAGCATCAGCAACTACAGCAGCTGCACCACCAGCAGACGCTACATCAACAACAGCAACATCAGCAACACCAAGTTCAGCAACATCAACAAATGCAACAAGCGCAACAGCAAGTGACGAACCAACAGCTTCAGCAACAGCAGATCCAACAGCAGCAGCAGCAGATGCAGATGCAGCACGAGCAAATGCAGCAGCAGCAGCAGCAGATGCAACAGCAGCAGCAGCAAATCCGACAACAGATCCAAGAGATGAGGCAGCAGCAGCAGCAGCTCCAGCAGCAGCATCAGCAGATCCAGCAGCAGCATCAACAAATGCAGAGGCAGCATCAACAAATGCAGCAGCAACTGAAGATCCAAATGTCATTGCCCCCTCCTCCATCTGGCTATCCAACCATTTCCTTGCAACAGATTCATCTTCTTCCCCAGATGCCACCTCCCACCACTGAGCCAGGGCTCGACAGGGGAGACCATGGACACACTCTGAAGCCAAGTCTGCCACGTACATTACCTCCCTCCTTTAACGATACAGATGGGTCTGTAGAGATTCAGATGAGGAAAATAAATCCCCCTCCTCCGTACCCTGGGACTGTAGTGTCTGCAGCAGCAGCTTCAGCTGCTGCTCCTCCTCAAACTCTCATCACAAACTGTGACAGCCCAAGTATCCTGGCACCGGACCCCTGCCTGAAAAAGGATGAATTTTTGCTTCATCCTGTCACCTTACAGTACCCAACACCTCTTGGGTATGAAAGGATCACGACCTTTGACAGCAGTGGCAATGTGGAGGAGGTGTGTCGGCCACGAAGGCGCCTCATTCGCAACCAGAATGCATACGCTGTGCACAGCATTGGGGGCTCAGCTACCCTCAAAGTCACTTCCTCAGAGAATAAAAAAATTCAGCTTCCATACAGTTCAGCAACATTAAGTCGTCTTTCTGTCCCTCGATACACAATACCAAGTGGAGACCCCCCTCCTTACCCTGATCCAGCCAATCAGGTAACAGCTACACTTCCTCCTCCCCAGAGAATTGATAGCAGCCTCATTCATGCCACTCTACGTCGTGAACGAAGGGATGTGGGCCTCAAAGTGCCACAGATGATGGACAGCTCAAGGACACTACCGACTAAAGCTAAAATGAACAGTGCATTAGCCCTTTCCTACCAGCAGAGGGTGCCCACTGCCTTATACACATGCACACAGTGCAGTAGTAACAGCAGCAGCACCAGTGTTAGTGTCAGTGGAGGTGGAACTACCAGTAGTGGTATTGCAGGTGGAACGGTGGTGAGGCAGGACTTCCCATCAGGGAAAGGTGCGCATCACAGTACCATTATAGTGCACTCCAAAAATGCCTCTCCAATGGCATCTCAGTCATCTTACAGTCTACTGGGTGGCGTTGACAACAGTCGGGACAGAACAGTGTATGTTAACTCTGCATTTACTGAGGACGAGACTTTAAATCAGCAGTGTCACCTTGAAAAATCAGTACGTCAGCTGACTCTTGGTGATGTCAGTTTGACAGTAAAACGCCCTCCGCCTTACCAGTGGGACACCTCCGCCACAGAAGATTTCTGGCTCACCCCGGATCAAACAATGTTAGCTCCCCCACCTCATAAACCGCCTCCCCTTATTATCAGTCAAGCTCAGCACCTTGATGTGACTCGGCTTCCCTTTGTCCTCACAACTAAACCTCCAACCAGTCCGAGCACAAGCACTCTTACTTTTCCATCAGGTTACCAGATATCCCTGTCACCCTTTCCTCCAGGGGTGGGTCACAGTGGACCCCCACTTCAGACTTTGCAAAACCCTCCGCAACAGTGTTCTCCAAATGAAGTGGTCGCTCCTGTCCCTTTTGCTCAGCAGGACCCCAATTTGGTCTTGCCACCGGGCTACCCCCCAAATCTGGCCAACTTGGCCTGCTGTCCTCTCCCTCCTCTGTACCCAGGAGCAAGCTCATGTGCCGGACTCCAACTGCACCCGGTCAGCCTCCACCCTTGGAACCCTTACCCCTGCCCACCGCCCATGCAAGATCCTCCCGCGCCTCCACTCCCAACCAAAACTCACCAGATTTTGGAGAAGCCAATACTGTCCCCGCCTCCTCCTACTGCACCACCTCCCCCACCTCCTCTTCCCCCTCCTCCCCCACCTACCGAGTTGCCACCATCCAAAAGTGCCACAGAAGATCTCGCAGAATCTGCCAATAACTTTCCAGAGCCATCATCCTTAAATGAAAGCCCTGTCCCACAAGAGTCAGAGCGCTTCAACAAGAAGAGCCGCAAAAGGCTTGACAGCCGGGCAGAGGAGGCCAACATGCCCACTGTGTCTGAGGGCAAATCCAGAAAGGAAGGGCGTGCGCTGTCTGATTTCAACACTCTCATTGCGAGCCCGAGGCTTGGTAGCAGAGAGAAAAAGAAGCCAAAGGGGCAGAGAGAACAACTTAATAAAACAAAGAAAATGAACAGGACCACGAATGAGTTTCAGGATAGCTCAGAGAGTGAGCCAGAGCTCTTCATTAGCGGTGATGAGCTAATGAACCAGAACCAGAGTAGTAAGAAGAGCTGGAAGAACAAGCGCAGCATGCGTATGGCAAGTGAGCTGGAGGAGATAAAGTGTCGCAAGGCAAATGAAAGGGAGGACCGTAGTTTAGGCAGCCAAGGGTTTGTGTACGTTATGGCCAACAAACAGCCACTGTGGAATGAGGCCACCCAGGTGTACCAGCTTGACTTTGGAGGTCGAGTCACCCAGGAGTCAGCAAAGAATTTTCAGATCGAACTGGATGGTAGACAGGTAATGATAAGCAACATTAGTGAATTTAAAAATGATTTGTCTTTTCATCTCACAGGGGTTTCTATTTTTCTATTTTTGCTTCAGCCCTTAAAGCAAAAACACCAAACACGTGTGACATCATCTTGTACATCTTTGGGCTTTAGCTTTAAAAAAAGCAGCTTCACGATGCTTATGTTTTGGTTACTGCTTTCTTTCTGAAATATCTTCTTCTTCTACAATTTTTTAGGTGATGCAGTTTGGGCGGATAGATGGAAATGCTTATATCTTGGATTTCCAGTATCCTTTCTCAGCCGTGCAAGCATTTGCTGTTGCCTTGGCAAATGTGACTCAGAGGCTGAAGTGAAAAGGTCATTTGGTGTTGCTGTGCACTAACTCAACAGAGCTGAGTGGTCTTACCTTCCAACGTGTGGGGCTACGATGGAGAAAATGTCCTGTTTTACTTAGAAGAGATTAATATATGTACAAGCTAGTCTTGCACATGGAGGCAATTTACAATCAGTGTGTTTAGGGCAAAGTCACTCCAGGTTGGTGTTGATGAAAGAGATTTAAGTGAATCCATAATTTCTAGTTCATATATTAAATGTAGTCATGTAGTCAAAGTATTATAATTATTATGATATGGTATATATTAGATTAAAGAAAACAAACCTAACTAACTTATGTTGCAGTGACTTTTAAAAGCTGTCTGGAGGTTTAGTGCCATCTGTAGTATCAAACACATTATCTCGCTATCGAACTGCAAATTAATAACCTTGTCGTGTTTATAAAGAAATAAGCACAGCAAATATATAAGTCTGAAGTGGCATTCAAAATTTATATACACGTTCACTAAGCCATACCGTGTGTTATATAAAGGCTGCACTATTTTAAATCCGTATTAAGAAATAAGTAGATATATTATACAGTTTTATTATATCACACTTATAGGTATTTAATTACATTTATTTATAATCTCATTTGGAATTTTTTTCAGTTGAATGTCTTCAACATTATGTTCAATTTGCTGAACATGCAATAGAGGGATATATAAATTTGGTAGCTGCAACATGAAAAGTTGAGTACAGTTTGCCATAGTTTATATATTTTCTCTTCATGCTACTTCCATGAAGTGCTGCAATGAACATAGTTAATCGTATTATTTTGGCCTCTGTACATTCAACCCATTCAACACCTGACGGTGTGTTCATTTTTCCACTTGTAAATTGAAACACATTTCGATTGAAGAAACATTATTCTCTATTTCCTTGTTGATTTCAGAATCAACTATTGTGGATACAGTTGTCAGTAATCGTGTACAGTAAGTCTATGGGTGCCATATCTAGCCAAAGGCATTTGGCTGAAAGGATGCCTGCTAGAAAATTAGCAGAAAATGATGTCATGTAGATCTCATGTCACCCAGAATAAATCTACACAGTAACGATTAATATCTTTTCAATCAAATTCACTTGGTTGGCTCTGTTTTGTTTCCACTGGGTGTTTATGATGCTACTTGAATTCTGCATTTGAATGTGAAGTACAGTAGTTTGCCTATTTTGGAAACCAGTGCTGCTTTAGATAGAGCTTGTGTGCAATAATGCTACCTACACAGAACTTAATGTCGTACCTGCAAAAGAAAATGTAATGCTGCTTGCGCTGTGTATTTAGTGACCTAACATTATTATGTGCTTAGAAAAATATGTGTGTATGTTGCTAATTTGAATAATTTTGTATTTCACCTTTGCTTTAACATTGCACCTTGAGTTGGTTTTTTTTTTGGTTTTTTTTGTTGATGTTACAGAAAAAAGAATGAGAGCATAAACATGCAGAGCTATTAACTACAACATACTCATAAGTTGCTAGAGATGACCCGTTAGTGGGAGTCAGATTCATGTAGATTTGGTGCTATTGTATAAAGAAAAAAATGTGATCATATCTGGAAATCTGTCACTTGTTTTTAGAAGTTTATTTTAACTGGAAAGTATTTTGCAAAAAGTTACAGAACATTTGGTGCAGATGTTTTCATTTCAGCTTTTTTTATTCAGTGCAGCTTCAGAGATTTTAGCAACAGTGCGTGTCAGTTATTATCAGCAATACTGCCTAATAACCGAATGGTTTGCTGCCTGATTGTTTTTCTCTTATTTTGTGATGAAAAGAAAAATATGACTGTAGGTTTTCTGGGGACCTATAAGCTGGCCAAAATGGAATAAAAATCTATGGTTCCAAAATGTTTTTTGTTGTTTTTATTTTATTTCTTTTCATATTAGATCTTTTACTAACTAATGCAATGGAAGTGATTGCAAAAGACCCCTCTTCACTTTCCATTAAATGTGAGAGAAATATTAATGCAATTGTAGATATAAAACATTTAAATTTGTTTATTTACTTTTACATTTACATTACATTTCGCAGAGAATCACTAATTAATCTAAAACGCATGTCTTTGGACTGAGGGAAAAACCTGGACTGAGGGAGAAAGACATAGAGCATATGGAAACTCCACACAGAAGGGTTCCCGGCTAGTGGCTTCAAACCCAGGATGTTCTTGCTGAGAGGCCAAGGAGTAACCTCCATGTTGTGCTTTGATAAGCTCCATCAAATTAACTAAATAGGGATCTAGCCTAAAACAAAAACACAACTTACCTTTAAAATACATTATAGTTGTGGTTATAGTCATTGTTGTAGGCAATAGCATTAAGCTACAGTTTGCATTAAAAAAGTACGCATATTTATGTTTTAAAGGGGTCTTTAAAAATGTTAAAAGGTACAAGCAATTTGCTGTCAGATTCATCAGTATTAGCATCAGAGATCAACTGTAGTCGGAGATTTTAGCATAAACCTAAGTGATGCTTAACATAAAGGTTTGTTTGTATATATTTAAACTACATTTATAGATTTTTTTTCATTTTTTGTTAAAACTTTGTTTGGCCATCATAAAAAAACATTCATTGAGTTTCTACTTTAATTGTGCGACGACTATTACAATTCGAGTTTCCAATAAAATAGCAGTTTAATATGTCAAACTGCGGAGGGCAGTGATGGGATGGGACTAAGTTATTACTAAGAAGAAGAAGAAGTCTGGAAATGCTCCGGGTAGACCATGCACATGACTCTAGTCGCTTGTAGCGGAGGAGGCTGTCAGAGGCATTTACTTCGCGGCTGGTGCTTTCAGGATTTACCCTATGCTTTTTCACTTGTTCTGTCATCGTCTGCATTTCTCAGCCACCGGATGTTAAAAATGGACCAGAATCCCGATCTTCCGACGACAGGTTTGTGACCTTTGTACGCTGTGTAAAAAAATTAATCAATAAAATAAAACTGTTGGCAGTCACTCAGCTCAATATAGCTGACTTCTCTTGACTTTATTCCCTTACCACTGCGATAATTTTAACCACGAACTTTATGTTCTTTCAACTCAGCATGGCCTAATCGCATTATTTATGTTTCTCCTCCCGTTTTCTCTTCAGAGATGTCAGATAACAACACAGATAACAACACCACAGCTGAATCAACAGATCCTCCTCAGAGGTTCACAAGGAAAGAGATTCTCACCTTAATATCAATGGCGTCTGTCAACTTTGGCTCTATGATTTGCTACTCAATATTGGGCCCATTTTTTCCCACCGAGGTAAGCTCAAGGAAGCCAGCATCATAGGGTACAAATCACATGTTACAGCACAAGAGGTTAAAGGTTCAAGATATTAAAAGTTTTAAAACTTAGCTTATGAATGCAGCTTTTGACTGAAGAAATAAAACACGTTCTCTCATACATGCAAGTCATATATCTGCAAACAAATCTTTTCTTGCAGTAGGAAACGTATTTGTGCTCCCATGTAGTTGTACAGTTCACAGATTATGCTATTGTTTACCTTAAGAACTCAGTAATGTCTTCTGAAGGGAATGAATGAGTAGTCATGCGCTACCAACAGACATCCTCCCTGAAGGCCAGTGAAGACTGGCTCTTTTGTAATCAGCCGTTCAACTTAAGGTCTGTCAGGAGCTAGAAATGCAAATGTCTGAAGAGTGGCACAACAAGCTGGCTAGTTAAAAAGACATTTGTCACCTTAACATCATAATGCCTACTTTATCATATTTGATACATGTGCGGGGGGACATTTGATACATCATCAGTGTGATTTCTTTTCTTTTCCTCCTCAAAAAATCTAAAATAAATTACACAATACAGTTTTAAGCAATAAATTAAATGCATTAAATAAATAAAAATACCAGATGTAGCAAATGTAATAAAAATTTAAACTCAAATATGTTACGTATTTAATTTGTCAGGAGGTTCAATAAACGCTCGATTGTTTAAAAAAAAAGTTGAATTTCATGTCAGGGTTATTCATATATTTATAGTTTATACGTTATTTTTGAGATTCACTTTTCATTATCCTTGTTGTTTTTGTTGCTGTTATGTAAATCCCCTAATTTTATCTGTTGTCCTGTTTTGATATTTAGGCAGTGAAGAAAGGAGCCAGTCAGACTGTAGTTGGCCTCATATTTGGGTGTTATGCTGTCTCCAATCTAATTGGTTCATTGGTACTGGGAAAATATGTAAGTATAGTGTTTGATTTCATGCCATATGCATGGCAATTTGGAGCACAGGTGTAACCAGAGAGTCTGTAACAGTGCAGCTGACCCATTCTTTGTGTATCAGATTGTCCAGATTGGTGCAAAGTTCATGCTTATTGCAGGACTTTTTGTATCTTCGTGCTGCACTATTATATTTGGGTAAGTGATCTGTGTTTCGTATTATGATAATATTATGCTAAAAATAATAACTATGACAAAGATGAAGCTGGAAAAAACATTTTCTCGTTATTATTTCTCACAGATGTTTATTAATGTAACAAACAATATTTTTTGTGCTGAATGAACAGAATGAAAACACATTAGCCACAATGTTTTAGTACAGAGTTGTGTATTTAGTGTTATCCCCATATACATGTTGGGCTGCTGTAAATATTCATCACTGTAACAAGTTTTTATTAATCCACAGGAGAAAATAGATCCAAACTTGTGTAGGCAAATTTTCTAAAAACTACTGTGCCACGCCGCTTAAGAAGGAGTCCAGGAATTCACCGATAATTAAAGTACACAGTTATAATCCAGTATAGCAGCTCTCAAGCAGGCAGATTGTGGACCCAAATCTAAGACTCAGGAAGCAAGGCATAACAAACTAAGACAAACTGTGACAATATAACAAAGTTCAAGGGGAAAGATAATGACATAAGATAGCAAGGGGAGAAGTAACAGGTGGAAAGAGAGATTTAATCACCAATCACCAACAATAATCACCAAAATAAAACAAGGAAAGAGATATAACTGAATCGGGAGAAAATAAAAACAAATACAGAAATAAGATCGGAGGAACGGAATCAAAAGTGGATTAAGCTAAGAACCAAGGGCATATAATAACAATATAAGGAACATCAGGAAATAAATAGGACAAAAACAAAAACAAAGAAAATAACAATGTGACTAGAAAGCTAGAATACAGTAAAAATAGCAAGAATACAGAACCCTAATCCAAATATAGCCCAAAATACAAAATGAGAAAAACCGTAAAGTGAAAAACTAAAAACTACGAGTTTAAGACCCAGAGACCATGGCACAATCACCTTTGTTTCAGATCACACGCAGTTCCTCTGAGCTTCTTTATTTCATCTGCATTTCCTTTAATCTTGGCTGGCTCTTGTCTTCTTTGCAGATTTCTTGATCGGGCTCCTGCAGGACCTATATTCATCAGTCTGTGCTTTATTGTGAGGTCGCTTGATGCTGTCGGCTTTGGAGCTGCTATGACATCTGCTTTCGCCATGACTGCAAAAATATTCCCAAACAATGTGGCAACTGTTCTGGTGAGGGTGGACAAACTTGTCAGACTGGCAGGCTGTTTAGACATTAGAATTACGAGAAAACAGAACGACCGTTATAGGTTTAAGTTGTTATGTATCTCTCACAAAACAACTGGCTCTTGGCTATGATGTAAGAAATTCCCACAGCATAGTAATCTGGGTCACTACTGTTTTAGGGTAGTTTGGAGATTTTCACAGGACTCGGCCTTATCCTGGGACCACCACTGGGAGGGTGGCTCTACCAGTCTTTTGGTTACGAAGTCCCTTTTTTAAGTCTTGGATGCTTGCTGTTGATTATGGTTCCTTTCAACATTTACGTCCTGCCGTCCATTGGTATGTAAAACATAAGATTTGGGTGTATTATTTGTCCATTTGAAAATTGCCATTTTGTGTTTTTTCATTTTTCTCACATTATAACTGAGCCGTATTTTGTGCTTCCCTCCTCTCAGAGGCAGTCCCATCGAAGGATTCATTCTTTCGACTACTCACCCACGTGAAAACAATCCTGGTTTGCTACGTGGTATTCACTCTGAGTGCAGGTCTGGGCTTTTTGGATGCCACTTTGTCACTGTTTGCTATTAACAGGGTAATGATATCCTTTATAATCAAATTAGCTTACGTTTGGTAGAATTTTATGTGGATTGCATGAACAACTTTTTTTCCTATCCATCATCCTTAGTTCGGTCTCTCAAATGGCTACGTGGGACTAATAATGCTTGGTTTATCTTTACCATATTGTCTGGCATCACCGCTGATTGGGTATTTCACAGATAAATATCCTGTATGTATCCAAGCAATCAAAATGATAAAATATAAATGAATATGTTGATTTTGAAATTAAATTTGATCTTGTGCACCAGGCCACTAGGATGGCGGTCTTGGTGACAGGTGGAATCGCTGCTACAATTGGCTTCTGTCTTCTTGGTCCCGCCCCTTTTCTTCACATCCAGAGGTTAGTGTGGGATTCAGGTAAAACTAACACTTCTGTATTTAAAAATGATGGACATTTTAAGAAAGATGTGTATCCCATTCTGAGCCAAGAGTCATATCAGAGGAGAGATTGGAGTAGATTTTCCCAATCTCATTTTTACAGTAATGTAAACAGTCGCACCTGCCAGGAAACAGTCCCACTCTGAATAAAAATGTGATCTTACCATTTGAAGGTGTTTTAAACCTGCACTCTTTGTAATGGCCAGCAATAATATGTGGTTAAATATCCTCAACCAGACACTTCTGGTTGCCATCAACATGCTTCTGGGATCATTTTAGTTGCATTCTTGACCAGTTTATAGCGTTGAACTGGTTGGTTTCCTGGTATGGATCTGGCTTTCAGTTGTAGTCAACAAATGTTCAATAGGGTTGAGCTTAGGGCTTTAAAAAAGCTTAATGTTAGCTTCTTTATCTATTCCAAAACCAGTTTAGCATCATTGTCCTGCTGGAACACACAATTGTGTCCAAGTTTCAACGATACAGCTGTTGATTTGAATTAATGAATGAATTTGGAGGCACACTTATTAAAATAGCATATGTACATAATTGGCTCTGTGTAAATGAGGAAAAAACCTAAATAAATCCAAACGTGTACACCCAATTTATATTTTTTCAAAGTCATAAATATATATCTATACTATATATATCTATAGATATAAATATCTATACTGTACCATCATTCTGCCCTGGAAAAAGATAGTTAAAAGCCCTAAATTGCCATGACATTCATGCCCTTCAGTGTGGTTAAACGTCAAATCCCAATGTAAATCTTTACTTTGCAGTCATATGTTCATAAGACTTCATAGTATCTTACACCATTTCTTCTTTTTTTCTTCTTCTTTTGGCTGCTTCTTTTAGGGTTCACCACAGCAAATCGTCTGCTTCCATTTCAGCCTATCCGTAACATCTTCCTCTGTCACACCAGTCCTCCTGCAGTACACCCATGAACCTCTTCAGTGGTTTTCTTCCTTTCCTCCTGCCTGGCAGCTTTATTTTTAACATCCTTTGTCCAGTTTATCCACTATTCCTTTCACTATTTCTGTCACAAATCACCCCTGAAACTCATCTCCACCCACTCCCTCCTGACTGCATTCTTTTCTTCGCCTCTCTTGTGCACTGTGTTCCTTTCGATGATTAAGCCCAGATATTTAAACTTTATACCACTACTAGGGAGGTATTCAGTGGGACATATTGACAGCTTATACACTATTTCATCTCTTTGCCTTAAAAAGTCTAACTTCTGTATCTTTTTCTGTATTTCTGTTTTGATTTAGTCACCTGTGGTTGCTGGTCGTCATGCTTGGTCTAATTGGGTTTTCTCTGGGTATGAGTGCAATCCCCACGTTCCCTGAGATCATCACATGTGCATAGTGAGTTGCTTCACATAATGCTCAACATTCATGAGCTGTATATTGTTTTGGGGTTTTTCTTCTTTTCATAAATACGGATGGATGAAACAAATGTTCTGCAAATTTTGTTTTTCCTCATAGTGAAATAGGATTTGAAGAGGGGCTAAGTACACTTGGAATGGTGTCTGGGTTATTTGGTGCAGTGTGGTGCACTGGGTGAGTCCCTAATATATTTGTTTCCCGGCATTTTTCTTTTTAGCGCCTTGATGTTGGTTCTAATTTTGTGCTCGTTTTTAAGGATGTTTTATGGCCCCATTGTGGGAGGAATTATTGTTCAACATCTCAGCTTTGAATGGGCTGCTACAGTTCAAGGAGCGTTGGCATTTTTGGGTGTAAGTATCAGTGACTGCAGCGTTTAGATATTTTATGTCAATACAATGTTAATGATCACTCTGTCCTCAGGCATTTCTCATCTTCATGTACTCTGTCTGTCAACGGACAAAACGACAAAGGTAGGCCTAAACTTTAAGTTAACATAATAATATTTGTCATTTCAACCACATAGAAAACTTTTTTTAACCTTTGTGCTGTCTGCAGCAACAAAAACATGGTAACTCTTTTTTTAACGTTTAAATTTAAGGGTCCAAGAAAACAGCCAACAAGCAGATGAAAGAACCCCTCTCCTATGATCCTGTGCTCCAGCTCCAAGTTAAACATCTTATCAGCCATTTTTTGTTATCAGGCTGATATTGTATTAATGTTGTGAGTCCTTTGGTTATTTATATGTGGTTCTAGGGCATGCGTTGTAGTAGGAACTACCAAACAGGTATTTTAAGTACTTTTGCAGGTATTTATAACTCTATAGCCTGCTTCTTATCAATGCAGTAACACTGTGTAATGTAAAATGGAGTGGGTCCAAAAATAATTTGGGGAGCAACACGGATATTAAAAATGAAACCAGAAGTTCACTACACGAACCCAGCTTGATCGTGATCTAAGTTAGAGCCCTGTGCAGGTAGGAATCCACAGACACAGACTCCTGCCAAAGTATTTAAAACTGCCTGATAATAGTTTCTTCAACATTGCCACGATGACTCACACACAATGACACCAGCCACTTGGTTAGTAAGAGTGAGTTTTATAAACAGTGGTTTAATTGTAAAGCAGTGCAAGTGTACTGATTTAAGGTGGTGCATCTGAATGTAAGTGTTTCATATGGGTGTGTGAGTATGACTTTATTTACTATACTAAAACAGTGCAATTTACCTAATAATCACAAACTATTGCCGACCACAATTGTGCCTTTTGTAGAGATATTCATAGGATTTCTACATCAACATAATATCAACCAATATCAACATCTGATTACCTCATTCATAGAAATGTGAAGAAAACCATGTGATATAAGGATATCTTTGCTCATAATGAACCTTTCATACTGTACTAATTCTTCAAACAGGGAATTTATTGCAGATTTCACTGCAGTTAGAAATGTTGAATGTTTTGCCTTCTTTTCTGCCTGCATTATAGATTTATTTAACACTGATATTGAGATTTTTTTTCACTCACTGACAATTTAAGGGACTGCAAAGACTGATTATGAATAAAAAATGGAAATAAAACTATAAATTAATTGTTTTTGTTTTTGTTGTAGAGAAATGAATATATATATAAATTCTAGCTCTCTTACAGGGTATTCAAGTAGAATTACAATATGACATAAGTTTTCTTACATGGATAAGTTATTCAAAAAAACTAAATTACAAAAAATATGCTCATCAACTTTACATAATTACAATAATTTTGTTTTTCCCAATTCAGCTTTTTAACTTTTCAGTACTAAAAATATATCACAGTAATAATAATATCACAGCAGCACCACGGTGAATGGTCAATTCATCAGAGACATAAAGAGAAACAACCTATGAATGGAACAGAAAGGTAGGACAGTTGAATAAGTGTGAAATAAGGCTGCGGCTGAGCTTTAAATTACACTGGATGCTTACTACTTGCTGAACAGGGGCAGAATCTGTTTCCACGTGGATCCCTGAAGAGTCTGACAAGGAAAAAAGGACATTATTTAATTCTTGTAGCAGCAATTTTAGAGAGCAGACACCACTGCAATCCTTGCGTATCTTAGCAACATTAAAATTAATTGGAAACATTACAAAATCTTGCCGTCTGTAGCCTAAAAAACGAAGCACCTTTTAGAAGATAACCAACAGGACTGAACCCACCTAAAAGTATAAGAAAAAACATCAAGAATTGACACTGCAGTAATATTTTATTACAATTGCCAGGAGTCCATCTGTGTTTCTGTTCATAGCATACATGCTGCACAGTGCTGAAAGGACTTGGCTCATGTTGTACGTGGCGCAGTTAAAATCTTCATAACTTTTTGCATTCATTAAACGACTCGGCTTTTCTCCCATTTCCCAATATGCTTGATTAATGCGAAATAAAGCGTATTCTGCCTTTCTGTTGTACAGTACATTCAACTTATATTTAACTTTAACAATTTTATTCAACGTAACTCCGTCTTCTGTATGGGAATGTACTGCCTCAAGTGCCTTTAATTTGGCTTCTAACGTAATGATATTCTTGTTAGCTGCCTTCTTTTTAAAGGAAGCGTAAGAAATTGTCCTCCCCCTTAAGTATGCCTTCATAGCATCCCACCAAGTAGCCAATGTAGTGTCCTCTCGATTATTTGTCTGTTTGTAAAATTGTATTTCATCTCTTATCAATTTAATAAACCCAGAGTCTTTAATTAAGGACACATTTAAATGCCATCTGCGGCTTTGAGGAATCTGTCAAATATTTCCAAGACATAGAAAAATTGGCACATGGTCCGAGAATACTATATTACCAATACTTGAATCTATAGAGTTACTCACTAAGGCTTCAGAAATAAGAAAGTAGTCGATTCTAGTATAAACATTATGAGGCGGAGAGTAAAAGGAATATTCCCTGCCTTCTGGATGCATTGTCCGCCAAATATCATTCAGACCTAAATCTGAGGTCATCTGCCTTATGGCAACTACAGATTTACTCTCTGTGCCTCTCCTAGGAAGTGATCTATCTAGGTCTTGATCCAGTATTTGATTAAAATCTCCTCCTACCACTATTTGTGCACCTTCTAATTCCAAAAGATACTGTGACAGGTTTTGAAAAAAGGCGAGTATGTCTGCATTAGGTGCATAGATATTACATGAAATTATTGGTGTGTCTAGTAGTTGTCCATAAACCAATATAAATCTACCTTCCTTATCTGTTATTACTTTTGTTTCAGTAAAGCTAACTGCTTTATGAATCAGAACCGACACTCCTCTACTTTTACCAGTTCCAGGACTGGAAAAGACTTTACCTACCCAGGAACATTTAAGTTTTAAGGCTTCTGACTTACACATGTGCATTTCTTGAATAAAGGCTATATCAACTCTTGATAACTTTAGATATGTTAATATTTTCTTCCTCTTAATCCCGTTATTCAACCCCTTAAAATTCCAGCTGGCTATTTTGAAATCTGTCTGTCTATCCATGTTATATGTTGTCTCCTTGACCTGGAGACAACATATAAGATGACACCGCCATAGACCTCAACCAGCAGGCTTTGTGTTACCTGTTTCTTTATACAGGAGCATGTAGGGGTGGACTGCCTTTTTATTTGATTACCCTTTTCTCATGTTTTTCTTAGTTAGGGACATTTTGGGGACATTATACTCTTACTTGTTAAACACATGCTCCCATCCACTCTCTTGGTCCAGAAGCTCCATAATCCAAGTGTCCCAACTCAGGTCTGATAGCATTTTTTCAGTGGTGTTTTTAACCTCTTGGGAACTTTCACTACATTCCTTACTTGATGCAGAAAGAAGAAATGAGTCAGGGATGCATAGCAAGCACAACAAGACACCAGCAGCCCAGACCTTTCACCAACTGAAGACATTTGCAGCACCATAAAACATGACAGAGAAGAGCTGGGACTATGCGAAAGGGTGAAGTGCTGCAGTAAAGTTGCAATGGTCCTATCTTTTATACAGTCTATGGTTCACTCTATTAAGATGTGATTATTTCCAAGGTCCATTTAGTTTTAGTTAACCAGAAGTTAAAACGAGATGGTGAAAAACATTTTTAGTTAATGTTACGACTGTTGTCATAATGTTGTCTCATATGTAAATCTGAGTGTGCAGGTGCCTTTCCGTGATTGGTGCATCCATGGGACGGCCCATACAGATTGGCTAATGACCTGGAGACAACATATAAGATGACACCGCCATGGACCTCGACTGGCAGGCTTTGTGTTACCTGTTTCTTTATACAGGAGCATGTAGGGGTGGACTGCCTTTTTATTTGATTACCCTTTTCTCATGTTTTTCTTAGTTAGGGAGATAAGACATTGTCATTTGGTTTTATTCTTTTCATAAATAAGTTTTGTATATCCTTTAGATACGGTCCCTTTTGTTTGTTGTTTTGGGGTCCACCCCGAAGCTATAGTTCGCTCCTTTCCTTTGTTAGAATTCAATCACTGTGAAAAAAAATCACCATCAAAATTGTACTGGTTGTGTGATGTGCTGCTTGGGGTCAGACAGGGGTGGATCACCCTTATATTAGAAAGGCCATAACACTAACTAAAATGAAAATGAAAACTAGACTTATAACTGGCTGGTGTCCTTACCAGTGACCTTGGGTCTGAACTGTAGGCTCCTCTTTCCAGGTGTTCGTACTGCCTGAGTGGGACCAAGATATGCTGTCTTGCCTCTTTTGGGTTTTCTGCATGTTTCTGGCTCTACATGCAAGTATCCACTTCTTGACGTTCGTTGTTGGTTGCAACCACTTGAGGTTTTGGGCTCATTTGGGTTCTCAACACTGGGTGACTTTGATGGGAGTGAAAGCATCCTCACAACATAAATCACCACACTACCTGCTTTTGTTTCAGATTTTTTTTTATCCTTGTTAACATGTTTGGGTACTGGGTTTACCTGTAATGCATTTTGTGCTCCAAAAGCTGTTATTTTGTGCAGCTGTGCTCCAAAAGCTGAGGGCATGACCTTTTTTATCATTAGATTGTGCCACACCAGCACCTGAGAGAAAAGCTTTGAGTTTGATTTTGTGTTTGTGTTTTGCAGGCACTCAGGAGAATAAGTCATGATGTTTCTTGTGTTTGTCATGTTAGTATCTCAGTGCTTGTCAATCACCAGTCAACAGTGTCACCACTGTGAACAACATCCTTCGACTGTTCGAGCCAAAACCTTCGAGAAGTCCCTGCAGCCGCTTCAAAACTCATCACTGAGCTCGATCTCTCTTTTAACACGCTGGAGACAACAATGAAAGATGACTTTCTTTCATATGCTGCTTTGAGGGCTTTGTTCGTGAATAACAACAGAATCAAAACCATCCATGAAGAGACATTTCACCCGCTGATTAATTTGGAGAAACTGGACTTCCACAAACCAGTTGGAGACTTTGTCTTCTGGATGGTTTCAGAACCTGATTTCTCTCCACTATTTCAATCTTTTGGGAAACAAATATACAACACTGGGTCCGGGAAACCTTTTCCTGCCACTGAGGAGCTTGAAGACCCTCTATTTTTGAGGAGCTTTCCTTCAGTCTGTCAGTGAAAGGGATTTTGTTGAACCTTGAAACTGCCGTGACCCTGTCCAAAGACCAGCTGGCCACCTGGCCGGGTCAGTCATGGATATTCACAAATACCCCATAGTACTGGTGGAAAAGAAATATCGAGGGAAAATCCATGTTCAGACCATGTTCAGTGTGTCGTGACACTTGCACGATGGAAGAACACACCCACTTGTTGGTGCCAGAAGAGCCACTGAGAAATTATTGTTTTAGCTGGCTCATTACAAGTCGATGGCTGGTCACCTGGAATAGGATAAAACTCTGGAGCGAATAATTGCCTGATTTTACTGGCCAGGAAACTGTTTAAGACTTAGAGCTTTTTATTGTCATTGTGCAGTTTCTTGCACAGTGAAATTGGGTAAGTGGAGAGCATAGAGCCGCTGTATCTGTGCGCACCACCATCTTGCATTTTTTGCATGTTTGGATATGCGCCGATGGTGTGCGTCCAGTGGTGTCAGCTGGTGAACCAGCTGGTCATTCAAAAAGCACCTTTATGCCCCTCACCATTAATGGAGGTCCCATTTGAGCGCTTTGGCATGGACCTCATTTTATCGATGAGAAAAAGAAAGTCTTTAGTTCAGCTGTTGTTAACTGATCTTGACTTTGTTAATTAAACATTGCAAACCTACCTTCAGTGTGTCCTGTACATGAGGCCATTTAGTACACCACAGCACGGTGAGTTTTTTTGAGCTGATGAAGTTCAGCCAAAACAGGAAACTTGCAGCAGGAGACAGTAACTTGTTAAAATGTTATAAAAGGTACAATTAAAGATTTTCACTCTACAGGGTTGTCAATGATCCAAGGATAAATGTCTAATTTGGTCAACATTTTATAAGCCATTTCTGGAGAGACTGCAGTGGAAATGTTGTCACTTTTGGACTTTGCTACCTGCAGCTAAACATTTGCAGCTAAATCATTTATTTAAAAGCAGAAGCTGCAACTGATCGAGGGAATATTTGTCTGAAAACTTAAACTGAACTCCAAGGGTACCATTGCTCCAGCTTACCATCTTTACCTGAGTGAATCAGTTTGTTGAACAATCTAAATGATTCAGAAACTTCTGTGACATCAACTTAACTAAGGCTCATTACAAATTTCACAAAACACTGCTGAATACTTTTAATATTTTTTTATTAGTTATTTTTGTTTTTGTTGTTATTTTGATTTTAATCAAACAAAATAAAATAAAGAATTAAATCATTTCTTTGTTTTTTTTAATTTTATTTATTTTACAAATAAATTAATAATAACAACAAATTAGTGCTGTCAGCGTAAACGTCATTGGCTAAAATGATGTTAACACTGACAGCACTAATTTGTTGTTTCCAGAGAGCAAGCCAAACACTGGTCCAGAAAAGGACGATCTCTAGTAGTGCTGCACTACTAGTAGATTTTGTTTTAACCTCCTAGGACCTGGTGTCCACATATGTAGACATAACATTTTGGGTTGTCTAGACCAAAATATAAAATTTTGCTCTTCAAAAACCTGATATCCACTTATGAGGGAGGACATTACACTGCCACTGTTCAATCGAAATTTAAAATGAATGTCCTCATATGTGGATCTCATTCTTTTGAGAAACAAAAAAAAGATAGTCCGAATCTGATGTCTTTGTTTTTACATTCATCAGGTCCCAATCAACCCAAATGGCACAGAGAAATTAAAAATGCATGCCATGAAAGTTCAGGTCTTAGGAGGTTAAAAATGTCCCTGCTGATGAGACCAGTGAATGTGGGGCGACGGTGGCAAGAAAAAACTCCCTCCTGGAGGAAGAAATCTTGGGAGGACCAGGCTCTCTGGGAGGACCCTTCCTCCTGAGGGCAATACTTACCTATACTTGTCCTCCAGTGTGCGATGGTGGGCTGGGACGACTGCTTTTCCTTCTCAGCATGATGATGACCTTAACTTCCTTCCTTCCTTCCATTTCCTGTTTCAGAACTGAGAACGAAGACAAAACTGGTTAACAAGGTAACAGGACATTTAAAAATTCTCTCACTTCAGGATGAGATGCTGTGTCTTCTTACGTTTCTCTTGTAAAACAGGATGTAGGCCGATTGCTGCTGTTCCTCACAAACTGCAGATCCAGTTGTGTGGAGCACCTGTGCGTCATTATAGGTGAGCCAGCGATCTGATGTAGAGTGCTGACTCTCCTCAGGATGGACAGAACTACAGATGTAGTGTCCTGAAATCACATTAAGACAAATGAATCCAACTTCTGGAAGTCAACTGATTCAAGCAAACAGTGATTTTGACTTAGTGCTTCTTAGAACATCAAAAGCTTTTGTGTGTGAGTCCTTCACTGAAAAGTAGCAAGTTTTCATTTTCTGTTTGTCACAAGTCTGTTGTTTTACCTGACTCTGTGCCTCCATAATGACTGATGCTGCTGACAAGACTATAACAGCCACCACCCTGAGAAGGAACAAATCCAAAGAGTGTTAGTTTCATAAAGTCTCACATCAGTGCCATAATTAAGCTGATTTGCTGAGGCTACGTCCACACTCGTTTTCTCTCCACTTTGACCTCCCGTCCACACTGAGACGGCGTTTTCCTCAAGGAAAAACACAGCATCTTGAAAACGCTCTCGAAAACGCATACATTTCAAAACGGAGTTGTCCCGTCGCAGTGTGGACACTCGAAAACGCAGACTTTCTAAAACGATGACGCATTTTAGTCATGTGATGCAGTCATGTGAGCAATTAAACAAAGATAAACTGAGTGCATTATACAGCAGTTGTTTTGATTGCTCTCAACTTTGACAGCCCTAAAAAAGATTAATATCAGTTTGTACATGCTCCGGATAGCTTTTCTTCAAATTCTGTAATTCTCACTCACTTTTGCGCATGCGCAGGACTGGAACGTAAGCGTTTTCGGCCGTTTCAATGCAGACGCACAATTATTTGAAAATGACTGAAAACGCTAGTGTGGACACGGAGTTTTCAAATCTATCCGGGCTAGTGTGGACGTAGCCTGAGACGTTCTGCAGTCTGTTTTTACCTGATTGGATGACACCACCAAGTCCCTCTGCAGCCTGACGGGGTCATCCACCTTCTTAATGTTGTAGGTTTGTGTAAAGCCAAACCTCTTCAGATGCAAGATCAGGACTCTGGCAGAAAAGAAAAAAAAAACACAAACAAGGTAGAAAATAAGAAGAATGAGTGTCAAACACAAACAGAAGATGGGAGAAAACGACTGCTCAAATATTGTCTCGAAAAACTCTGATATTTGATGCGCCACAGTTTGGAAACCTGGTCAGTCGATCAAATCTGATGTGACCTTACTCACCTTGGCAGTGTATCAAAAGACGACTTCAGTTCTGAGGCCGTCCCTCCACAATCACAGCGAAATTCTATTTCTTGTTCCTGAACAACAGCACAGAGAAAACAGGCTTTATGGTAGAAAGAAATCTCAACATATGCACACACACATACACACAAACACTAACAAAAAAGGTGTGTTAAGATCGCTGACACTACAACTCTATTGGAATTTGTGATCTTACCTTCAAGTATGTCTCTAACATGTTTATAATAGACCTCTCTGGAACAAGGTCAAGAGACAAGCTGGTGAATTCCTCTTGCTGTGTTGATTGGTGACCGCAGCTACACATTTCAGGAGTAACGTAGTTAAAGTAAAGATCAGGTACGTGGAAAAGAGGTATATGAAAATATTGCAACCAGCTCTGCGTTTCTGAAAGACAGGCTTACCTCTTGCATGTCCTCATGTTTTCCATTTTAAAAATGTGATGTTCTTCTACTGGGCAGGTATAACTTTGGCCCAGGAGAGCTGCGTTCCTCTCCAGGTGAGGTGTGAGCCTTTTGACCTCATTGAGGAACAATGTTAGGAATTCATGAGCGTCCTGAAAGAAAAGCAGAGAGATTTAAAACAGTACATCAAAATCAGAAGGTAAAGCAAAAAACGAAATGTCCAAATAGCTGACGCACTTTCTGTGCACTGCCGGTGTATTCAGGAGCTTGACTGCTGAATGCCTTCTTAAAAGCTCTTAGGTGGTGAGCTTTAAGGCCATAATCTGTTGACTCGTGACAGTCCCTGACATCAATAAGCCTTCTGTAGAAAGGAAGGGTAAACAGACATTTCTGCTGTTAGATCTCTTTGTTCTTCAGGTTTTTGAAGAAAGTAGAAGGTTGACGTAGCACACCTTAAGAGCTGAGCTTCTGGATCTGTGCTCCACAAAACCCCCTGACGTCTGATGTCTCTTATGAACTCCTCAATGTTGAGGAGGCTCTGCAGGCAGGAGTTCATGTAGCAGGTGTTTCCGATGTTTGGAAACCTGACACACACGCGCAACGTTTACAGTATCAGTGTAAAATAATTCATTTTCTCCACTTTGACAAAGTGAGCTTTGGTCTTTGTGCACCACGTGTACTCACCCGAAGCGGTCTATAGTCCCAGTTTGACTTTCTATTTTTTTCCCACCGCATGCTACACTGCTCCAAAAAGGTAAAAACACAAACACAAAATTAGGAAAGATGTCAAGATTCTGAGCAGTGTATGTGCATGTATGCATGAGCTTTGAAGTTGAAACATTTTGGAGGACGTCCAAAAGTAGTAAAAAAGATGTAAATACACAAGGTGGAAGAAAAATGCCAATAAAAGGGAAATAAAACAGCTCCAACTAAACCACTGCTATAAATATCTCCAGCAGCATTAAAGAGTGGCGCATTTCTTTACCTCTGATGAGACGTAGAAGGAATTTCCTTCTCTGCCACATTTTGTTTGTGTAATTTCTGTTTAGAAACAAGAAAAGCAACATCAGTAATGGCATAAAACAAACATACCAAGGGAGTCTCTCCATGAAAAGTGTCCAGTTAGAAAATTTGGTATTATTTCATATTATTTATCACTTTAGTGAGCTGTCAGCTCATGAAGCAGATATATAGGAATATCTTTAAATAAAATAAAAACAATTTATTCATGCTTTAAATTGAGTTTTAAAGTTTGTCCTATGAAATACAAAATCCTTCATTTGGTTCTGATCAAAATTCAGTTTTTACAGAAATCATCCATCAAGCTTCATTAAAAGATTCAAAAATGCTTATTTACCATAAAAAATATTTAGAGAAACATCCTGCAAGTCTCTTCAAACTTACCTTTCTGTGAAAAAAAAAAAACGTTTAAACATCTTTGAACTTAATTTGAGGACATAGATGTGCTAAATTGCTCTTAATTCTTCGCATTTAACTGTGATGAGTAAATGCTTGATGACAGTGACTCTTTCCATAAAACATACCTTCCAGAATTTAAAAAGAAACCAGCGACACTTTTTTTGTGTCTTCACAGTGTTGCTCTCTGCCTCTGCATCGCTGTCAGTTTGCTGCAGAGGACGAACAAACATAAGTTTATTAAAAACAGTAAAGTCACTTTAAATTAACAAGTGCAATTTAAAGAGAATGTGCATTTCATATGTTTTGTGTAAAAGCAAACCGAGGAACAGCAGAGGTGTCTCCATTTTCTCTTCTTCTTTTGACCATTTTCAGCAACACAAGCATCCGGGATGCTGATGAGGACAAAAGTGTAAATGTTATTTTTCAAAGTGGAAATTTTTAACAAGGAGTACATGCTGAGATTGCAGATAAAAATTAATAACTGTAATGGAACAAAATCATGTATTTTGTACATTTACACTCTACATTTTCAAACGCTAATCTCTGAATCAATATAAATTATAGACAAGACTAGAAGTAGTAAAAAAGATGAAAATACAAAACACCAATAAAAGGGAAATAAAACAGCTCCAACTCAACCACTGCTATAAATATCTCCAGCAGCATTAAAGAGTGGCGCATTTCTTTACCTCTGATGAGACGTAGAAGGAATTTCCTTCTCTGCCACGTTTTGTTTGTGCGATTTCTGTTTAGAAACAAGAAAACCAACATCAGTAATGGCATAAAACAAAGTATATGGTAAGAAAATACAATATCCTTCATTTGGATTCAAAATTCAGTTTTTACAGAAATCATCCAAGAAGCTTCCTTAAAAGTTTCAAAAATGCTTATTTACCATAAGAAAATATTCAGAGAAATGTGCTGAGAGTCTCTTCAAACTTACCTTTCTGTGAAAAAGAAGTTTAAACATCTTTGGACTTGATGAGATCAGAGCGAAAATCTCCTCAGCTTTGCAAAAGTTCAACTGAAAACAAGCAGTCAAAGGTTGTATATTTATA
The DNA here is from genome assembly GCF_057382095.1 of Aulonocara sp. 'chitande type north' Nkhata Bay. Lineage (NCBI taxonomy): Eukaryota > Metazoa > Chordata > Actinopteri > Cichliformes > Cichlidae > Aulonocara > Aulonocara sp. 'chitande type north' Nkhata Bay. The sequence continues at coordinate 21,035,831 of NC_141362.1, forward strand.
AACTTTCAGCATAGAACGTTCATACCCTGAACAGCAAACATCAGCATTATGATGTATGGGACTAATTTGCATATTTTGGAATGTATGCTCATTTGAACTGTATGGCACTCGTCTCCAAGCAACTGCTACAAAATACAGGTCAAGTCAAGTGGCTTTTATTGTCATTTTAACCACGTGCAGAGGTACTGTACAGAGTGAAATGAGACAGCGTTCCTCCGAGACCCTGGTGCTATATATGACATATACGGACAAACCCAGGACTACATAAAGTGCAGTGTGCATAAATTGCAAAAATAAACAAGACAAAACAGTGCAAAACTAGACAGAACAGGACGATACAGACACAAGACAATGGAAATGTGCAAAATGCTGCAAAAGTAACTTGGTGTCTGTATGTATGTGTATGAGTGTGAGATACTGCAGATAAGTGCTTGGTAGTGGCGTGTGTGAAGGTGTGCGTGTGCCAGTGCAGTCACGAGTGTTCAGGGGTCTGATGGCTTGTGGGAAGAAACTTTTCCGTAGTATGGTAGTGAAGGCCCGGATGTTCTGGGACCTCTTTCCAGAAGGCAGCAGGGTGAAGAGTGTGTTTGAAGGCTGTGTGGGGTCCTCCAGCAAGCGGGTGTTATAAGGAGGGGAGAGGGACTCCAATGATCTTCTCAGCTGCTCTCACAATCCGTTGTAGGGTACTGCGATCTAATACGCTGCAGTTACCATACCAGACAGTGATGCAGCTACTTAGGATGCTCTTGTTAGTCCCACTGTAAAAGGTGGTGAGAATGGATGGTGGGAGATGGGCTTTCCTCAGCTTCTGCTTGAAGTAGAGACGCTGCTGGGCCTTCTTGGTTATGGAGCTGGTGTTGAGGGAGCAGGAGAGGTTCTCCGCCAGGTGGACACCAAGAAATCTGGTGCTCTTGACGACCTCCACAGAGGATCCATTCATGTTAAATGGGCAGTGATCCCACTGTGCTCTGCTGAAGTCAACAATCTCTTTTGTTTTGTCCACGTTCAGAGACAGGTTGTTGACTCTACACCTCTACAGATGGCCCGCAGTGCAACCCTTCAGCTTCCTAGGAGATTCACCTATATACAAATTTAAAGACCTAGGAGACTTACTTCTCGTCACGGAGTTGTAGCATTCACAAGATTTTCAGAAAACTTGAACTCAAGGTCAAGGTCACTGATATTCAAACTGACCCCAGAACTTTAGTAGATGCACCAATGGTATCAATTCAAAATCCTACGCTTCTCGTTCTTGAATTACTGTCTTGACCAAGCTGAGTATACAATTATGAACCAATCATTTTCCATTTTTATTTCACTATCTGTAACTAAGACAAATAAACAGTATTTGGGACACAAGTCACTATTAAAGTGGTTAGTGAGACTCCACATCTGATAACAGTATAACACACTGCTTATTTATGTAAAATTGTCATCAATAAATGTGTTCAAAACAGAAGCTACACTGGCTTTAAAAGTTTTTGTTAACTCTGACTACCTGTCTGCTCTTACCAGTTTCTTTTGCTCTCTGCTGTCTTCATCCTCCATCCAACTCTACATTGTATTGTTAGGGATGACATGATGAAACTGAAGGGTGTCTGGGCACCGAAAAAAGAAAAAAAGAGAGAGACTGGATTAGGCTGCAGCTGGCGTTCCATTCTCTCACTTCAGGATGAGATGCTGTGTCTTCTTACGTTAATCTTGTAAAACAGGATGTAGGCTGAGTGCTGCTTTTCCTCACAAGCTGCAGATCCAGTTGTGTGCAGCACCTGTGCGTCATTATAGGTGAGCCAAGGATCTGATGTAGAGTGTGGACTCTCCTCGGGATGGACAGAATTACAGATGCAGCAGCTGTTTCCGATGTATGGAAACCTAACACACAAACAAAAGTTTACAGTATCAGTGTAAAATAATTCATTTTGTCCAGGTTGAGAAGGTGAACTTTGGTCCTTGTGCACCACGTGTACTCACCTGAAGCCGTCTGTAGTCTGAATTTTATTTTCCATTATTTATCCACCGCCCAAATGTTTCACTACGCTACTGCAAAAAGACAAACAAACACACAATTAGACACTGAGCACTGGATGTGCATGTATGCATGAGCTTTGAAGTTTAAACTTTTTTTTATCATCAACAATTTTTATTTATTTCATTTTAAACTTCAATAACAGAGCTTAAGGATAACTACATAAATAAATAGTTTAAAAACAAACAAACAAAAACAAAACAACAACAAAAAACTAAACAAAACAAAGGGAAGTTATCCTATTCTTTCTTTGCACACCAATTCCCACACCACCACTCTGTCATTACTGCTCTGTTCTTCAAGTTACAGAAAGCCAGCTTGTAAAGGGGGACCAAATACAATCATATTGATGCAATTTGTCTAATAAACCATAAGTCACTTTTTCGTAAGACGCCAACTTAGCCATTGTCTTTAGCCACTCTTCATAGGGAGGGGGGGGGTTCTTTTTCCGCCAATGTCTTAGCAGGACCCATTTGGCCGTAGTAAGAGCCAAAATAATCCATCTTTTTGTATAACTGGAAAAATCTACATCAGAAAGTTCTGTGGTTATACCAAGTATGGACAGTTTTGGTGAGATACCAAATCTCCTTTTTAAAACACTGAAAATTACCTCCATTATATTTTCCCACCAATCCCGAAGTGCCGAACAGCTCCATAAGATATGTAAAATCAAAGCATTTTGACCATCACATCTCCAACATTCGTCCGTAGAGGCCAGGTTCCATTTATACAATTGTTGCGGTGTTCGATGCCACCTATGGATTATCTTAAGTTGAATAAATCTACTGCCTGTTTCTTTATACATAGTATTAATATTTTGAAAACATGAATCCCATTCAACTGAAGATATGTCCAATGCCATGTCCTGGGCCCAGTAGCCCTTAACTTTAAGGAGAGGGTCAGCTGACCGTTCTTGCAATAAGTGATAAATTTTAGAGGTAATGCCTTTACCCATGGGTGATCTTGAGAGCAGGACTTCCACAGGGCTGCTCACAGGACAACTCAAGGGGGTTCCCAGCCACTTCGATAACGAACTATGTATTTGGACATATCTCCAGAATTGATTACGCTGCAACTTATATAACTCTACAATTTTATCAAAGCTTAAAAAACATTTAGTCCCACAGTCAAATAAATCTGATACATTAAGGATGCCTGCTTTACGCCACTGTAACCAGTCAACCGATGTCCCTCCAATTAAAATTCTTTTATTACTCCATAAGGTTGCCGAAGGTGATTTAATAAAGTCCCAGCGACCTGCCCTATGTAATTTAAACCACAATGTCTTTGCAATTATAGGATGGGTAGTTTTATGACTGGTATCAAACAGCTCCCTCCAAGGAGAAATACCGCCATTAACTTCCGTCTCTATATGGGACCAGATGGGTTTAACTGGTGCAGTAGGTAACCAAGCTCTAAGTTGTTTCGCGTTCATCACCCAATAATACCATTGGAAATTAGGCAATGAAAAACCTCCTTGTTTTACACTCGCTTGAAGTTTCTTAATACTTAAACGATGCGGTGAGCTATCCCCAAATACGTCAAACCATTCACGGACCACCGAAATTCCCACTGTTTAAATAAAGTATGGGGGCAGTGTCCTGACATAGGCATTGCCTCTGATTTATCCCAGTTGACGCGATACCCTGAAAGCAGCGTAAAGCTTTCTATACATTCTAATAGGGCTGGAATTGACTTCCCAGGCTGGGTCATAAGTAACAACATATCATCTGCATATAATAGAGGCTTATGTTGACTATTACCCATCGAAATTTCAAATATATTTACATTATTTCTCAGTTTTTGTGCCAAAGGCTCTATAGCAATTACAAAAAGACCGGGGCTAAGGGGACAACCCTGTCTTGTGGATCTCTGTAAAAGGAATAGGTCTGATATGAGCCCATTCGTCAATACTCGCGTTGAAGGCGAATCATATAATATCTTTATCCACCTAATAAAATTGTCACCAAAACCAAACTTTTATAATGTCTTAAACAGATAATCCCACTCAACACAATCAAAAGCTTTTGCAGCATCCAGCGATAGGGCCACTGTTGGATATACTGAATCATATACATAATTTTGCAAATTAACCAACCGCCTAATATTATCTGAACCATAGCGGTTTGGAACAAAACCAGATTGGTCTGCATGAATTATTTTCACCATTACTACTTTTAATCGACCCGCTAAGACCTTTGCCAAGATTTTTTGGTCAGAATTCAGCAAAGATATGGCGCGGTAACCACTTGGGTCTAAAGGGTCTTTCCCAGTTTTAAGAATAAATGTTATAAGTCCAGAGTGCATTGACTGAGGTAATGAGCCTACTTTGAACGCCTCATTATAAACATCGAGCAACAGGGGACTTAACATATCCTCAAATGCTCTATAGAAATCCAATGGTAACCCATCTAATCCTGGAGCTTTATTAAGTGGCATACTGTTAATTGCACGGGTAATCTCCTCCACTGTAATTGGAGCATCTATAATCTGCTGGTCAGTAGTAGAAAGCTGTGGCAGGTTTAAATCAGTAAAGAATGCTTCGAATTTCTGTTCATCTAAACTCCCTTGTGTAGAATAAAGATTATTGTAAAAGGCCCTGAATCCATCATTTATATGTCTATGCCTGGGATATGGTTCATACTGTCTTTCTGTTTAAGAGGGTATGCTAATAAACAGAGATGGGCAGTAACGCGTTACTTGTAAAGCGTTACTGTAATCCGATTACTTTTCAAGTGACGCGTAAAGTAAGGCATTACCATTGCAAAAACGGTAATTAGATTACCGTTACTTCCCGCAGGAACGCTGCGTTACTACATTACTAAAACCGTGATTTTTTGCGAGAATGTCTCATGACAGTGACGTAAGCAAGTGCGACGTTCGTGACAACAGCTGTGTGCAGATCAACAATGGATGGACTGCAGGAGAGAGTATGAGCGTGTAGCGTTTAAAGCTTGGAAGTACTGACCTTACTTTAAGTTTGATTCCATAAAAAGTGACAAAAACATTAGTGTCCGCTGTGCGTGGGAAGAAAACTTCTTTTTACAGCGAAAAAACCCCCTAAACTTCCAAGCAAGCACCGAGTGCGCTACAACGTAACGGGAAATTCACAGAGAAACTCGCGGATTCTTCCACTGACCGCTGCGGCACACCTGCACCAGGGTAAACCTACGCCTACGCCACTCCTGCTTTACAGGTGAAAATAGAGCAAAAGGACCGCTAGTCTTTGACTTTATTTATTTTCTGCTGTGTTTTACTTGCATTTATTTGAAAGACTGAGTGTAAACACACAAAAAATATATATTTTATGTGCTGGAATGTGCAGAAAATAGGTTTAAATAGGTTTAAAACAAATTTCTTCCAGTCAGAGAATGTTGCATATAATTACATTTTTGCTTGATGCATAAAGTTAAAAGATTAAAACTAATAAAACAAGTTTTAAAAAGAGACTTTTCCATTTGATTACATTTTGTATGATGGATTGTAGAAAAAGTAGAATTGGGCTGAAAGATCTATCGCTTTATCACCTATTCAGGTTGTAAATCGTGTTTTTAAAAAGTAACTAAGTAATTATAAGTAATCAGCAAAGTAACGGGATTACTTTTTTGGGGAAGTAATCAGTAATTAGTTACTGATTACTTTTTTCAAGTAACTTGACCAACACTGTCAGTTACACAGCTCCATTGAAGCCATTCACTGGTTAAATACAAATAACTGTGATTAACTGAAAAAAGCCACTTACGGGGCTGAGTGCTCAGAGAAGCCTGTGGGATAAGCTGCTCAGCCAGAGCACCAGTGAGCTTCAGTCTGGAGAGTGGTGACAGGAGAGATGGAGGTGGGAGTGAGGCATTTAATCCTGTCTGTAAAATAAATATAACAACACTTAAGTAACTTGCATAATAATTCAAAATGGCAATAATTTAATAGATTATTGAATTATTTGCTCATGCTAAAGTCAACATAGAAAGACTACATATTTCTACATATATCTGGTTTACTTTAATCTGCCAGACTGCGGAGGGCAGTAATGGGATGGGACTAACTTAGTTATTACTTAGAAGAAGAAGAGGGTTAGTCTGGAAGTGTTGGGTAGTGATGTGCGATACCACTGATTTCCTTTCCGATCCGATACCAAGTAATATTCAGGGTGGTATCGACGATACTGATCCGATACCGATACTTTGTACAAAACGGATTTTATTTATTGTATCTCAAATTATAGCGTCATAATGATTACAGGACATCAGAATACCTTCTTCTTATCACTTAATAATGCAGAGTTCATCATATAGAAATAAAAAAACTAAAGTTGTGTGCTATTTGAACACCTTGCCTGCCTGGAGGACTAAAGGACTCCGTGAGAGACTCTCACCCTAGCAGCACCTGTCCCTCTCCTCCTCTTCAGTTCGCCTCAACATACGCTCGTCATATTTTGTGATATGATTTACTCTGAGGTGTTTGACAAGGTTAGTGATGTTGCCACAACCATACATGCCAACCCTCCCGATTTTTCCGGGAGAATCCCACCTTTCTCCAGATTTTCCACCCGGACAACAAAGTTGAAAAACCATATTGCAGAATTCATAGCGCGGCCCAGCCAATTCCAGTTTCCAACAATGACGGCAGCGACTTAGTTTTAATATCACTCTTATTTCTCTTTCTGGGTCGCAAAAAAACTTTTAACATATTTTCAGGTGAGAATGTAGCTGTGTAAACTTCAAATATCTGAGCCGACCGACACATCGTCTTCAAACCCCCGCGGTCTTTCACCACTCGGGTTAAACATGATGTACAAGTCACTTTGATAACTTAAAAATGTTCTTGTTTGGCTTTTTCAGTGTTTTATTTGTTCGTGAGTAAATCGGTTTGGCTGAGATTAAAGTTATTAGATTAGATTAAATTAAATTAAATTTTATTATTCCCTCGGGAGGGTTCCTCCGGGGTTTTCACACAGCTGAATAAACGTCAAACAGAAAACTGATTAAACAGAAGAGTTTACGTCAGTGTCCGGTTATATTTTAGACAGCAAGGAGCAGACGGCAGAGTTTCACTCCACCGAGGGAGCTCGTGACGTACTACCCGGCTTTCTTTAGACCGCGAAGGCCGGTCCTCAGGTGGAAGCAGCCTCTGAATTTGGACACCCCCGCTGTTTCCGGGCCGGCCAATAATAACGGTGACATTTAACGTATTTTATCCGATAAATAAACCCTGTAAAATATATTTATCCGCCCAAACAGCCCTTTTGAATGTCTCCCTAATTCTGAGGTCTCAAGGTTGGCAAGTATGGCCACAACACCTCACTTTTTTTGCCACATTTATTGCAAACCACGGCTCAGCTGTTTGTGGAGGTAAAATACATCCGCACAATTACGCTCAGCCATTGTTGTGAGTGAGCACGCCAAGGGGCTGCGAGACATTTATACAGCCGTATTTCGCACATGACTATGAAAGGCGGAAGAGGAAGTAGTTCCTTTGAATGTAGGCAATCCGAATGTTATAGTTTCTTTCCACTGTGTTCCTGTTAATGATAAACTACAAATTTACTCTAAATTACTAAAATATCGATATTGTAATGTGAGAATCGATTCTAGAACATAAATGATTGGTATCGGAGGAATCGATATTTCAGGATCGATCCGCACATCACTAGTGTTGGGTAGTCCATGCTCATGATTGTTTTCACCTAGCGGAGGAGGCTGTCAAAAATATTTACTTGTCAGGATTTATCCTCTGCTCTTTCAGTTGTTCTGTCACCGTCTGTATTTCTCAGCCACTGGATACAGACCCCTGAATATTGAAAAATGGATCAACATGCCGATCCTCCGACGAGAGGTTTGTGACCTTTGTACCCTGTGGAAATTAAATTACTGTGTAAAATAAACTGAGAAGTGTTGGCAGATACTCAGCTCAACATAGCTGACCTTTTGACTTTTTTCCTTATCTCTGTCAAAAGTTTAACCGCAAACTTTATATTCTTTCAACTCAGCGTGGCCTAATCTCATTATTCATGTTTCTCTTCCCGTTTTCTCTTCAGATAACAACACAGATAACAACACCACAGCTGAATCAACAGATCCTCCTCACAGGTTCACAAGAAAAGAGATTCTCACCTTAATATCAATGGCATCTGTCAACTTTGGCTCTATGATTTGCTACTCAATATTGGGCCCATTTTTTCCCACCGAGGTAAGCTCAAGGAAGCCAGCATCATAGGGTACAAATCACATGTTACAGCACAAGAGGTTAAAGGTTCAAGATAATAAAAACTTTAAAAAACTTAGCTTATGAATGCAGCTTTTGACTGAAGAAATAAAACACGTTCTCTCATACATGCAAGTCATATATCTGCAAACAAATCTTTTCTAGCCAGAGGAAACTGGGAACAAGCATCTCCTTCTACTAAAATGTATTTGTGCTCCCATGTAGTTGTACAGTTCACAGGTTAGACTATTGTTCACCTTAAGAACTCAGTAATGTCTTCTGAAGGGAATGAATGAGTAGTCATGCGCTACCAACAGACATCCTCCCTGAAGGCCAGTGAAGACTGGCTCTTTTGTAATCAGCCGTTCAACTTAAGGTCTGTCATGAGCTAGAAATGCAAATGTTGGAAAAGAGTGGCACAACAAGCTGGCTAGTTAAAAAGACATTATATTATCCTTGCTGTTTTTGTTGTTGTTATATAGATCCCCTAACTTTATCTGTTGTCCTGTTTTAATATTTAGGCAGTGAAGAAAGGAGCCAGTCAGACTGTAGTTGGTCTCATATTTGGGTGTTATGCTGTCTCCAATTTAATTAGTTCATTGATATTGGGAAAATATGTAAGTATACACTTTAACTTCATGCCATATGCATGGCAATTTGGAGCACAGGTGTAACCAAAGAGTCTGTAACAGTGCAACTGACCCATTCTTTGTGTATCAGATTGTCCAGATTGGTGCAAAGTTCATGCTTATTGCAGGACTTTTTGTATCATCGTGCTGCACTATTATATTTGGGTAAGTGATCTGTGTTTCGTGTTAACTATGATAATGATAAAATTGGAAAAAATCCAGAATCTCATTGTGACAAAAGGACCCAACAACTCCAAGGATCATGCTGACGTTCTGTCACTTTATTTGTTTTACACACACCTTTTCAGTGTGCTTTTGGAGTTCGCTTTTCAGCATGACTCAGCGAGTTGCTGCTGCTGCTTCTGCTCTCCGACTCTCCACACAGCGTGCTGCTTAAATAGGGGAGGCATGATTAAACAGTGGTTACCAGCTGTCAGCCATCCTCCCCTGGCACTGCCTCCTGAACCTGCTGCTCTATCCCTCTTCAGTAGCCGAAAAACAAACAACACCCCCGCCACACTCCCACAAATTTCCTGAAAATACCAAACTAACAATGAATTTATTCATGTAAAAAATAATGTTTTGTGCTAAATAAACAAAATTAAAACAGCTGTGTAGCAGGCAGATTGTGGAAACAAATACAAAACTTGGGAAGTAAGGCGTAAACTCAAAATATAGCTTTAATGTTGCCCACTCATAAGGACACAAAAGGTTCAAGATAAACCATGACAGAAAATATAACAAAGTTCATGGGGAAAGATGATACGACAACACAGAAAGAATAAGACAAGAAAGACAAGACTGGAGGAACAGAATCAAAAGGAGATGAATGAACTTGGAGAACTGAAGGTATATAAAAAAGGAACTTATATGAAGCGTCAGGACATAAACAGGACACATAAAAACAAAGAAATCACAATGTGAATAGAAAGCTAGATTCCATGAATACAGAACCCTAATCCAAACATAACCCATAATACAAAATGAGAAAGAACCCCTCTGGGGCCAAGGCCCAGAGACCATGGCACAATCACCTTTGTTTCAGATCACACGCAGTTCCTCTGAGCTTCTTTATTTCATCTGCATTTCCTTTAATCTTGGCTGGCTCTTGTCTTCTTTGCAGATTTCTTGATCGGGCTCCTGCAGGACCTATATTCATCAGTCTGTGCTTTGTTGTGAGGTCGCTTGATGCTGTCGGCTTTGGCGCTGCTACAATGTCTGCTTTCGCCATCACAGCACAAATATTCCCAAACAATGTGGCAACTGTTTTGGTGAGGGTGGACAAACTTGTCAGACTGGCATGCTGTTTAGACATTAGAATCACGAGAAAACAGAAACTATAGGTTTAAGTTGTTATGTATCTCCAGAAAACAACTGGCTCTTGGCTATGATGTAAGAAATTCCCACAGTATAGTAATCTGGGTCACTACTGTTTTAGGGTATTTTGGAGATTTTTGCAGGACTCGGCCTTATCCTGGGACCACCACTGGGAGGGTGGCTCTACCAGACTTTTGGATACAATGTCCCTTTTTTAAGTCTTGGATGCTTGCTGTTGATTATGGTTCCTTTCAACATTTACGTCCTGCCGTCCATTGGTATGTAACACTTGAGATTTAGGTGTATTGTTTGGGTTTATTATTTAAAAATTGCCATTTTGTGTTTTTTCATTTTTCTCACATTATAACTGAGCTGTAATTTTGTGCTTCCCTCCTCTCAGAGGCAGTCCCATCGAAGGATTCATTCTTTCGACTACTCACCCACGTGAAAACAATCCTGGTTTGCTACATGGTATTCACTCTCAGTGCAGGTGTGGGCTTTTTGGATGCCACTTTGTCACTGTTTGCTATTAACAGGGTAATGATATCCTTTATGATAAAGTCAGCTTACGTTTCCTAGAGTTTTTGTGCATTCCTTGAACAACTTTTTTTCCTATCCATCATCCTTAGTTTGGTCTCTCAAATGGCTACGTGGGACTAATAATGCTTGGTTTGCCTTTAGTGTATATTCTGGCATCACCGCTGATTGGGTATTTCACAGATAAATATCCTGTATGTATCCAAGAAATCAAAATCATTAAATGTGTATAATTATCTTTTTTCTTTTCTTTTTAAATAAAATTTGATCTTGTGCACCAGGCCACTAGGATCACTTTCTTGGTGACAGGCGGCATCGCTGCTACAATTGGCTTCTGTCTTCTTGGTCCCGCCCCTTTTCTTCACATCCAGAGGTTAGTGTGGGATTCAGGTAAAACTAACACTTCTGTATTTTAAAATGATGGACATTTTAAGAAATATGTCTATCCCCCTCTGAGCCAAGAGTCATATCTAACGTCATTTTTACAATGTCTAATTCCAGGAAATAATTGCACCTGCCAGGTAACAGTCACACTGTGAATAAGTGTCTTAAACCCTTAATATTTTTCACGGGTAGCAGGGAGCGACTCCTGTGGTAGCAAAAAAGAAAGCCCATTGTGAGGAATAAACTCTACTTTAAATGTTATTATATAACACTAAATATTGTGCTAATTACTTTAGGGTCTCAATTTCCAGGTTTAAGTTTAATATTGGTTACATGTCCCAGAGTAACTGGCACCTCGACCAGACACTTTTGGCAGCCATCAACAAGCTTTAGGCATATTTCAAGTTGCATATTTGACCAATATTTTGAAGGCGTTGATTTTGGAGCACGAGCTTCTTTCTAGGTGATTTAAAGCTTGTTTCACCGCAGATGCTGGTGTTTCAGGAGTTTCTAGTTAATGGCATGTTTGAGCCTTGGTTCCTGGGCTGTTCATGAACATCCTAACCAATTTCCTCTCAACTAAAGGTGACAGTTTGGGTCTTCTTCCAGACCTTGGCAAAGTGGTGACATATTTTGATAAGAGACCTTTCCACCTTGTGTAAATCTTCAACTCTCCTTGTTAGATGTCACTGAGTTCCTTGGACTTGCCATTGTTCTGAGTATTGGTCAGTGCTTCTCACCGCTCTCCTTCTGTCACAAATCACCCCCTAAAACTCCTTTCCACCACTCCCTCCTGTCTGTACTCTCTTCTTCATTGTGCATTGCTTTGGATGGTTGAATCCAGGTATTTAAATTCATTCACCTTCACTGCCTCTGCTCTTGGCAACTTCACTATTATGTCTGTCTTCCTATCATTGACACATAGGTCGGTTACTTTGGATGGTTAAGCCCTGGTATTTAAAATCTACACCGCTGCAAGGGGAGTGGGACATGTTGCCTCGACAAGTCATATACTGAATTAATCCCTTTGCCTTAAAAAGCCAAACTTCTGTATCCTTTTTTTGTTTTTTTTTTACATTTAGTCAGCTGTGGTTGCTGGTCGTCATGCTTGGTCTAATTGGGCTTTCTCTGGCAATAAGTGTAATCCCCATATTCCCTGAGCTCATTTCATGTGCACAGTGAGTTGCTTCACATAATGCTCAACATTCATGAACTACAGTTTGTTTTTTGTGGGGTTTTTTTCATAAATATGGCTGGATGAAACAAATATTCTACAATTTAGTTTTTCCTCATAGTGAAATAGGATTTGAAGAGGGGCTAAGTACACTTGGAATGGTGTCTGGGTTATATGAAGCAGTGTGGTGCACTGGGTGAGTCCCTAATTTATCTCTTTTCTGGCATTTAGCTTTTTAGTGCCGTGATTTTTGCTCTAATTTTGTGCTCGTTTTTAAGGACGTTTTATGGCCCCATTGTGGGAGGAATTATTGTTCAACAGCTCTGCTTTGAATGGGCTGCTGTAGTTCAAGGAGCGTTGGCATTTTTGGGTGTAAGTATCAGTGGCTGCAGCGTTTAGATATTTTATGTCAATACAATGTTAATGATCACTCTGTCCTCAGGCATTTTTCATCTTCATGTATTCTCTCTGTCAACGGACAAAACGACAAAGGTAGGCCTAAACTTTAAATGAACATAATAAGTTCTTTCATAGTATTCATTTCGTTTCTCACTATGGGAACGCCTTCTATGTGACCTCATCAGAAGCTGAAATGCCATTACGTTAGCTCTTACAGGCTTTTTAAGTGACGCTCATGTCAGGAGGGGCTAGGGCCTCCCCATATAATAGACTGACATAGTGTCAGATGTCATTCAAAAACTCTTCTCACTTCTTACAGAAGTCTGTCGATAACTGTGCTGTTGGGTTTAAGCTAAACTGTCCACTGTCCTTGCAGCAGATTTTCTGTCCAGGGGCAACCCACTGAACGCAGACTAGAGGCTTCAACCCTCCGCTATACTTTCCCACCAGTGGCCCTCCTGACAGCCCTGTGCTGGGAAGAGAAACATTGACTGGCTGAGATTTTTTTAGCTGCTTTCCAGCCCATCTTGACCTCATCTTCATCCCAAAGGTTATCAGTACATGTTCCCCAATAGTATTGCCTGACTTTTACCAGCTGGACTCCATGCACATTCCACTAGGGGCCTGGCTACCTTATAGGCTCTAAGGGAGTTTTATCCAGGAGGTGTGTGCAACTCCATGCTGGGCCTCATCTCACACATTTGTTAGGTTTTATAAGCTAGATGTGACAGCGCCTAACCTAGCGCATTCAGTCCTCAGTACAGGTTCTTTGTTCACCAAACAAATGCTTTGAAAAAGAACTTAAGGTTATGTATATAACCCTGGTTCTCCAAGTAGCATGAGTGTCTCACCAGACCATTCTCTCTATAAAAAATGAAAAGGTGGGCTTGTTTTGAATGACATGTGACACTATTTCAGCCTATTATATATGGAGGCCATGGCCCCTCCTGACATAGGCAGGTGGCATTTGAGCTTCTGATGAGGTTCTACAGGAGGCGTTCCCATAGTGGGACACTCATTTGTGCTACTCAGAGGTTATACATGTATAACCTCAAGATCTGTGATTTATTCTAAATAGATTTCTTTTTTTAACGTCTGCAACAACAGCAAAAATTGTACCTCTTTTTTTAACTTTTACATTTCAGGGTCCAAGAAAACAACCAACAAGCAGATGAAAGAACCCCTCTCCTATGATCCTGTGTTCCAGCTCCAAGTTACACAACTTTTTAAACATCTTATCAGTCATTATTTGTTATCAAGCTGATATTGTTTTAATGTTGTGTCTTTTAGTTATTTATATCTGGTCCTAGGGCATGTGCTATAGTGGGAATTCCCTGAGAGGTATTTTAAGAAAAAAGCTAGATACATTCATGGAGTGGGTCCAGCTGCATTCCCAACGGGTTCCCAGATATATTTGAGCATTTATTTGGGGAGCAACATGCACATTAAAATTTAAACAATAAGTTAGGATCCCATGCAGGTATCCACAAACACCTGCCAAAGTACTTTAAACTGCCTTGTAATAGTTTCTCCAACACTGCCATGATGACTCACACAATAACACCAGCCACCCACAGTTTGGTTAGTAAGAATGAGTTTTTATGGCCAATGGCTTAAAAGTAAAGCAGTGCAAGTTATACAGGTCAATATGAACCTTTCATACTGTGCTAATTCTTCAAACAGGGAATTTATTGCAGATTTCACTGCAGTTAGAAATGTTGAATGTTTTACCTTCTTTTCTGCCTGCATTATAGATTTATTTAACACTGATATTGAGGTTTTTTCACAAATTTTTTGTACATTAGCATTCAAATGTGACAATGTAAGGGACTGCAAAGACTGCTTATTATAAAGATGGAAATAAAACTATAAAGGAATTTGTTTATGTTGTGAAGAAATATATATATATATATATATATATATATATATATATATATATATATATATATATATATATATATATATATATTAGGGGTGCAACGATACACAAAATTCACGGTTCGGTTCGGTTCGATACTTTGGTGTCACAGTTCGATATTTTTTCGATACAAAAAAAATGTTCATGCCTTCTTAATTTGTCATTTATTAAAATTATAAATATATATTTTAACTCAAAAGTACAGTTTTTAAATTTAACCCAAACCCTTGTACGTTTTTTATTTTGACAGCGAATGCGCACCTGCGGACCACTTATGTGCAGCCCTGGTTATTTAGCTCGTCATATTGCAGCCACAGAAATTCTTTTGTCCATGAAACCATAAAGCTGCACTTTCTTTTTGCCTTATAGTCTGATTTGTCATAACTTCTCCGTTTTGTGGTAAGCTTTTCTTTGGCTGTCACTTCTTCACCCTGACCTGTCTTATTTGGCTCAGCAGAACTGAAATGCTTTTACACACTCACTCACATAAGCTCAGCGATTCTCTGCGCGATCAACCTCTCACATGTTTAAGCTGCGGGAGATTTCACTTGTCATGTTTGCATAGTAAGCTAACGATTAATAAGACGATGTCAGAGGAATTGGTGCACAAATTATCATCACTCACAGATCAGTGCTGTCGCTCTCTATACACAGTTCGCACGATTGCAAAGTGAAAGCAAAAAAACAAGCGCAAATTCAAACGCGATTTCAATATGTCACATATTGACAGTGGCTCACCGATGCCAATGACATAATTACCCAGCTACATTTCCGAAAGAATGCAAAAGCATTGACATATATTTTTCTTCCTACAATAGCCCGACTGGAAAAATCGCTAGCTCCGGGACGTCGGGCTAGCGATATTGCAAGCCCTGTATCTGATTGAGGAATCACTCATCTTTGGAAAAGAGAGTTTATTACAGAGAAATGTCTCTTTCCAAAATAAAAGCTATACTATCCGCTTCTTCTGGGCTATATTCTCAGCAGCATAAGGAGAATCATGTGCTAACAGCTGTCTAAATGACTCGGCTAAAGTTAGTAGCATGCTTGTTGTTTTTGTCTTTGCACTAGGATGATGTCGGCGTAAATGTGCAGTCATATTCGTTGTGTTCCCACTAGTGCTTTCAGGTTAATCTCGTTGAAATGACCTTAACGCCACAACACGGCAAATCTCCGTTAACGAGCTACCGCCGATCGCCCCGTGCATGGGGCTAGACGGCCAACACGTTAACGAGCTAACTGTGCTAACACACTAGTTCCCACCCATGTAATTGAGCATTGTGTGGCACATCCAACATACTGTTTTACTTTAGTCCATGACTCGCTTACCTTCAGGGTCATACGCCACATGAAAACCAAAATAATTCCAAACACCACATCTGAATGAGGGTGGGGGAGGTGCCCTGCGCTCTTCCTTCTGACGATGCTGTCTGTGTTGAGCGCTCAGTGGATCTGCGCTCGACAGTGCAGCCTAGGCGGAGTAGTCGAACGCAGATTCACTGAGCGCTCAACACAGACAGCATCGTCAGAAGGAAAGTTGATAAAATAAATTACAAATGTTGTATTGTTCGATACATATGCGTACCGAACCGAAAGCACTGTATCGAACGGTTCAATATCGATACGAATATCGTTGCACCCCTAATAAATATATATATATATATATATCACATATTACATACGTTTACACAGTATTATCTGTTTTCTTACATGGATAAGTTATTCAAAATATTCAATGTACAAAAAATATGTTTATCAGCATTATACAATTACAATATTTTTATAAACATATTTAACAAATTTTATCTGTATTAGGTGCAATATAAACTGTGACTTTTCAAAACTAAAAAAATATTTACAAACAAAAAAAAGTGAAAAATAGATCACAGCTGAAATAAAAATCAGAATAAAGCAGACATACGGTTGCTGTTTGTTTCCATGAGTTTATGGATCAGGCTCAAAGGCACTGTTTGTATTGTCTGTTGGCCTCTTTGGCAGAGGTCGCCCTGCTGATCTGCCTATCCTCCTGGTGCTACTGGTCGACGCTGATGCGTCTGCATCTGAAAACGTGGCTTGAGAGGAAGCTGCAGGGACTCGTGGCTTTTTCACCTTCTTTTTTCTTCTACTTCTATGTGGGAAACGTATTTCACAATCAGCACTTAATATCTCTCCACCACAATACAGCTTCATCAGCCTGTGTAGTTAGGAGTAGTTCGGAGTGAAGCAAAGAGAGCCACTTACCTAGTAACTGCCATCTCAGGTTCCGTGTCGGAAAGCGTCGGCTCGGAAAGAAACCTAAGTTCTCCAGAAGAACTAATGGCAGCAGACACCTTGGAGATACGAGTATAAAGAAAAAAGTGATGGCCCATGGGAACAGGAAAATCACGCATATATAAAACCAGACCACATTTGTGAATTTATGAAATGAAAAGCAATCAAAGTGACACTTGCCCACTGTAGGCTTTAAAATGACTCACGGTTTGTCATAGTTTCGCCAAAATAGCTGCTTACAGCAGAACATGGAAGTTGTAGCTACAGCTAGATTTGCATCAGAAGACTGAAAAATACAGAAACTGATATTTTGTTCCAAATCTCTTATTTTCATGCACAAAAGGTGGAATGACAAAGACCACTGCTGTTCAAAATATTGTTGTAGCTGTAGTATGTAAAAGGAGAACCAGGAACCACAGAGCAATATATTGATATTTTTCAGTCTTCTCTTCTTTTTTGTTGCTGACATGAAATCAAGCTGACAATTTTTTTGACAAAAGGCCTACAGTGGGTATAAAAAGATTAATTAATGAGATGTGAACTCCACCCCCACTTCACCTTTTAGCCAAAATACATTAATGAACACGTCCCAGTCAGACGCCACTCTGATTTTTTTGTTCTCTTACCCTAGTAGGTGTTGACCTCTCATCAGGCTCTTTAGACAAAGGCATGTGAGTCCCCTCTTCATTGTAATCCCCTACAACAATAACATGTTTTTATCATTTTTATAAACAATTTGTTAAAAGCATATCTACCACAAGAAAAGATAATCCACCTACTCTGATCTGCTACGTAAGAAGCAAGAAAATATCCCTGCTGCCCATTTTCAAGGCGTCCAAACCACCAGTTCTCGTTGTCTTTGTACAGTACTTGGATGACATCACCACGGCGAATGGTCAATTCATCAGAGCGATTTGCTTTGTAATCATAAAGAGAAACAACCTATGAATGGAACAGAAAGGTAGGACAGTTGAATAAGTGTGAAATAAGGCTGCGGCTGAGCTTTAAATTACACTGGATACTTACTACTTGCTGAACAGGTGCAGAATCAGTTTCCACGTGGATCCCTGAAGAGACGTGGTCAAGAAGAGTCTGACAAGGAAAAAAGGAAATAATTTCATTCTTATAGCAACAAGCAGGCAGACACCACTGCAGTCCTTGCCTATCTCAGCAGCATTAAGATTAATTGGAAACATTACAAAATCTTACCGTCTGTAGTCTAAAAGACGAAGCACCTTTTAGAAAATGACCAACAGGATTGAACCCACCTAAAAGTATAAGAAAAAACATCAAGAATTGAAACTGCAGTAATATTTTATGTATTACCACGGTAAATATTGTACATTACTGCAGTAACTGCAATTTGCAGTAGTCACTTCAAGAGATGGGTAACAATTGCCAGCAGTCCATCTGTGTTTCTGTTCATAGCATACATGCTGCACAGTGCTGAAAAGACTTGGCCCAAGTTGTACGTAGCACAGTTATAATCTTCATAATCATTTGAATTCAGTTACACAGCTCCACTGGTTAAATACAAATAACTGTGTGATTAACTGAAAAAAGCCACTTACGGGGCTGAGTGCTCAGAGAAGCCTGTGGGATAAGCTGCTCTGCCAGAGCACCAGTGAGCTTCAGTCTGGAGTGTGGTGACAGGAGAGATGGAGGTGGGAGTGAGGCATTTAATCCTGTCTGTAAATAAAAGAAATAAATAAATACATAACAGCATTAAGGTGCAATAAATCAATTAATGCAATTTTCTGTTTTGTATTATAATAAAAGTAAAATTCACATTTGTGTATTTCATGTAAACCCTCTAATACAATTCTCACTGTCAGGAACACAGATTTAAAATCAAGGTTAAATAGAAATCCATACATTTCTTTGAAATATGAAAACATAAATTAACACAGAGCGGGATTGGCATATTACACAAAGGGGAAAAATGGCTGAGTTTACAATTAAAGTATATAAACCCGGTTCTATGCTGTTTCCCTTGTCAACACATTGAGGGCAACTGAGCAATAAAGCGATTGGAGGCAGATTACAGAAAACAAAATCAATATTGACAGAAAAGACTCATAAAGCTTGTTCACCATCTGTGACCTCAGCAATGCTTCAGTATATAAAGGTGTGTATTTTGATATAGTACTGATAAAAACTCACTGTGCCGACATCTGATGTGAAGCTCCGGCCTGTGTGAGTACTGCTTAATTTATCTGCAAACCAGAAAAATAGGTTAAAATACCAAATCTAATATAGCTAATTATATAAAGTCCTTCTCATCTAAACTGCTTAGAGTACCTTGCTCATAAATGAATCCAGTAGCAGAAGATCTTTGACGTGGTTCCTGAAAAAAATATGTAAAAGAATTTCAGTTAATTTAACTGCACACTTATTTCACTCTACATTTAAAAATTAACATGAGCATTTACCAGAACTGAGTCCAGTTGTTCCTTCACACACTGCATTTTCAGTGCAAGTCTTGTTGCTTGGGCAAACTGATCCATGGCTGCAGAAATAGATGTGTCCTGCAAAGCTAGAGGGTCAGGTGTGTTTAAAACAGTTTTGATATCTTCAGAAGCTGATCTGCTTGCTGCTTTCATACTGTGCACCTCCATCTGGGAAACTAGAAAAAATAAGAGAAAAATAAGGCAGATATGAAGCCGTGCAAGTCTGTACAATACTACTGACTAACTTCTTCTTTTGTCAAACAAAACACAAACCTTTGCGGTCATACAGGTACACGTGGACGGGCTGGCTCTGACCGAAGGCACAGAAAGCTACCATGTTCTCGTAGGGGTGAAATGACACGCCGTGGAGAGCCGTGGGGTAACAAAGCTCTGAATATACTGCAACTTGATCACCTGGGAAAAGAAACGGCTGGAGCAACTATGCAGAATACTGTCAAAAACATTAAGAACCGACTAGTGTCTTTGTTACGGGAAAAAATAAAAATTTCATGCTCACCTGTATCAGTATTCCAGACATACGCCATCCCATCCTCACTGCCAGAAAAGATGAAGTTCCCACATGGTGTAAAAGTACTGTAAATCCTCTCTCTGTAGTTAATGGCTCCAGTGTATTTCTTTACAGCCAGACTTAAAGAGGGAAAGCCAAACACATATTCAAACACACATACAATAATATAATAATCACTCCTCATTTATATGCAGAGTATAATACAATACTTTAATATTTGTCTTTGCTTTATTATAATTTCGTCTTACATTCTCAAATCCATCATCCTCAGCACACTGTCTTTGGCATGTATGAGCAGGCACCGCCCATTCGGATGGAGCTGCAGCATGTTGATGGGGATACCACTGAGATCACTCTCATCAATTTTCTGCCAAAAGAAAACATGGGATTTTAAAATGACCATAAACTAACATTAGCTAAATAAAGTGCAGTGAATAGTATCAATTCTTGTACCCTCTCTATACACCAGTGGCGACATGGCTGCTGCTGTTGCCTGCTGTCATTTACTGAGGTTTTCCACACAATGATGAGGCCCATGTTGTCTCCAGAAAACATTCGTCGACCTATTTACAATGAAAACAACATCAGATATGGCATAAGATATACAAGAGAACAAGCCTCACATTCATTATAAAAGACCAAACACAACACCCCTTCACAGAAAGGCACACATGTTCCTCATAGACACAAAACCAGAATTAGTTGGCTGGCTTTGAGTTTTTCTTTGCTTTAAAAAGAGCAGCTTTCCTTCTCTCTGAACTGGGCCTTGAAGTAAATGACAGTGACCGTAAACAGTCTAAGACAAATTTAAATCTCAGTTACTCTCTCTAATAATGGAAAAAAATAGTCCAAGGCAAGTCAAAGCAAATCAGTCAGTCTGGCATAAAGGTTATACTGGCAGGAATGTTTGGGGAAAAATTGGAGCCAGTGGATTTATAAAAACAGAGCTATACATAAAGTTCACATTAACCACCATTTTATTTACAGCTATTAATAACAAGATTCATTAAAACATATACAAGAGACATCATTCTTTAAGAGACTACATTTACTCTTATCTTGTTCCAAGTTTTCCTAACTCACAGTAGCTGACAACACAAACACACACACATCGGGGACATGTTTCCATAACAGGGCTTACAGTACCTTCGGAGTCAAAGCAAACTGTGTTAATGAAACTGCCGTGACCCTCAAACTCCTGCAGCAGCTGGCCATTCACATCACCGACATCAACTCTCCACACTCGTATCAGGCAGTCGTAGCCCCCAGTTACCACCAGGTTCTGGGCTGTAGGATGGTACCGAGCACTGTACACAAACGATGGATGAGGGAGCACCTTCTGGGCTGTTACTTGAAGCCTCTCTACATTCCACTCCCTGAGGGAAACAATGTAAAAATACAAAAACTATTTTATATAAAGAATATGCATTTGCTAGTTTTTAAATCAGAACATCACCAGTATTGTTGAGGCCGTTTCTCAAAAAAGCAATATATTACACACACTACAACTTAGGTAACTTTATTTAGAGCTAAAATATAATAGATTATACAAAAACTGAGTCACTACAAGAAACAGTGAAACCTCATTCACTTCTAATCACTTTTATTTAATCTTACATTGTACAATGACAAAGTTACCTGACAGTTCCATCAGAGGAGGCAGACAAAAGGCTGCGGTCATCTCTGGACCAGCAGAGATCATACACTATTTTGAGGTGACCATTGAAGGCAGCCAAAACCTTGCCAGAGGGAATCTCATACACTGAAATAAAAACAGCATTTTATTTTATTTATTTATTTTTTTACCTGATTTTTTAAAAATATATATGCACAGACAAGGAAGAATCCAGATGTCATCAAAGAGGTGTTCGTGGCATACAAACAGCAAAGAAATTACCTGGTTGGAGTCAACAAAGCATTAGAAGGGGGACTTTTACACCGATGAGATGTGACCTACCTACAACAGGGAACGCATCTTTGTCAGCACAAGCAGCAGCCAGTATGGTTCCAGCGTGAGAAAAGAGTACTGTGAAACAGCCCATCTGACCACCACGAAATGCCAGCATTGGCTTGTTAGGAATTCGACAGATCTGCAACAGTAAAACTCTCTTTAGTTCTTTGACTGCCACTCTTTGCTACTTACCCATGTTCAGGCTAAAAATATGAACATGTATATTTGTATGTAATATTGATAGGAGCAGTTTAAACCCTTCTACAAACCTGACCAGGCAGCCTGCTCCATCTCAAGGTTAGAGGTTTGCTGTCTAGAGGTTGTGTCAGACTTCTCTTGGTGATCTCATTCTGCAGTTCACTATAGGAGGTGCTGCCTCTCTCCTCCTGCAGTGCCATCATAGACCGAATACTAGGGTCCACCTGAAGAACATAACCAGCTCAGCTACAACATACTCCATCCATGTACATATGAAGATTTATTAACCTTCCAACAACTAGACAGTAGCAGCTAACTTACATGCTCAGGGAGTTTAATGCCTTTTACTGTAACATAGAGGGTAGATGCATATTTGGTTCTTGGGTACTTTCTCCACCATTCAACCACCTCAACTGTTTTAGGTTGGCTCTTTGCCCGATGTGGAGGGCAAAAGAGCTGGAGACGAAGTTTACTGTCAATATTCAAGACACCATTTGTGCCAACAAGCTGAAAAATGGAGGGGCATACATATTAACAGGGGAGATTAAAATACAACCAGACTGATCTTTTCTTTCTAAATGATCAGATTAAACACATTACCTTCAGAAATGCCCAGGCAATCTTTCGGAAACCTCGATCATGCTTGTCAACATCAATGTTGGCTCTTGCTTCTTCCATAGTCACAAAATCAAGGATCTTTGCAAAACATTTCAATAAAGGAAATTACTGTCACAAATGTTAAAATATGGTTTATTAACTGTTATTGAAATAACTCTTACTTCAAAGAACAGTATGACTTTGGGGCCTTCGTCATGTTGTTGAACAAAGTAGCCAAAACGTTCATTGAAGATGATCTGCTCCTGCCACTCAGGGACAACTGATTTGTTCTTCTTGAAGTCATAAGGCTGGGTCATGATGGGGAGAACATGGTCAACGTTTTCCTGCTCATAAAATGAGGATACGGGGCGATGACTACAAAAAAGAAAAACAAATTTGAACTGAAGGCAAAATGTGTTATAATTCAAAGGTTTTGGCACAGTTAAGTGGCTTATAAATACAAATATCTATAGATCGTGCCTAAATTTAACTGAAAAACAAGTAACCATGGTCCAATTATTTTAAGGTAAAAATTTCTAAATAAAAAATGTGCCCAGAAATTGAAACACACCACTAAACTTAATAGCAGAAATGTCTCACCAGTCTTCTTTCTTCACATATTGCCCTGTGGCTTCATCAACAACGTGGATCTTCACCATGGGGTGTGAAATCATCAAGTCGGTCTTGAGGCGGTCTGTTCTGTGAATGTACACTCCAAGAACAAGGTTGTCATCAAAAACTGGTTTCTGAGGTGCTTCTGACTCCGCTTCACTCTGGTCTTTGACAACTACAAGGGGAGAAAACAAAATATGAAATGCATCACCATCAACACCTTTCTTCACCTTTAACTGGAACTTGGTGAATCCTGAGAATTATCGTGCAATCACCATGTTTTTTCTTCCTCTTTTTCTTCTTTCCCTTGGATTCTGTTTCATTTTCCACATCAGCATCCAGGTCTGTATCTTCATCTTGATCCCTGGAGGCAAAAAAAGAAGTAGAAAGAAATCAAACACTGTTGCTTTATCACTAAATATAACTCCATAGTACACTAATAGTTATACACACCCTGCATCTGAATCTGTGACTACAGATTTCATCTTTTTCTTTTTCTTCTTCCCCACATCATTACTAAGCGTAACACTTTGTGAGACAGCACTCTCATCTTCTCCTTTGACCCTTGTCCTCCTTGAAGTCCTCTGGTCCTCCTTTACTATCTTTTGCTGGTATTCATGCAATAGGTTATCTTCTGTGTCCTCCTCCTGGCTTGCTTCTTTAACCTCTGTATCACCTTTGCTTTTTCCCTTTTTATTTTTCTGCTTTGGGGCCTTTACACCTACAGAATCATTTGGATCCAATGGAATTTCAGACTTTGATGCATTTGCATCCTCTTGGATGTGACTTCCGATGTCCTCGGGCATAGGAGGAGAGGGAAGGTCCCTCTTACTTTTTCTTTTAGATTTTGATGTTTTAATCCCCTCTTGGTTTCTATTGTTGTTAAAATTAACCTTCTCTGAAATTTCTCTCTCCCTTCTTTTATTCTTTGTGTAGCGAGGGCTGCCCTCTTCTGGGTCATATGTGTTCTGGAGGATGGTCTCATTGTCTTCTGTGTCCTTCTCAAGGTTGATATTTTTTTTTAGATTCTGAAGCTAAAGAGGAAAAGGTAAAGAGGTGTCAGTACTTACAGTCTTTTTATTTTGTTATTTATTAAAACTTCCGCAATTAAAATATGTCCGACATGTTGTCTGTTTTGGAAGAAGGGCATCATGACAGCCTTGTTTACATAAAATGCAGAATCCACAAGGATTCGGAACTATTCAGAAATAGTTTTAAGACATGTCCTGCAAGTTCTATATGTTTTTGCCAACATATAGAGCATCTGATGTAAAATTATCAATAGAACACAAGAATGACATACCACAATAGTCTCCGGAGTTTCAGTGCTTTTCTTTTTCAACTTTTTCTTCTCAGATTCTGTGTACTTCTTGAAGACTTCATTAAATCTTTCCCGGGTTTTTGCCCGGTCTTCACTCTCACCTATAAAAGGGAACATTTTAAATAGATTACGTGACAATGCAGATTAGACTTTATAACATAAATAAGATTAACTACACGTTGTTGATAACACTTCTGTAGCTTGATCAAATCTTTTTGCAAAACTTGTAACTGCATTTTTACGCTACTGCATCACACCAAGTAAGAGAAGTAAGAGTAGCAATGCAACAGACAGGGGGCAAGTGAGGTGAAGAAGAGAGTGCAGGCATGGTGGAGTGGGTGGAGATAAATATGAGAGGAAAGAAGGACACCAACAACATTTTGCAACATTTTAGTGAGACCTAATATGATGTATGGTTTGGAGATGGTGGCACCAAGAAAAAGACAGGAATCTGGGCTGGAGCTGGTGATGGAGTTGAAAATGTTAACAATGTTAAGGGAGTGACCAGAATGGACAGGATTAAAAATGAGTACATCATAGGGACAGCTAAAGTTTAAGAGTTTGGAAACGCTACCGAAGTTAACGAAACAAGACCGAGGGGGTTTGGGCATGTCCAGAGGAGGGGACAGCGGATAGATTGGAAATATGTTAAACATAAAGCTACCAAACAGGAGGAAAAGAGAAAGACTACAGAAAAGATCCGGGAATGTAGTGAAGGAGGAAATGCAGAGGGATAAGGAGAGATGCAGGCAGATGATGTACTGTGGCGACCCCAAATGGGAGCAGCCGATACAAAACGACATTGCTACTTTAATTTAAAGAACCTTCCACCATTGGAGTGAGGAGGGAACAGCAGGAAACGTACCTGCTGGCATTCTCAGACAGCGTGATGTTTCTCTTTCCGAGCGCAAAATGAGAATAATCCAGGACTTAAGACTCTCATTCTAAAAGAAATGCATGACAACGACGTTAAAGTTGCACAACAAAACCTCTACTGGGTTAGCTAGGTTTTGCTAGCCAAGCGTTTAATTATATAGTTTAGCACTCTAGTAAAATAAACCCGTATTAAGTCTCCCATGGTGTTTTTATTTGCTGAAGTCAGAGTATAGGAAAAAGTACAGTTTGTGTGAACCACTAACCTTAGCCACTTTAGCAGCTAGCTTGCTAAATGCTTCTGATAGCTCACTGACTTTACAGGGTTACTACATTTGGTAAGATAATATTTAGGAGCTTCAACGAACAGTCTGAGTATTAAAACAAACCTCGCCCCACAGAAGCAGTCCGTAAAAGTATGTATAAGAAGCAGAAGAGTTGGCCGAGGGTCAGCGCATGTATCTACTCTGCAGTGATTGTCCTGTCCTCCATCTTTAACAACAACGCTTCGACGGTTTCCAAGTCAACAAATCTGAAAAAGAGAGGCGGAGCCGGTCAAACGTAATCTGACGTACATACAAAAACAATAACCAATCAAGCTGAAGACAGAATTTCATAACAGAAATACATTTTCATGTTTTTTCTGTTATGATTAACTTCATTTTCTTCTTATTTTATGTCTACCTCTAAAAGCCTGATGTTTATCTGTCCATAATGTTAAAAATAGAAAAATAAGTTATTGCATTAATACAATTGCCACAAAAGAAGTATCCTATTAATTTATTCAAGTAATGTAATATTTTTACCCGTGTTGCACTTTTTTTGTAAGCTGATATATACTTTACGCAGTTCACATGGAATATCATACAATTCTACATCACAGTCACAAAGGCTTGCACACAAAGACAGAATACAATAAATTTGTAGCCTAGAACAAAAGAAACGCAAACGAAAATACGACCAACTTAATATGAAGGCTGCACAATTCCACAAACTTGCACAGCCACGAAACGCCTAAAATATTTAGATATTAATATTTATTAAGTGTCACAATAAGTTTTACTTTTAAAGTTGTGTCGAGATGCAAAAAAAAAAAAGAGCTAGAAGAGCAAGATACTTTCCATAGTCTAAATTTACCTTGCAGTCACGTGACACAGCAGTAGGCGTGTCTACGTGCAGGTTGTGTAAAATAGACAGGTGTGGGGACCTTGTGCAAGATGCAGTCATGGCTTCAGGGTTTTGTAACACCTGCTCGCAGTTGTTGAAGGGATTTGCGGATCACTTGAGGAGCGTTTGGAGAGAGCTGGAGATCAAGATAAAGGAAGCTTTCAGAGAGATTGGACGGTGCAATTGCTTTAGGATTTCATCCGAGAGAAGGACGGCTTTTGATTTGCCTTCCTTACGCCTCAACTGTGGTAGGAAAATTGCAGTCATGCGTATTTTTTTATGGAAATCGCAGTGGAAGAACAAAAACCGAGGCAGTGTGTTATTTGGAAAATTGAAAAGCATCAAAGTAAACGTTTAGACAGCAACTTCTTTAAACTTTCATACTGCATGTGCTATTACTCTTCAAAGTTGTACACAAGTTTATATGATCAATTCAATTAATCTCTTTCCCCCCTCCCAGACAACGAAACTCAACTTCTCAGCCAGGAAAGTCTGCAAACACTGAACAAACTTGCAACCTCAGAAAACACTGATCTACAAATGACTTCAGCCATGTATTATCTACACCTCAGTCATCATCGTGAGTATAAAGATTTCACGTTTTTGTTTCATCTGACAGTATTCCTGATAGCATTGGCTTGCAGATGATCAGCTGTTGTTTGCACTTCAGGTTTCTTCATAGGCCTCTATCAGTTACTGCAGAGATATTTTCTCTAACGGGTGTGACCAGCATGCAAATTTCCAACTGTATTTTTTCCCCAAGGTTGGCAGATAAAACGCCCACTTATGGACCCATGTGTTACAAAGAAGGAAGAATAAGAGGATTTTACTGTGGAATTCACAGTATGCTTTATTATAATCTGCCAACCAAGAGCCCTATTGTGCATATTAGGCTGAGGCTTCTTCTTTCAATACAGCATAGACAGTGTTCTGTAGTATGTAAATGGGTGACCAGGTGTTTTGTGTATAGGTGGCAGTTGACAGATTGCTGTGTTTAGATGCTTGAGATTATAGCACAACTCATGAGGGATATATCTTTTGAATTCATAATCAGCTACAAGTATGTAATTCAAATTTGTAACATTTAGCTTCTCCCAGTAAGACTGACTGACATACAACTGCTATAAACTGGTCTCAACTCGAACATTGTTCATTCTGACAGCAAAAAATATGACTTAAGTTTCAAAATGTGTTATTTTTCCCTTGTTTGTGTGTTACAGTGAACTGTCCATTACCAGATGCCTTTATGGAGCCCATCGTGGCTCTACTTTTATCATCTGATCTCGATGTTCAAAAGACTGTCTCTCTCGCCCTTGTAAATCTGTTACTAAAGAATAATGGTAAGAGATAATAATAGTAAGATATTTACATTATTATAATTTTTTTTTAATTAATCCAGAATTTTAGTGATTTTGATAGTATGATTCTAAAAACTCGTGTTCTTTTGGATCAAATGGCTTATTTATCATTTGCCATTCATAAAATTTGATTTCAGTGTGTAAAGAATTGGTGATAGAAATGGGGATGCTGGTGCCCATAATTGAGTTGTTCCGGTCAGGTGATCCCACTGCTCAGTGTCACTCCTGTGCCTGTGTTGCCATGTTGGCCTCCTCAGGTTTGTACAGACCTTAATTTTTAAAGTATTTTTCGACACGGTTTAGAAAGTACAAACACTTAATTTTAAAAACTTATTATGTATTGCAAAATAAATAGCAGGACTTTCAGGATGGCAAGAGAACTGAAGCCTTATGAGAAAAGTAGTTATTTTGTTCCATATGCTTCTTGAAATGACCTCTCCTCTGTCTTGCTGAAATTCTGCTAATTTGTTTTGGGCCACTAGCACTCCAAAATTGTCCCTGCATGCATGGTTGCTATTTCATCTTTCTTTCCAGAGTCAAATCGAGATTCTTTGATGGTTGATGGAATCATACCACTCTTGGCTTTAGCAAAATCTTTTGATCCAAAGGTCCAACGGAATGCAACTTGGGCTCTATTACACCTCACGCAGTCAGGTGGGACCATTTCATTTGAATGTCACTGTGCACTTACAGTTGTGTTTAGAAGTTTAGATACACTCATCATTGGCATCAATGCCATTGTAATTTAGGGATTACTTTGAACTGTTCTTTTTCTAGGAATGATTGTGCAGTATACATGTTTATTGAGTTTAAAAAAAACAAAACAAGGAGTCTGTGCACAGTTTTGAATTTATTTGGGGTTTTGTCTAATCGACCCAGGGTCAAAAGTATAGATACAGGCTCAGATATACACACATCCTTACATTAGTGGAGGTACTAATGTTTTGTTAGATGCCCTTTAGTAAGTTGCACCTCAACCAGATATTTTTAGTAACCATCAACAAGCTTCTGCAATAATTCTGGATGGATATTTTACCAATTCTGCCAAGAGAGGTAGTTGAGTTTTTATTTGTTTGATTTCTTGTGGGGTTTGTTTGTTTGTTCGTTTTTGTTTTTAAATAGGGTTGAGGTTTGGGAAACCCACTCCAGAACCTTAATCTTAGCCTCCTTCATCCTTTCCAAAAACCAGTTTTGATGTGTGTCTTTGAGATCATTGTCCCTTTGGAAGACCCAACTGACTCCAAGTTTCAATCATCAAGTTGTTAATTTTAGGTGAATTTGAAGGTAGTCCTCCCTTCTTTATTATTCCACCCACTTTGTGCCATGTACCAGTACCACTGGAAGCAAAACAGCCCCAGAGTATGGTGATACCACCACCACCATGCTTGACAGTTGAGTTGATAGCCTCACCTTTATTGCTCTAAGCACACCTCTTGTCTTTGTGGTATTCTCTTTCTTGGTCAGCACCCCCTCAGCCCAACTGATGTAAAACTTGCTTCACATGAACAGTGATGCTGACGTTCCTGCGGTTTTCAGGCAGGCTTGAGCCTTGGTGGTTCCTGGGTTGCTGAACCAATTTCTTCTCATCTGAGGGTGATAGTTTAGGTCTTTTTGTTTTCCAGAGATGGGCAAAGTGGTGACAAATCCTAATAACTTGTACTTATGTACAGTTGTTTGAAGTAATGCTCTATAAACCCGCAGTTGTTTAGAAGTGACTCCAAGAGACCTTCCTAACTTGTGCAACAGTTCTCATTGTTTGTTCTTCACTGAGTTCCCAGGAGTTTCCATTGTTCTGAGTATTGGTCAGTCCAACATATGCTCTCAAACAAATGCTCCTTATGCAGGCAAAAAGAAACTGAGTTGTAGTCAATCATGATCACTAACAAGGAGTTAATTTGCCATGGCCTTAGGCCTAGAAGCTTGTTGATGGCTACTAAAACCATCTGGTCGATGTGTAACTTAGTAAGGGAGGATGTTTACCCATTACCAGGAAAGCAGCAGGACCAGACCTAAGCATTTCACTGCATATCGTACTGTGTATGACTGTGTACGTGACAAATAAAATTTGAATTTGATTTATTGGGGGTGTAATTATATATTTGAGACTTTATCTATACACTTTTTTTTTCTTGGTGTGGATTAGAGAACTGCACCCAATTTGTGTGTTTTTTATTTATTTATTTATTTTTTTATATAAATCATTAAAGACGTATGCTGTACAGTCTTTCCACCCTGGAAAAGAACAGTTTAAAGAATTAAAAAGCCAAAATTCCCGTGACATCCATGCCGATGACGAGTGTATGTAAATTTTTAAGCACAACTGTATTTTCCAGAAACTTCTCAATTTCTTCCAGTGTTACATTTCCTTTTATTTTATGTTTTTACTCTTCAGATTGGTCAACAAGGCTGTTATGCCAAGCAGGAGCGATTCCTGTTTTGCTTCTTCTCCTACAGTCCTCAGATTCAGAGGTTCAGTTTTATAGCTGCACTGCTCTTTGCAACATTTCTGCTATCCACGAGCATCACCCAAGATTGCTCAGAATTGGGGGTCACTATTTATCAAGGTCTCTTTTGACTCTTATGTCTTCACCTGTGAAAAAGGTAACTCTGAACATGAGTTATTTTAACTTAGTTTAAAGAAAATATATTTTTAAAGAGGGGGAAAAAAACCCAACTTCCTTTTCAGAATTCAGCCCAAGCGTGCCGGTGCCTGCAGACTCTTTCAAAGAATGGTAATAAAAATGGTATAAAAAGTAAATTCAAAAAAGGTATCATACCTCTGGCAGATGGTGTTTATTACTTTTATGTGTAGTTCTCATTCAGGACCAGCTGATGGAGCTTGACTGCGTGTTGCCTCTGAAGGCGCTGTTAAAAACCTCTACTTCAGTGTGGATTGAATCGGCACTAACGCTACTGTCTACACTGTCGGCACACCCGTCAAACACCGTATGTTAGCCTAAATAAATAATTAACAATA
Source organism: Aulonocara sp. 'chitande type north' Nkhata Bay (assembly GCF_057382095.1). NCBI lineage: Eukaryota > Metazoa > Chordata > Actinopteri > Cichliformes > Cichlidae > Aulonocara > Aulonocara sp. 'chitande type north' Nkhata Bay. The sequence goes on from NC_141362.1 coordinate 21,066,720, forward strand.
AAGCTGGGAGCAGTCCTGGTTTTATTATACAACTGCTTAGTGGTTGAGTATGGTTTTATTTTTGCATTGTGCCAATATTTATTGAAATTTTACTTTAGTGGCATTCAGTGTCACCTAAAGTAATTGCACAGTTTTTATTTAAATTCTAATATTGACAGTAGTTTTGTAATTTGATTCCAGGACATCCTGGTAAGTGAAGGACTACTGGAGGAAATTGGTCAGGTGCTTCATCATCCCAGATCAAACTCTGTTATAGTCACATACAGCTGCAAGATAATCACCAATCTGTGCACTTCCCACGTTGGTGAGCAGGTACTTGCAGACTACAATTCTTTTTTTCTTTTTGTTTTCCTACCTCTGCTTTATTGATTTGTCCAAGACTGATAAAGTTATCCTAAATCCAACCATTGTAATCTAGGCTGTGATGGAAAGTCTGTGCTTACCAGGACTCCTCTGTGCGCTTGTGTCTAACACCCTGTCAGATGAGACATTGCTTCATGTGACATCATGCTTGCATCACCTGATGGCCTGTGGTGAGAGATCTTGACTTGAAATAATGACTTATTTATTTTGAATGTTTGCGGTGGAAAACTTTTTAATAATCTATTACAATTACTCACTGTTTCAGATGTACTCCGGACAAAATTGTCAGCAACCATAACATCAGAAAAAGTTTCAGGCTTAGTGAAGCTGTCAGAGCAAATCAGAAATTCCCAGCTGGCGTACAACTCTGCAGCTATCATAAGCGAATTAGAAATGACTGGTAATGCAATGTGGCAAGAGAAAAGAATACCTTCCTTTTGTGTTTTTACGCTGGATGTATTAAATGTTTCTGTTTTCATTACAGAAGAGATGATCCATTTGTTGAAGCCACATTACACTTCCATATCCAAGTACCTGTTGGGATTCCTCAAAAAGAAAGATGTTAAATTCCAGCAGCTTGGCGTAGTTACCATATTTAACCTCAAGAAAGGTTTGCATTAATTGCACATTTATTTAAGAACTGAAAATACTGCATAAAATTTAAACAGTCTGTCATTGTAAGAGTTCAGAGTTTCTTCCTGTCTTCCTCTGCAGATGGAGACTTTTCATCTCTGTTGACTAACAGTGAGCTAAAGGTTCAGCTATTGAAGGTGCATGCACAGACAGAGGAAACTAGACAGCTGCTTCAAATGATTCAGCCCCTTTCTCCATCTCCTGTCAACTCTGGACTTTCTCAGTGAAGTTACAAAGAGACGCGCACAGACTTTGCATGAACATAACCACGTTGCATGTAAAAGCTACATTTTTATATGTGTTGTTTTTTTGTTTTTTAGCCTGGGGTTTTAAAATGCTTGGTAGTTTTTATTTTTACAGTTTATTTATGTTTTCAACTGGAAAAACAAGGCGAAGACGTGGCATAGTATTAACTTTAATCAAATATGGCATATAATAGGCTAACGTGATAGTCATAAGCAGTACTTGAACTATAAGATCAAATATTGTGGCTCAGATACATCTGGTTTTGTTTTATGCTTTTATATTAATAAACTCTTAAACTCTATGCATCAGACATTGCTTGTAAAGTGATTATGCAATATCAAACAAAGCAGTCAGTGCAAAAAAAAAAAAAAAAAAATACACTGTGCATTGTATCCTCTAAATTGGCACAAATACACACACACACACAACAAAAATGAAGCACAGTCTTTGGAAACTATATTCCATAGCAGCTTTGAATTACATGATTGCTATACTTTACAAAATCCAAGGTTAAGGTACAGTGGGAATGCAGGAAGTCATCTTTTGCTAAGACATTAAACTCTTGTATTCTCTGAGCAAACTGCCACTTTTGCTATTCTAACTCCACAGTGACAAAACCGAGGAAGAAAAAGTGCAAGGGTGGCAAGAAATATCAGGAATAAGCAAAAAGCATACGGCATATTGTGACTGTTTAGAGTTCCTATTCCTAATATTTCAACAGAGGCAACACTCTCCTTAACTGATACACTACGTTTGCCAGCACAGTCTACATCTACTGCTTTTTGGATAGTTATTAGATCAGAAAACTGCTGTACTGAAAAAGCTCATATGCGATTCGCTTTATGCTTGTGCCACTGGTTACACACAGAAAAGTGACCAAATGCTGACATCCTCATCGGGAGGCAAGGTTATAATTTTACATGCTCTTTCAAAGTGCCGAAGGGGAGCAAAATAGCTGTGCAGCAGTAATTCTTGTGTATTCACCGGTCTCCAACAAAGGCTTTGAAAGTCATCCTGCAGGCATTCAGATGACCTCTAAAAAAAGCAAAGGAAGACAACGAATGATAGATATTAAATCAAAAACAGCAAATATAACATTTTGAAAGCAGCATTATGAGCATAGAACTGTTCACCATCAACCTGAATACGTTTTTTTCAAAGCTTGCATAACTTTCCCCCATTTATAACTGAGTTTTTATGAGTTGGTTGCTGCGGGCCTGCCTGCACAAATCACTGTGGATCATCAATCACGAGTGAGTGAGCCTGCCTGTGTGGGTAGTACAGCCAATTGGGAATTAATATGGCAAATTATAACATGTAAATGAGTAACTGGTAACTTAAGGTGGGTGATTCTACAAACACACTCGCTGATTATTAGACTGATGGTTGGTTTCGCTTTCCCACCCTGAGGACAAGTGTTTTTAAATACTATGCTGGTTGTTTCTCACCTGCACGTTGGTGGGTCTGGATTTCCTCCAGGCCAGTGAGAGTTCTAAGAGACCTGCGTTCTTTGAAGGCCACAACAGGTAGCATATCCTCCTGACTGTTCAGGCCCAGCTGTGTGGTTTTATTTCCCACTGGCGCCTTGGCTGTATCTTCTATCGTTCCATTGTGCACAGGCTGCGTGTTTTCCTTTGGTTGGGCATCATTTGACATAATCCTCACTGGAACAGATTTCTGTGATAAAAGACATTAATCATTTTAGTCAAGGACAAGTTGTGTGGCTTTTAAAAGTTAAACAGATTGTTTAATAGCTGATGCAGAATGTGCGTCATGACAGACCTGAGGCAGTAGACTTTTTAAAAAACGAAACACTTAATCTCACCGTATCTGGAGAATCAGTCCTTCTGGTTCTCCGCATGATCTCCTCAAGTCGCTGCAAAAGAAAACAACATTCACTAAAATACTTTCACTCAGAGAATACATTCAGTGTCTTTCATAAAACAGATTTTTCGGCACATCTTGTTTCCATAATAAATTTAAAAATGCTTACAAGTTAAAGGTAAAATAGTAAAACATCCACTTTTAAAAATACTGTTTGTAATATATTTTTTTGACAACCGTGGCAATGGCTAAAAGCTAAAATGAGGCAACTTTTATTGCAGAGTCTCCTGATGTTCCAAGGAACAAGGGTACCGATTTTCAGCCTCGTCCCTTGTGTACAGAAATGTCTCTGGGCTCTGTAAAACTCTGAAAGATATTAGTGATCACAGTGGATGAAATCTCCAAATTATTTAGAATTAAAAAGGTTCTTCTTAAATGGCTGAAATATTTTGTCCATGCAGTCTTACACAGAGTGATGAACCCCAGTGCAGCTTTATTTCTCAAAGTTTCTTGCTCTTTTTATACTCATTGATTTTTCTTCTTAACTTTATAAGTTGTCAGATTTTGGTATTTCGTTTTTTTTGGGGGGGGGTTAGCATTATACAACAGTGCCATTTTCAACATGTTGCAGGAATCAAGTTCAAACAATGAATGGAAACAATAAAATCTCAGTTTTTTAAGTCTTTTAAATATTTTCAGTTGCACAGTGTCCATTTTTATCATTGTAACTTCTTTTGCTAAGTGGGGTGTATTATTATTTTTTGATTAATTCAGTTAATGTGTGGCCCGAGCTGTATACAGAAATGACGGCCGTACTTTAAAATCCTAGTTGTCACCTTTTTCCTTGCTTGGCGCTCTGCCTCCTCTTTCTGTGCGAGCATTTCCCGCTCTTGTTTCAACTGCTCTGCTCGTGCTTGCTCTTTGGCTAGTTCCTCCTCTCTCTGCACAGACGGGTAAAAAACATTAAGTAAGAACGTGAATAGAAAACCTATCTACGAATATAATGCATGATAACAACAAACTTTTCTGTTTCCCACCTGTTTCTGCAAGAGGGCAGCTTCCCTCATAGCCTGAGCTCTCTCTTCCTCAGCTCGTCTCTGCTCTTCTTGCTCCCTTCTCCTCTTCTCCTCTATGAGACGCTGAGCCTCAGCCTGCTGTCGTGCCCGCTCCTCTGCCCTCCTGCGCTCAAGTTCTTCATGGCTCTGCCTGGATGTTATTTCTAATGTTCTTAAAAGCTTGCTAATGAATATTGTTACCATATACTTGGATGTGCTTTTTTACCTTTCAGCCTCCTCCCTCTGTAAGCGCTCCTGCTCCTCTTTCTCCCGCTGTAGTCGGGCCTCTCGCCTCTTTTCAGCCAGGAGACGTGAGGCTTCCTCTGGGTCAGTAGTTCCAGCTGAGGGGCGGGACATGACTTCAGGAGTCTGTGGAGCTGGACAAGGAGGCATTTTGGAGAGACCTAAAGAGAAATAATTTACACTTCACTATAAATATCCCAGAAACACATTGACACACTTTGTGCTAGATACATTTTTCTAGCTTACCTCCATCTCCTGCTGTTCTCTTTGATGTCACTTTGTCTTTGTCAGGCAAGTTTGAACTTGGAGTCTCCTGTGGATTTTTACCCCTCAGTTTCTCTTGCTGAGATTCAACTGATTTCCTGACAGGCCTGGAGTTAGCAGGAGAGAGGGCAGAGTTGCAAGCAGCAGCATCTTCCTCAGGGAGTGATGGGAGCTCAGGCTGGAGCAGGGTTGGCTGTTTGATGACTGATCTTTGTGAGGTCCTTTAAGAAAAATTAAAAGGGAGCATTTTGTTCACATTACTGCCGCTCTGTCTCTGATGCACAGTTGTGGCACTTTACCTACCGTTCTGATGATGGAGAGGATGTTCTGCTCGGCATCAGAGCTGATTTTACACAGACGCTGATGGTATTTGATTGAACGTTAGAGAGAGTACTTGAGGTCCTCTTAACAATGTTTTGCTGCTTTGCTGCTTTTATCTAGATCAAAAGAAAATGTTATTTCCAATTCAAAACTGACTGAAAAAAGAGACAGCTGGCTGATCGTAAAGATTTCTAATGAAAAGAAACAGCTAGCTGTACCTGTGCCACACTGATGCTTCTGTGCTGGCTGTTGCGAGAACCAGAGGAAGCAGATGGCCTGTTGTGGACTGAACCAGAGTGATGCCGGGGTTTGTGAGTGGTGGTGGTATTCATGGAGTGGAATGAAACTGCACGGCGACAAACATGGACAACTGAACCAGTGTTTTGCGCCATAATTATGGCAAATTGGAGAGCAATGCAGAAACGGTGGGAACAGTGAAAAGGGTGGAAATATGAAGTAGTGTATCAGCAGAGAGAAAAACAGCAGCGTTAGAGACCAGAGGGCCCTGAGATATTAGTTGTTGTAGCAACAGAAGTTCCTTAATGTTAAATTAAAATAAGTACATTCTTCTGTTATGGGGGAGAGTACCTTGTTCTCCTGACTGACAACCAGCACTCTTGCTCCTGGCCAGATAAGAGCATGTGGGGGTAAGGAGACGACTGACCAGGTTCTTCTCCCATGTGGTCAGTGGCAAGCAATGTGGAACTAGTGTATTAATCAGTGTAAAGTTTTAAATGCAGCAAAAACAGAAGATAGGGTTTGCCAAGAATTGTTGTGTTAAGATATCGTACAGAGACAACAGATACTGCAAGCAGGTTGTTATGAGTTTAGTAAGATTATGTTAGAAAAAAAGAAAGGAGAGAGAAATGAAAGCACATTCGCCTAGCTTACCATTTTTAGTGAGTTTCCTTCCTCTTGCATTTTGACTGAGGCTCTGCTGGGCCTTTTGGCTCTTCTCGAGTGTCCTACGCACTGCAGATTCATATCGTTCCTTAATTCAGAAACACCTTTGAGTTAATTTTACTGAATTTAGCCTGAACAGTGAACTCATCAGCATTGCTGGAAATAAAATACTCGATATCCACCATCAAAACTCACTCTCTCCTCTTTGAGCCTCTGCTTCCGCTTCTCTTCCACAGCAGCACGCCTCCTCTCCTCTTTGAGCCTCTGCTCCAGGAGTTTCTTCTTGCGCTCCTGCAGTTGTTGTTCATAGTAAAGCCTAGCCCGCTGCTCCCGCTCTAACCTGCTCAGTTCCCGAGAGGCTAAGAATGAACAAAGCAGTACAACATGGATTTTTGTTTATGTAAATATTATTAGAAATTGAGGTAAGTGTACTTGCAAGGACATGTGAATATTACCATCATGTAGGGGCCCACATACCAAGTAGCTTCTGGTGCTCTTCTCTTCTTTCTCGTGCGGCTTTCAGCCTCTCGTCAACATTTTGTCCATTACCTGCCAGGATGCAAGGATACGATATAATAGCAATTTTACTTACAGAAGTAAAAAAACATGGCCTGACATCCTAAAAATATGACAGCGGGGTGAGTGTGCTCTCAAAAACCTGCAGCAGCCCGAGGAGTAACTGTGTTGCAGATGTTGACAGAACAGGTTGCTTTCTTCACTGTCGCTGAAATCGGTTTGTGATAAGAGCCATTTTCTGTCAGAGAGAGGAAAAAAAACTTATTCTGTAGAATATTCCTTCATCAAGGCTTTATTTTTTGTAATAAAACTCATACTCATTACACAGATACTTGGAATTGTCTCCGTCTGTAAACAGACACAAGTTTATAAAACTAAATTGTTTGAGGTGGCCCTTGGACACAAACTCAAATCAAATCAGCTTTTAAGAAGCTGTCCCAAACAGTGGTGGTTCAGGACTGTTTGGCCCCAGGGTCAGCTCCACATGAAAGAGCCTTTATAAATTGCCTACATATAAAAGGCTAGCACCTGATCAGTCCTCATGAGTGCAGCTGAATCAAACACTGTAAAAGGTTAAGATAGAGTGGCACACGTAAGACTGAAGAGTAATTAGTTTAAACAAGGTGTTTCTTTAGGGCTGTACCGTGTACTGGTGTTGTTAGTTTATTTTGTAATATGTACAAACAGATGCCTTGTTATTTAGTTCACGGTAGTCATGTGCAAAGATTTCTTAAGAGAGATGCATAATCTATACGATCAACTAATAATCGATATGGTGCAATGATCCTATGGTTCTAATCTACAATCTCTGATTCAATGAAAAGGCAGGTTTGATAAGATAATCATAGAAAGCGCAGAAAAAGGCTACCAACCTTCTGTTTTTTCATATCTGTTTCTCTTCCTTTGGCTTTCGATGGTACGTGTAGAAAGAGGTCCCTGCGATGGAGGGATGACACACTGTTTCTTCTGCACAGCCATGCTATGTACTGAACCTGGCATACCAATGCTCTCCCTTAAAAACCCCCTTCCTTTCTCTCCTCCTCCTCCTCTTTTGAATTTCTATTTCAAGATGCCTCTGGGTCCTCGGTTAAGTGTGCTGTGCATGGAACTGCCTCCTGCATCAGCTGCTTGTCCATCTGTGCCTCACAAATAAACAGGGAGAGAAGCAAGAATACAAAGCCTTTAGTTATACCCGTGTCCAATGGATTCGAAAATATTAAGGCAGGGTTGTTCACATTGAAAATTTCCTCCAGTCTCGTTCAGGATTACGAAAGTCTGAAGAGATTCTGAGCCTCTGTGAGTCTCATCTATAAAAAGGCTACTCCCCCTTTAAAGATCTCACCCTTGTGAGCTGCTCTGCTTTACTTTCACATAATATAGCTGTGTCACTTTAATTCCCCCACCTCACTGCCTGTTTGCTGGATGGAAGCAGGCAAAGGGATGCAGCATTTCCTGGAGGCCGTAAAAAATTGAAGCAAACCTCAGAGCTTGCCATCATGCATAATTACCATTGCATCACAGCTGCAATATCCAATGACATATATTGCCTGGACATTAACAGGCAATATAGTGATGCAGTTAGTGTTCATAACAGATGAGACGAAAATTGCCTTTTTCCCTATGATTCATCCTTGGCGAATGAAATAGTCTGGCCACTAGATGGCGGGCTTTCTTTAAAGAAACAGATTCAGCTATAGCCACCCAGATTTGACACGTGACATTTTTACATGTGACATTTTTACTTAATGGTTTGTTGTTGTTAATTTATGTGCTTTACCACTTGGATTTGTAAACAGTGCATTATAACTTAGCTGACCAGCAGTCCCTGTGCTACACTTATTTTTAACCTTAACCTGTCACCTCAATTTTTCTTACAAGTTTAAAAGATAGCAATGCCATTCAATAAATTTTCAATCTACTTAGAAATCGACTGAAAACAGAAAGTGTGTATATCTCACATGGATATTTAATTTAAGGCTACAACATGATTTAAATGCAAAGTTTGATACCAGAGTGTTGTTTTCTAATATTCTTTGTAAAACTGTTATTTATGACAAAGCTAATCACAAATGTATGAAAGCTTAGTGGCATAAAAATTGCTTACACGTTTTTATGCATTTAATCTTTGATTATTTTGCAAAGTTTATATGCTGATATGTAACTTTTTTAAAGTATTATTACAAAACAATAAATGAGTACAATCAAATGAATGCATTCATTTTACATTACAGCCTTGTGTTCAATAATCAATATTAGCTGAGAACAGGTTGTTTAACCTGCTCATTTCTTCCTTCCTAGTTGCCATCATAACATAAAACACCATTAAAGATGGAAATCATCTGCCAGCTTAAGCAAGAGATAATTCTCCATCCATGGTTAGCTACAAAAACACTAAGCTAGCATGCCTATTAGCTTACTTTCTTCATGAAGCTAAACTATCAGCTGAACTTTTTCTAAAAAGTATAAAACGTTTAGCTTTTTATTAGCAAATATCTACTGATAAATAGTTAGTTTTGAGAGAAAAGAAAACATTTTATAGGCATCTTACATACAACTGTTAGCATTAGATTTAGCTAAAATAAAGTCTATACTGTCTCTGAGTAAACTTAGAATGACCCAATCAGGAACCAGAAAAGAACTGTGCTGGTGCAGTTTGAGTTGAACTGTTAATACTACTACTACTACTACTAATAATAATAATAATAATAATAATAATAATAATAATGATATTGATAATAATAATAACTAGACAATGAAACTGTTTTTCACTAGGGTAAACTAATCCATATCTGTAGGAAATAATTACTAATAACACTAACAAGGCTGGCAATGTTGTGTTATGTGCATAATTACATGCAACTCCACTCTTTTAGCTAGAAGGAACGACTGCTACTAACAGCTGCAATGAAAACAACTTTACAGCTTCTCAAAATGTATTTTTCTTTTCAAGCCCTACATACTTTATGGTGAATGTGTCCCCGTCTGGCAGCTTAAACATATAAACTTTCTTTTGTGCTCACTATAGAGACACGAATGAGTCCAAATTATATGTTATCTTGTATAACATATCTTGATTTGGATCAGAAAACCTTGCCTTTTGACTCTCACTCCAAAGGCTTTTAAAAAAAAAAGTCAGGTATGTTTAACAGTCCTTCTAAATTCGGTCTCCTCTGCACTGTGAGCAGTATTTTGGGTATCAGCTGACTGTTAAGAGTAGTGAAAGGATATTTGTTCCTTGTCTTTAGTTCCCTTCCAGGTATGGTCCTCTTTTTTTCAGCTGTGTAGTGAGCCAAACACAGTACAGCCAACTGCAGTGACAGTTCTTCGGCCACCAGGTGGTGTTTCCATTCCTTTCTTGGGGATTAAAGAGAGAAACATGGTAAGATGCAAAAATGTATAGACTCTCCAAGCACTGTCCATGATGTGCTCACACAATTTGACAACACAAACGCTCTCACATGATTTTTGTTTGCCCATTGATATGATAATAGGGTGTTTTATTATATATAGTACACATTTCTATCCACAGACATTAAAAATAATCACTCAGATTCTGAGTATTTCTTTAGTTTCTGAGGTCATATAGGGTCAAATACACCCAGGCCCTACGTGCTGACTAGTTAGCACAATGCCAACTCAACACCACCACCAACAATGCCCTGTGGCTGTGTTTCACTGGTCAAGCTTGCCAGAGTCGTCATCCAAACAGTCTGAAATGTGCCCCAACGATATAGTACACCACAGTCAGCTGGTGTCCCCACAGAGTCAGTGGAGCATGAATAAGATGTTGATAACCAATCTACAACCAACAGCCAAAAGAGGTCTTTGGACACTGGACCTACATGGGATAAGGTTGCATGATTGGTATCAATTCATTCTGTGACTCATCTGTGACTCATCCTAGACGACATTGTCAAAGGTGTCACTTTCTCATGCATATTCATAAGTGTTACCTAAATATTCATCCATAATATAGATAATGCTTTCTTTTATTGCACAGATATTGTGTTTTGAAACTCTTATGTTGTATAAAGAAGTCCACTTCAATCTGATTTTATTCAAGGCGCTTAATATTGCAAGGTCAAAACCCTACAAAATTAGCGAGAAATGCCCAACAATCAGATGATCCCCTATGAGAAAGCAATTGTGACAGTGGGAAGGAAGAACTCCCTTATAACAGGAAGAGACACCCAGCAGCACCTGGATTAGCCCTCTGCTCTAACAAGCTAGAAGGTAAGAGGAAAAAGAAGAGAAAAAAAGAAGAGCACAGAGACACTAGAACAAAACAAAAACTATGGGAAATTATTAAGTCATGTTAATTTTTGTTCTTTGTCAAAACAGAAACACCAGCGATGGCAGACTGGTTTGGTCCCTAGAGTCATCTTCTGTGCTTAAAGTTGAATTTGATGACAACATCCATCAGAGAATGAGGTTAGTATATGAGACAGCAGGGGCAACCAGTAACTTTGCACTATTGGTGACACGGTTAGCTCTCCTGGAGGAACTAGGACATCTCCTCAACCCCTCTTAGCTGGTATTGAATCATGTAATTAACAGCAGAATCCCTCAACAGACACCAGTGACACCACAGACTGGTGTCACTGAGCTGACACTTCCCACTGTGCAGGTGGGAAAAGAATATATCTGTTACGGATCTAGGTAAAAACAAGGAAGCTACTGCACAAAGTTAAAAACAGTGTTTTGTTTGAAATGCATTTACCCAAAATAGTTTCATACATGCATCACTTAAAATAGTCTTTGCATCATTTAATTAAGAGTGTTATCCATAGGCATTTTTCCCTATATGATAACAAAGATACTGTGTTTGTGTTATTTCCTGCAAGCAAATCTATTTCTTTTATTGTGAACAGCGATACTGCCTCTTAATGAGGTTGCCACATGCAACACTGACTGGGCCATCTAAATAATTTAGGGACTTGTTTCATCGGATACTAGGAACTTTAGACTTTGACGTATAACTTACAGACTGGCTGTATGTGTAATTGATGAGATGATGAGTTGTACTTCAGCATGCAAGAGAAGTTGCATTGAATAGAAGTTGCTAAAGCATATCTCAGCTCGGCAAAATAATGCAACACAATCAAGGCTTTTGGCAAATACTTCTACTCCCCCTTTTAAAAACACATGCTGGTTCCTTAATCTTTCAAGTAAATAGCCCTAATGGTAAATGGCCTGTATTTATATAGCGCTTTACTAGTCCCTAAGGACCCCAAAGCGCTTTACATATCCAGTCATCCACCCATTCACGCACATTCACACACACTGGTGATGGCAAGCTACATTGTAGCCACAGCCACCCTGGGGCGCACTGACAGAGGCGAGGCTGCCGGACACTGGCGCCACCGGGCCCTCTGACCACCACCAGTAGGCAATGGGTGAAGTGTCTTGCCCAAGGACACAACGACCGAGACTGTCCAAGCCGGGGCTCAAACTGGCAACCTTCCGATTACAAGGCGAACTCCCAACTCTTGAGCCACGATCGCCCCAACAACAGAAATAACAACAGTGACTCAAAATTCAGGTCATCTTTGAAATTGCTCAAACTTAAATGGATTTGAAACGCAAGGCATTGCAAATATGGTTTGACATCATTTGGCAATTTCACGATGATGATAAAAGAAAATGCATGTGTGCCCCAGGACCAAATTGGGCGCAGCACCTTATTAATGATTAAAGGGCAGCATTCTTTCGGCTAGGATGGGCTGACATTTTGGTTACTTCCATGAAATCCTATCACTCGTTACACAGCAATATACTGATTACCCAAAGTTCACACAGTTTAAAGCACTTCCAGTAGATTTTTTTATACAACCCTAACTTATGGTAACACTATGAAAATCTTAGAATTGTCTTTATCTTCACATTGTAGCAAACTTGATTATTATTTAGTGCAACATACTTTCTAAATTGTACTTAAAACATACTTTCCAGTAGTGGTATTGAAGCTTTGCAGGCTATGTTAGGAAGATTCACTACAATAGAATGATCATGAACTATCTCGTTCATTTGAAATATTTTAGATATATTTATATATATATTTAAAAAAAGAAGCTTAATACATATATCCTTTGTAGCAGACAGAGCTTGTGTGGATTGGCAGATAGTGACGTCTCTCAGCGGTCCCTAGTTATAGTTACCAGTCTCGGGTTCAACACTCATGCACTATTCATTGGTGTATCACATCACTCCTGCCCAACTTTAGACTTAGACAAACCAAATTCTTTTCTGCGCAACTTTACTTTGTAGCCTTATTCTTTGTGCTGCGCAAATGTCTAAAATGTTTACGTAGTGTTTCTGCCATTTCCAGAGGGAAAAAAAGAGGAAAAAATAACAGCCTGCTTAGAGGAAGGACACAGGGGAATCATTCCTTCTGTATGGTATGTATGATCAGATTATTTGAAGTCCTTAGCAACACCAAGTTAAGTGAAAGATCAGCTGTACTGTGCAAATAACTTTGGCAATTAGGCCTCAGTGTTTTTGCAATATACTTGAAAGACTGTTTCTTTGATGAGGAACCCTTTCGTGGCTTGGTAGATTAGATTCAGTTGAGTTAAAAAAAAGTTATGTTTCAGAGCTGCAAAAATATTCATTCTTTTAGTTATTCTAAATTTTCTAAGTGTGCATCTCATAAGAGTGCTTAAGTTGGTATTGGTTTGAGCAGTTTGAAGCATTGATGCTTGTTTTATACATTCAACAGAAAGTGTTGTAATATATTGCTTTGTTTTTGGATATTAGTGAAAACTGAAAATATAAAAAAGCAAAATTCAAAACAGCTAGAAAAGGTGACACATGCTAGTTAATTGACACCACAGAAATCCAATTTTCCGTATATTTTTTTAAATCTCGGATAAATGAGGGGAAAATTGAATTTTCCATTGTCCAAGCTGTTAATCATGTCCTTACGTTTTCGTTTATCCTGACACCTGCCCCACAGTGTGCCACTTCCAAAATTAATTATTTTAAGTGTATTATTTTTCACAATGCATGTGAAATGTATCCCCTCCAATTCATGTATTAAGGTCAGCCAATCTAAATAATTGAAAAGGCCCTTTTAAAGGGTAATCCGGGGTGTGGTAGTATGGTGACACCCTTCTTCTTACACACCTTCTGTGCTGTGTTCTGTCCTTACACTTGCTTTTTGTTTGCTGTTTGTTTTAGCATTTAATTTAAACAGTCCTAATAATTTAGCCTCTATCTGCAGCACAGGCCAATAGAAAAGTGCCATGGTTTATTCTGCTGTGGTTTTGCAGGTGTGTTACTGAAGAATGGGTTTGGTTGCTGTTTCTGGCAACAGAACATGCACAGAAAATATACAAAAAACAAAAAAACAAAAAACGCACAGACCGTTAGTTCACTCATATTGATAAAAAGAAAAGTACAAAATTGTTATGAAATTTTTATTGTTTTATTTTTTTCACAGAGCACTCGATGATTGTCGTGAACCATGAAGCGCAGTAAGAACCGTGGACAAAAGGAGGACAGAAATGGAGGTATTGGCCATCATGGATGATTAGGTCAAAATAACTCAAAACCCAGCAACCACTCAAAATGTATTAGTATCCTGAATATAAAATACAAAATATCAGCTTTTATATGCCAATCTTGTTAACATTTCAATAGCCTAATAGCTATTTGGATATTAGATAATTAATCCTGCACTGTTGCTTCTAATTGGTAGATGTATCATATCAAAAGGTCAGCAGGATGGGTTTCAAATTATGTTCTATGGTTTCATCTCTCTGTGTCCTCTTGGTGAAAACAACTAGTATAATGTCGCTACTATTAATGGTGTAAGGAATTGGTATCAATCTGGGAAGGGTAGTATTTTGGCTTTATTTCCTGAAGTAAATACTGGACTGCCACTGTCACAGCAGTCAGGCTACCTGCTGTATTCTCTTTTGTCTCTGCTGGGAGAGGCTGAAGGTATTTTGGGGTCTTCTCTTGTAATGACATTCTTGGAATTAACGCTGCTACTAAAATAACACGTTTTCCTCACTCTGTGTCTTTTATTTGATCTACAGATGAGCCAGCAATTTTGGAGACAGAGGACCTGGATCGCCAGGGCATGTTCATGGGAGGAGGCGTGGACCCTGACACCATCTCACTGGCCTCAGTCACAGCTGTCACCACCAACGTGTCTAATAAGAGGCAAGAGTTCTGTAGTGCATGAACAGCAACAGAGATACACACCCTGGATCTCTGTTCAAACTGTTCAAACTGCTGCCAACCTGCAAAACCATTCAGAACAATAAAAATGAGAACGAGTGGACTGAGGAACAGTTTATCCTAGCATTTGCTTCCACTACTGAAGTTTCCACCTCACTACACACTTGACTATAAACACTTTACGCTAGCTAAGTTGTGTACAATGCCGCTGTGTTTATTTTTTATCTTTAGTTACTTACCTATTTGTATTAATTCTAATTATTTATTATTTTTATTTTAATTATACATTGTATAATGACAATGAAGATCATTTATTTGCGTCTGTCTCACTCTACATTAACCACGTTCACATTGCGATGCAGGTCAAAGCCAGACATCAAGATGGAGCCCAGCTCTGGAAGACCAGTAGACTATCAGGCAAGGGAAAGTTGTTATTGAGTGTTTTTATATTTAATGTAGTGCTTCTTAAACAATAGCAGACAAACATTTGATTATTTAATTCCAGGTCAGTGTGACAGTGATTGAAGCCAGACAGCTGGTGGGCTTGAACATGGATCCAATGGTTTGCGTGGAAATCGGAGAAGATAAAAAGTACACCTCAATGAAGGAATCAACCAACTGCCCATATTACAACGAAGTGAGTCTGTCATTACATCATGTATAATACTTTATTAAAGTTTATTAAAAGGGCAACTGTGCATCATTGTCATTAAAACTCTTTTAATCTCCAGTATTTTGTGTTCGACTTCCACGTCCCTCCAGATGTTATGTTTGACAAAATCCTGAAAGTGTCTGTGAGTCGTCCCGTTCCTTATAGTTAAACGTAAAAGTCACTGATAGCAGTTCCTTTTCACAAGCGCACTAAACCCTGTGTTGTTTACTTCCCTAAACCAAACTATAGGTAGTGCACTCCAAAAATCTTCTACGTAGTGGGACCCTGGTTGGAAGTTTTAAAATGGATGTAGGCACAATCTACTCCCAGCCTGGTAAAGAATTAATCGAGATCAGCTTTTTAAAAATATCACTACGTTAATGATACAAATGAATTAATAAATATGTCTCCCTTGACTTGTAGATCATCAGTTTTACCACAAATGGGCTCTCTTGTCTGACCCTGATGACATCACAGCTGGCTGTAAGGGCTACGTTAAATGTGATATTGCAGTTGTGGCTAAAGGGGACACTATAAAAACTCCACACAAGGCAAATGAATCTGAAGAAGATGACATAGATGGGTAAATAAAACACAGATGTATTCTTTTTTTAAACATTTGAAACTAGTGAAGAAAATATATTAACTCTCTATTTCAGGAATCTCTTATTACCTGAGGGGGTGCCTGCAGAGAGGCAATGGGCTCGTTATTACTTGAAGATCTACAGAGCTGAGGGGCTCCCCAGAATGAACACCAGCATCATGGCGAATGTGAAAAAGGCCTTCATAGGAGAAAATAAGGACCTGGTTGATCCTTATGTCCAAGTACAGTTTGCTGGGCAGAAGGTGAGTGCTAACAAAGCTGCCATGCGTTCGTTCCCCTATGTAGCATTTTTTTTCTCATCCAGCTCAAAATCTAAATCTCACTGACATAACATAAGTTTACAATGTGTGATTGCTACAGGGGAAAACATCAGTTCAGAAGAGCTGCTATGAGCCTATCTGGAACGAGCAAATTGTTTTCACTGAGATGTTTCCACCACTCTGCAAACGTATAAAGATCCAGCTCCGAGATTCGGATAAAGTGAATGATGTTGCGATAGGAACGCACTTCTTAGACCTGCGCAAGATTTCTAACGATGGGGACAAAGGTGATGCAACTTTAAATGTTTGAAGAAATATCTTCTCCACAAATTAACTGCAGAAGATTTTCTTTTGACATGTCAGTTAGTTTTGCTCTTGCAAATTATTAGATTAAAATCCCCTTTTCTCTTTGTTTTTCAGGCTTCCTTCCGACTCTTGGGCCTGCTTGGGTGAACATGTATGGCTCCACTCGTACCTACACCCTGATGGACGAATACCAGGAGTTAAATGATGGACTTGGAGAGGGCGTGTCCTTCAGAGCCCGTCTGCTCATCAGCCTTGGCATGGAGCTCCTGGACACCTCCTCCCCTGAAATTACCAGCTCCACGGACGTGCAGATGGAGGGAATACCCAACATCTCAGAGGTGAATGCCTGACTGGATGGGCAGTCATGCAGATGGAGCCAACTGTTTCTCCTACTGATGGGTTATGTGCCTGCAATTACTGTGAATTATTAATAGTACCTGGTGTATTATTAATAGCTGTTTGCATCAATGTGGCTAAACTCAGTGGTATCCCTCATAATATGGGATAAATTGATTGTTGTCAATATGTAATGAAGTGCTTTAACCTTTTTTTTTGTTTTACATTGATGCCACCTTTATATAAGTCTTTATTCTTAAACAGATGATTATACTTGTCCATTTTTTGATTTCACAGACCGCCACTGGAAAGGTTGAGGAATTTTTCCTCTTCAGTTCCTTCCTGGAGGCCACAATGGTTGATAGAAAGATTGGTGATAAGCCCATACACTTTGAGGTCACCATAGGTACTTTCCATCACCTCGTTGTCAGTTTTAGTGTTTAGCAGACTTTCTTTTGAGAAATTAGCATGCCTAATGACCTTTATTAAATATCTTTACACTGTTTTATCCTTTACTATATTAGAATAATAGCTGTGTTGCTGTAGTTTTTAAAAAATATAGAATCATATATATACTATTATTGTAGTAAGTACCGCATCTTTTATGGTTTAACTGTTAACATCATGGTTGTTGCCAGGTTATTATGGAAATGAGAACGATGGAGTTGTCAAACCAAAAACAAAGGGGAAGAAGGGTAATGGAGATGAAGAGGAAACTGAACTGATCAACAATTCCAGTGAAGAGGAGATGGACGACGATGGAGACCTGCAGTCAGTGGCAACAACCCCACCCATGAAACCTGTCATCACAGACCGGTCAGAGCAATAATATCACATACAATACAAAAGTTTTTAGTTCTTGCTTTGATTTAAAAGATTGTAAAAACAGTTTAGAAGTATTGATTTAGGTATTTTAAAAAACAACATGTTAGATACGCTCTAATTTTAATCCACAGAAGTTATTTCCATCTGCCATATTTTGAGAGGAAGCCGTGCATTTACATCAAGAGCTGGTGGCAAGACCAGAGAAGGAGGCTGTATAATGCCAACATCATTGACAACATTGCTGATAAACTGGCAAGTCATGCATTAACTTAAAGCTAAGTTTGTCTAAGTCAACGCCAACATAATTTAAATCATTATCGTTATGTTGCTTTCATAGGAGGATGGGCTGAATGATGTGCAAGAGATCATTAAAACAGAGAAGGCCTATCCCGAGCGCAGGCTTAGAGGTGTTCTTGAGGAACTCAGCCAAGGATGCAGGTCCGTGGTTACAAACCTAAGCTGCACATGAAGTGTTTTTAATGATTGTAAACATTTGCACTCACCAAACCTTAACTCTTTCAGTCAGTTTCTTTCATTGGCAAACAAGGACCAGAGTCAGTCGGGCAGAACCAAACTTGACAAGGAGAGACTGAAGCTGTGCTTGTCGGAAGTGGTACGTAAACTCAAAAGAGTAATCTTTATTGTTCCCACCTATTGATTATATTTGTACTGTGCTAACTGCTGAACCTCTTCCTCCTTTTAGGAGGCCATTGGTCAGCAAGCTAAGACCATGAGGTCACAGGTGAAAAAAAGCACAGTGAGAGATAAGCTGAAGCTGGCTCAGAACTTCCTGTCGAAGCTGCGCTTTCTGGCTGAGGAAGTGAGATCTATGTCTATGTCTTTATTTACAAATAATCTTTTTTGGTGCATTTGTATGTTCTATAGTGGTTATTCAGTAACATATTTAAATGAGGACTCATTCTTATTGCAGCCTCAACACAGCGTTCCAGATGTTTTCATATGGATGATAAGCAATGGAAAGCGTATTGCTTATGCACGTGTCCCCTCTAAGGACATCCTTTATTCCAGCATATACGAGGAGAAGGGAAAAGACTGTGGGAAAGTCAAAACAATCTTTCTCAGGGCGAGTACCTAATCTATTCTGATACAAACTCCCAGTCTATAATGAAACTTTTCCTTATCTGTATTCTGTGTTCTTCAGCAGCTAAAGTGTTTTGTATTTTCCTCTTGTAAAGATTCCTGGTAAAAAGGGCTTTGGACCAGCTGGGTGGACAGTGCAATCCAAGATAGAGATTTATCTGTGGCTGGGTCTGAGCAGGCAGCGCAAAGACTACCTGAGTGGCTTACCTAATGGATTTGAGGAAAATAAGTTGTCCAGAGGACCCGGCTTGCCAGCCTCACCACCCATCAGCCTCACCTACATGAGTAAGGCCATTTTGCAGCTCACCTTACACCAGCTTTTCTCATAACAAATATCTACCATTCACACTGTGGCTAAAGGGACAAATTATACCCATTCACAGCTGTGTAAATTTATTCTTCAACTTTACTAGATTAGCTTTGTGAGAATCTCAGTTCAAAATTATCCTTTACCATATAGTTATATTTACTCTTTTTATGGCCTTCCTCGCTTTAAGCCAGCTTTCTTCTGATTGGCTGCAGGTGGGTGGACATGCTATGCTCACAAAATAGACTCTGTTTAGATTGTCATAGTCACTATGCTGTCACCCACTGGATAGTGAGGTCTTGTCATGAAGCCTTAGAGAGATTTGTATCTTGGTGTAAAACTGGTCTTTATGAGTGAGAGGTGGCTGTGACTGACATTAATCACCCATTCAATAGAAACTCATCAATCACAAAGTTTTCATTTCTTTAAGGTGGCCTTTATTGTCTTTCTGAACCTTAATCGTAACGAACAATCACACATAATTTCCAAACCATAACAGCACCTCCTGCTGGTCATTAGAGGGATTTGCTACTTGGCTTCTTTTTTTACACCTGGAAGCTGCAACCTGTCTTTTATATGGAGTGCATGGCAAAAAAAGAAAAAGTATATCTCTAAATCTAACGTAGGCAAGAATTACATATACTGTTATATACTTCTATAGTCACTTATGAGACTTTACTTCTCTGTAGTGAAACAAATCTTCCAGCTGAGGGTCCACATGTACCAGGCTCGCAGCCTGTTCGCCGCTGACAGCACAGGTCTGTCCGATCCATTTGCAAGAGTTTTCTTCTCATCGCAAAGCCAAGTCACTGAGGTGGGCAAGATCAAAAGTTGTTTTAATGAGATCACCTGTTAGCATGAAATTTTATGTACTTGAAAACCTGTCCTCGATCACTTTAAACGTTTTGTCTTCTTGCAGGTGCTGGCTGAGACCCTCTGCCCCACGTGGGACCAGCTGTTGGTTTTTGAGAATGTGGAGTTGTTTGGGGAGGCCAGTGAACTGAGAGATGACCCTCCTATTATTGTCATTGAGCTCTATGATCAAGACACAGTGGTAAGGGTTATTTTGATATACAGAGGCCTCTCTGTTTATAATAATGTGGGCAAAACCTCGACAGCAGTCTTACCATGATCCTTCATCTTTATATGTTGAAATGTATGACTAACCTAGTCACGAGAGACTAAAAGTAGCATGCGGTATACCCGCAATATTTTTATTTTTATGATTAAATTTTTTTTGCATAAATGGTTGTGGGTTGATTTCATTGAGTTTGTCTTTGTCTCCATAGCAACCTGACATGAATTATATCTGAAGGAATTTGTTTGCTGACTGACTATTTTATATTATCTCCTGACAAAAACACCATTGTTTTGGATGACCCTTTGGATAAGTAGAGTGTGGATTGGCTTGATGTACTGTAGCAGCACTGTCATGTGTGCAGAGTAGATTCCTTTGAAAGGCATGCAAGAGGAATAAGGACCTGATGGACCCTCGTGATTAACTTATCCCTGTTGCATTCCTTTAAGTAAAACTTGTGCTTTTGTATGTGACCAACAGGATTTTTGACTTTTTTATAACCACTAACTGCAAGAAAGATTAAGTTGCTTTTGTTCTTTTTTTTCTTTTTTTTTTAGAAACAATGATTAGATATTCACTCATTTTCTGAATGTGCATAAATGCATATCTGTTTTGCAGTTCACTGGTTATTTTAGGGATCTTTCATTGTTTACTTTGTCTTTTATCTTCAGTCCTTTTTATCTAGTGTGAAACATGTGCACCTTGAGCCATGTTTCTTCCTGCTAATGGGACTACTTACTTCACAATCAGCTCTCTAATTGCTTTTTTAAATGCACTCATTGTAATATAAACACTAATACGGTAAGCCAAGAAGAGCATTTTTTAAAATAATCAGATTTTTCACTGCGTCTGGTCCTTTGCTTTCAGGGTAAAGCTGACTTCATGGGCAGAACCTTTGCTAAGCCTGTGGTCAAAATGGCTGATGAGCACTACGGTCCCCCACGTTTTCCTCCCCAACTGGAGTACTATCAGATCTACCGTGGAAACTGCACTGCTGGAGAAATGCTGGCAGCCTTTGAACTGCTACAGGTTAGCTTTCCAAAGTACAGACAACATCAACCCGTGAGCTTATGCTTCCATCACTTCATTTGCTTCATAGTTCTTTATATCGTCCTTTAGATTGGCCCCAATGGAAAAGCTGACCTACCTCCCATAGATGGTCCTACAGATATAGACCGTGGCCCAATCCTCCCAGTACCACTGGGGATCAGACCAGTGCTCAGCAAGTACAGGATTGAAGTAAAGACTTCAGAATAGCTTTGACTGTTAACTGACGGACATTCACTGAAAGAAAGTAAAACATCTGTAATGTCAGCTAACCTTTCTTTTCTTTAGGTTTTGTTCTGGGGCTTGAGGGACCTGAAGAGGGTGAATCTCGCCCAGGTGGACCGGCCTCGTGTGGACATTGAATGTGCTGGAAAGGGAGTTCAGTCTGCCCTCATCTCCAACTACAGGAAAAACCCCAACTTCAGCACTCTTGTCAAGTGGTTTGAAGTGGTACCGTACTGGCACTATTGATATATTTTTCCGTTATGCATTTGCGTTCAAACATAGAACTGAAGCTTGGGTTGACTCATGTCAGCCACCACACCTGCTCTGCAAGAACTCACTCTGGATTTTGTGTGTCAGGACTTGCCTGAAAATGAGTTGCTTCACCCGCCGCTGAACATCCGAGTAGTGGACTGTAGAGCTTTTGGCCGCTACACTTTGGTTGGCTCTCATGCTGTCACCACTCTGCGGAAGTTCATCTACAGGGGAGCTGACAAGCAAGCCAACAACTGGTCCACTACAGGTATCAAATAACAGAAAAGTAGAATATATGTTTGCGCCACACAGTATTGTCTGACAGTTTGTGATGATGATTTTTTTTTCTTTCAGAGGAAATTATTGTTGTCAGCATGGATTCTGAGCCTTCTTTTAAGAAAGTGGAAACTGTTGTCAAACTTGACTGTGTAAGTGTAACTTTTGAAAATTTGAAAATTATAGAGATAAAAAATACAAAGTAAACACAATCTGGTGTTCCTTTGTAGGGCTCTGATGCTGTGGTCAAAGTTGAGGTAAGTAGAGATCTGTACTTGTTTGATTTATAAATCAAACTGCATTATTTTATTTCACGGTGAATCAAGATGTCTCAAAGCCTTAATCAAAAGATCTGTGTTACTTTTATACAAAGGATGATGACAAGGATGGCAAAGGGAAGAAAAAGAAGAGGAAGAAGGGTGATGAGATGGAGGAGGAGGAACTTGACGAGAGCATGCTGGACTGGTGGTCCAAATATTTCGCTTCCATTGAAACTTTGACAGAGGTAACAAGCCTTCTTTTGACTGATTATATAATGTTAACAATGTTGCAAAGTATGATGATGCAGTACTACACGAAAGTTTTGAGTTGTGTCTCATTTCTTTATGTTTTGCTTACTGCCTGTCTTTTAAATTTTTTTTAAAGTGTTCTTGAGCAATAGTGCTCCAGGATTTCTGTGGGACTTTCAGAGTTTTTCTTTGGATATTGGCTGCTTTTTCACTTATTTAGAGTCCAGTTCTTCTATGTGACCATTTTCCGAGAAACTGCTTTTTCTTTATTTGGTATCAATGACCTATATAACATAAAAAGACCTAGGGTGGAACGAGGGATGAACAAGTGTTTTGAACGAAAAAGGCGTTTCCCAAAGAGTTATTAGCCAAAAACTTTGCATATATCGCCATTATGTGCAATGTGTCCTTTAAAAAATTAAAGAAACTGGTAAAAGTGGAGGACAAAATCAAAAGCAGCAGGCCTAAAGACTATCGTCATATCATTAAGAAGTAGGAAAAAAGGCCAGCAAGAAATCACACAGAATCTGCGAGATGCATCTCCTTAGGTCTATCTATCTACTGCTCATTCAAGCCTCATCAGAAATGCTCTCGGTGGAAGGATGGCTGTCAAGAAGCCATTCTTAAGGAAGAGAAACAGGGAGAAAAGGCTGCGGTGTGCCAAATAACACAAGACCTGAGCTGAAAATCAGTAATAATATGTCTAATAGGGTTATGAATTCTAATTTGAAGCTTTTGGATCAAATCATTGTCAGTATGGATCAAGGAGATCGGGAGAGAGGTACAACACTGAGACACTATCAGTCATGGACTGGCCTTCCCGGACCTCAACATTACTGATGCATTGTGGGATAATCTTTGCAAAGAATGGAACAAAAGGCAGTCAACATCCAGAGAAGAGCTTTGAATGTCCTTCATAAATCCAGGAGAACTATTCCTGAAAATGATTTAAAGAAATAACAAGAAATCTTGCCTAAGAGAGCTTTGGCTGTGTTGAAGAACAAAGGTGATCGTATCAAATATTAACTTTCAAGCTCATTCAATCTTTACAAACAGTTCTTTCTTTATATACAACATTTCTGTATTTGTTTTCATGTTTCAGTAAATCATTGCAACTATTTTCAAATTTCCTTTCAAAATAAAGGGCAGCTAAAGACTTTTGCACAGTGCTGTAGATTGAATTTTTCTTCAAGACATTTTTTTAGACTTAATGGATCTTAACCTTGATACTATAGCTGATAAGTAGGAGGTTTTGTTTGGTCTAGACAGTTAAGAAATAGAGCTTTACTCTTTCAGTCACTCAAGGCTCAAGAGGCAGCTCTCTCAGACTCAGAGGACAAAGATGACATGGACATTGCAGATGGTGGAGGTAAAAAAAAAAAAAAAAAGAAACCTTAAATTTCTTCTTTTTGTCATCAGTTTTAAAATCCACTAATTGCATCTCCATATGTTTTTGTGTTTGCTGAATATTGTTTTTATGTGCTTTAATAAAAATCTGTGATGTTCATAGTTTGACACGTGTGCCTAAGTTTAAAATTCATCCTTTATTAGCTCACTAACTCTGTTGTTTTGTTCTACAGTGCAGTAGTGAACCTCATAGCCTTCATAGCCCAAGAATGCCTCCATGTAGATGCTGACATGAATCCAAATTTCCATTCGTAGGACAATTGCTTGTTTTCTTCTCCTGTACATGCATATTTGTCATATGCTAGCCATGAAAGTTGTCAATAACAAGACAGTGACTAAAAACACAAAGATGATGGAGCATGGCACACAATAAAGAATTAGCCAATACCTACAGCGTCACAATACCAAGCATTCTCACTGAACTCTATACTTCAGGAGTTCAATGGCATGCTTGCTTTGTACCGTAATGGCAACTTTCATGTGGAATTCATGTCTCGAGCGCTCTGCTCCTTCTCCCTGTCCCTGTGTCCTCACCACTAACCTGTACTCAGATATCAAACCTGATGACTCTCCTGTGAAAGGCACAAAGAAGGGAAAAGGAAAGAAAGATAAGAAGAAACCGGCAGTCGACCCTTATGAGAAGAAAAAGCCAAAGCTGGATGAGCTGAAGGTATACAGTTGTGACTGCGACATACAGACACGGTCTTAGAAAACAAGTCATTCCAAACCTAATTTATGTGTTTATATATACACTTATCTGTGTTCAGGTGTATCCTAAAGAACTGGAAAGCGACTTTGGTAACTTTGAGGACTGGCTGCACAGTTTTAACCTGTACAGGGGAAAAGCAGGTGATAATGATGATCAGAATGTGACAGATGAAGATAGGATTGTTGGAAAATTCAAAGTAAGAAATTGTCTCTTCTTTTTCATTGATGATGAAAGTCAAAGCTCTTTAAATAATTCTTTCATATTTTCCTCTGAATGCCCTTTCATTTGTATCGCTGTGTCAATTCAGGGTTCGCTGTGCATGTACAAAGTGTCGGATGATATGCCAAGAGACATGAACTTTGATTCCAACATGGGAATGTTTAATAACATTCCTAGCAATGATCCCATTAACGTCCTTGTTCGGATCTATGTCATCAGGGTAAGCTATGTGCTCTGCTGTGAATATTTATTTCAATATCCTGGGAAGAGGTCCTTTAGCTCCTTTGAGTGCTCATAGTCAGGTTCATACCAAGGGTGCTAGCTTGTGGATGGTTCTGAGCTCTGCATACGTTAGCTTTAGCCACTTTGCCTTTGAGAGTTTCTTTCAAATACCCACCCACATTTGGAAATGTTTAAGGCTGACTGGCTGGTTACCGGTCATAGCCGAGAATGCTAGACTTACTTATTATTATCATACTCAAATTTATCCATTTTTTTTCGTAGGCAACTGATCTGCATCCAGCAGACATAAACGGTAAAGCCGACCCCTACATTGCAATAAAACTGGGAAAAACAGAGATAAAAGACAAAGAGAACTACATCTCAAAACAGCTGAACCCACTGTTTGGCAAGTAAGTAATTTTAGAGCATGGCCTTATCTATACGATCTTACAAGTTTTTATTTTTTGTGAATATACTGAATTTTAATTAAAACCTTAAAACTAAAATCTGTCTCTTATTAGATCTTTTGATGTGGAGGCCACATTCCCAATGGATTCCACATTAACTGTGTCAATTTATGACTGGGACTTGGTGGGAACTGATGATCTCATTGGAGAAACCAAAATTGACCTCGAGAACCGTTTCTACAGCAAACACAGAGCCACGTGTGGTATCACACGCGCCTACGCAATGTAAGGATCACACAATCTGTTTGACTCAAGTAGCATTAGCCAACATGAAAGCAAAAACAAAAAAAACCAGTACTTTAATTTGTTCATTTTCAATAGATGCACTGCTCTTCACCACAAACTTTACTACAAATTCAATCAAATGAAAGCGTTCAGCTAGCTAACATTATAGCTCACAGCCACCATTAATAGTTAACCTGTTGCTAGTCTGTCTCCATAGATGTCAAGAAAAACCTAGTTCCTGTTGTACTTAAAACTGCTTATGATAAAGTTTGGAGCAAAGACATCATGATTTCTCGAGAAGCCCAACTGGATAACAAGGCAATTAAATTCATCTCCAGAACTGGGCAACTTACATCAAATCAGTCTGGATCAGGGGTGTCACAAGCCAAGGCTCGGGGCCCAGAATTGGCCTGGCAAAGGGTCCTAATCTGGGCCACTGGATGGGTTTGTAAAATGTGAAGGAGGCATACATTTTGTACTTTTACTTTCATACGTTTTACAGCTTTTTCTGCTGATAAAGACATCCACATGGCCAGTTGTACTTTACCAAAGTAGTTAAGTCACGGTTAATTAACATAAAAGTGGGCTGTGGCCCATGATGTAAAATGAGTTTGACGTCCTGGTCTAGATGAATTTGATTTGTGTTAAAGTCTTCCTTTAATATTAAACCCAACATATCTGTGTGTGTGTGTGTGTGTGTGTGTGTGTGTGTGTGTGTGTGTGTGTGTGTGTGTGTGTGTGTAGGTTTTTTACAGTTTTAAAAT
The DNA here is from genome assembly GCF_057382095.1 of Aulonocara sp. 'chitande type north' Nkhata Bay. Classification (NCBI taxonomy): domain Eukaryota; kingdom Metazoa; phylum Chordata; class Actinopteri; order Cichliformes; family Cichlidae; genus Aulonocara; species Aulonocara sp. 'chitande type north' Nkhata Bay. The sequence continues at coordinate 21,093,066 of NC_141362.1, forward strand.
GTCACCATTTACTTTCATTTGATTCTAGTTTTAAAAATGTTGTTTTTTTTAACCCTTTTTTGTAGCCATGGTTACAATGTGTGGCGTGACCCGATGAAACCCACCCACATCCTGGCTAAGCTGTGTAAGGATGGCAAACTGGACGGGCCTCACTATGGTCCTGCAGGAAGAGTGAAGGTGGAGAATCGTGTCTTCATGGCGCCAACAGAGATAGAGGATGAAAATGGTATTCAATGACCTTCTGTTTCTTCCACTTCATTTTCTCAGTAACTTACTAAAGAAAGGCAATATTGCTGTAGTGGGACATACTCTCTCCAATACTTGTTGTGTGCTTGTTTTCATGCTGGTACTACTGACAAACTGGTCTGATAAATGCCAAAAAAGTTGATTCTGTTCATCAACTTTTTGGCATTTACTTACCTTGATGATTGAGCACGCATCAAGTCTGATAAATGCTTAAACAGTTTAAAGGGAAAGCTTAATTTCATTTGCTAGCATTCGCTTTAAAAAAATACATATATTTTTGTGATGATGTTTGTCAGGTCTGAAGAAGCAGACAGATGAACACCTTGCCCTTACTGTGCTGAACCACTGGGAAGAAATTCCACGAGCTGGCTGCAAGCTCGTCCCAGAACACGTGGAGACCAGACCGCTGCTCCACCCTGATAAACCAGGAATTGAGCAAGTGTGTAAACTTATTTAAATATAAAAACTTTTGATGAAAAAGGCTTGTATGTTGGAATTATCTTCTACAGATTATTTGCATATTGAAAAAAAAATCTCATCCTGTACATTTTTTAGGGAAGAATTGAGATGTGGGTGGATATGTTCCCTAAAAATATGACAGCACCTGGTCCTGCACTTGACATTTCACCAAGGAAACCAAAGAAGTATGATTTCAACAGTCATCTTGCAGCTTTAACACACACAGTATAAAGTTCAAAACCATCTTAATGTATTTGAATAAATTATGCAGTTTAATTTGAGGTTTTTACCAATCACTATTGATCATTGATTAGTGTTTTTGCGTTTGTACAGGTTTGAACTGAGGGTCATAATTTGGAACACAGATGAAGTCGTTCTGGAGGATGATGACATCTTCACTGGCGAGAAATCTAGTGATATATTTGTGCGAGGGTAATAATGTATCTTTTGTTTTTTGTTTACTTGTTTATGAGCAGAAATCAGTCAAATCAGATTCCCGATACGGAAACATTTACAAACCCTCCCCCTTTTCTCACAGTTGGTTAAAAGGGCAGCAGGAGGACAAACAGGACACTGATGTTCATTATCACTCCATCACTGGGGAGGGGAATTTCAACTGGCGCTTCATCTACCCGTTTGATTACCTCATGGCAGAGGAGAAGATCGTCATCTCAAAAAAAGAGTCCATGTTTGCTTGGGATGAGACTGAGTACAAGATCCCTGCTCGTCTTAACCTGCAAGTGTGGGATGCCGACCATTTCTCAGCAGATGATTTCCTGGGTATTGTCAAAAATCATTAAGCTAAAAAACATCGCTACTCATAAGAGATTGTTTGTGAAACACCACTAACACAGCAGGCAACATTGTAAATTTAGGCGTAATGACATTAAGATGGCTTAACCTTCGTACTTATTCGACATTTACTGTAGAAAAAATGTCTTCATAGGTGCAATTGAGCTGGACTTGAACCGTTTCCCACGTGGCGCCAAGACTCCCAAGCAGTGTACCATTGAAATGGTGACAAATGAAGGAGAGATGCCCATGGTCTCCATCTTCAAACAGAAGAGGATCAAAGGCTGGTGGCCCTTTGTGGCCAGGAATGAAGATGATGAGTTTGAGCTTACGGTCAGTCACACCAAAGCACCACCTGAAATTATGGTTCTAAATAGGGAATGACTCATTTTTGTAATGCTAATGCAAGCAGTAAAGCACACTGTTTCGTAACATATCTCCAGGATTAAATGTGTAGTTAAACCTTTGTATGTAACCTTGTTATAAAATGAGTTTGACATCTTTGCTTTAGGTAATAGCGTGAATCCACATCACTCATACTGTTTTTTGTCTTTACAGGGAAAAGTGGAAGCAGAGCTGCACCTTCTGACAGGAGAGGAGGCAGAGAAAAGTCCAGTTGGTGAAGGACGAAATGAACCAGAACCACTGGAGAAACCCAAGTATGAAGGATGTTTTCCTATCATCCATTCTTTTGATCTAATTTTTTCAGCGGCATGGTCCAGTATATTCTTTTGGCTTCTACATAAACCCCTCCTATAAACAGAAGCAGTCACATACTAAATGTTGTGTCCATGTACACATACCTTACATGCACAGATACATGCAGGTTTAAAGGTTGACAGTCCGAACAAACATCATTCAACAGGTAAGCGGAAAAAAAGAAAAACAGAGAACATAATAGATATAGTGGTAAATTGAATTGTTAAATCAATTGTTGTAAAAAAAACAACAACAAAAAAAACACCTGTTACACAGTCATTAAAAAAAAACATAAAAAACAATATTAAACTTGCATAAAAAGCATTAAGAAATTTCATGAACTGAGGAAAGACAGTTGAAGGAATTTGCTTCAGTCAAACGCTGGACTTAGACCTAGGATCTTCTTTCTTTACATGGTAAGTTGCTGTTTCTTATCCTTATTTCTAACTAGAATTATTTTTCCCCATCCTGCTTTCTGCTTTATTGTTGTTTCAGGGAGTCCACTAACTTTCAAAGCATTAATTTAGTTTGTAGTAGAAAAACAGTAAAATGCTCCAAAGTCCTTAAAATCTGTAATACTGAACGTGCACATTTCTGTCCTTCTAGCCATCCTGACACCAGCCTTCTGTGGTTCCTCACTCACTAATGAGACCATTAAACAATTGTTCTGCACACAGTACAAGTGGCTGGTCATCAGGATTGTCACTGCTCTCCTGCTGCTGGCTGTGCTCACTCTTTTTCTCTACAGCATGCCCGGTTACATGGTGAAGAAAATGCTGGGAGCTTAAGATGTTCTGCACATGGTTCCAGCAGACTAATCTTAGAACTTCTGACTCACTCTCTCCTCCAAACTTCCTGTGCACTTTTTCTATTGAGCCAGCACTTTTAAACTAAATAAAAGCAATGAAGCAATACATTAAAATGTACAAAGTTATACCAAGAAAACAACATGCACTAAGAAAAGGATTCAGAAAACCATGTTCTTTAAGAAATCTACCAAATTAACTTTCACACACCCACGCTACAGTACTGTTTGGCCTGTTCATGCTGTTCATAAATCAATATCTTAATAATAGTGAAAAAAGTTGGTTGCCAAGGTGGTTGCTAAGCATGTAAAATGCAATTTTTATGGATTTAAATGAGATGAGAAGTATATTTTACTATGGTAAAAGTGGAAAGAAAAAGGCTGCTAAATACAATATGTTGAAAAGGTAGAAGAATTATTTTCTAGTGTTTCTATTGGTGGCTCAGGAGGTAGAGCAAGATGTTGACTAAGTAGAAGGTTGGTGGTTTATTCCCTGGTTGAATCTGTATGCCAATATATACTTGTGATACTGAAGCCCAAGTTACTCCTGATTCATTCATTGGAGTGTGAATTGCAGATGGCCCCTCCTCCCTGAGTCTGGTTCCTGTAAAAGAGAGTTCGTTAACAAACACCTGAATGCTCCAGACCAGCAAACTACCAAAATAATGCTTTTATAGAGGTGCTCACATTTGCTGATGATCAATTAGCCAAGTGCATTTTGACTAGCATCACCTGGCTGCTACTTAACTCTTAATTCCTATGGAATCAGTTATGGTGTTAAACAGGTAACCAGTAACATTTGCTTGTTATATCATGTGGGTATTTCCATCATGCAAGTAATCGATTATTTTGCATATATGTGGGCCACAATGGCTTTGGCTTCTTTAATGTCTTTTTACATCTCTGTACTCCACCAGCCGTCCAGATGTTGCCCTCCTCTGGTTCCTCATCCCCTTCAAAGCTGCGAAACACCTGATTTGTGACCAGTACAGGTGGCTTACCATCAAGATTGTCACTGCTCTTCTCCTGCTGGCCATCTTTGCTCTTTTCATATACAACATGCCTGGATACATGGTGAAGAAGATGCTGGGAGCTTAAGAGAAACAGCTGAGGTTTTTACCTTGTATTCTGTTGTGAATGGTTTCAGCTTTACAATATCATAAACTAACCACCGCATTGTTAAACAGGCGCTATCACAGTAACACTACTGATAATACTTATTACTTGAGTGTGTCTAATATTGTGTATTAATGTGTACAAATCATATTAGAGGGTTTTTTTTGTTGTTGTTGCAGTTTTTCTTGTTTGTTGAAATAGTGTTTTCTGTATTTTTAGTGCTTGTTTTTAAAATAACTGAACATTAGTCACCTTCATATGTTGTACTGGTTTAAAAGTGAGTATATTGTGTTTGAATTCAGTTTTTTGCTTTGCATCTGTGTATGATATTTTAAATTTGTGAATAAACTGAGATCTGGACAATCCATTTATCAGAGGGTTATGTCATCTCTATATGAATGCCTTCTTTGTTTAGTGCTCAATAGAAAACAAAAAAGAGTGCAGTGTTGTTTTGTCATCAGTGAGTATGAGGTTCAAATATGTTGGTTTTTTCTCATTTATATTTTTAATGTAGTACAAGCCAATTGGTGACAACCTCTAGATGTTCGGAAAGAAAATTGGTTTGTCAGTTATTTGATGTTATTTGTCTAACGCAGTGTTTATAACTCTGTACTCCACCAGCCGTCCAGATGTTGCCCTCCTCTGGTTCCTCATCCCTCTCAAAGCTGTGAAACGCCTGGTTTGTGACCAGTACAGGTGGCTGACTATCAAGATTGTCACTGTTCTCCTGCTGCTTGCCATCATGGCTCTTTTCCTGTACAACATGCCAGGATACATGGTGAAGAAGATGCTGGGAGTTTAAAAATAAACAAATAAACACGGTACTGAGTCTGTAATCCAGTGTTTTTGTATTTGGACTCTCTGGATTCTCCTTTATTTAATATTCAAAGATTTAGTGTATACACCTGGTTTTGCTTTTAGTTGTTTTTCTGGTTTGTGTACTATTTGTAGTTTCTAGTCTTGGCCTTGTCTTCATTTTGTTTGGTGTTCTCTTTCTGTCTCCCCAGTCAGTCTTGTTTCCATGTCTGTTTCTCTGTGGTTATCGTACTTCCTGTTTTATTTTGAAAATATTTCACCTTGTGTTCAGTGTGCTCAGTTCCACTTCCCCTGTCATGTTAGTCTGTATTAGTTCCAGTGTGTTTCCTCCTGTTTCCCATCCTCTCGTTATCCTGTGTGTATTTAAGTCGTCTGTCTTCATCTGCTTGTTTTTGCGTTGTTCTCTCTCTCCCTGTGTCTTTTCTTGTGTGCTGTTTCCCTTGTAATCTAGTTGTTATCTCTTAATTTCTTAGTTCCCAATTCCTAGTAGTTCCCCTTTTGCTATTGGGTCCTACCTCCACCTGTCACACAGTAATACAATGACATTTGACATATTATAAAGTTTTGATTACAAGCATATATACTATATATCATCCCCTTTTGCAAAAATTATTCTCATACCATATAATCTAATCCATTACTGTGGTGTGGTGGTGTAAAATATCATTGTTTCACAATGACGGTTATATTTGCTGAAATGATTACCATTAGTTTTAGTGTTGTGATTGTTGCTTCTCCAAGGCAAGACTGTCACATTTGTTCTGATTTATTGTAATATGAAAAGCTTGTTAAAGTGTGCAGTAATTTGTGTAGTTACGAAACAACAATAAACATTATTATCATCATCTGTCAGCACTTCTTTCCCTGGAGGATTAACTCACCCTTTCAAGAAAACCCTCGAAGTTTCAGCATTTTCTTTCACTGCATATACTGACCTGCATGTGCATGATCCTTTCCAGTCTATAACATTTTAAAATCTAAAATCTTTATTGTAAAACACTTTAAAAGAGTTTAAAATCTCGCCACAATAGTGTTCCATAGCATGCAATGCGTGTCCAAGGAACTCTAAAATTATCAGTTGAGAGAGGATTCTGTATTATAAAGCTTCTGGCCTGTTTGCATCCATCCTGTAATGTGTGTAAATGCTCATATTTATTAATGGTTTCAATTCTTTCTGCCTTCTATTTCTATTCTTTTACCATATTTAGGGCAAATTTTTAGATCCAGGTCTTTATTTCCATTTTTCTTTCAGAATAAGAATCAGCACTTTATTCACATTTCATTTAACAGAACAGACAATCAATACCAAATTAATACCAACAATAACAAAATCACACAGATAATAAAAATACATAAAGCATATTTGTATTTCTTTGTATATAATCTAATTAATTAAACTACTTTGGCCATGTTGGTCCTCCATTTGACGTGTTCGCTCCTTATAATAAAAAAAATACACAAACCTACCTGAACACGTGGCTCTAAATACACGCTCATTTTAAACTAAATGAATATAGACAGAGGAGAGATCAATCGTTTATGAGTCTATGCTGCCATCTTCTGGTTTTCTGTGGAATTAACAGTAACAGTGCTATACACGTGCGACTGCTCCGCGTAATTCGCTGATCATTTGACACAGTTTGTTAAGAGGTCATCGGTTGCTTATAGTTAATGTATGAATGAAAATGAAAGAACAAATATTCAATAACAAAATTTAAAAAAAAAAAAAAAAACATTGGAGGATGCGGGCATCGATCCCGCTACCTCTCGCATGCTAAGCGAGCGCTCTACCATTTGAGCTAATCCCCCTGGCTGTACGAAACCTCACGTCACTTTCTTTTATCATTGCATCCACAGCCTCGTCTGCTTCCTGTTTTGAATCAACGGGTGTTTAACTCTTTATACAACACGTGAACGTTAGTAAACACCACAAGATAACTTCTGCAGAACTTCCCCACTACTCTTGTTATTATCTTACTTAAGTTTTCTGCATACCATCCTTTTTGGTCGTTTTTTCGTAGTCAAGACAAAAAATGCTAACAGTCACTTCAACTTTAGACTGGTGTCAAGCCAGCCTCCAATTCGAGACTTGCAGTCAAGCCAGCCTCCAGTTGATTTTAGGTTCCCTGTGTTTTCAAAGTATTACGGGAATGGATGTGGAAACCAGATTTCAAAATAAAAGCCAACTTCGAGTGAATTAACAGATATGTTAAGAACATAATAACATATAATTTAGGCTTTTTTTATTTTATTTTAGAAACTCTAATGTTACATCTACATGACACAGCCTTGTACCCTAATTGTGCCCTGTCACTATCAAGGCCATCTTATTTTGGATTTCAAAGTAAAAGCCCTGTGAATCTTCATTTTTGAACTACTCTTTCAATGAATTCATAATGCTCTTAAAAGCAAAAGTCGTATTTCCAAATACTATTTGAACTTTGTATCAACACTTTCCAACCGCAGTCTTTTTCACAGTAATACCATATCAAATAAATTCTTTCTGATTTTGCTTTTCATAGTAATGGCCCTTTGAAATTGCCGATATTTGACTTAATCTTCTAACGATTCAAAATGCTCTAAAATGGAAAATTCCTGTTTCCACAGGGTAATTCCACCTTAGATCAACAGTATACAGCCCCACAGTGATACCATATCAATATCAAGTCATTCTGATTTTGCTTTCAAAAATAAAAGCCCTTTCAAATTGTCCATAATTGACCTAACTTTCAGTGATTTCAAAATGCTCTAAAATGGAAAATTCCTGTTTCCACAGGGTAATTCCACTTTAGATCAACAGTATACAACCTCACAGTGATACCATATCAATATCAAGTCATTCTGATTTTGCTTTCAAAAATAAAAGCCTTTTCAAATTGTCCATAATTGACCTAACTTTCAGTGATTTCAAAATGCTCTAAAATGAAAAATTCTTGTTTCCACAGGGTAATTCCACCTTAGATCAACAGTATACAACCCCACAGTGACACCATATCAATATCAAGTCATTCTGATTATGCCTTCCAAAATAAAAGCCTTTTCAAATTGTCCATAATTGACCTAACTTTCAGTGATTTCAAAATGCTCTTAAATAGAATTTTGCTGTTTCCACAGGGTAATTCCACTTTAGATCAACAGTATACAACCCCACGGTGATACCATATCAATATCAAGTCATTCTGATTATGCCTTCCAAAATAAAAGACTTTTCAAATTGTCCATAATTGACCTAACTTTCAGTGATTTCAAAATGCTCTTAAATAGAATTTTGCTGTTTCCACAGGGTAATTCCACTTTAGATCAACAGTATACAACCTCACAGTGATACCATATCAATATCAAGTCATTCTGATTTTGCTTTCAAAAATTAAAGCCTTTTCAAATTGTCCATAATTGACCTACCTTTCAGTGATTTCAAAATGCTCTAAAATGGAAAATTCCTGTTTCCACAGGGTAATTCCACTTTAGATCAACAGTATACAACCTCACGATGTTACCATATCAATATCAAGACGTTCTGATTTTGCTTTCAAAAATAAAAGCCCTTTCAAATTGTCCATAATTGACCTAACTTTCAGTGATTTCAAAATGCTCTAAAATGAAAAATTCTTGTTTCCACAGGGTAATTCCACCTTAGATCAACAGTATACAACCCCACAGTGACACCATTTCAATATCAAGTCATTCTGATTATGCCTTCCAAAATAAAAGACTTTTCAAATTGTCCATAGTTGACCTACCTTTCAGTGATTTCAAAATGCTCTAAAATGGAAAATTCCTGTTTCCAAAGGGTAATTCCACTTTAGATCAACAGTATACAACCCCACGGTGATACCATATCAATATCAAGTCATTCTGATTTTGCTTTCAAAAATAAAAGCCTTTTCAAATTGTCCACAATTGACCTAACTTTCAGTGATTTCAAAATGCTCTAAAATGGAAAATTCCTGTTTCCACAGGATAATTCCACCTTAGATCAACAGTATACAACCCCACAGTGACACCATATCAATATCAAGTCATTCTGATTATGCCTTCCAAAATAAAAGACTTTTCAAATTGTCCATAATTGACCTAACTTTCAGTGATTTCAAAATGCTCTTAAATAGAATTTTGCTGTTTCCACAGGGTAATTCCACTTTAGATCAACAGTATACAACCTCACAGTGATACCATATCAATATCAAGTCATTCTGATTTTGCTTTTCATAGTAATGGCCCTTTGAAATTGCCGATATTTGACTTAATCTTCTAACGATTCAAAATGCTCTAAAATGAAAAATTCTTGTTTCCACAGGGTGATTCCACTTTAGATCAACAGTATACAACCTCACAGTGACACCATATCAATATCAAGTCATTCTGATTTTGCTTTCAAAAATTAAAGCCTTTTCAAATTGTCCATAATTGACCTACCTTTCAGTGATTTCAAAATGCTCTAAAATGGAAAATTCCTGTTTCCACAGGGTAATTCCACTTTAGATCAACAGTATACAACCTCACGATGTTACCATATCAATATCAAAACATTCTGATTTTGCTTTCAAAAATAAAAGCCCTTTCAAATTGTCCATAATTGACCTAACTTTCAGTGATTTCAAAATGCTCTAAAATGAAAAATTCTTGTTTCCACAGGGTAATTCCACCTTAGATCAACAGTATACAACCCCACAGTGACACCATATCAATATCAAGTCATTCTGATTATGCCTTCCAAAATAAAAGACTTTTCAAATTGTCCATAGTTGACCTACCTTTCAGTGATTTCAAAATGCTCTAAAATGGAAAATTCCTGTTTCCACAGGGTAATTCCACTTTAGATCAACAGTATACAACCCCACGGTGATACCATATCAATATCAAGTCATTCTGATTTTGCTTTCAAAAATAAAAGCCTTTTCAAATTGTCCATAATTGACCTAACTTTCAGTGATTTCAAAATGCTCTTAAATAGAATTTTGCTGTTTCCACAGGGTAATTCCACTTTAGATCAACAGTATACAACCCCACGGTGATACCATATCAATATCAAGTCATTCTGATTTTGCTTTTCATAGTAATGGCCCTTTGAAATTGCCGATATTTGACTTAATCTTCTAACGATTCAAAATGCTCTAAAATGAAAAATTCTTGTTTCCACAGGGTAATTCCACCTTAGATCAATAGTATACAACCTCACAGTGATACCATATCAATATCAAGTCATTCTGATTTTGCTTTCAAAAATAAAAGCCCTTTCAAATTGTCCACAATTGACCTAACTTTCTGTGATTTCAAAATGCTCTAAAATGAAAAATTCTTGTTTCCACAGGGTAATTCCACTTTAGATCAATAGTATACAACCTCACAGTGATACCATATCAATATCAAGTCATTCTGATTTTGCTTTCAAAAATAAAAGCCCTTTCAAATTGTCCACAATTGACCTAACTTTCTGTGATTTCAAAATGCTCTAAAATGAAAAATTCTTGTTTCCACAGGGTAATTCCACTTTAGATCAATAGTATACATCCTCACAGTGATACCATATCAATATCAAGTCATTCTGATTTTGCCTTCCAAAATAAATGCCCTTTCAAATTGAACATATACGGCCTACTTTTTTGACGATTTCAAAATGTTCTTAAACAGAATTTTGCTGTTTCCACAGGATAATTTCACTTTAGTTCAACAGTATACAACCTCACGATGTTACCATATCAATTTCAAGTCATTCTGATTTTGCTTTCAAAAATAAAAGCATTTTCAAACTGCCCATATCTGACTTGATCCTGGAACAATTTCAAAATGCTCTAAAATGGAAAATTCCTGTTTCCACAGGGTAATTCCACCTTAGATCAACAGTATACAACCCCACAGAGATACGATGTTAAGATCAAGTCACTCTGATTTTGCCTTCCAAAATAAAAGTATTTTCAAATTGCCCATAGACGACCTACTCGTTTAACGATTTCAAAATGCTCTTAAATTGAAAGATGCTGTTTCCACAGGATAATTCCACTTTAGATCAACAGTATCCAACCCGACAGTAAAACCATGTAAATTTTATGTTGGTCTGATTTCGCCTTTCAAATTAATGGCCCGTCGAATTTGTCCATATGTGATATACTCTTTCAATTATTTCAGAATGTTTTAAAAATGAAAATTGCTGTTTCAACACATATTGGGTTTTCATTTTGAAAAGCAAAATCAGACTCAATTGATTATGACAGAATTGAATCATAAAGATGATGTAAAAGGAAGCTGAAATTGCCACTAGGTTGTAATTGATAGTACGTTTATATTTTAAGTCTGTGGAAAGATGTCATTCTAAATAAAGAAATTACAAAACAGCTTGCAAACCAACCATGACATCTTTCCACAGACTTAAAATATAAACGTACTATCAATTACAACCTAGTGGCAATTTCAGCTTCCTTTTACATCATCTTTATGATTCAATTCTGTCATAATCAATTGAGTCTGATTTTGCTTTTCAAAATGAAAACCCAATATGTGTTGAAACAGCAATTTTCATTTTTAAAACATTCTGAAATAATTGAAAGAGTATATCACATATGGACAAATTCGACGGGCCATTAATTTGAAAGGCGAAATCAGACCAACATAAAATTTACATGGTTTTACTGTCGGGTTGGATACTGTTGATCTAAAGTGGAATTATCCTGTGGAAACAGCATCTTTCAATTTAAGAGCATTTTGAAATCGTTAAACGAGTAGGTCGTCTATGGGCAATTTGAAAATACTTTTATTTTGGAAGGCAAAATCAGAATGACTTGATATTGATATGGTATCACTGTGAGGTTGTATACTATTGATCTAAAGTGGAATTACCCTGTGGAAACAAGAATTTTTCATTTTAGAGCATTTTGAAATCACTGAAAGTTAGGTCAATTATGGACAATTTGAAAAGTCTTTTATTTTGGAAGGCATAATCAGAATGACTTGATATTGATATGGTGTCACTGTGGGGTTGATCTAAGGTGGAATTACCCTGTGGAAACAGGAATTTTCCATTTTAGAGCATTTTGAAATCACTGAAAGGTAGGTCAACTATGGACAATTTGAAAAGTCTTTTATTTTGGAAGGCATAATCAGAATGACTTGATATTGATATGGTGTCACTGTGGGGTTGTATACTGTTGATCTAAGGTGGAATTACCCTGTGGAAACAAGAATTTTTCATTTTAGAGCATTTTGAAATAACTGAAAGTTAGGTCAATTATGGGCTTTTATTTTTGAAAGCAAAATCAGAATGACTTGATATTGATATGGTATCACTGTGGGGCTGTATACTGTAAATACAGAGTGGAATTATCCTGTGGAAACAGGAATTTTCCATTTTAGAGCATTTTGAAATCACTGAAAGTTAGGTCAATTGTGGACAATTTGAAAGGGCTTTTATTTTTGAAAACAAAATCAGAATGACTTGATATTGATATGGTATCACTGTGGGGTTGTATACTGTTGATCTAAAGTGGAATTACCCTGTGGAAACAGCAAAATTCTATTTAAGAGCATTTTGAAATCACTGAAAGTTAGGTCAATTATGGACAATTTGAAAAGGCTTTTATTTTTGAAAGCAAAATCAGAATGACTTGATATTGATATGGTATCACCGTGGGGTTGTATACTGTTGATCTAAGGTGGAATTACCCTGTGGAAACAAGAATTTTTCATTTTAGAGCATTTTGAAATAACTGAAAGTTAGGTCAATTATGGACAATTTGAAAAGGCTTTTATTTTTGAAAGCAAAATCAGAATGACTTGATATTGATATGGTATCACTGTGGGGCTGTATACTGTTGATCTAAAGTGGAATTACCCTGTGGAAACAGCAAAATTCTATTTAAGAGCATTTTGAAATCACAGAAAGTTAGGTCAATTATGGACAATTTGAAAAGGTTTTTATTTTTGAAAGCAAAATCAGAATGACTTGATATTGATATGGTATCACTGTGAGGTTGTATACTGTTGATCTAAAGTGGAATTACCCTGTGGAAACAGGAATTTTCCATTTTAGAGCATTTTGAAATCACTGAAAGGTAGGTCAACTATGGACAATTTGAAAAGTCTTTTATTTTGGAAGGCATAATCAGAATGACTTGATATTGATATGGTATCACTGTGAGGTTGTATACTGTTGATCTAAAGTGGAATTACCCTGTGGAAACAGCAAAATTCTATTTAAGAGCATTTTGAAATCACTGAAAGTTAGGTTAATTATGGACAATTTGAAAAGGCTTTTATTTTTGAAAGCAAAATCAGAATGACTTGATATTGATATGGTATCACCGTGGGGTTGTATACTGTTGATCTAAGGTGGAATTACCCTGTGGAAACAAGAATTTTTCATTTTAGAGCATTTTGAAATAACTGAAAGTTAGGTCAATTATGGACAATTTGAAAAGGCTTTTATTTTTGAAAGCAAAATCAGAATGACTTGATATTGATATGGTATCACTGTGGGGCTGTATACTGTTGATCTAAAGTGGAATTACCCTGTGGAAACAGCAAAATTCTATTTAAGAGCATTTTGAAATCACAGAAAGTTAGGTCAATTATGGACAATTTGAAAAGGCTTTTATTTTTGAAAGCAAAATCAGAATGACTTGATATTGATATGGTATCACTGTGAGGTTGTATACTGTTGATCTAAAGTGGAATTACCCTGTGGAAACAGGAATTTTCCATTTTAGAGCATTTTGAAATCACTGAAAGGTAGGTCAACTATGGACAATTTGAAAAGTCTTTTATTTTGGAAGGCATAATCAGAATGACTTGATATTGATATGGTATCACTGTGAGGTTGTATACTGTTGATCTAAAGTGGAATTACCCTGTGGAAACAGCAAAATTCTATTTAAGAGCATTTTGAAATCACTGAAAGTTAGGTCAATTATGGACAATTTGAAAAGGCTTTTATTTTTGAAAGCAAAATCAGAATGACTTGATATTGATATGGTATCACCGTGGGGTTGTATACTGTTGATCTAAAGTGGAATTACCCTGTGGAAACAGGAATTTTCCATTTTAGAGCATTTTGAAATCACTGAAAGGTAGGTCAACTATGGACAATTTGAAAAGTCTTTTATTTTGGAAGGCATAATCAGAATGACTTGATATTGATATGGTGTCACTGTGGGGTTGTATACTGTTGATCTAAGGTGGAATTACCCTGTGGAAACAGGAATTTTTCATTTTAGAGCATTTTGAAATCACTGAAAGTTAGGTCAATTATGGACAATTTGAAAGGGCTTTTATTTTTGAAAGCAAAATCAGAATGTCTTGATATTGATATGGTAACATCGTGAGGTTGTATACTGTTGATCTAAAGTGGAATTACCCTGTGGAAACAGGAATTTTCCATTTTAGAGCATTTTGAAATCACTGAAAGTTAGGTCAATTATGGACAATTTGAAAAGGCTTTTATTTTTGAAAGCAAAATCAGAATGACTTGATATTGATATGGTATCACCGTGGGGTTGTATACTGTTGATCTAAGGTGGAATTACCCTGTGGAAACAAGAATTTTTCATTTTAGAGCATTTTGAAATAACTGAAAGTTAGGTCAATTATGGACAATTTGAAAAGGCTTTTATTTTTGAAAGCAAAATCAGAATGACTTGATATTGATATGGTATCACTGTGGGGCTGTATACTGTTGATCTAAAGTGGAATTACCCTGTGGAAACAGCAAAATTCTATTTAAGAGCATTTTGAAATCACAGAAAGTTAGGTCAATTATGGACAATTTGAAAAGGCTTTTATTTTTGAAAGCAAAATCAGAATGACTTGATATTGATATGGTATCACTGTGAGGTTGTATACTGTTGATCTAAAGTGGAATTACCCTGTGGAAACAGGAATTTTCCATTTTAGAGCATTTTGAAATCACTGAAAGGTAGGTCAACTATGGACAATTTGAAAAGTCTTTTATTTTGGAAGGCATAATCAGAATGACTTGATATTGATATGGTATCACTGTGAGGTTGTATACTGTTGATCTAAAGTGGAATTACCCTGTGGAAACAGCAAAATTCTATTTAAGAGCATTTTGAAATCACTGAAAGTTAGGTCAATTATGGACAATTTGAAAAGGCTTTTATTTTTGAAAGCAAAATCAGAATGACTTGATATTGATATGGTATCACCGTGGGGTTGTATACTGTTGATCTAAAGTGGAATTACCCTGTGGAAACAGGAATTTTCCATTTTAGAGCATTTTGAAATCACTGAAAGGTAGGTCAACTATGGACAATTTGAAAAGTCTTTTATTTTGGAAGGCATAATCAGAATGACTTGATATTGATATGGTGTCACTGTGGGGTTGTATACTGTTGATCTAAGGTGGAATTACCCTGTGGAAACAGGAATTTTTCATTTTAGAGCATTTTGAAATCACTGAAAGTTAGGTCAATTATGGACAATTTGAAAGGGCTTTTATTTTTGAAAGCAAAATCAGAATGTCTTGATATTGATATGGTAACATCGTGAGGTTGTATACTGTTGATCTAAAGTGGAATTACCCTGTGGAAACAGGAATTTTCCATTTTAGAGCATTTTGAAATCACTGAAAGTTAGGTCAATTATGGACAATTTGAAAAGGCTTTTATTTTTGAAAGCAAAATCAGAATGACTTGATATTGATATGGTATCACTGCGGGGTTGTATACTGTTGATCTAAAGTGGAATTACCCTGTGGAAACAAGAATTTTTCATTTTAGAGCATTTTGAATCGTTAGGAGATTAAGTCAAATATCGGCAATTTCAAAGGGCCATTACTATGAAAAGCAAAATCAGAAAGAATTTATTTGATATGGTATTACTGTGAAAAAGACTGCGGTTGGAAAGTGTTGATACAAAGTTCAAATAGTATTTGGAAATACGACTTTTGCTTTTAAGAGCATTATGAATTCATTGAAAGAGTAGTTCAAAAATGAAGATTCACAGGGCTTTTACTTTGAAATCCAAAATAAGATGGCCTTGATAGTGACAGGGCACAATTAGGGTACAAGGCTGTGTCATGTAGATGTAACATTAGAGTTTCTAAAAAAAAAAAAAAGCCTAAATTATATGTTATTATGTTCTTAACATATCTGTTAATTCACTCGAAGTTGGCTTTTATTTTGAAATCCGGTTTCCACATCCATTCCCGTAATACTTTGAATACACAGGGAACGTAAAATCAACTGGAGGCTGGCTTGACTGCAAGTCTCGAATTGGAGGCTGGCTTGACACAAGTAACTTTAGTTACATCTATGATTCATATTAACCGAGACACAAATCTTTAAGGCTCACCTTTATTATAATTTCTGCCGAAATTACACACGTTTTTACCGCATCAAGGATATGTTACAAGCAACGTTTCATTGTTTCCAGTCGTTGTCTAAACTTGAACTATGAAAAATGAGGTAGTAGAAGCCAATCGCAGCTGTTATTCCAATCACGCTAAAACAAACACTTTTTTCCCATTTTATTTCTAAATGATGCCTAACACAGGTCTGAGCATCTCAGGGTTCTCAATACATTATATGATTTTGAGGTAATATTTTATAATACGGCCATAATTTCTAATACTACAAGAAATTATATTTTCTAATACTATTATAAATTATATTTTCTAAATGAATACTTATATAGCAATTATATTTACCTACACATAGGCTACTAAGTTAACTACACTAGAATAAGAGGGTAACAAATCAGGCTTTTACAGGAGATTTTCAAAACGACATTGTTGGTCAGAAACAAAGAAATCATTGTAATGTAAGTAAATTTAACTATTTTGTAATGAATGAAAGAAGAAGTAGTGCATACATAATTTGAAGTGCTCCTTAAATTTCAAAGGGAAGGAGACTCAAATTACACGCTAAGTACTGCGTAACTTTTTTTGTAATCGTTGCAGAAAAACTATATTTCCCCATCTGACACTGTAAGCACACTTTAGTTTTGGGCGTGTGAGCTAAATTATGAAGTGGCTTAACCTTGTTTAACATCCAGTCATTTTACAGGAAAGGAGACATGCCTTACACTACTTTTCAAAATTACGTTTGAACAGTTTTTGTGAGAAAAAAAAGACTTCATCATCGAGCTTACATAAGCCTGCAATTATTGATGGTATTTATTTTTTCTTGCAAGTTGGTAAGGGAGAACAGTTCTCATCACATGTATTTTGGTAAAATAAAAGGATAATAGAACATCCATCATGCAACATCAACATAATGAATATTAAATAAGGATGTAAAAAGGCAAGATTAATCCACTCTATAATACGGCCCCACCATGAAAAGTACGATGGGGAATCGCTGTTTGTCAAATTGCACACTGCCTAAACTTAATTATTTAACAATTTCTTTGTTTCTTGTAAAATTCTGACTGATTGCCCTCATATTCCAGCCTACCAAGCTATCTGGATCCAACTATAAGTATTTTTAGGTAAATAGAATTATATTGTAATTTCAAATAAAAAACACTAAAATTCCTTTTAATTACAGGTGAAAGACACCTTTAAATCGTGGGCCGTATTATATAGTGTTACTAATTTCTGAGCTCATAATTGCACAGTTCAGGAAACCAATGATGAGTTGATAAACAAGAAAAAAATTCTGGAAAAAACCCCCCTGAAATGCTCTTCTGTTATGTTAGTTACAAATATAAAACAATGTACATACTAAAAGCTGTTCACAATACAAGACACTACACAAATATACAAAATGTAAAAATAAAAAAAATCCTCCAGTTTAACGTTGTCAAACAACTGCATACAGCATTTCTGTTGCACTACTACCAACAATAAGGCATCAATTAGAAAAGACAAAGAGAAACAAAGAAAAAATGACGACAAAGCTTTCTGAGAAAAAGTGTGGCTGAACTGATAAGCTAAAAAGTATTGGTGATGCAGTAAACAGTGTTCAGATCCATAATCTGTAGGAGATCCTGCAGATGTGTTTTCATGGCAAAGCTGTATGCGTAATTTTGTTTTTTGGTGCCTGCAATACCCCCAACTACCAACAGAGGGCCGAAACATGAAGTGTGGACATTATTCATCTTCCAATTTAAGATAATTTAAAAAAGCAGACTGCAAACAAAAATATATAACAAAGACCCGACTTTACTGGAATGGGAATATTTTCATTCAGATACAGTACACTGGCCTTGTTTTTCACTCCATAAAGACTGCATTGTCCCATCCTCGGCCACAGTTTTAGCACACCATGATTTTTAAATGTCACATTTAAAAGTTTTGGATCCAGTTAGTCACAACGCACATGTGCAACCACAGCAGAAATAACCACAGAAACCAGCTGCATGGTCACATGGTAGAATGATAAACAAAACCATGTTGTGCTCCTGTCATAACACTGAGATCTAAAGAGAAGAAAATAATTTAAACGTGAAGCTCCTGGCATTTATTTTTCCATTTTAATTAGGATATGTCACTTTACTGACACAGTGTTCACAAATAAAAAGATCAATGTAAAGATAGCAATTTTATTAATTAAGCGTAAGGTTCACCTCTGTTCTGTTCTGGGCTTTTTAGTTGAACAAGTCGTAAACCAAGATTCTTTACGAATATGGCCCTCGGTGTCTAAATTAACAATGATAATGCATCGGTTATGCACAGATAACCAGTTTCAACATCACTTACATACAAACACAAAACAAATGGATAACATATTATGGCTATATGCAGCTTTAGAACAAGGCACAAAGGTAAGATAAATATCTGTGTGGAAACACCGGGAAGAGTGGAGCAGCATTTTATGCCCTTTTGGAAAAAAATCATTAACACTAACACACTGCAGATAGTCGTCATATGTGGACCAGCAGGAGATGCTGGCTTGGAGTCTTTGCAGGCCAGGATTTAGCGATTGCTCCTGATGGCTTCCTTGGCTGCCAGGATGAGCGGGGTGAGGCTGGATAGAGGCTTCGCCACCTTCAGGAATGGATGCTGAATGGAAAAAAGTGGATATGTGAAATTTTATAAGTTAGGGGGTGAACTTAGATAACGGTGTACATAATTCACTGAAATGCATAAGAAAAAAAAAAATCTAGATTCAACATTTAAAGACATCTTGAATTTGGGTCGGATGAATAGGTCTTTTCTACCTGCAGCAGCTGTCTGCCTGACCCTCGTTTCTCCACGTCCATCTCCAGACAAAGGTTAAGGAAAGATCTGAACACAGGAGACAGCTTCTCTGGGTTCTGTAGCTCAGGGGTCCCATTGGTGGCGATTAAATACAATGCCTAAAACCAGGATAATGGCAAAGTAAGAAATGTAGGGCAAAATATTTTTAAGCACTAGTCTTTAAACACAAATGTAATTTCTTATAAATTGGATTGGGACAGTCAAAACACCAGATTTTTACCTTCACGGTTATTGTGATAAATTTCACATTATTGAGGTTTTTTTAAAGCAATAATGCTATCAGTTCAGTTATTTCCTATCTTTGCTTACTGTGTGTAATCTTTTGTGGAAAATCAGTAAAAACTGCCATAACTGCACAGAGCTGGATTGGATAGAAGCCAGACTCCAGTCATTACAGCCCTGCTATGAGCTCTGTAAGCCTTTCATATTTGACCAAAACTGCAACAATAACATGCTTGCGCTGACACATGCTTAGTGATAAGAAGGTGTAATGTTCCCCATGTTCATCATTTTACTTTAGGAAAGATTTTCCCATAAATTACTGTGCAAACAAAGAGAATCATCAACCTCAAGGTGGTGCTATAGGAAAAGTCAGAATTCTTCATTAAGGAATTGTTTTAAAAAAAATGTTCCTGTCCATCTAGTAGATGCTGTCATATTTTTAGGTTTAAGTGAAGTGAAAAAGCGAACATCTATCCAAAAATAGAGGATCGCAAATGTCATCAGGGTTCAGCGTCTCAGCCACGAGGTTATAATGTAATGGTTTTCCATTCGGTAGTTGCTGAGGTATTTTAGCCTGGATCAACACGGTTGACGTACTGACCAGCAGAATGTGCACATTTCCATCCACAGAGCTGTGACACATGTTCTATTTCCAACATCTTAAATGTCAGGATTTTCTCCTTTTTCTGCATTATTTCATTCTGAAAAAAATAGACTAACATTTCCTTTTTTATGATTTTCAAGATAAAACTTTAACAAAAAACTTGCAGCTTAAATCTCAGGTTCACATATTGAACCTGTAGTGGAGGTATTAGTGTAGGTAACTGTACAAACATCACAACAGGCATTGCTGCTCCTAACACACACTCACCCTGAGAGGATTTTCATTTAGGTATGGAGGCTCTCCCTCCACCATCTCTATGGCCATAATCCCCAGAGACCAAATATCCACTTTGGGTCCATAGGCTTTCCGGGTTACTACCTCTGGAGCCATCCAGTAGGGTGTACCCACCATGGTGCTGCGCTTGCTCTGCTCTGGGGTAATCTGAGCACAGAAACCGAAGTCAGCTGCAAAGAGAGAGAAAAATAAATTGAGATTAGAAGAAAAAGCAGTGTGTTGTTCTGTTCGAAGTATATTATCAATCCGTGGATGTGTACACATCTGCGTGCGTTCTCACTCACTGAGTTTGACTGATCCGTCCATCCCAAGGAGAACGTTGTCACTCTTGATGTCCCTGTGGATGACCTGGTTTGCATGGAGAAACTCCAGGGCCTGAAGGACCTGAACGTATGTAGGTAGGAAGATTATAATCCACCAAAATTGCAATAGACAAACTGTTTTCATTAGCTCGGCTGTCTGAGAAAGATCCTACCTCTCTGCAGACAGCAGCAATTTGAGCTTCATCCATACAGGTCTCTGTCACAACATCGGTTAGCGACCCGCCGGCCAGGTATTCCATTACCACGAAAAGCTCGTCTCCAACAAGGAAACTATAAACACGCACAGACGGTCGGATTTACAGAGCGGTCCACTCACAGCTGGTGTTGTGAGGTGTATTGTATGTTTTTCTGTGCAGCATGTTACCTGTCTACGAAGTTGACAATGTTGGGGTTCTTCAGCTCCTTCATGACCAGGATCTCATTGATAATTAGCTCCTTCTTTGGCTGCTTCTGCAAGTTGATTTGTTTGATGGCAACCTGCAGAAGACAAGATATTGTACATTTGCTTCAAAACACACACAAAACCTATCTGAGCAATCACAAGGTGCAACTAATTTTTTCCTGAATTTGGACAGTCAAATCTAGGAGATGTAAAATTGTAAAAACAAAAGAAAAAATAAACTGCTTTGTCAGCCATAACTGCAATATGAAAAATGTATATTCTTCTGATAAGGACTAAATGCTGGGGTTTGAAGTCTTGGCACAGACCCGGTAGTGTACTTGTACTATTAAAACACAGATTAAACAAATTTCATTAGCGATGGCTCATTTTTATCAAATCTCTCAGCTAGCAATGAGTGCGACAGCCAGCACGCCCAAGACTCGGCAGCATAAACCGCTGTAGGCAAGGACAAGATTAAAAGTATGATAAGCTTTCTGGTTTCCAGCTGTAGTCTGAGATTGATTGATTAATCACAAGATTCACAAGTTGCAAATGTTATTTGCAACTTTTTACATCAGAAATCTCTATAAGCTAATTCAGCAGAATGCCAGAATCATGAAATTCGATATCGAAATTAAACAAACTAAGTTTAATACAGTCAGTGAAGTACCACGTGTGGCTTTTGTGATAAGGCATATCAAAGTGTGTGCTGTGAAAAAAAGCATTTTTTTCCACTGTGATCTCCTAATATCTTCTTGGGGAAAAACCTACAGGGTGACGGAAACAAAACAGCAATATTGCAACATAGTTTAGTGCTTCTAACATATTAAAACTAGTGCTGTCAAAATTATCGCGTTAATTGTTAAGATCAACGCGAAATGTTTAATGCATTAAAAAAATTTAACGCTGATTTTGTTTTTTTATTAATTTCCTGTAATCTAAGACCTTTAAATTCATGAGCACCTCTGGAGGAGGGGGCAACAGTGTGCTATGCTGGCGTTTGGCCTGACAGAAATGATTAGAAGAAGAAGAAGAAGTGACACCATGCTACTATCTAGCTAACACTAGCTAACACACGCAAGCATGGACGAGGGCGGACTTTTGGGTGGAAAGTTTCTCTTTAAGAAGTTGCCTGATGGCTTGTTGGACAAAACGAGAGTAAGATGCACAATTTGCAACGCTGAATTCAAGTACCACAGAAGCAGTTCATCACTAGCGTATCACCTGAGAGCAAAACACCCAACTGAATCCACCTCTACGGGACCTCGCCAGTCTACGCTTCAGGAGTATGGTGCTTGTGGACGAATAACAAAAAATGTGAGAGAAAAGGTAACCAATTCCTTGGTTGTTTGGATAGCTAAAAACTGCCGACCAGTTAGCATAGTAGAAGATGATGGACTGAGAGAAGTCATTCGTGCTGCATCAGGAGATGAGTGTTACAATCTGCCCTCGAGAGGAACCATTGTGTCGAGACTGCACACTTTGTATGGGGACCAGAGGGCTCAGCAGTCCAGCAAGCTTGTGCAAGTAAGGAATGTCGCTCTCACCGGAGACCACTGGACTTCGGTGAACAACGATAATTACTTAAAATATAAAGAATAAAAAAATATAATTGGAGCCAGGCTATTAATAAAGTAATTGAGATTAATCGCAATTAATAACAGAAAATTGTGAGATTAGTTAGTTAATTTTTTTTAATCTATTGACAGCACTAATTAAAACCACTGAAACTAAAGTGAGTATGTGCTGCGATTGTGTTTCTCTCACCTCAAGTAACTTCATGAACTAAAAAAACCCCACCAGAATGTGTTTCATAATATATTAATAACTTGTAAATAAATAATTAAATAAATAAATCCCAATCCAACTTCATTCTGAAAACTGAGGTAAATGTGAGGTAGACATTTTGGTAGTGGCTCCAACACTTACCTCTTGCCCTGTGGCAACATCGATGGCTGTGTAAACTGTGCCAGACGCTCTAGAAGTGAAAATTTCAACAATTACTGTACATAATTTATTCTACTAAACTTGTCATTTTGAACCAGCAACTTGCTACACATTCTCACATTTTTCAGTATACACAGTGGCCAGAATTAAAACTCACCCCTGACCGATCTTGTCATAGCGAGTGTATTTCTTCTTAGGATCTCCAATGCTCACAATCGTTCCTGAGAATCAGGAAAAAATAAATAAAGTGAATAGTGCTTCACCAGAGCCAAAAATACTGTTGGGCTGTGATTCATGATTTTTAGTGTGTGGGTGCTTTGCATACTTAGTTTTTCCATGATTTCATCATCAGTCATCTTTCTTGGCGTATTGTTCTGCTTGTCAGCTGCCTTAGAGGTGGCATTTCCAACTGGAGCTGGGATTGGTTCAACTGTCTTCGTGTACATCTGACACACACACAAAAAAATAAATAAATAAATAAAACAAACAAAAAAAACCCCATGAGTCCTGAATAAATACTAAACTTCGACTGAACCTGCTAGCAATTTTGACTATTAAATTCTTACAATATATTTATTTTAATTTACTGTCTAGTTTTAGTTGTGAAAACAAAACATCAAACTCACTGATTTCGTGTGTTCTGGCCGTGGTGCCACGATTGGTGGCGGCGAATCAGCTTCATCGTCGTCGTCGTCATCCTTGCCTGATGGGGAGGTTGCAGTACCCTGCTTGCCTGGCTGCAACAATAAACGCATAAATAGCACTTTAGTCTGAATTTGCTGATGCAAATAAAGGCAGTGAATAAAAGTAGGAAAAAAATGAATGGAGCTACTCACCGACTGTGATCCTTTGTCTGAAAGAGACAAAATAATTCAAAGTTTAAGAACAGAAAAGTGAGCCTGCACCAAACCGTGCTTTTATTTATCTGCTGAGAAAAAGAAAACTAACCCGCGCCAGAAAAACTGAGGTATTTCTGTTTTCCACTGGTGGAGTCGAAGAACTTGAGAACATCAAGGACGGCCTGAGGATTTTGTTTCTGTTCTGATTTACTGATGTTGGAAGTTTGAAGGAGACGGGCCCACTGCTCTGGCATGCCCTGCACAAAAAGACCCACAGATACAATTTTTTACAGTGAAGAGTATTTCATGCAGCTGGACATCCATTCTTTTTTAGCCAGTAGTTCCTTTCTCTCACTCTTACTTCCTTTAGCTTATGTCAATAATCTCTTTTTGAATAAAACAAGAACAAAAAACAAAAAAAAAGTCACCCGTCTTCTGACTTCCAGTTTTCAAGGGTTAAAGAATATAATACTTATGCTGACTCCACACAGAGGAGGGCATGAAATATTGCACGCCTGACCAAGAAATCTTACAGCAGCACAACAGGAAATTCCTGGGACTTTCCATGGCTCGTCACAGTGGAATCACTGGATCAACTTCTCTGGAAGCTCAGCTCCAGCTCTAGTTACACATGAGTGCACCAACCACCAAAAAACATCTAGAACATTTCTGAGTGAAGCTCCATGTGCAGGGGTCTTACAGTCAAATGCATGCTACAAATTCGTCTTCTTTTTTTAAAAATCTCAGACAGCTGCAGCGATCTCATCTTGTCCCAGCAAGCACTGCAGCTGACAATCTCACAAGTTATCTTATTTACAGCAAGTATTTCCTAAGTGGAGATTTACATGGTAAACAAAGCTAGTCCAAATAAACCAGATCTTACAGAGATTAACAGTAATAACTTTTGCATACCACACTGAACTAACTGACAAATCTGAAGTTAGATTGCTGACATACCTAACCTATAATGGACTGCAAGTAAAAGATGTAATGCGATAATTGCATCTTTTACACAGCGACAGTAACTTTTAACTGCTTGCCTAGTATAAATCAGAAATCACTCCAATTATTAGATACTGAACCTGTAATTAACATGCTATAATAGGATTAATGCCTAAAATGTTTACATTAACAAAATGAATCAGGTAATTTAGTTTCTGCTCATACTACTGACTCTGAATCCACATAAGCACATATTAATAAACCAACTATGTTTAGAAATTATTTACTATTAAAATTTGCCTGTTCAACCTGCTCACGTCAAAATGCCTCTCGATGGAAAATCATAAACTGATAAACAATTAGACCAAATAAATATATGATGTGGCACTGAGGAATGTAAAAAGATGACAGCATGCAGAGATCTCAGCTGTCTAATTAAGGGCTTTTTGCAGTGCTGGTGAAACTGGCACTGCAAAACCCGTCTCGCTTTGTTAGCCCTGTGACTGACTGCTAAGTGCCAACGATGGACGGATGGATGAAAAAAAAATTGACAACACAAACGTGTTTATTTTATTTTCATCTCATCATTTAACATTTTATCAATGAATAAGAAAAGCCATATTTTAATCAAGCCTGATGTTTACTCAAACATAAAAGAAGCATTCCCAGACTCTTCCTTAAAGATATGATTACAGTTCATTAATTTAACACTCGATGTACTCTGAAGATACCTTAAGCCAAGGTATCAGTGAGATCAGTGCATGAATTAAAATCTCATTTTGCAAGTGAACACTGGTCATTGTTTAAGGTACTTACCGTGAATTCTCCAGTAACAGCATCAAAACCCACATGGATGGTGTGTTCAAAGTCTGATGGGGAGGAGATTTCAGGTCTGTCCTTATCCCGGTCCTTTTTCTTGCCTGCTGCAGACAAAGGTCAGAGGTCAAAGTTACATTCTTCCATGGCCACTCGTGTGGTCTTTTATTGTGGTACTGTGCAGTATATTAAATGTCTGGGTTTACTTATGTGTGTGTGCTCCACGTCTCACCTTTCTCTCCAAAGATGGAGATGATCTTGTTTCTAGGCTTCTTCTCCTCTGGTGCAGACGGAAGTGGCCGAGAGTTGTGATTGGTCGATTGGGCGTCTTTGACTCCTCCTTGGCTGCTCATCCTGACAGGGGGGGCGGGGGGCTTATCCTCACACACTCCGCTGTCACACATCTACACTCACCTCGACCTGCAGAATCAGGGTCCACAAATTTAACAGACATCCAGAAAAATCCACAAATTTCACAAACATCCAAAAAGCGCAGTGCACACTAAAACTGCGGTCCTCTTCTTCCTGTTTTTTCACATGTCGCAATACTTCTATTGCACGTTAGGCCAAGCTGTTAGAGAGAAATGGTTGCTGCTTCGAATAAAGCTTAGCATACGCCACACACAGAAAAAGAAGTAGCCAAACAATACATTTAGAAAGAAAAAAAAAAAACTCACACAGACATAACTAATCCATCCATGCTGCAATGTGAGAATCGGCTCTGACTGTTGGAGCGAAGGGAACCAGCCAAATGTGAACAGGAAGCAACGCTGAACGGCAAAGTGACGTGCTGAGTCGGTTACAAATGAATGAGGAAGGAAAGCAGACAGAAAGAGAATAAGAGTGCGCAAATGAGTGTGACGCCAAATGGTATGACAAGTGTATAACAGGGGAAAAGACCAGCCCTAAAAAAGGGCCTGATCAGGGTAGTAGGGCCTAAAAACAGTGTTCAGACTGAACTTTAGAAGTTTGTTATTCCTTTCCTTATTTAGTTATATACTAGTCAAAAAAATAAATACATTTTATGTCATGAAATGTGTTTTCAACCTTTGTTTTGGTATGTCATTATAATCTCATAGAGAACCCAAACATATTCTGTTAGTTTGTTGTTTCAGTCAATTGGGTTTTTACTTTTTACCAAACACAAATGAACTCACTTGTGCAATTCAGAACTGGGTCAGTTTAGCACTTTATGTTGTCTTCAGTGCCACTGTGACTGACTCACATTAAAATCTGGTATTGGCATGTTGGCATGCTCAGACCGTTGCTGGTGGAATTCTGACTGGACAAAGCTACTGGGACGAGGTCTTCTAACCTATACTTCTGCCATTCATTCTGGATGACAAGCACATCCAGACACTTCCTGGCTAGCATTTAGTCTTGATATACCTCCTACTGAACACGCCTGAGATATGGCATGATGATATGTTCATTAGGGGCAGCCACGGCCCACGCCCACTGAACAGCTGCAGGTTGCATTCATCCAGTAATGGAGAGAAATTTGAGGAGTCCATGCACAGATAAAAGACAGTTTGGATCACATTCAGAAGAGGCTATACCATATATTTTCCATCATCAATATTTGAATAATATAGTGTCTATTTATAAAATCCATTTAAAACACAAACATGTTTCTTTTACATGTTGGATGGTCAAATTAACGACTGCCAAAGTCTCAAATGTTCAAGTACCTCCAGTGAGGCAAAAGCTCAGGATTCAGACTGTTCTAAGCACACCGTTTCAGACAGTTTCTGTACTCTTAGATCTGCATGATGTCAATGAAAGCACATGTCCTTATATGGTCATCTCAGACACACAAGTTGTCAGCACAGAAACCTTCTATTTGCAAGAAGCAGCCAATCAGAATAACGTTTAATGCTTCAGACAGAAGATGACCAAGGCTGTATATAATATAGATTAGCATTATTTTTAACTGTGAGTGATGCACTCAGAAAGTTATGCTGTTGAAGAATTCAAGAATATTAGTATTATAGAAAATGGGAGTAAGCAGAGGTACTGTACTTGTTAGGGCTGTTACGCTATGACAAAATATATCGGATGACGATATGGTAACATCCGTCGTTTCAAATTATACATTATCGTTTGCTTTGTTGTGTTGCAAAATACACTGTTTATGGCAATATTTTTTCACCAGGGCACAGAGAATACCAGCATAACCAGTGAAGAGGAGGCAGAACCAAGTAGCTCCAAACAGAAGGAACAGTGAAAACAAATCAAGGCCCTTATTCCTAAACGAGGGGCTACCTCTGTAGCATTGACATGGTTTGGTTATGAAAAGTCTGACACAAACCAGAAAACTCTACTATGCAAATTATGCCGCAAACCAGTCCCCACCAGACTCAAACATGACAAACCTCTTCTACCAGCTACGCAAGAATTACGTGAAAGACTATGGAGAGAGTTTACAGATGAGAAAGAAAAAAAACAGCCATCAGGTGCTCAAAATAAACCTTAGACTCAAATGTTAGAACAGGCTTTTCCTCGCAGCAGTTTCATGCATCGGTCAAAACACTCGACTCCGGGTACACGACGCCCAGCTGAAAACACTTCACACAAGTTGAGTTGCACGAGATGCACAGAATTTGGTCATATCGCACAGCCCTAGTACTTGTTTATACATCCATGTTTCAGTTTTCAGGGAACCTCAGAAAAAAATTAACTTTTCTTACACCACCACATCTGAAATGCACTGTTATTAGATACTTTTAAGATCAATATTTTGCATAAAAGACCATCTCTTTAGAAATAGTGTGCAATAACAAACAAACAGGGACTAGAAATTGATGTAAGAAACTTTGTTTTGCTTCTTTATTGGCATGTACAGCATGATCATTAATCATTAAGCATCTCTTAATCTGTTGCATGAATAAAGTCCCAAACTATATAAAGCAACAACCAATGTCCGTATTTAACATGTGGCAAGTGCAAATTGCAGCTGTATTTTCTGTCCACCCCCCAAGTACATCTGACACATTGGTGCATTCATGCGTGTACCTAAATAGTCTTTTCACTCACCCACACATGCACAGACACATGTATATCATGAGGAGGCACTCCTAACCATCTAACCATAAAGAAGTGGCAAAAAACTAGCCAATCCAAGGCACAGTAGTAGCCGGCGAGAAAAATGTTTGCTTGGAGAATCACAAAAGGTCATTTCAAACGCTGGCTACAAGAGTAAAAAGTTTCTTAGTCATCTCTGAATTGTATTAACAACATAAAATTGTCTTATATATTAAGATATTTATCGTAGGGCCAATCTTCTTATGCTCAAAATAGTCAATTATTTTGGTCCCAATTTAAACACTACCACTTCTTACTTCCCCATAGGTACACATACTTGGGTTTATCCTAATATGGTGAAAACTGAGATTGCAGACAGACACGCGCAAACACAGAAACCCTGAACCTCAAAAGCACCTTTTAGGCTCTTGCAAAGCAAGAAGTTCGATCGGCTCTGAGCTGCTGCTTGCATTCTTGATGACATCACAGACAGGAAATAGGAAGCAAACAGAGGTTTCCTCACTTCCTGCGTCTGACCGCAGATGACACAGCTCGTACTAAAACAATATAACAAACGTGGCTCAGCTAGGTATACCTATGACCTCTTCTTTACACAGAAACCCTCCCCCTTGCCATAGAAGCTCTGCAGACTTGACTCGGTTGTAAAGTAAAATCAAAACACAGAAACTAAATCACTGGATTTCAACACTGATCCATTTCCATGATACATTAATCAGAGCCTTTGTGGGTATAAAATTAGTTCTATGTAACAGCCAAGCCCTCAGGCCCCAACATGGATACAGGCTAACATTTAACTGTCAAGGCTAAATACTTCCCTTTCTGCATAATGTCTGAATCACTGTACTGTAGGTGAGAGGCTTTCTCCTCTTCAGAGTGACTCAATGGATGGCTGTGTGTTAACTCTAGTTGGTTTTCACACTTTAGGTCAAGCTTTCTATTGTGGCAAGAGTAACATCAGCAACAAAGTCCACAAAAGTCCACCCACTCAAAATGAGGCACCCCCCTTATGCTCTTTAAGCCCTGAAATCTCTTTAAGCTGTGAGCACTAACCTGTTTTGTGCTTCTTCTGCCCCTCAGAGAAGACCAGGTAAACAATAAAAACTGCTGTACTCCTAGTGGATCTGTGCACCTCTTTCTCTGGTGCTCATTTATCTACTTAGCTCTCGCCCTTTTCCTTATACCCCTCTCTCTATCTTTTCACCCTCACAGGGCAGGTCTTAGCAGGCTGCCTCATTCCTCAGTTATCCTAAAGTGGACAAGTGTATTCTTGCCCAAGCGGGAAAAACTAGACTCCATCCATCGTTGATATCCAATTCCACAGAAAATGTGTGTGTGTGTGTGTGTGTGTGTGTGTGTGTGTGTGTGTGTGTGTGTGTGTGTGTGTGTGTGTGTTGGGATGAATTTTGGGAGCAGGCTGTTCAGGCTGAGACACGTTGTCTCTCTGTAGGAATTCCATAGCCTGCAGGGCTGCAGCAGGAGCTGGGTGTGTTGCCCTGTTCATCACAAACACACAAGCCTTGTGCATACCTCACACACACACATTCCCTGCCCTAAAACACACCCTCCTTCTGCCAATAGACGCTTCAATAGAGCATTTGATCGTGTTTCATGTAGCTTTGGGGTAAAACATAATAGGGTGGAGGTAAAATATCAATATGTCAGTATCACACTGCTTCCTCTTGCGGTACAATAATAAAACACAATGGTTAGGAAGGACAGCCACTATAAACCCAACAATCTGACGTACTAGAGTTACTGCTCATTCGTGGTGGAACTTCTCAAATGAAAAAGAAAGTGAAAAAGTGAAAAGAAGTTCTAGTACAAAAAACTCACAAGGGGAAAGATATCAGCGGAAAACAAATCAGCATACTAATAATCTGACATCTTTTCTTCCTGCCTAGCAGCTCCATTTTCAGCATTCCTTTATCCAGTATATCGCCTACCTTTGCACATGTATAAACCCTCTCACCCTTCCCTCTTTAACTTAATCTTCAAACCATTAAACCTGAGCTATACCTCTGATGCACTCATTTCTAATCCTGTCCATACCGGTCCCTCCCAGGAAAATTAGCATCTTTCGGTTAATCTCACCATCTCTAAGCAATCGTATTGATCGCATCATAGCAGGCCGCGCTACCATCTTGTAAATCAACCCTTTCACTCTTGCTTCTTTCCTTCTGTCATAAATCACTCTCAATTCTTGTCTCAACCTGCGCTTTCTTCTTCACTGTCCATTGCTTTGCATGGTTAAACCCAGGCATTTAAACTCACCCACCTTCACTACCTCTTCTGCTTGACCTCAACTGTCAACGTGTCCATCACCATCGCAAACAAGAAAGGGCTCAGTGCAGATCCCACCTCGACCTTAAACCCATCTGTCACTCCTCACCACTGTCTCGCTGTTCTCCTACATGTCCTGCACCACCCTCGCAAACTTCTCTGCCACTTCCTGATATAGTAATACAGTTCCTCTCTTGGCACCTTACCATATGCTTTCTCTAGCTCTATAAAGCGCAACCCCTGACCTTTTCTATACATTTCTATCAACACTTTCAAAGTAAACATTGAAGTTACAATCACAGAATGGCTGTATTACAATACCAACACTATTGTGGGCAACATGCAGTGACATTGTGGTGAGTCTCACTCCTAGCATAAACTGTGTTTGCATTTAGCTTTAAGCCTTTCAGCATAGCTTCAGGTAGCTGCTATTAGCATTTGCATTGTGCAGACTACTGAAACACACGGTGCACTTGTGTGTTTTTTACATGGCGGCATTGAGTACTGTAGAAATAATAATTTTAGACAACAGCCCAGGATCTAATGGTATTGAGCTTGCAATGATGTGAAACTGAAACAAAGAGAAAACTTTCACATTTAAGAAGCTAGACCCAATTGTTTTGCTTTTATGCTTTAAAAAAAAAAATACAAAATTATTAAAACTAGTCAGGTTTTCTTTCACCCAATCACCTAAGTTTTTAATTGAGCAGTTATTTCAGCTCTATTGAAATATGTTGCCTTTAAAATCCCGCCAAGCCAGCAACATGCCTGTGCCTATACCATTTCTATTCCTCATTCCCCACTCTCTCACTACATCAGGGTACTTTCTATTCTCTGTGGTTGGCTGTGATCAAGGGAAGCCTACTTCCTCATCCTGGAACTCCCTGAGCCACAAAGGGTCACAGGATCACTCTAGCCAACCAGAGAGCGGAGAACGCGGCCAGCAAGATGTTTACAGGAAGTGGACAACAAGTCTTTTGTATTCAGCTTCTATAAAAGGAAATTCTGTGGAGTACTTCCTGGAAGGAGTGATAATGAGTGATGGAAGGAGTGATGAAGCCATGCACACACACACAGCTTTCTTCCATCTTCCTTTCATTCAGTGACATAAATATGCAGAAACATACAGTTAGATGAGAAATCACACATTTATGTGCACCACACAGACACACACACACACACACACACACACACACTGCATTTACGTTCTTCCTCTTCCCATTTACGTTCCTTCCCTGACCGTAAGTCTGACAGTAAATGAAGCATATACCCACATATGCCCAGCTGCACACCCACAATGAACACCTTATCCTGTTTTTCCAAACAGCTACTTCACCCCCGTGTCAACAGTTTAATGGCTCAAAATAATCAACCTGCAAGCAATCTGAGGGCTTTAGGCTTTGTATCAGGTACAGAACTAAACTCACAAATCAAAGTCGCAATGTTTTAGCTTCCTGCTCGACTACAAAAGTCAGTGTGGATGGAGAAATGACAGGCACAGATTTACAGATGTATAACACTTTTTGGCAAGCCCGGGTCACGTGACGCCCACATTGCTCCGATTTTCCAGGATGAAAGTTGTTTTGGCAAACACCTTTTAGAAAAAGTCATGTTTAGCTCTTGTTTTAAAAAAATGTCTAGAACTGACTATTTATAATTATCTGATTCATTTTTATACAGTCAGAATTGATCACGTGCTGGTTTACAGTGCAATGTCTACAAGTTTGTTAGAAAACTACTAAATTCGTGATTGTTCTTTATCAATTTTAATTAGAAACAACAACAAAAATACGTTTAAATGTCACAAAAATGCACTAATTAGGTTTAAATTTGACTTAAGTGTGTGATTTCTCTGCAAGTACAGGCTGTATTCATTTAAAGTAGGGCTGCCACAAACGATTATTTTGATAGTCGACTAGTCACCGATTATTTATGCGATTAGTCGACTAATCAGATCATCATCCACTGGACATAAAACTACAGCTTATTGCACCAGCAGCATCTGCTCTTATATAACTATCATTAGCTTACAGCTTTAAGCTTTTAAGGTGCTAATTAAAAATAAAGACAAGATGATAGTTTATTCAATTTTAATGAAATTTGCAGATTGTTTCGGTAAAGTTGAATAAACTCCTTGCTATCTAAAATATAACAGGACACCGGAGTATATTCTCCAGCATCTCACACTTCTGATAATCAGCTGTCTGCTTGACGTTTATTCAGCTGTGTAAAAACTATAACTTTAATCTCAGCCAAACCGATTTACTCAGGAACAAATAAAATACTAAAAAAAAAAAAAAAGCCAAACAACAACAT
This sequence comes from Aulonocara sp. 'chitande type north' Nkhata Bay, assembly GCF_057382095.1. Taxonomy (NCBI): domain Eukaryota; kingdom Metazoa; phylum Chordata; class Actinopteri; order Cichliformes; family Cichlidae; genus Aulonocara; species Aulonocara sp. 'chitande type north' Nkhata Bay. Next base: position 21,126,161 of record NC_141362.1, read on the forward strand.
TTTTAATTTATCTAAGTGACTCATATATATTTAACCTGAGTCGCGAAAGACAACGGTGGGTTTGAAAACAATTTGCCGGGAGTCCGGTGTTCTCACGGCGCTAGTGACCTAGCCCCCGGCTAGCTATCGAGCTAGTGGGTAACAGACGTCTCCGAAAACGTCGGAGCGCTTTTGAAAATATGTGGTGTCCTGATAAACTGAGCCGATATTTGAGGTTTACACAGCTACATTCTCGCCTGAAAATATGTTAAACGTTTATTTTGTGACCCAGAAAGAATAATAAGAGTAATATTAAAACTAACTAGCTACCGCCATTGTTGGAAACTAAGCTGGGCCGCGCTATGAATTCTGGGACACAGCTGCTTCTTCTTCTTCGGGGTTTAACGGCAGCTGGCATCCTTGTACATGCAGTGCTGCCATCTTCTGTTTCAGTCCGTTATTACACTCTTAAATCCTGCTATTATTCCTGCGTCTTTTGCGATCTTACAAAGCTTCAAACGACACGTCGACTATTAAATCAGTCGTCGACGATTTTGATAGTCGACGTAATCGTGACTAGTCGACAAATCGTGGCAGCCCTAATTTAAAGTCCATCTTACTTAAGTTAAAAATGTGGTCCTACAGATATAAACCACATTCAAGAGTGCAACTTCAACACCTCACTCTCGGTACCGTCATTACTAAAGCAGGTTTTGCTTATTTATAGACTCATTTTTGTAGAATACATTCCAGCGGTTTGTGTGAACACAGTCCCTGTAGACTGACATCACTTGGGTTAATTATTATATTGCTCTGACAATATGACAATGTGGCGAAGCCAGCCACAAACCCAATTCACACTGGTATTTTGCCTCCTGTACTTTATTACAGTTTTTTTTCAATCTCATCTAGTGATCAGTATGATCTAGTGCCTTCTCAGTAATTATGGAAGGAGATGCTATCCGGTTTGGGTGCTTCCTGTGCCAGAAAAAGATCTAACCGAAGCAAAAATGTTTAAGACAAGTGTTGCACTGACTAGTGAATGAAGAAGTCTTAACTTACCGGTTGCTCTCAACCGCAAAACTCAACCGCACTCCGGCCAAAACTACCGAAACTCCGCCCCGTGTCTGTTTGTTTTCAGTCCGTTTAAAGCCCCGATTTGACGCTGAGATTTCACGACAGTCCTCGCGGGTGCGAAAAACGAAGCCGTCTTTTATCACGCTACAGTTTGCCTTCTTTTCTCTCCCCGAGTGTTTTCAACTTGACTCCGTGCTCGGGCCGGGGAGGAACCTGACGGAGAGGAAGCGAAACAAACCGAGCAATCGGAACCACGCGGCTTCCGTAGTGTTTTTAGGGCAAAACTCAAAGGCGCGTAAACGCAGCTCCTGCGCAACATCCGTGGCAACCACACCGGAAACAACAGATCTTTAATTTTCAGAATAATACCAAAAAGGGCTGTTCTGATGATATAAACGTATTAATTTCTTTTTTTTAAAAAGGTGTTGATTAACTCATTCATAATTCTAAAACCTGGCACAATGATCAAAAACAAGAATTAGAATTTATTTTGTGGTTTTTGAAAAAAATGAACCCAAAATATACTGTCATTTGTTGTATTTTCTATGGTTAATAAAATATATTGGACTAAAATTATGATGAGATATTGAGCTGTCACATTAACAGTAAACGGATGTGTAAAGTAAAGTACTGTCTAGATCAAAGATTCAGGTTTTGATCCATCCCCCATTTTTTCATATTGTAAGAAAAAGGTGAAATGGTTTCTTTTAATTTCTTTAAAAATGCCATCAGGAATCGTTCTCCATGTTTCTTGAAGGACTTTCATGGCTCCTCTTTGGATAGTGGTAGATGATCCCACACTTTTTCAATAATGTTCTGGTCCAGGCTCTGGGGAGGCCAGCCCATGCTTTCTAGATGGTATTATTTGGTGGCTTAAAATCGGTTTGCACTTTTTTGTGTATCATAATTCTATAAATTTTGACAAGATCACCTGTACCACTGGGGACCAACACGCAGATCCTCCACTGTATTTTGCTGGTTTCGTTTCTGATTTCCTCTGTAGAAGTAGAGGGAAAAGAAAATATGTAGGCCCCAAAGCATGGTGGAACCTGTCAAGTGATGTGTATTATTTGGGTGTTTGGTTTTGGTGGTGGTAAAGCAGGATGTTGATACAGGATGAGAGGTGTCTTGAATAAGGTTATCGCTGTCTAATCGCTGTCTAATCTCTTTTTATTTTACAACTCATTTGATGACTAAACGTGAATGCTCTCATATAAAAATGTCTATTTATTGGGCGATCTTTTTAAACGAAATAATAATTTATTTTGAAAATTAGTACCGGATGTTATAGAGCAACTAAATCCGTTTTTACTTTTTGAATAAGCAGCGGATGAAAGTAGCTCAAACGTCAACAAAATACGTCAAAAACAACAAACTACAGTCTTCGCCGAGAGGAAGTTAAACAGTATGAACGATTTGTTTCATGTCGACACTCTGTAACAGTCTTTTATTTGTATGGACACACTACACATGCTAACTCTTAATAGCTTATAAGTCTGTGTGTAGGTATAGGTTGAGAAGCTAACTTTATTATATTGTTATTTATATTATAGTTTAATCCCACTGTTTACGTGCTATTTCTGCGTCTGCGTGTCTTCGAATTTAGAATGCGTATTTTCTGTCGTTACAGTCTGCAGCTTATCTTATCACATCAGTCCAGAGTACTCTGTTATCTAAACTCATGTTCTTTCATCTCTGCTGCAGTCATGCAGTTCAACCGCAGGTGGAAGTTTGGTTGGGGCAGGTTCAGTGAGGTGGACCTCTTCACAGATCGCCATGAATCCAATGCAGAGACTCTCTCACAGGCCATCAGAGCTGCAGCGTCTGAGGAGCCCGATGCAGACGGCAGCGTGCTGTTTGGTCAGCTCAAGGGAACCGTGGTCGGCCTCAGATATTACTCAGGGGTGGTGAGGATCAGTCAGGGTCTTTTTTTATTCCTCTAGTGGACAGAGGAGACAACACAGATCAGTTCTACCACACAGGTCAGAAACATGTGGAGAAACCTGAAAAGCAAAAGGTGTTTTTACTCTCTGGACAGGTGAACCAAGGGGAGATGGTCGGTTTAGTGCGGCAGCCTCAGAATCCATATGACCGCAACGCAGTGATGGTTGCCAACATTTATGGAAATCAAGTCGGACACATCAAGAAGGAGCTGGCAGCAGCAATGGCTTACATCATGGACAACAACTTAGCTAAAGTAGAAGGGTGAGCTGCTATGTGCCCGAAACTATTCTCCCTTTCAGAAAATAGGACTATCATTACTTGAACCCCTAAACAAAAGTACTCAGGTGTTGCAGACCACTAAAATCACATTATTAATCAAACCATTTACTCCTTTTTTTGTACATATATTCCTTATAGTGTACTGTTTTGGATAACAAATGTAGGATCCCTGGTTTGCTTCCAAGAGAAGAGACAAATCCCTTTGGGGTTGTGCAGGAAGGGCATCTTCCTGCAAAAATCTGCAAAACCAGACATGACATCGTCAAAGTGACATTGAGCTGAGGCGCATGTTCATTATTAGAGGATTAATGTTGGCAAATTGTAATTTCCTACATGTACTAGTAGACTTCTCATTACTTTTTCAGGGTGGTATTCTCAGGGACGAAAAACACCTACACCATGCCGGTGATGCTGTCCTTCTGGGGGAAAGAAGAGAGTAAAAATTCTGTACTGGAACAAATGTCACGCCGAGGATATAAGCTGAACACAGAGGGAGGCAAACTGAAAGGTACGCCCTGCACAATCGCTGGACTTAATTTACTCAAATTTAATGTGTGTGTATGCTCGTGGTTCTTCATTTACCTGCATGCGTTGGATTTCAGGCGACAATCAGCAGTGGTATAATAGTCAAGATGCTCGGGCATTTTCATCCAAAAAAGGTGTGACCACTGCACTAACTGCCGACGAGGTAAATAAATTACATTAAACGTTTTAGTAGTACTCTGTAAGCCTTTATAGCTTATAATAAAATAATAATAATAATTATACATTTTATTTATAGGTCCGAAAACACTCAAGGACACCTTACAAGCAAATAAATAACAAACTCATGGGATGGACCAACATGTATCTGTGTTGAAAACAATGTTTTTTTACTTATATTTTTTTTCCTTTCAGCTAAAAAATGCATTTGATAACCTTTTCGAAGGGTTGATGGAGAGTAAGGATGGAGAGAAAGAAGCTGCTGTGGTAGGTACTTAATCTGTTTATCTGTTTTTATTTATTACCTGCTTTTGTCTGCAATATGTTTGTTTTTAAACTTCATAAACAACAGTTAAATGCAATGATTGAGATCCATTTATTTTTTTTATACTGGAGTTAAGGAAAGAGTTTTGTATTTCTCTCCAAGCTGTCACTACATTTTGCTTTTCTTTATATGGGAGTGCAGCTTTAGTGTTTAACATACAACCGTCTCTCTTTCCAGTCTGTGGCTACTCCCCTCCTGCTCCATCAGAAGCAGGCGCTGTCCTGGATGTGCGCTCGGGAAAACAAAGCTGCCCTGCCGCCGTTCTGGGAGAAGAGAGGCGAGCTATACTACAACACCCTCACGTGTTTCTCTGCCAAAGAGCTACCAGAGAGGGTTCGTGGAGGCATACTGGCAGATGACATGGGGCTGGTAGGTGACACACAGATAGACATATTAAACTGCACACATCACATGATCATATTCTAACAGCATCCACAGTCAGCGTATATTGCACTGTTTCCTTTCTTTTAGGGTAAAACACTGACTGTAATTGCACTGATTCTCACCAATTTTCACAAAGGAAAGCCGCTGCCTGTGGAGAAATGTGTAAGTAGGCGTGTGTTGCAGTCTTTTCAGGCAATATGCTTCATGAGTAACTTGTTTTCACCAATTACAAAATGTGTGTTTATATGTGTGCAGGTTGAGAAGGTTTCGCCCATTAAAGCTAAAACGACGTCACAAATGGCCCTAACACTGGAAGGTACTGAAAACTTTTAACACATTTTATGATTTTGTCGAAATTAAATAAAAGATGTGGTGTGTTTGCTTCAGGAAGCAGCAGTGCAGTTGGAGCTGGAGTGAGTGGCACATCAAGTGGTTCTAACCTGTGAGTGTATTATTGATGTACATTTCACTCAAATTATACAACCTCAATTCCAAAAAAGTTGGGACTCAGCGTAAAATACATGTCTCAAAAATAAACTGGGACAGTGGGACAGGGCCATGTTTACCACTGTGGAGCATCCCCTCTACAGAACTGTAAACATCCATACACCTTTCAAATTAATGATGCCTTTCCCAATGTGCACGCTTCCAATTCCACAGGCACTAAATCTTACCCAAGTCCATGCATTGATTATAGTGGGAAAATAATGTCTGTTTTAATGCAGTGCCAGCTGAGGACCCAAAGATCACAGACTTCAATAACGATTTTTAGCCTGTGCACAGAGATTTCTCCAGATTCTCTGAATTTTTTGATGATATTATGTACTGCAGATAATGAGGTATTTAAAGTCTTCACAATTTTGCATTGAGGAACACTATTTTGAAGTTGTTCCACAATTTGTAGACAGTTTTTACAGATTGGTGACCCTCTGCCTCCCTAAGATGCTCTTTTTATGCCCAGTCATGTTACTGATGTTTTGCTAATTAACATAATTAGCTGCTAAATATTCCCCCAGCTTTCTTTTTAGTACCACTTGCTTTTCCAGAGATTTGCAAGTCATTGCATTGTGTTTTTATATACATTTTACACAGTGTCACAACCTTTTTGGAATTGGGAATCTATTTTCTGCACTATTATATTCTGTGTTAGCTCATGACCCAATTCCCCTGTGTGAATCAGTACCCAGGAGGAGGTGATCTGTGTTGATGAACCACATGCAGTGAAGGCAGCAGATAAGTCAGAGAAAAGTAAGAATTGTCATCTCCACATGTTTATTTTAAAACTTTTGTTTGTGCATTTGTGACTCACTTGCATTTTTAACCTGACTTAACCTTAACCTGACCACTTAACAGGTAAGAGCAAAGAGAAGATGAAAGCAACCAAGAGAAAACCAAGCAAAGGTATAACTGTAACCTGTAGAACTGTGTACTTGTGATGTGGCTCAGGAGGTATAGAACATCATCTGCTAAGTTGGTGGTTCGATCTATGGCTGCTCCAGTCTGCATGCAAAATTATCCTTGGTGTAGATACTGAACTCCAAGATACACAGATTTACAGACAGTGTATGTGAATCTGTGCAATGAGTGTGAATGTACGATAGAAAGAACTTTGGTAGAATGAATGGGCGAATGAGGCATGTTGTATAACTGTGAGTGCTCAGATAGAGTAGAAAAATGCTTTAAAAGAACCAGTCCATTTACTGGTGAGAAAGTAGATGCATGATTGCACTGAACTGATTTCTTGTTTTGCTTCTAAACACTCTTAATAATCATTTCTTGTGAGTAAAATTATTGACTTGTATGCTCTTGGTGCAGAGGGATCGGTGTTGTTTGAGGATCTGGACTTTGCTGCTGCTCTGAGTGGCTCAACATCTGGCACAGGCTCAAAGAAGAAGAAAACAGACAAGAAGTCCAGTCTCACTCAGAGTGAGTTCCAACAGTGCATTTTTATTGAGTGTTTTATGTTTCTGTTTCTGTTTAAAGAAATAGAACTTGGACAGTCATTTAATATTTGATTTGGGCTTCTCTTTATTTTTTTACATGTGCAGTTGCTGAATCCTCCATCGCTGAAAGCCCAGATGACTTAAAAGCAAGAACAACTCTCATCATCTGCCCCCTCTCTGTGCTCAGTAACTGGCTGGTAAGAAGGCACACTTTGAAAGAACTGTATTTTTGCATGCCATAATAATTGGCTACAATTAAAGTTAAGAAATGTGTAGTTTTTTTCATCATTTTCCTCTCTTCTTTTATGCAGGACCAGTTTGAGCAGCACATGGACCCTAATGTGAAGCTGAATGTGTATTTGTATTACGGTCCAGAGAGAAACAGGAGTAAAAAGTTTCTGTCCTCTCAGGATGTGGTGATCACCACGTACAATGTCCTCTCTTCTGATTTTGGGGTGAGTATATACACAAATGTGTTGCAGTGTGGACTGAAATATTCACACAAATTAAAACTGAAGATAATCCAGCCATTGGGTACATTTTTTTAAATAATTCATAAGTAACTGGACTGGATTTTTCTCCTAGGAGATCCCTAATGTACTATAATGATTTCCTTTCAGAATAAGAGTCCCCTCCATGGGATCAGCTGGCTGAGGGTTGTGCTAGATGAGGGACACATCATAAGAAACCCAAATGCACAGATGAGTAAAGCTGTACTTGACCTGAAAGCTCAGAGACGCTGGATTCTTTCAGGTATCCCATGTCTAAATACACACACAGATTTCAATAGATGACAGCGATGGTATTGCAGGGTTTCTACCGGTCATTTAAAAGTCTGAAATGAAACTCAAGGAGATACAAGTTTTAAAATATTTAATATTTTCTGTAAATTTGTTATAGGTATAACATTTGAAGATGAACTGTTTCAGACTCATAAAAATATAAACTTTGTTAAACCAGTTTTTAAAGTGTCTACTTGCATTTATTTGTAATGCATTTATTTTAATGTGTATTTTTGTAGACTGGCACAGTAGACAGCTCTAAACTAATACCATAATTGTGACTATTCTGTGCTGTTTCATTAGCGTCTTCATCTACAGAATGAAAATAACAGAAATTATGGTAATTTCTGTTACATCACAGAATGATATTGGTTTGATAGATCTTAATACCACAACTGTAAATACCCAAATAAACAAATCCTCGACGACATCACAGTACGCCATTATGTTTTTTGAATATGTAGTAAACAGGCACACTCATTCCTCTTCCTCCTTCTCTTCAGGTACTCCCATCCAGAACAGTGTGAGGGATCTGTGGATGCTGGTGGCCTTCTTGGGTCTGAAGCCCTTTGATACGAGAGAGTGGTGGAACAGAGTGATCCAGAGACCCGTTACGCAAGGAGACAGGGCCGGCCTGCAGTGAGTGCTCAGAGAGCCTTTAACTTCTAGACTGCAGCACCGCATCAATCCTGCAGAGGGTGCCATTCACTTAAGAGTAGCAATAATCTTTCTGTTTAAAGCCTATTTGCTTTGCTTGCGTCTCCTTACTTTAATTTTAATATTGTTTGTGTTCCCTACTCCTTGCTCATTGTTGCATTTCTTGACTTTTAAAGTTTTTCTTTGTCTAAAAAAAAGCTTAAAGCTCAAGGGTCTAATCTCTTGTACAGAGAGCCTCGTATCCAAGTTTTTAATCAGAATCACTTTGCCAGAATCACTTTCACGTTACTGTGAAAGATCCACGACAGACCTGACCACTCGTTCATGCTTTTCAGCATACTTTTACTATAGCTCTGCAGCTCACTGCTGGACATATACCAACAACAGTCACTCAGCACAGACTTTAAGCCGGCCTGGCGTGATTGCGGTTGCCATGCAGGTGCGCCCGCCTCCCCTGCAGTGGCACCGCAGATCATGCCCCGCATTTTATGTGAGGGTATGATAAAGTTGTTTTTTGTTTTTTACAGTATTAGTCTGTGATACTTGCTACTGTGTGCAGACACCTTCAGACACTAGTGAAGTGCATCACCCTGAGACGGACCAAGAACAGTGAGGTGAACGGGCGGCCTCTGGTGTCACTGCCTGAGAAGAAAGTCTACGTGGAGCAGGTAGAGCTCAGCCAACCAGAAAGGGAGGAGTACGAGCTGGCACGCACTGAAGGAAAAAACACCATTGGCAGGTACGTGTGGAGCGTGTCAGTGTACTTGCGCAAGCATGCTTGAGAGTGACGAGTGTTTTTGCTAAGACAGAAAGTACCTGTGTGAGATTATTTGACGGGACATGTGACTGTTGATTCATCCATTCATGTCAAATGTTATAATAAAATACGATTTTACGTTCATTTTTGCAGATATGTAGCTGAAGGTACAGTCTTGAGGAATTATGCTGATGTGCTTGCCATTCTCATGAGGCTCCGACAGCACTGCTGCCACCCTGACCTGCTGGCAAAGATGTCCTCAGATTTAGGTAAAATCTGAAATTTGTGAATTAACGAGATCAAAACTTTTGAAAACACCCGATGATCAACCTTATCAATGAGGAAACTCATTAGTGGGGATTTTGTTGTTTTTTGCTTGATAATTAGGATGTTTTTTACTTTGTTCTGCTGCTATCTTGAGCTCTAACGTGTTGAGTTAAAATATAAAGATACTTTAGGCAAACAGTTGACTTTGCTGGTAAAACCTTTTTCTTAACACTACCTGTTCTGAGATAATCAGTCAAACAAGTACTTGTATAATACAAACATTAGAAATGTTTCTCCTTTTTCCAATTACTTTGTTTGCTTATTTCTTTCCCTCCTCATCACTTTCTGGCTTTAGGTGCTGCAGCAACACCGGCAGAGCTGCGGGAGCGTCTCATAGAAAAGCTGCGGTTGGTGCTGGCCAGCGGCTCTGATGAGGAGTGCTCCGTGTGTCTGGACTCGGTCCGTCTGCCCGTCATTACACACTGCGCCCACGTATACTGCCGGCCATGCATCGCACAGGTCATCAGCACTTCGGGACAGGTATATGTGCATCAGGCATTTGTAAATTAGCTGTCATTCTACATAAAACAAATACATATTCAGTTTAATTTAAATTCATATTCCTCTCTTTGCTGATGCTCCATATGTTGGCACAGGAGGTGGCGCACTGTCCTCTGTGTCGAGGTGAAATCAAGACCAGTGAACTGGTGGAGTTTCCACAAGAGGAAATGGAAGAAGAGAATATTACAAAGCCTGAGAGGTGGAGGACAAGCTCAAAGGTACTCACTTTAAGTAGGAGAAAATAACAAACGCACTCAGTAGACCCTAAAACAGGAGCCATCCCTTAAGCTTAATTTTCAACACATGGTAAAGCTTCAGCTAGTCTTCGCTTGCTTTTGGTACTGGGTACTTTTATATCAAACAGAACATGAACACAAACACTGGAATATAACCAAGGTTAAGGTTTTTCTGATTCTCAGCATGTGGCTGTTCATCACACCTTGTGTCATTAAGCCCATGGTGCACACATGGAAACTCAAGTGACTGCTAATCTCTAAGCAATCAGTGGTCTGATATTTTGTATATAATAGAGCAGATTAGTTCTCTTTCACAACTTTAGCTGAGGTGGTGCCAAAAACTTAAAGCAAGCAGGTAGCTCCACGGTTTTGATTTGGCAGGGGTGGAAAATGGGTTTGTTCTGTGCCGTGTGAAAATCTGTGTGTTTGCAGGTGCAAGCGCTCATGGGAAATCTGCTCAGGTTGCGATCTAAAGACAGCAGCATAAAGTGTTTGGTCGTCTCTCAGTTTACACGCTTCCTCACCATCCTGGAGACTCCACTCAGGTAAACAACACTAAGATCATAGATTCAGGATTTGCAGTGATTGCTGTGGCTTTGATGGAGGACGGCAAGACAATAATGACGTAAGCAGTATGAGTGACAGATGGGATTAAGTTGGAGAGGGGCTTACATCAGGGATCAGCACTGAGCGCCATCTTGTTTGTTTGGTGATGAGCAGGTTGACAGATGAGATCAGGCGGGAGTATCCGTGGACTATGATGTTTGGACATTGTGATCTTAAGTGAGAGCAGGTAGCTGGTGGATTGAAAGTCAATGGAAGCAAAAAAGAATACATGTTCGTATTCTCGTATTAGAGGGAGGCTGGAGGAATGGTGAAGATGCAAGGAGCAGAGGTAGTAAAGATGGATGAGTTTAAATACCTGGGATCAACCCTCCACATCAACGCACTGCACATAAGAGAGTGTAAGAGTGAAAACAGTAGTGAGACATGCTTTAATGTATGGTTTGGTGACATTGGTACTAACAAAAAGCAGTAGGCTGAGCTAAAAAATGCCAAGATTTATATTGGCAGTGACCATAATGAACAAGAAATGGTTATATGAGAGCAGTTTGGAGACAAAGTTAGAGAAGTACAGTTCAGGTACTTTGGACATGTAGCTTAGTGGAGGGTTAGTGGATAAATTAAACAAAGGATGATGGATATGGAAGCAGGAAGAAAAAAGGAAGACCTGCAGAGGACATGCAGAGAGTTGGTGTGACAGAAGAGGATGCTGGGGTAGGATGAAAATGAGGCGGATGATCTGCTGTGGCGACCCCTAAAGGGAGCAGCCGAAACAAAAAGGAGTAGGAGCAGCTGTGGCTTTGATGACCAGGGAAAAAATACAGTGCAATAAATAAAATTTATGAAGGAAGCTCTAAATGTGTCTTCTATTTCAGTAAAATTCAGCTAATCATTTCAGTTACTTTTACTATTATTAATGATTGCTTTAAAGCCTATTGATTTATCTGCTACAAGACAGAAACTAGCACTGAAAACATACAGACTGTGGTGTAAATGTAATTGATTGTATTAAATATTTTATTTGATTGGTCATCATGGAAGTGTTTCCTCCTCACCAGAGAGCATGGCTTCAGTTTTGTGCGTTTGGACGGCACCATGACCCAGAAGAAAAGGACTCAAGTCATCCAGGAGTTTCAGAGCTCAGCGGCCGACAGCCCCACCATCATGCTCCTGTCACTCAAAGCCGGAGGAGTGGGGCTTAACTTGACCGCTGCCTCTCACGTTTTTCTCATGGACCCCGTAAGTACAAAGCCTGGTGGAAGCAGACATTCAACCACATAGGTTGGTGGCCAAAGACTAAGTTATGTAACAAATTGATAACATCTAGGAATCATGTTATCAAAGATTGAGATTTTCTTTGGTGTATGTAGTGGAGGTAGACTGACTGGAATAGGCGAGGAACAGGTCTCTGAACATTAATTAAAGTTTGTTAATCTTTTTTTAATCATTAAAAAAAATGAAAGGAAAAAAGAAAACAACACAAATACCATACATGGCTGTGTGACTAGGTCAGGACTTGGGCTCTTATCTCATAACTAAACTGATAGAACTGGTATGCATCAGGATCTGGCTTGCTTTACCACCTAAGGATAATGTTGAGGTAATGCTCACCGGTCATTACTTGTGCAGATGCCAACACTGTGCCACAATCATGTATATTCACACCGGATGGATGCTTGACTCACTGAAGTTTATTAATGATCAGTTCTGCTGCTTAAAATAATCATTAGTTAACTGAAATAAAGTGATGGTAGATTTTCTGCAGAACATCTGATCTTTTTCAGCTGTTGCAGCGGGGAATCCCTGTGGCTGCATTGATGTTTCACAGACTGACCTACTTGCACATTTGTACCTCCAGCCTAGCCCAGCAAGCTGCATTGGTTGCACCGATGTAGCTAGCAATGTCATGGGGGTTGCATCACAAGTCAAAATGGCATCAGAGTGCACCACTACTCAGCATTCATTACATCCCGTTAGATGTTTGTGCACAAGGATGACAAAGACGATCTCTAAGGATCTCGAATCTCGAAATCTATCTTGTCATAGAAGGTTTTCAGGAATAAATATTGCATATTTTCAGTTACCGTGAACTCTCTCTCTCTGTGTTTGTGTCTTAGGCATGGAACCCAGCTACTGAAGAGCAGTGCATTGACCGCTGCCACCGTTTAGGCCAGAAAAGGAAAGTTGTAGTCACTAAGGTCAGTAATTTGGCTCTCACTATTTATAGTATTGGAGAGACATATTTTGCTTTTTTCTGATTAGTGATTTTTTTTTTTTTTTAATTTAAAAAAAGATGCTAGATTACTAGAGAACTAATCATGTGACCATGTTTGTGTTTTTTTTGCTGCAGTTCATTGTGAAGGATTCAGTGGAGGAGAATATGGTGAAGATCCAGAGGAAGAAACAGGACCTGATGGAGAAGGCATTCGGATCCACCAACACTGACAGGAAGACATCTCGCATCGATGACATCGTAGCTCTGATGGAGCTGTAGACGTCTGGTACTGGACTTGAACTGAAGCGTTAACACGAGTTACAAACAATGATTTGCATTTGAACCGTAACCATCAGTTATTGTGTATTCGTTCGCCATGGTCAGGCATAGTTTCTGTTGATGATAAATGTGCTCAACGGTTTTTAAGTCACCATTTTGATACAAAGATGCAGGACGTACCACTTGGCAAGCATTCATATTATTCAGCTGTGATGTTTAGCAACTGCTACTCTTGATTTACATGTTTTAACAAGCCAATACTGTGCTGATTACTGGAAGCGGCTGATAAAGAGATTAAGGTTAATAATTAAAGGAGGTGAAGGTTGGACAAACCTAACTACCTTGTAACAGTTAACTTTTCAGTTTTCCCCATGCAAAACTGAACAGTTGTGAGAGTGTTTTTTTTTTTATGACTCTAAAATTAAAGAAATGCACATGACTGATGTAGTACATCTGTATCTGCTATATATAACTAAATACAACAGCTTCCAGATGTTAAATGAAAACTTAAATGAAGAAAAAAGGATCTGTGACACATCTGTTGTCACACCACGTAAAAGAAAAGTAGAACAAATGATGGCAGCATGTTCAGTAAACGTCTGAACCATCTAACCAACCTCTAAAATGGATTAGTTTCCAAAATAAAATGCAGCTTTAAATAGTTTCCAAATCTCTTAGTCAATATAAAACCAGACATTTTGGCTGTTTACACTTGATTCTCCACAGCCTTGACATTTGACAGAAATCAAATAGCACAGTTGCAGCACGACATCCAATAACAAGTACAGTAAAAATTAAACAACACAAGAGGTGGATTAAAGGTGGGGTTTTTTTGTTTTTTTTATTTGAGCTTTCAGAGGGATGTACAGCTAACAGCTGGGAAACAGGACAGATGTGCACTAACTCACAACCTAGAAAGCTACATATGGACTTCTCCCATAACCTTGCCAGCTTGTTTTAGGAGTGTTTTACAGCTGTGGGTAACAGTTTTGAGGGGCACTCGGCAGGATTGAAGCAAAGCGGGTATTGGCAACAGCAAGGGATGGAGTCAACGTTCAATCTGTTGTGCCACTAGCAGCAGTTACAGTAAGTGAGGTTTTGTAAACAGTGAACAGCAATAAGGCAGCTGGTTACACTACAGAAAGGAAGTAAAGAAGTTAAACCCAGTTAATGGCACAGACGCACTGATGCAAGTTTGACAGGGACGTACATGCAGGAGACGGATGGACGGTAACAGATGTCTGACGAGTGCGCTGTGGTTCAATCCCACGAAAACACAAGACAAACCTGACTGTTAACAAGATGTGGGTGGAAGCACCTCATTACTGATCCATGTTTTAACTCTGTGCCATGCAAATACAACACAACACGTCTTGCTCTAATACGATACCAGACAACACAAAGCTGAAGTCACAGGGAGCTGGTGAGTGTCAGAGGCACAGACAGGAACGCTCATCTGTGCACTCCAGTGAGGTGAACTGTCATGTAAAGCGGGATTTTAATAACTGTCTGCATATCTGCTTTAAAGTGGTTTAGACATAGAGGTTTATTGCCAGTAGGATAGATGGAAAAATCCTGAAGCGACTGCATTTCTGCTGAGCTGCTCAGATTTTCCAAAGATCAGGAAGACTCGGAACTGTGAGTCCGTTTTCAACAGGTGCACTTAAAAGGAACAGACATTTTAGGAAGTAGCTACAGCTTTTTTCTTTCTTGTCAAGAGTTTGGTGAGAGGATTTGCTCCACACAGCTGGATAACCTCGCTTAGCATGAAGACTCGAACTGCAGAAACAGCCAGAGCACAACTGACCAACCAGCACCTGGAGGTCCATCGATTGCAGTTCATTTTCTCATCATAAAATTCATCTGTGAACGCTAAAGAAAAAATAAAAATCAGCGTTTATGTATATATGTGGCTCAAGGTGCTTGGCCAAGAAAATTGATACGTTACAGGTTATAAAACAGAACCGTTGTTTCTTTACACTTCTGCTTTTGTAGGGAGTTTCCAATCAATCGCTAGTCTTTGTTAACTTTGGACACAGACTAGCAGCTTCCACTCAATATTTTTGACCTCGATACATCACTTGGCGATTGGGTCACATAACCTTGGGCAGGGAAATAGGATGGAAAAGAAAGTTAAAATTTAATTTAATTTTTTTTTAATTTCAGTTGTAAAAAGCATCTCCAAAGATATTTTATACAAATTAATACATGTTCAGTCTCTACCCAGACTTTTAAAATGTTTGCATGGGGTGAAGCTGATGTCCACAACCTCTGTCTTTCATTGCTAATGTAAGGGATTAGTGAAAATACTGGATTAAGCTTTGTTTTTTTCAACATAACAAATACTCCATTATACTACTATACTGTAATACTCCAGATAGACAATACACATCTCTAGGATTCTTTAAAATATCTCTCTCTACATATTTTTTGTACCGTTAGCAATGCAACTAAATTACATCTCAGAATATACACAGCACTTAATAACGGGATAATAACGACTATTTGCAGTCTCTGTGCTAAGGGAGTTAGTTGGTCAGCTGCTGCTATAGCTTCACACTTACTATAAAACCATGTGAATCTTCTCCCCTAACTCTCAGCAAGAAAGTAATTTATCCTAAAATGTCCAATTTTTCCTTTAAGAGGAAAAAAAAGTGGAAGGTGGAGTGCATGGGAATTTTGTTTTAGTCACACTTAACCCTCTGCACACTAACAGGATGCAGAGGTGGAGACCGAAATTTGCTCAGAAGCATTCATCCAGTCACCTGCCAATCAAGCCCCTGTGATTCACTGAGTGGTGGTTTACACTCCCACCTTCCACCCCCACCCAACCTCACAGAGCTTCAACTAGTGTCCGTCACGCTCCCTCGGTCGCCCACTACTTTAGGAAAGAGTTAAGTTTTTCCTCGATGTTGGCAAACGAGTCGTCACCCATGTAGTCGATCTGGCCCGCTTCCCAACGCTGCTTCCGCTCCGACGATGAAATCTTCTGAGGCACAGAAGGAGGAGAGGACACCGACTCCTCTCTTACATCCTCGTGAAGCTTACCCTGCATGACATGGAGAGTGAATGAATGAATCATCAAGTGAAACTAGAGCAATACTTTATAAGGACTGCTTTCCTCAAGCCCGGCCATGCTCCGCTGGAATTACCGCACAGAGGAATTTGCTCTTTTCTGGCCTTGAGACACGTTTGGTACGTGCAGGCATTTCTTAAGGACAGTAAAAATATAAACGAGACATTTTGCAGGAGATAAGAGTAGCACTATTTTCTGAGATAATTTATCATAACACTATAAAAATAAACAGTTCTGGATGTGCACTTAATAAACTGCATCAGGTGGAAGAATCAGGTAGAATTTATAACTTAAACAAATATTTTAATACCAGAAGTTGTTTCCTGATTCACAACAGTCTCAAATCAGTTTATTCCCCTTAATTTAGTTTTTTTGTTTGTTTTTTTTTTACACATCATAATCCTTTCAGACTATCATACTCATAGATATACAATTATGAGTATGAAGAGAAAAATCTTCAAATATCAAACTTTAAACATGCACTTTTTTAGTGAGATTTCTTGATACTGTCATTAATGCAGCTGGATCAAAAATTATGTCGAATTTCTACTCATCATTTAAAGTCTTCTATAAAAATGCCAAATAAAACAGATCCGAGTCCAGATCTAAAGAACTACACCACTATAGTCTTAAAAAGTTAGTCATAGCAAATGGAAAATTACGTTTCTCCTCCTGCTTGTCTGTATAAACATGTAAGTGTGACACAACATGGCACAGTTTCAGGCTGTTGGGCAAAGCCACAGGCTTTTGGCAGCGCTCCTTTGTGACAGAGCTATTTCACTACAGTGCTGTGACTTACAGACTGCACGACAACTTCCTGCTATTCTGTGTTAAACAGTTGAAGGTCCCAGCACGGCTCACTGATGACAGTAAGCTATTCATGCAGTTGTGGCACTGCTGAGAGGAATGACACTAGCGACAGACATCGTCTGGTGCTGAGGAATGTGGAACCAATCAGCTCTTATTTACTATCACTATTATGACTAAACCTAGCATTTTAAATGCAGCTTTACAAGAAATTGAAACAATTTAAAGATTTGGTAATTGCTCAACATGACGGAATTTCACACTTAAAAGATATGTACAATATAAAGAAGAGTTGCTATGCAATTAGAAGTTTTGAAACAGTCAGGAAATGCTGATTATGCAACATGCTACAACACCTAAAATCACATACATTCATAGTCATTAATGTTTCATCACATTCCCACCAGCCACACCCGAGACCCACAAACCGTTAACATACCTCATCGCTCTGCTCTATAAAGCCGCTGAGGAAGGGAGTGTCTCCGTAGGCCTTCTGCAGTAAAGGCAGCACAGATTTGGTGTACACCTGCCACCACATCAGCAGATAGTCAGGGTGCAGCACGCAGGGGTCAAGTGAGGACTGACCTTTGACCTCGCCACTCTGAGCATCGTAGGAGTAGTTCCACGGTTTCACTTTGCCCAGGAAGTGCACCACCTTTGCACCTTGGCCGTACCTGTGCAAACAAACAGAAGACCGTGAGAGGGGGAAAGGAGAGCGAGAGAAACATGCAGTGAGAGGGCTCTAAACACTTCATCCATCCATCCATTCTCTTCCACTTATTCTTGGGAGTGCTGGAGACTATCCCAGTTGGGATGGAGTGTTGTGAGAGATCAGTAGTCTAACACAGAGAGACAGACAACCGTTGACACTCACATTCACACCTATGTCCAAATTAGAATGTTGCACCAAATTTGCAACACACAAACTACAGTTTACAGCATGAGATTATTTCCTGTCAATTCTGGAAATGACCAGAATGCACAAGATTACAGATGAGTACATCAGAGGAACAGCTCGAAATTAGAGAGGCATGTGCAGATGAGGGATAGTGGCTATACTGGACAAAGGATGATGGATATGGAGCTGCAATGCAGGAGGTAAAGAGGAAAATCTAAAAAGGAGTTAATGGATATAGTGAAGGAGGACATGCAGAGAATTGGTGTGGGAGAAGAGGATGCTAGGGATAAGATGTGGTGAACATAGAAACTGTGGCTTTGCTGACAAAGAAGGGGGACAAGAAGAAGACATTTATTTTGAAGGGCTGAATTAAAATTATCACTGTACTTTTGTCCAGAGAATTTGTGAACTCCAGTAGGATTTTTTAAAAGTGGGAATGATCCAGTTTAGTCATACTGCAAACCAGTTTGAGACAACCTCCATTTCTTTCTCTTTCTTTCTTTCTTTCTTTCTTTCTTTCTTTCTTTCTTTCTTTCTTTCTTTCTAACTATTTGGACATGAACACAGCTTTGCTTCTGTGTATTGCTTCAACAGTGGTTTTGAAATGACGCAATGAAGAAGTGACTTAAGGGTGCTCTTAATTCACTTTTCTTAAATTCAAGAGAAAAAAGTCCCTAATTATTTTCACAAGTTTAAAAGTCATTAAGCAACAGACTGACAGTTAGCTGTTCATGTAAACTCTCAACAGGGACCTAAAAAGTGAAAAAACATTATTGTAATCAGACCTCCTGATAGTGGAAACTCTAGAAGAGGAGAAAAAAATTGACTTGGATGAAAACAGGAGAAATATCAAGCAATGAGAGGGTTTACCCCAAGATTCAAACCAGCATGATGGAGTTATGTCGTGTTAGGACATCTATGGCTGCTAATAGAACTAGATGTTTATTGATGATGTGACTGCTGATCAAAGAATGACCAATGGATTCTAAAGTGTGTACTTAAAAAGCTGCATGACACACATCCTGCAACGGTTTCTTGCCACATTCCTATAAAACTCTACTAAACAGCAATTACATTTGTAAATCCAAAGATATGAATCATGACGACACACTACATCCACCGATCTCCTCCAAAAGGACACATACGGTTCCGATTTAAATAAAACGGCATATATAGCTGCTCTAGTTCCTCTTATTCGAGCCAGGTTTTGGTAAAACTAGCGATCTGTTTCAGTGGCTTCTTGTAATTTAACCCCCAACCACTGACACACACACAAACACAAGACCTTTGAACTGACCTTGATGAAGTTTTATGTCACCTTAACCACATAATGAGTGCATTGAGTATTTCCTCACATGTTCACATCTACTAGTTTCTGCAGTTTTCAAAGAGAAACTGTGCGCATGTGCTTGCATACTAACTGTTTGAAAGCCGGTAGGTAGGAGTAGATGGCAATGCTGCTGAGGTTGTAGATAAAGGGGAGGTGTTTGGAAATATCTGCCGTCGCCCAGGTGTTAAAGTAACTGTTGAGAACTCCCTGATCCCCACCTGAAGGCAAAGACAAGCAGACAAGCATTATCAAATACACTTCACGATATAACGCTTTTAATTTAGTGTCTTTCTAATAAAGGATAAAGATGTTATTCAGTTTCTGGCATTTTCACCTCATCTGACTGCTCTTCTCTCACTGCTGTAATCCACACACACACACACACACACACACACACACACACACACACACACACACACACACACACACACACACACACACACACACACACACTATGGTAGATACAAGAATACCCACCACCATTGCATTCTGTACATTCCCACAGGCTGTGTCCTATCTGACATGTAAAAATAGAAGCTGAAAGGGTGTGCTGACAACGCTGTGGGAAGATACAATGAGTAACAACATATGGCAAAAGCTTTTTTAGATTTCTATGATTTAGCTATTTACTGAGTCACAGAATCAATTCTGATCATAGAAGTAGCTTTGATCTTTCGTCCACTTGATTTCTTTTTGTTTTTAATTGATTTGGGAATTGCTTTGGTTGCTACCTTAGCTAAATCATTGATTTTGATATGGGACTTCCTGAAACGACATAGTAAAATAAAAGTAAAAAGGTTAACAAAAATCTCTTCGAACTTAAACTATGCTGAAAACACTTATTCTGGTGCCATTTTCCATCACGTTCATACACTGTCCAAATAGTGGACAGTGTACGCAAACAGTTTATTCAGATACTCAAACTTGTTTATTCAAAGAAACCCTCTGCAACGAGTCATTCTGCAGACAGATAAGTCTGAGTTCCTATTACTTTCGAGAGGTGAGAGTGTTTAGTGTTCACACTAAATACCACCAGCCATTCCCACAAAAGGCTGCCTACAAGGCCACTAAGGAGACATTTGGAAACCACTTTTCACTGAAAAATATAAATATTTTTCTCCATCATGGTGCCAGGAACAGTGATCTCAACCATATAAGTTGTTAACAGCTACTCGATATATTGCAGCAGTGATTTATACAGATATTCATGATTCCCAGAGATTTACTTCAGGAATGGCTTCCTTTTGCTTGATGAGCATATAACTACAGCAATGAGGAAATAGCTCTCGTCACCTTTACTGTTGTTATAATTTGCAGATGAGCAGGTTAAATAATGGAAATTGTAAACTTTTTATCTGCAGTTTAGCTGTTAGAGTTTAAGCACGATAAGACAAGAAGGACCACAGCTGGCCCTTACTTTTCACTGTAGACGATATTATGTTTGGATGTATTTACACAGATTCACTTGCCATCAAAGCTGCCATTTTCACCACAGAATGTGATGAGCTTCTCGTGGGTCTCATTGGATGGTCTGAAGACAAATACCCCAGAGTTGAAACAATCTGGCCAACCAGGATCTGGAGCAGCAGATAACTCCTCTCTCTCAAAGAGTTCATCTATGTTGGACAGCACCTGAATGCATAAATATAGACGTATTAAGAATCATTTATAAAAACGGGAGAGGTTCGACAAGGAAAGTATTTTAGATGTCCACTGTGTCTTTACATTGCTACAAAAAAGAGCCAGTGCTGTGTGGTTTTTGTGCTGTTAACAGATCTCTTTCTCACCAGTGTGTCAGCATCCATGAACACACACTTGCTGTACTGCGTGAGCGTCCAGCAGTGCAGTTTGGTGAACGTCACCCCCAGGTCCGGACGCTTCATCAAGGCCAGATGAGCTGAATCGCCTGAATCCATCACGTCCACCATATGCACCTCATCAAAAATGGAGCGCAGCACATCTCTATAGAGCAGACGGTATGATTTACATCAGCATGTATGTCACCTCTTATCCTCCGGTAATGGCTAAACAGCTGATGCTGTTACCTGCAAGGTTCTGCAACATGTGGCCCCACGAGAGCGACCAGCTTCCTGGTTGTGTTGTGGCTTCGTAACGACTGGCCGAGGACCATCGCTCCCTTTGCATAGCTGTCATTTGTGGCCAGTGTCACAAAAGCTTGGTCTGTTTGCGGAAACACACACATTCACACACTGAGCCAGAAGAATAATGCATCATAACATTACTGCCATAACTTCATGTGTCTTTCAGTCACAGGCTAAAAACCTTTATACATTCCGACAACTTTAAATATGAATGTCTTCAATACCATCTTTCTGCAAAAAGACAGGAAAAAGTGCATTTTATTATGTCAACAGCAGGTCCCACAGGTCTTTTCATTCAACTCTGTATTAAATTAAGTAAGAGGTGAATTATCCTTGAAGACTGCATTTGATTTCGTTTTATTTTCTTTAGTTTCTTAAGATTCTGTTTTCTTTTTTAGTGAAGGCCTTAAAAAGCTGCCCTTTTCACCACAACATTTACATAAATGTATATAAAAAGTATTACTGCTAATAGAAGCAGTATTACTAATTTTGAGTAAAACCAACTAAACCCGTGGCCCCGCTTCCACTTTTCCTCTAAAGCAGACATCAATTGAAGCCTCATGATCCCCTTCTGCAATTACGGTAATCTCCTGCATCAATACAATTCATTTTATCGAATTTTATTCATCCTAAAACCAGTTATGCAAAGGTCAGCGTATGATGAGTCCCTAGAGCATAAATTAGCAACCACAGGGGGCAAGCAATGTTGAGTGAAAGCAGGCCTGGAGCCAGCTGAGAGCATTTATCAAGCTGAACGTATGAGCTGTCGGGGGGCTTCTGGGAAACCTGACCCACGTGGCTGTGTTGTACAGTTGCTAAGATCTTATTCAAGGAATTCTAAGCGGACTGTTTCAGCGTACAAGAAAGGCTTCTCTCACCTACAGGGCAGTACAGGAAGCATGTGTTGCATTCTCACAGGGTTAAACGTGGCTACATGAAGCCTCGTGACCTCTAGGTATGATGTGAAGAATGGTGATTACCCAGTTCAAAATGTGAAGTCTGCTCAAAAGCCTCCTTTGTTTACGAAAATCACATTTGTCTTTATTTGATATAAACTAATCAGAACTGTTGCAATCAATGTGCAATGATTATATTAGATGAAAACAAGTATGGCTTTCTTTTAAAGAACACGTGATCCCAAACCTTTGTGTTGCAGTTGCTTGTTTCATGAGTAACCTGTACTGGAAGCAGACAATTGCATACATATGTAACTGTTAGTGTTACAGTGTTGTACACACATTATAATAGTAATTATATAACTATATGGTCCATATTAAATCGTTAGCCACATTAAGACTTTCACAGTAACACACAGAGAGACACTAAAGATGTTTTAGTGTACTGACAGGAAGGGGGAGGGGACAACTTCAAGCCTACATACAGCAGCGCACGTCCACATTGAGAGTTTACTGAACAAAAACAGGAAGTTAACAATGTATTTCTAAAAAAATAAAAGCACACGTAAGACGCTGAGGGATAAAGTCTAGAGAAAATTGTTACCTGTTTGAGTAGAGGGGAGGGCAAGCCACAAAACAATCAAAAACAGACTGAAAAGGTTTACACGGCTTCTAAACAAGTATTACATTTTGCTGTGCACACTGATTTTTACTGAAAAAGAAAAAAATATATCTAAAAATGCAAAAAGCAGATTTGCAGATCAAAACTTGTTCAGTTTTCTGGCTATAGACTAATCACTGCATGGATACAGCCTCATGCTTCTCTACAAGTAGTTGTACAAACTTTTGGTGAAAAATAAAATACCAAAACCACTCACATTTGTGTACTGTAAATATGCCACCAGCTGGCTTTCAGTCTTGGTCCTAGGCTCATCCAACTCACTACAGTTTGTATGATGAAATCATGACTGTGGGTGAGGTAACACAGGGAATTCCCACATGCCCACCCTGTGAAATCCAGATGTACTTATCAGCTATGGGCATACTAATTAACACTAATAAACATCCATGTAAGACTAAAAATGTTAGCTGATAGGGAGCAACTACAGTAGTAATTGTATTTAAGGCTATATTTTGGTCTAAGCACCTCACGTCTCAGTATTCAATATCCTTATATTTATGCTGCTTGTATATATAAAGTAGCATAACTTTGAAGACCGATTGTTTTTAAATGACTTTAAAATTACAGTAAAGCAATAATGAAAAAACTGCAGGTGTCTCATCTTTTTAAGAATCCTTTTCATGCCTTACTGAGGCATATGTACAAATTTATGTGGCGTTTGAATGAGTCAATAAATTCAACAGTAAGAGCTTTGACTGTTATAACACGTGGTGACACAAGGTACACCTCCCGCTTTTCTAAACATTGTAACAAGTGTCTGCATATTTTGTGATAGTTTCGTCTGCTTGAAGTTTTTGGGTTGGTTTTTTTTTTTTATATATGGACTAATGTTGCCTGAAATAAAGGTGAATTAAAAAAACAACAACAACAACAACGGTTTGTTAGATCCGTAGTTGTTTGTACGTTTGTACCTTTCTAATCGCTTAAAACTACTCCGATTTTGAAGCTTGTGACCGGATGTGCTGCTTTTCACCATCGCCAGCTTTACTTTGGTCCAAACCTCTGCAGAAACTCATCAAAGCAACTCTATGACTACACAACCATTTAAACCACTAAATCGCAACTTCTGTGCACCACATGAGCGTGGGAGCGGGTGCTGCAGCCACTCTAAAGCCCCAGAGTTTGACAAGTACGCGTTGATATTTCGGAGGATGCATGCAGTTCGTGCAGCTCAGCTCCGGACCGGTCCGATGCGGTGCGACCGGGTTCCGATGTCAGTGTAACGTCTGAGAGAGTCGGCCAGTCCCTTACCCGACATGGTGTGCTTAGGAGGGTCTACCCAAGGGTCGGGGGTCGTGATGGGGAAGACGAAGGGCTTGCACTGCGAAGGGCAGAAGCGCAGCAGCTGGGAGCAGTCCAACACAGGAATTAAGCCCCACATTTTCCGGGTCATGTGACCACTGACAGCCGACACGGCCCCCTACGTTTGTCTCTTTCCGTAAAACTTTATTTGTGATGGTCTTCATCACAGACAAAAGCCATCTTTTAAAAAAAATTTAAATCAGTTAGGTTATTAAGGATGGGTAAAAGCACAGCGCCATTAGTATAAAAATAGATTACAAATTAACAGATTAATAAAGACTAGATTAGTGTGTACTTAACAGTATTCTGTTGTTTAGGTCATTATAAGGGTCATATTTTATTTATTTTTTGTAAAAAATAAAAAAATGTATGAACTATTAATATAATAATAATTAAACGGAAATGCGTTATTAGCTAAAGTACGAATACAGCACGCTGATTTTTCCCGATGTTGAGTTACGTTTTTTCATATGTTTAAAATAAAAATGAAATTAGAGAATTCATTTAAAAAAAATCAAATTAAATGGGGCAAACTATATAAAGTTTACAGTCTGACATTAATATGCAAAGGTGAAAGTGTAAGTCCCAAACATCATAAGTATTCCCATACGTCATCCTAAAGGAAAATTTAGCGTCCGTTGTCATGGAAACGATGACGCTGCAGTCCTTCGGGTGATGTCCATGGAAGAGCACCACTTTCACTTTGACATAATGACACCATTATACTCCCCTGCTGAGGTTATAAATGGGAACTGGCTTTAGTCGAAGGGCAGAGTTATTTCTGCCGAAATTCTCAGAGACAAAACTTCTGCTGAAATCAGGAAGTAACAGAGTTTTTTTTTGTTTGTTTGTTTGTTTGTTTGTTTGTTTGTTTGTTTGTTTGTTTGTTTGTTTGTTTGTTTGTTTGTTTGTTTGTTTGTTTGTTTGTTTGTTTTAGGTATTTTGTTCTGCAGCCTAAAACGTAGATGGCTGTGAATTTAAGCATGCATTAATTTTACGAATTTTGTGGGAAATTATGTATTTTGTGTGTTATAAGAGTATTCACCTATATATGCATTATAATATGCAATAATTATACCACTACACATTTCTTTTGTTGCTTTTAAATAAGTATATAAATATGTTCTCCACTTCAGTAATGCAGACAGACATTTGTTTTGCTGGAATTCTACCCTTGAGTATGACATGCTTAAGACTACACTCAAATGAGCAACATTTCATTACATTTCATACCTTAATAGAGTAACATTCATTAAGTTTATATATATATATATATATATATATATATATATATATATATATATATATATATATATATATATATATATATATATATATATATATATATATATATACATACTCCAATATTGTCAGGGCTAATCATGCCTGATTGAACAAATTGACTCTTAAGTACATTTTGGTGATAATAGTTTCCAACACACAGCTTTTACAGGAAAGAATATCTGCAGTAATCTTACCTTTGCAGGAAAATGATCTGGTGATTTATATAATTCAAGGACACAGGGTAGTAACACAACCTAATTTAGGCTAAACTTTAATTTTCCTTACAGTCCTGACTACAATCCAGATTTTGTTCGAGGCCTAATAAGCCTTAGAGTGTCAGAAATGACCTTCGCTATATTTGTCCATCTTTCCAACAAAAACAGGGAGATCCTTTGTACTTCAGCTGCTAAGTAGTTGAGTGTCAGATGTCAGATCATTAAGACTGAAGCAGCACTGCCTCACCGTGGTAACACATCCTCATTACAATGGAACAAAGCATGAAAGGCTCAAACGCACACCTTTAATGGCGCTACTACTGTAAAATGAACAAAGTAAAGTTTCTGTCTGTTTTGATGCAATACATGTCTGCAATACATTCAATAAACATAAGTAACTGTCTCTTCTTTGTACTGGCGTTTGGGTGTTTTTCTAAATTTCCTTTATTCTTGAGTGCTTGAAAAAAAGACAGCTGGACAGATTTTTTGGCTGATGAAGACCGTCCACCTCCCTTTCACCTTCTAAGAGGCTTCTTCATTTCTAAAAACAGCTGATGCAGAGTCTCAGGCATTAGTGCAGTTGGCCCTTTAGAGGTGGTCCTGAGGGTTGTTGACCCACAACTAAGCACATGAGCTGTAACATGAGCCAAAGCCTTAAAACAAGTGTGGGTCAGTGACCCCCAGGACATTATCCTAGTCAGGTACAAAATGCATTCGAATGAAACTGATAGGAGGCTTAAAATATTGTTCTAAGCATGAAATACGCTGTGTGTTTCACTTGATTCTGTTTTCATGCTGGGCTTCAGTTCAAGCACCAGTAGCAGTGAACAGACCATTTAGAAAATATCCACTTAAATAACTATTTCAAGCTTTGATCAGTATGTGTTTTGCCCCACTTTAATTAAAAAACTGTTTCTGTGTACAAGAGACAATTATGGGGAGAATGGTTGCTCTAATATGTCATATAATAGTCACACAAGTCAGTAAGCTGTCTCATTAGTGATACTTTCACAGCAACACATAAAAGTTAGTTACATTAACCCTTATGAGCTAATAGTCCAAACATGTAAGAGTGCAGAATGTTGACTGCCAATGCACTAATTACTGAAGGGACATTTTCAAAATTTGGCCAAAGGGACTGAACTTGTTTGATATACACATTAACATGTGATAGATTGGCAACTATTTAAAAGAAAATGATGACAAATGATTAGACTAAGTCTACAAAAAGTGAGATTTGAATCTTTTAGTATTCTGATGAGCAAAAAATCTGGATTTTTATTGGATGTTGTCATGCCTGCATTCTGTGTAACAAATGAAAGTTTGATGATCTTTAAGAATTTGGGGCCTTAAAATCAAGTAATAATACACACGTAGCTCTTAATATCATTAGCAAAACAATAACAGCTGCTAAAGTAAAAGCAGCCTATAAGCCGCATGCTCAAATAATGCAAATAATTTGAATTTTAAATGTACCCTGTATTATAACTCCAAGCTATTTGAGTCTCTCTGTGTACTTTTGTATATCTGTGTGGCTTTTACTTGGTTCACCTTTTTGTGTATGTGCTTTTAGATAAAGTGAATAATGCAGGAGGCCCTTGAGAAAGTCTTTGATGGCTGGTACACTTTTACACTACCAACTAAACCAATACAGCAGCTCATACGTCAGCAGCTGACAGAGGAGTGCTTACCTGAGAGTAACCGGAGAGCACATCAGAGTCACCGAGTGAAAACAGGCCGATCAAGTGTCAGAGGAAGAAAAGACTCAAAGGGGAAACAGAATGATGGACTCCTTGGTCTGTGTGGATGCAGGGAGTAAATACTGTATCTTAGTGATCAGAGATAAAAATGCATTTAGTTCATCTTAGTCAAGAAGGGAAGATTTGTACAAACTTGTCTTTGTTCTGCCTGATTATGACACCGTATAAGTCTTTTTGACTGATACGATGGGAGAAATGGTAGAAGAACAAGCTCAGAGGTAAACAAAGAGAAAAGGAGAGAAGGAAAGTTTTTTAAAAAAAAGGTTGCAAGGACAGAACGAAAAGGGTTAATAAAAAAAACAGAGGGTGAAAAAAAGTGGTGTGGAAAGGAGAACACGGAAGAAAGGAGTACAGAACTGACCCTCAGCAAGCTGATTTTCAACTCTGGCTTTGCTCAGGATCTTAAGCCCTTCAGCCTGCATGGGACTGGGAGTAAGCTCATTATTTTTGGTCTTTTCTCACATTATAATTACAATATGCGACAACATTCTCAAGTAGTAGTCTCAAGTGAATTTTACTGTTAAAGAAGTGCAATTATCTCCAACACTAGGCTCATTTGAAATGTGAAGCGAGGAACATGTTTTTAAAAATTTGCAAGTGACTGAAAACTTTTGTAAAGCTAAAAAAGCACCTAGTTGAACATGATCATTAAGACTGTTCGAGTCTCACTGTTTGAGAATCTTAAAACAGTTCCCTGTATAAGTTGTGGACGTCACTGCAAGGGATCCGAATCCTTTGTCAGTGAAAACAGTTCGGGGCTAAATCAAAAGTGATCCAGAATCAGTGCAGACTTCACTGAGCTGGGTCGTTTGACCTCTGACTAAATATTGGTGCTTCTTGAGGTTAAAGACACGATTAATCCTGAATGATATTTGGAGCAACATTTGCTGTTATCCAGTTATCTTGGTCAGACAATCATTTTCTCACCCAGTGAGAGTCAGGGTGCTAAACTGGCCTACATGTATAGTCCAGACTGATAAACCAGTGGAAATATGGGGTAAGCTCAGAAAAACAGAAAAAACTGAGCCCAGCTGAAATCATGAAGCAAGTAACAGTGGGAAGATTTGGCTTTCAGAACGCTTACAGTGTTGGTAGCACGATAAACACCTGTCCCAACTTTTTTGAAATGTCCTTTGACAAGACAATTAATTTTCTCAGTTTTAATGTAATGTATTTTGCAAATTATTTCATTCTTTTTTATATGTCATTTTTACACAGTGTCTCGGGATGAAAAAACATTGACTGGACTATAGCAGGTTAAATTTCACAAATTCTGCAGCAATTTATTAATATATAAAAAAGAAAGCAGAGATCTAAAAAGATATAGATAACGATAAAAGTGGAATAAAGTTGGAATGAGGAGGAGGTAGCAGTGTTGTTGTGACGTGGACCATTTTAATCTAGGTGATGCAGTTGGCTCCGTGCCTCAGGTTACAAGGCATTGTGTGGCAATGAAGCAAGCTGTGCGAGCCTCATGTTTTAAACATGTCTAACTTAAATGCTAAATGTGATCCTGCCTCCTTAAAAAACAGCTGCAAATGCAAAATATAGTCAACATTAGGCACACATGTTTCACATTCTTTTCTTTTTAAACATGTGTTACAATTCAGTTCATTGTGTGGCTTCATGCTTGGTGGCTTTGTAAAATAGCCTTTGGTAATAAATATGCTGATTTGTGCAGCTGTTTCAATGTGACTAAATTTAATGTTTATCTCCTCCTTGAATCGCTACCTTATTGTGGTAGAGGGGTTTGTGTGTCCCAGGGATCCCAGGGGCTATGTTGTCTGGGGGCTTTTGCCCCCTGGTAGGGTCTCCCATGGCAAATTGGTCCTGGGTGAGGGACCAGACAAAGAGCGATTCAGAAGACCCTAATGAAAAGAACATCGAGGGAACAGTTTACCTTGCCCGGGATAGGGTTACCGGGGCCCCGCCCTGGAGCCAGGCCCGGGGAGGGTGCCCGAGGGCGAGCGTCTGGTGGCCGGGCCTTAGTCCATGGGGCCCGGCCAGGCACAGCCCGAAGAGGAGACATGGGCCCATCCTCCCGCAGGAAGCGCCATAGGGGTCGGGTGCATTGTGTGCCGGGTGGCGGCCAGGAGCGGAGGCCCTGGCGGAATGACCCCCGGCTGCCAAGACTGGCAATAGGGACATGGAATGTCACCTCTCTGGTGGGGAAGGAGCCTGAGTTAGTGCATGAGGTTGAGAGAAACCGGCTAGATATAGTCGGGCTCACCTCTACGCATGGCTTGGGCTCTGGAACCAGTCTCCTGGAGAGGGGTTGGACTCTGTCTCAGTCTGGAGTTGCCCCTGGTGAGAGGCGGTGGGCGGTGGTGGGTATTCTATTATCCCCTCGGCTTGCTGCCGGTACGTTGGGGTTTTTCCCGGCGCCTTAGGGTCGGGGAACGGGTCCTGACTGTCATCTGCGCTTATGCGCCGAGTGGCAGTTCGGTGCTGGAAGGTGCTCCACCTGGAGACTCTGTTGTCCTGCTGGGAGACCTCAATGCTCACGTGGGTAACGACAGCGAGACCTGGAGACGTGATTGGGAGGAACGGCCTCTCTGATCTGAACCCGAGTGGTGTTTTGTTATTGGACTTCTGTGCTAATCACAGTTTGGCCATAACGAACACCTTGTTCAAACATAAGAGTGTCCATAAATGCACGTGGCACCAGGACGCTCTAGGCCATAGGTCGATGATCGATTTTGTAATCGTATCACCAGACCTGCGACCATATGTTCTGGACACTCGGGTAAAGAGAGGGGCTGAGCTGTCAACTGATCACCACCTGGTGGTGAGTTGGATCAGGTGGCGGGGGAGGACGCTGGACAGACCTGATGCACCTAAACGCGTAGTGAGGGTGTGCTGGGAACGTCTAGCAGAGGCCCCAGTCCGCGAGATCTTCAACGCACACCTCCGGCAGAGCTTCAACAGCATTCCGAGGGAGACTGGGGACATTGAGTCCGAATGGACCATGTTCAGCGTCTCCATTGCCGAAGCTGCTGCATTGAGCTGTGGCCGCAAGGTGGTTGGTGCCTGCCGTGGTGGTAATCCCCGAACCAAATGGTGGACACCAGAGGTGAAGGGAGACACCAGGCTGAAGAAGGAGTCCTATCGGGCTTGGTTAGCCTGTGGGACTCCGGAGGCAGCCAACAGGTATCGACAGGCCAAGCGGAATGCGGCTCGGGCAGTGGCTGAAGCAAAAACTCGGGTGTGGGAGGAGTTCGGAGAGACCATGGAAAAAGACTTTCGGACTGCCTCGAAGAGATTCTGGCAAACCGTCAGGCGTCTCAGGAGGGGAAAGCGGTGCTCTACCTGCACTGTGTATAGTGCTGGCGGAGCGCTGCTGACTTCGACTGAGAAAATTGTCAGGCGGTGGAAGGAATACTTCGAGGACCTCCTTAGTCCCACTGACACATCTTCCGAGGAGGAAGCAGAGTCTGGGGATGAGGGGAATGTCCCGCCAATTTCCGGGGGCGAGGTCACTGAGGCAGTTAAACAATTCCTTGGTGGCAGAGCCCCTGGTGTTGATGAGGTCCACCCCGAGTTCCTGAAGGCTGATGAGAGTGATGTTGGGCTCTTCTGGTTGACACGCCTCTGCAATGTTGCGTGGAGATCAGGGGCAGTACCCGTGGACTGGCAGACCGGGGTGGTGGTCCCCATCTTTAAGAAGGGGACGCTGAGGTGGTTCGGGCATCTGACAAGGATGCCCCCTGGGCGCCTCCTGGGTGAGGTGTTCCAGGCATGTCCTACCGGGAGGAGGCCCCGGGGCAGACCCAGGACACGCTGGAGAGATTATATCTCTCGGCTGGCCTGGGAACGCCTTGGTGTTCCCCCGGATAGGCTGGGGGAGGTGGCTGGGGAGAGGGAGGTCTGGGCCTCTTTGCTTAGGCTGCTGCCCCCACGACCCGGCCTTGGATAAAGCGGATGAAGATGGATGGATAACTAAAAATTATATACTATCCTACAACTAATGGCTGCTTATTAACCAAAGCATTAAAAAGTTAAATGTTTATTTTTAGTGATGTGAGCCACAATGGTAGCAGTCATAGTTTAGGCATAGCTGCTAAAAAAAAGGCCAGCCAGCAATGTGTGAAAGATAAAATAAAACAGAGCTTCCAAGTTATTAAAAGTACTTGATATCACTCTAATCTGATCAATAAACTGAAGATGAAAAGTCCAAAGTATAAAAGCAACAAGTCATGGTTTTGCAAGGTGTGCGCCACATTATCTCTGTACTAGGATGAGCTGAAATGCTGGGCAACTGTGCCTGCATAAAGCCAAGCTAACTGTTTGCCCATGCGTCCTTTCTTTGTGCTTCATGCTACATTTAAAGTCTTGTGAATTGAGACTGGTATTCAATTTTATTCAGGTAATTTAAGCATGCTTATCTATCACTAAGCAAACGTCAGCTCTAACAGAGAAGTCAGGGTAAAAAAAAAAAGTAATATTTCTATTGTCAAACTGCAGGCTGTGCATTTGGAAAACATTTATTTATATATGCATGTGTTTACCTTTTTTTCAGCTTCCACTACTCTGGGATGCACTGTAAGACAGGTGTGCGTTGACTGCAAATCAATGGCCCAGAAGGGGCAAACATTTGAGCTTCCACGACAGAGAATAACAGGATGAGGTGTTAAATGTTAACTGTCAGAAGACGCTTGTCTCAGGGTCCAGGCAGGCCAAAGGTCCATCGTGTGCCTCCACCTACTGACTCCTCCTAAAAGACATAATCAGCTCTCCGGTGACTCTACGATCCAGCTTCCTCTCTGTTCCGGTTTGAAACCTTGCAGAGCTCTGGAAGACTAGAGAGGCTTACTGCTCGAGACTCGACTGAGAGGGGAAACACAGGTAATGTGAAGGTAATTGTCCTTGACTTGTCTCACTTTGCCTTTTTAGTCCCTTAAGCAAAGACTCGGAGATTAATGAGGAATCTTTAACGTATTTTGGATGCTGATATAGTTATGGTTTGGACAAAGAGAGATGTTAGTTCAAATGAAACCTACTTTTTTAAAATTTTGATTTAAAGTGTATAGTAATTATATGTCTTTGCAGTAATAAAGTGTTACAACTCTCGTGTTAAGTTGTCAGGTTGATCAGACTTTGTGTCCGTTGCTGAAAACTGCCCTTGTTGTGTGTGTTTTGGGGTGGTGGGCGTGTATTTCAGGTGCACAAAGCTGCAGCTACTATGGACAGTCACATTATACAGATTTCCCGAGATGACTTGGAAGATCTAAAAGAAGCCTTCAACAAAATCGGTCAGTTTCGCACAGAGCCACGAACATGCATACACAAACACACAAACACAACACACACGCAAACTCTAACATGACCCTATAAAGGTACTGACAGTAATTCTGAACAAAGTAAGAGTTTTACTGCCATCATAAAATAAAAGACTCTTATGTAAGCCAGTTTTACTGCTTGTGTTGTACTTGTGTTTCACGTGTAATAAACGGTGCCAAATTTTATCAGTAACAATCACAGCTGCAGAGTTGCAAAGATCTTGATAATAATGAGTGGTGTAACAAAACAGACATTATCTTCCCATTTCTGCATGGCATAAAAATATCAAGCACAAAGGACAACAGGTCAAAGGCATCAAACAGCAATTTGGAGCAATTTAAAAATTATTTCTAACACCGTTCATCCTGGTCAAAGTTCATCTCTGACACTCATGTTTCTTGGAACCTTGAATGTCTGAACAAAACGCGAGAGAAATCCATCCAGTAGCTCCTTAGTTTTGACATCATCAGTGAAAACAACAAGCACCCATAAAGTGCCACAAATAGTTTTTGCCTCATTTTAGTAACAAACCAGAAGCCCAGGGGCCACTGACATGCAGCCCCAGTGCAATGAAATTTGTCCACATGAAACAATAAAGTTTAGAATCTATAGAAAAGAAAGTTTACAATAATAAACTTGTAATATGAATCTTTATTCTTAATGAAGGAAATGATTTGCCGTTTTTGTATTTTCTGTGTCTCTGTGTCCAGATATTGATAACAGCGGCTATGTGAGTGAATGGGAGCTTCAGGAGCTGTTCAAAGAGGCAAGCTTCTCCCTTCCAGGCTACAAGGTGCGAGAGATCGTCGAGACCTTCATTGCTGGAGATACAAACAAAGATGGAAAGATCAGCTTTGAGGAATTTGTCTCTGTAAGTTTTGGTACAGCCTGGGAGTAAATACACAAGTTTACACACCCGATTAGACATGAAGTAATGCATCATGTTTTGCTTTCAGATCTACCAAGACCTGAAGAGTAGACAGATCAGCGAGACATTTAAAAAAATTGTGTCACGGAGGGATGGGATTCGTTCTTTTGGAGGAACATCAGGAATCTCTAGCGAGGGAACCCAGCATTCCTACGCTGGTGAGGGACAGCAAGCTCTGTGTGTGTTTGCGTGCTTGTGCGTGTCCGTGTGTGTTAGTGATGAATTTTATCGCACCGGTGAACGATTTTTGTGTGCATGATTAGCTCCAGCTTGTAAAGCAAAGATGTTACTAAAAGCAAATACCTCAAATCTTAAATGACACCAACTGCTCTTCTGAAGGATATATTATATTATATTATATTATATTATATTATATTATATTATATTATATTATATTATATTACTGATGAAATCTCATTTTAGGGCCGTGTGAGCAGGTCTTTAAATCCACTTATAAGATATCCTTAATTGATCCTTAATTTAAAAGAATTATATAAAACATAATATATCAGTTATTACTGGATAAAAGGGTTTATAAATGTTAGCAACTGGACCTAATTTACTAGGAATTTATTTTCACTATACGGATTATTTAATTTTTATTTATAGCTATTCTGTATCTCAAACCCTTGGTTAGTTAGTTAGTTAAATACAGCATATCAAAAAAAAAAAAACTAAAGAGGAAGTTCTTGAAAAAAATTGAATTTTTGGCTGTAATGTAGATTATTAAATGAATTATAATTTAATGTAACAGCATGATAATGTTTATTTGAGGTGGCACAAAACAACTGTAGGCTTCCCTTCGATTTTCCTAGCTGTTTAATTATTATTTTTTGTCTATTAAATATCAGATAATAGTGGAAAAGGCTTCCCTGAGGCCTGTAGAGAGTTAATAGTCCATCTTTGTGATTTAACCGTTCAATCTAACACCATAATTTATTATAATAAACATCATAAACAGTCTACTAACCAGCTGAGCAGCTAATTGTTTACGCTCCTACATTACTTACTGCAGAAATTTATATGTGTGTTTAGATGAGGAGAAGGTGGCTTTTGTAAATTGGATCAACAAATCTTTGGCAAAAGATCCAGACTGCCAACATCTGCTGCCCATGGACCCTGATGATGAAAGCCTCTTTACCTCTGTCCGTGATGGAATCCTCTTATGGTATTAACACAAGCTCATGCACACAGGCAACCAAGAATAAGCGCCTCTATAAACATTTTTATTTTGCACTTTTATGTTGTAGCAAAGGTTAAAAGAGAAACGGTGTAATCTTGTTTTACTATTGTTTTATAGTGTTTCAGAGCGCCTTCCTGCTCACATTTTCTCAGTGGGTTTCTCTTTATTTTACACTTGTCTGCACAAGTATTTTACACTTGTCTTTATTTTACACTTTCACAGACGAAAGATAGCAAGTGAACTATCAGATGGCAGTCATAAACAGTAAATGCTGGATATAAAAAGGGGGAACTGGGAGCACTAAAGGGTCAGGAATCAAACTTGTGACTACCCAGTGCCCAAATCTGGGTATCTTAGACTAGATTCAGAATCAATTCATTCTTTTACTTGTTTAAAAAACAAAAATCTCTTTCAGCAAGATGATCAACCATTCTCAGCCAGACACGATTGATGAAAGAGTCATCAACACTAGGAAACCCTCTACCTTTCATATGAGAGTAAGTAGCAGTTCTTAGTGAGTGGGTAAATACATATATTCATATCACCAATCCATGTTATTTGCAAAGAAAAAAATAGCTGCACAATTTCTGCCAAATTTTAGCTGAGAGCATCTGTAAAACTATATCATCAGCTTGTTAACTAAATGCGGACTCAGGTTGCCAGATTCTGTGCAGACTAAAAGAGTCTGCTGTTGTTTTTTTTATAAGAGGCCAGCTTATGACCTTTGCTGCACCTAAAAAGTAAAAAGAAAGAAGAAGGTAGTAAAGGGAAATTCTCATTTAAGACACGACTACTTTAAAAGACCTGAATGTATTCGGTTAGATGTACTGTAGCTGGCACATGATAAGTCCTCTACTGAACATATGGATGTCAACTGAGATGACGATAGGTAGTAAATGTGTTATTGTGTTATTCTGAATATACTGATTCTCCCGGAATGTTGGACTTTGCAAAAAAGCCTGTAATATATTAACTTTTTACTGCATCGTCCTCTTCTTTTTCTTCTGCTGTGTTATATCTCATGAACACTTCTTCCTGGATGATATTTGTCCATCAGCAGTTCCATTTTCAGCTTCTGCTGATTTCTGCTTAGTTTCTTATTATTTGCAGGGTTCAATCTGTAGTCTTTATTTTCGCTGAGCTTTTAAAACAACAGAAACACTGCTGTATGACATGAGAGTGTTTCAGACTTTGAATTAAAAAATCTTGATGCAACGTGTGTTTGTAGGAGAATCTGGTCTTGGCCCTGAATTCAGCCTCAGCTATCGGGTGCACGGTGGTGAGCATGGATGCCCATGACTTGATGGCTGGAAAGCCCCACCTGGTTCTGGGATTGCTCTGGCAGGTTATCAAGATTGGCCTCTTCGCTGACATAGAAATCAGCAGGAACGAAGGTCAGCGCACACCTGCATGCAAACACACAACTTCACTTTTACAGCGCTCACCAATATGTGATGTAGTTCATGCAGGAGAGGTTTGAAATGTAAAGGTTTAGGCAAAACAGTGGAGCTTGTTAGGTTAAAACTGTATAACAGAGTGCCCATAACAGTGTTCATGATTATGTTTCTTTTCTCTAAGCATTCTGTAAGCATTTGGTGCTTTATTTGATTTTATTTTTATATGTCATATTATATTATCTGTAATCATACAGCCTCTAGGTACAAAAATATGTTACAAATTTTTGATTTTTTTGTGCTTTTTTTGTAACAAATTAGTGAATTCTTTTGCGCGTCTTCTTTACTTTGACCAGCATAACCACAACTGTATTACTTTTAATTGAGAGTATCTTGCTGCTTCTAGGTAAAAATGCAGTTTTTTATTAATTTCCTCTTTCTTGCTTTAACAGTTGATTAACTGCTGTTATGTGTTTTCAGGTCTGATTGCCCTCCTAGCAGATGGAGAATCACTGGAGCACCTAATGTCTCTCTCCCCTGACGAGCTGCTGCTCCGCTGGGTCAACTATCATCTACGCAACGCTGGAACGGAAACAATCAGCAACTTCAGCGAAGACATCAAGGTACCGTGCAGAATAAATACACACACACGTGAATACAGAGTCATCAGTAACCTCATCTTGTACTCTCCCACCGAAGGACTCACGGGCCTATTTCCACCTGATGGATCAGATCACTTCCTGTGAGGAGGATGAATTCCAAATGAGGATAAAAATTGACATGAGCGGTCTCAATGTGAGCCACAAACTTTTCACATAACAATGAGAAACTAATAAATAAAGCTAAATGTAAAGATAAACATTTCTGTTTGTCATTTTAACCTGTTTTCTTCACATTCTCATATTTACATAGCGTCTATACCGTTCTTCTATGCATACATGTCTCTGTGTGTGTTTGTTGTGAAGGAGTGGGATTTGGAGAAAAGGGCGGAGCTGATGCTGGAGCAGGCAGCCAGACTGGAATGCAGGCAGTTTGTTACTCCTCATGATGTCACATCTGGAAACAGCAAACTGAACATGGCCTTTGTGGCCAACCTGTTCAACATGCACCCCGGTCTGCAGAAGCTTCTGATGAACGGAGGCGATTTAGAGCACATAGAGAGTGAGATACATCCACCACTACATCTTGGCCTTACAATTACACGACAGAGTCATAAAATGCTGAAATGTACAGTACATAGAGGCATATTAGCCATAAAATGAGCATGGAGAAAACAGACGTAATGCTATGCTAGTTATACATGCCTGTCGCGGGGTCCTCTCCTAAACTTCTCCCGAACAAATACAGGCGTAGTCGGAAAGCATTCAGTGTGGATAATTTATTTATTTTGCCGGCCTCCCAGGTGCACAAAAAGTTATTTACAAAGAAAATAGAACTGACTTAAGTCAGCACAAACAAACATCTATATACAAAACACAGTCTGCATGTTACCCTCTCTGTAACAGCTCACTGGACAAAAGACTACAGGTGGGCCCTGACCGCCTTCTCTTATACCCCATAGCCCCTCCCACTAGGCGTAATAGTCATCTCTTTATTATTTCTTTTATCAAACCGTCTTTCCCCCTCAGCTTATTTCCTGCTGTAGTCCTACAATACATATATGTATATGTGGCGAGACGAGGTTGGGATATAAAGTAAATACTCTTCAGTTTTAAAGAACGACAACGCCACCCTGGGAATTTCACCCAGAGAATACTGGAAATGACACTAAATCACCAAAAAGGCACTTAGGTTCGCTATACTCAGTCCAGAGACGAGGTTCAATGATCAACAAATTCACAATTTATTAATAATTATTTAAAACACCATATAAAAGCACAATCATAAATATTCAAGTACAAATATGCTTAAAAAGGTATTCAGAGCTGAGGCTTACCAGTGGAGGGGCAGGGATGCCACACACAAACTAAAGAAAGAAAACACACCCAAAACACAAGTGCAGCACACTATCACACACTCACACTAATAAACTAAACAAGGCAGGTGTGTACACTCAAGGGATCCCACCACCAAGGCACCCTAGTCTCCTCCACGTCGGCACTCCGCCTCTGAATAAAAGAAACAAAGAAAATTTTAATATATTACAACAAACTAATGTGTAGCACCGGGGGATAACCCAACTGCAAGACCACACTGGTGATCCACAGCTAGAAAAAGGGCCTCCCACCAGTGGTGTAACAGAAAATCCAAACTACAAATCAAAAAGCAATAAAACAACATACAATCTGGATAAAACTCTAAAATCTGGAGCAAACGGAATCGCCGTACTGCTCCAACTTGCCGTCCACACGACGATAAGTTAACAGTCAATCAATATGCACGCCAGCTGACTCCGATAACCGGCATGCATATGGCCGTTGTCCACGCCGACGTCCACTGTAAAAGCTGACAGCAGCAGGGAAAGAATTCTCACAACGGGAACAGACAGTAAAAGCACAGCAAGGCAAAACAGCAGCACTTCAGTTCACGTAGCTTGGCGCAAAAGGCCCACACTTCCAAGTAAGCCGGGTCACAGAACGTAAGCAGAATAGCTCAGAGGAGGCTTCTATAGCTACGACCAGCCGCGATGGAGACTTTAGAGGAGTAACCCACAAACGATCTCTACCACACCGAGGAAGTCAGGTGACCAAAAAGGAGATCACAGGCAAACGATGCAGAGACACTCAAATGGCCACTATTTATACCAGCGCCCCCTAATGGGCCAGGCTGAAAGTGGGTTGGACCGAGGGATAACATTCATCCTGCCACATTCTACCCCTCCTTCTTGCATCGTCGCCCCGACGATGAATTACAAAGACACCCAGATTAGTCCCAAGGCCTAAAAAATGCAGAGACAGCATGTACCCTAGGCTCAGAAATAGAGTTAGCAGCCCCTTGTGCCACCTCCCCTGTTGGTCTTGGGAGATGATGGATGTTTGAATGCTGGCCAGCTGTGGACCGGGTTGTTTTTCGCACCACCACATTTCTTGTATCAGAACTCGTAGAGGGAGCAGGAAGAGAGCTAGATGGAACTGGTGCTACACTCGGAGTAACTGTACAAGTGGCTGGAACATCGGAAGTTCGGTCTTCTGGTGGAAGCAACAACTCAGGGCTACTTGGAATCACTGCCACTGGGCTGTAAGATGGTGAAACATTTACTTGAGGAGCTCCTATGCTCAGGAATAACAGGTCA
The DNA here is from genome assembly GCF_057382095.1 of Aulonocara sp. 'chitande type north' Nkhata Bay. NCBI lineage: Eukaryota > Metazoa > Chordata > Actinopteri > Cichliformes > Cichlidae > Aulonocara > Aulonocara sp. 'chitande type north' Nkhata Bay. The sequence goes on from NC_141362.1 coordinate 21,165,481, forward strand.
CTGTCACGTGATGAGTCATGTCCTGGTTCTGGGGAGGATATTTCTGGGCCATGTGAGCTACTGCTTGGAGCAGGCCCTTCTGATGGTGTAGCTGCCGTTACCACAGCCTTCAACAAGGTACGATGAACATGCTTCACACTGCTGGGATCATCTGCAGGTGCAATGGTATATACTGCCCCACCTCCTTTAGGTGCCTTCAGGATTCTATATACCACGGGTTTCCATCGATCTTGGATTTTACATCTCCCTCTTCCACTCAGATCGCGCAGGAACACCAACTGGCCGTTGTTCAATGGTGCCTCTTTCACCTTTTTATCATGGTGCCTCTTTCTGCGGTCGGCAGCCAATTGCAATCGTTCCTTGGCTCCTTCATGTACAACCTGTAGCCGGGCTTGATGCTCCTGAATCCACTCGTGCACATCTCCACTGATGGGGTCCGGTACTCTGCCCAACAGAAAGTCCACTGGCAACCTGGGTTCTTGCCCAAACATCAATAAGAATGGGGTTTCCCCAGTAGCCTGATGGGGAGTGGTATTATAACAGTAGAGTAACTGGGGCAAACATACATTCCAGTCTCTTTTTCTGGATACTGGCAGGGTCCGCAACAAATTGTGCAAAGTCCTATTAAAACGTTCACACTGACCATTTCCAGCCGGATGATAAGGAGTAGTGTGGGACTTCTCGATACCATAAAACCTGCAGAGCTGCTGGATCAGGGAGCTTTCAAAGTTACGACCCTGATCGGAATGGATACGCGCTGGTACACCAAACTTCGAAAACCACTCAGTCACGAGAACCTGGGCCACTGTAGCAGCACATTGGTCACGAGTGGGGACAGCCAATGTATACTTGCTGAAAACATCAGTCATCACCAAAACGTTCTCCAGCCCATTCCGGGAAGGTTCGAGCAAGGTGTAATCAATGGCCAAGATTTCATTTGGTCGAGAAGCCAACAAATGTCCCATGAAACTTTGAGCTGCTGGTTGGGTGTCTTTTGCAACTTGGCAACGTTCGCATCTCTGACACCAACGAGCTACCTCAGCAGACATACCTGGCCAGTAGCACCGTGAGCGGAGAAGCGCTAGGGTCCTTTCCACACCTTGATGGCCGTGCTCCTGATGAACATGAGTCAACACCTGCTCAATTAGTGCACTAGGCAGCAAAAGCTGAAGTACCACCTCGGCACCGTCAGGGCGATGAACCTGACGATACAGAACTCCTTCCCTTTCAATCAGACGATCCCATTGTCGTAGCAGCACCAGGGCAAGTGGAGCAAGCTGCTGCCGCTCCTCAAAGCTGGGTCGCTGCTTCCGTCTCCAGAACACCAAGATTTCTTTTATCACTGGGTCGACCTGTTGGAGGGTATGAAGATCAGGAGTAGTGAGATGGGGCAAAACTGTAATGGCAGCTTGTGATACCTCAGCTGGTCCCAGCCGCAAGGCTTGTTGAAGAGGTCCAGGCAAGGCTGTACCAGGAACCATGGCTTTAATCTCCTGAGGATCAGGTGGATGCTGGCGAGATAAAGCGTCTGCGTTCTTATTACTCCTTCCTGACCTGTACTTTAAGTCGAAGTCGAACGAAGCGAGCTGAGCTGCCCAGCGCTGTTCAGTAGCCCCAAGTTTAGCAGAAGACAAGTGACTAAGAGGATTGTTGTCGGTGTAAACAATACACTTGTGGCCCAACAAGTACTCTCTAAATTTCTCAGTCATGGCCCACTTAAGTGCCAAAAATTCCAGCTTCATGGAGCTATAATTTAGCATATTGCGCTCAGGGGGCCTCAAACCCCGACTGGCATAGGCTATTGGCCTCACTTTACCTCCCTGCTCCTGGGAAAGCACTGCCCCTAGGCCGGCATGGCTGGCATCCACTTCTAAAATAAAAGGCAAAGAGAAATCTGCATAAGCGAGCACTGGTGCTGTTGTCAGTTTAGTCTTTAATGCCTCAAAACTTTGAGCACACTCTGCAGTCCAGTTCTCCACGACACCATGCTCTGACCTCTTCTTTGATTTTCTGCCTCCCCACTCTGCCACCAGTCTATGCAGAGGTGCCGCCAACTTGGCAAAACCCTCCACAAAACGGCGATAATAGCTGGCAAACCCAAGGAAGGAGCGTAGTTCCGAAACAGTCTTAGGAGGCTGCCAGTTAGCCACCACTTCCACCTTGCTAGGGTCCGTAGAGACACCTTGATCGGAGATGACATGGCCTAGGTAGCGAACCTCCCGCTGGAAAAAGGCACATTTGGCAAGCTTGGCTTTTAAACCTTCCTGCTGAAGCCGACCTAGCACCACATCCAGCCGCTCAAGATGTTGCGATACTGTTGATGAAAAGATTACAATGTCATCAAGATAGAGAAGCAGAGACTGGCACTGTTGATCACCAAAAAGGCGTTGCATTAGTCTCTGGAAGGTGCTAGGGGCATTACAGAGCCCAAATGGCATTCGGTTCCATTCAAATAGGCCGAAAGGAGTACAGAAGGCAGTCTTGGGCCTATCCTCTTCCGTAACTGGGACCTGATTATAGCCACTTGCTAAATCCATGGTGGAAAACCAACGGGCACCAGTCAGCGCATCTAAGGATTCTTCAATGCGCGGCAGGGGGAATGCATCTTTCCTTGTCTTGTTGTTCAGTTGCCGATAATCAACACACATGCGCGGGCTGCCATCCTTCTTCTTAACGAGCACAATGGGAGAAGCATAGGGGCTGCTACTCTCTCTAATCACCTCGGCCCCTAACAACTGGTTAATATGCTCTTTCACAACCTCGTACTCTGAAGGGGGGATGCGCCTATAACGCTGCCGCACGGGGATATCGTCTAAGACTGGAATGTCATGGGAGATCAAGTTAGTGCAACCCAAATCAGTGTCATGAGCAGAAAAGACCGAGCTGTATTTCTTAAGGAGAGACCTCACCTGTCCCTGTTCCTCTGCTGACAGTTTAGACAAATCAATCCCTTCCATCTGATCCTGCACAGTAGGAGTGGCGGTGTGAGATGCCATTGTGGCTACGTTAGGGAGTACTTCTGTCACACCAGCGGGCAAACTGACCACATGAACATCTTCCAGGGTCCCTATAACGGTCCTAGGGTAAAGCAAGACCGCCGTAGTCCCTACATTAACAACTGGTATGTATGCAGTACCTCTAACCACTCGAACCAATGCAGGGGACGCTAAAAGTCCAGCAGGCAAGTTAACATCAGTAGGTTCAAATAACACAGTGGCACCTGAATATTGCTCAGAACAGGTGGCGGCCACTACTTTCATTACACCACCTGGAATGCAACATGCTCGCTTACCCCTCACTCTCACATGGCCAGACAAATCCAGTGGGGCTCTTATACTAACGTCATGGCACTTTTGCAGCGCCTGCACGAGGGGTTTAGGGGCCTCTGTGACAAAGCCCAAACTAAACAATGCTTCACCGTGTTGCCCAAAAAGCTCGTGGTAACACTTCCGAATGACATTCATCCCCAATACACCCGGAACCGTGGAAGGTCCTGCACCTGGAGGATCTTTAACGACCAACACGCCACACTGTGGAAGAAACTTGTCACAGAGCTCTACACTTAGCTCGATATAGCCAAGGTAAGGAATGGACAACCCATTAGCCGCTTTAAGCTGCAACCAATGACAAGCTTGGAGACGCTCTTGACCCCAGGACTCAAAATGCTGGCGGAAAAAACTTTCAGTAATGGTAGAGACCATGGACCCCGTATCAACCAAACAAGGTACTTTTATACCGCCCATGTCCACATCTATATGAGGACAGGATGAAATTAATTTCGAGACTGCCTCTGGACCATTAGAAACAACCCTTGAGCCAATAGACACCCCACCCGAACTGTGGCTCGGCAATACGGAGGGTGCTAGTTTTCCGAAGCCGTATTTAAAGGAGAGTGCCTGCGATTATGCAGAGGGGCCTGCGAAGGAGGCCGGGAACGAGGAACGCGTTCCCCATCACACTCCCGAGCAAAATGTCCAGGTTGCTGACAACGACGGCATATAATGGAGTCGCCCCGTCCTGAGTGAGGCATTCGATGGGGGCCCTGCAATCGAGCAATGCTCTGAGTGAGCTGATTAAGTTGCTCCTGCTGGCACTTTAACAATTCCTTCATCTCGCTCATCTCAGACAAATGGGTAGACTGGGCTATTCCTGAAGGACCGCTATGGACCCCATACTGAATGCCATAAACAGAAGGGACAGAACTGCTTCTATGCCTAATGCCACTAGGCAACCCTTCACGTTCCCACCTAATAGCTTCCCCTCTAATCTCCAGCAATGTCAGTGTGGGCTGCCTCCTTACTAGCTGCTTTAACTCCCGCCGCAAGGTACTATCTAAGACCTGCTCAACAAATTGATCTCTTAATAAAACGTCAGCATTGGGCATGCCATTGGGGGCACTCGATTTAACTTTCTCCATAAGACCCAAGAGAGCGAGGGAAAACTCTTGCAGTGTCTCACTTTCCTGCTGTTTTCTAGAGAAGAAAGCTTCCTGCAATGCTACATAGGATTCTGAACAGCCATAAAGTTCTTGCAATATAGTAATTATCTTAGCAGGATCAGTCCTCTCTGCACTAGAGCGATATTTAATCTCCTCACGTGCTTCTCCTTCTAGGTGGTCAAACAGGAAAAATGCTTTATCAGCCAAAGACAAATGACGTGCTCTAGCACAACCTTCTATTTCCTCCAACCATTCATTCAACCCTATACCTGATTTTCCTCTAAACATAGGGCATTTTCTGTCACGGGGCACAAAAACTAGTCTCTCTGCTACAGAGACACCAGCCGTTGGGGGGGGTTCACAGATGATGCAGTTGAAGTAGAAGGTGTAGCACTAGTACCTGACCCAACAGCCCTCTCCTGACGCAGCCTCTCGTTGTCTGCTTTCAGCTGCACGATCAAGTCCCTGAGTTCCTGTAACTCTTCCTCCATCTCTGTAACACAGCTGTGAAATCCCACACCAAAGTAGCTGCTGCTTTGCCTTTATTCTGTACAAAATAATATAAAAAAACAATTTACGTTACACCAAACAAAAAAAGAAGAACACACGTCTCTGTTTTAAAGAGTATATCCTGTCGACAACAACGCCAAGTTTGTGGCGAGACGAGGTTGGGATATAAAGTAAATACTCTTCAGTTTTAAAGAACGACAACGCCACCCTGGGAATTTCACCCAGAGAATACTGGAAATGACACTAAATCACCAAAAAGGCACTTAGGTTCGCTATACTCAGTCCAGAGACGAGGTTCAATGATCAACAAATTCACAATTTATTAATAATTATTTAAAACACCATATAAAAGCACAATCATAAATATTCAAGTACAAATATGCTTAAAAAGGTATTCAGAGCTGAGGCTTACCAGTGGAGGGGCAGGGATGCCACACACAAACTAAAGAAAGAAAACACACCCAAAACACAAGTGCAGCACACTATCACACACACACACTAATAAACTAAACAAGGCAGGTGTGTACACTCAAGGGATCCCACCACCAAGGCACCCTAGTCTCCTCCACGTCGGCACTCCGCCTCTGAATAAAAGAAACAAAGAAAATTTTAATATATTACAACAAACTAATGTGTAGCACCGGGGGATAACCCAACTGCAAGACCACACTGGTGATCCACAGCTAGAAAAAGGGCCTCCCACCAGTGGTGTAACAGAAAATCCAAACTACAAATCAAAAAGCAATAAAACAACATACAATCTGGATAAAACTCTAAAATCTGGAGCAAACGGAATCGCCGTACTGCTCCAACTTGCCGTCCACACGACGATAAGTTAACAGTCAATCAATATGCACGCCAGCTGACTCCGATAACCGGCATGCATATGGCCGTTGTCCACGCCGACGTCCACTGTAAAAGCTGACAGCAGCAGGGAAAGAATTCTCACAACGGGAACAGACAGTAAAAGCACAGCAAGGCAAAACAGCAGCACTTCAGTTCACGTAGCTTGGTGCAAAAGGCCCACACTTCCAAGTAAGCCGGGTCACAGAACGTAAGCAGAATAGCTCAGAGGAGGCTTCTATAGCTACGACCAGCCGCGATGGAGACTTTAGAGGAGTAACCCACAAACGATCTCTACCACACCGAGGAAGTCAGGTGACCAAAAAGGAGATCACAGGCAAACGATGCAGAGACACTCAAATGGCCACTATTTATACCAGCGCCCCCTAATGGGCCAGGCTGAAAGTGGGTTGGACCGAGGGATAACATTCATCCTGCCACATTCTACCCCTCCTTCTTGCATCGTCGCCCCGACGATGAATTACAAAGACACCCAGATTAGTCCCAAGGCCTAAAAAATGCAGAGACAGCATGTACCCTAGGCTCAGAAATAGAGTTAGCAGCCCCTTGTGCCACCTCCCCTGTTGGTCTTGGGAGATGATGGATGTTTGAATGCTGGCCAGCTGTGGACCGGGTTGTTTTTCGCACCACCACATTTCTTGTATCAGAACTCGTAGAGGGAGCAGGAAGAGAGCTAGATGGAACTGGTGCTACACTCGGAGTAACTGTACAAGTGGCTGGAACATCGGAAGTTCGGTCTTCTGGTGGAAGCAACAACTCAGGGCTACTTGGAATCACTGCCACTGGGCTGTAAGATGGTGAAACATTTACTTGAGGAGCTCCTATGCTCAGGAATAACAGGTCACTGTCACGTGATGAGTCATGTCCTGGTTCTGGGGAGGATATTTCTGGGCCATGTGAGCTACTGCTTGGAGCAGGCCCTTCTGATGGTGTAGCTGCCGTTACCACAGCCTTCAACAAGGTACGATGAACATGCTTCACACTGCTGGGATCATCTGCAGGTGCAATGGTATATACTGCCCCACCTCCTTTAGGTGCCTTCAGGATTCTATATACCACGGGTTTCCATCGATCTTGGATTTTACATCTCCCTCTTCCACTCAGATCGCGCAGGAACACCAACTGGCCGTTGTTCAATGGTGCCTCTTTCACCTTTTTATCATGGTGCCTCTTTCTGCGGTCGGCAGCCAATTGCAATCGTTCCTTGGCTCCTTCATGTACAACCTGTAGCCGGGCTTGATGCTCCTGAATCCACTCGTGCACATCTCCACTGATGGGGTCCGGTACTCTGCCCAACAGAAAGTCCACTGGCAACCTGGGTTCTTGCCCAAACATCAATAAGAATGGGGTTTCCCCAGTAGCCTGATGGGGAGTGGTATTATAACAGTAGAGTAACTGGGGCAAACATACATTCCAGTCTCTTTTTCTGGATACTGGCAGGGTCCGCAACAAATTGTGCAAAGTCCTATTAAAACGTTCACACTGACCATTTCCAGCCGGATGATAAGGAGTAGTGTGGGACTTCTCGATACCATAAAACCTGCAGAGCTGCTGGATCAGGGAGCTTTCAAAGTTACGACCCTGATCGGAATGGATACGCGCTGGTACACCAAACTTCGAAAACCACTCAGTCACGAGAACCTGGGCCACTGTAGCAGCACATTGGTCACGAGTGGGGACAGCCAATGTATACTTGCTGAAAACATCAGTCATCACCAAAACGTTCTCCAGCCCATTCCGGGAAGGTTCGAGCAAGGTGTAATCAATGGCCAAGATTTCATTTGGTCGAGAAGCCAACAAATGTCCCATGAAACTTTGAGCTGCTGGTTGGGTGTCTTTTGCAACTTGGCAACGTTCGCATCTCTGACACCAACGAGCTACCTCAGCAGACATACCTGGCCAGTAGCACCGTGAGCGGAGAAGCGCTAGGGTCCTTTCCACACCTTGATGGCCGTGCTCCTGATGAACATGAGTCAACACCTGCTCAATTAGTGCACTAGGCAGCAAAAGCTGAAGTACCACCTCGGCACCGTCAGGGCGATGAACCTGACGATACAGAACTCCTTCCCTTTCAATCAGACGATCCCATTGTCGTAGCAGCACCAGGGCAAGTGGAGCAAGCTGCTGCCGCTCCTCAAAGCTGGGTCGCTGCTTCCGTCTCCAGAACACCAAGATTTCTTTTATCACTGGGTCGACCTGTTGGAGGGTATGAAGATCAGGAGTAGTGAGATGGGGCAAAACTGTAATGGCAGCTTGTGATACCTCAGCTGGTCCCAGCCGCAAGGCTTGTTGAAGAGGTCCAGGCAAGGCTGTACCAGGAACCATGGCTTTAATCTCCTGAGGATCAGGTGGATGCTGGCGAGATAAAGCGTCTGCGTTCTTATTACTCCTTCCTGACCTGTACTTTAAGTCGAAGTCGAACGAAGCGAGCTGAGCTGCCCAGCGCTGTTCAGTAGCCCCAAGTTTAGCAGAAGACAAGTGACTAAGAGGATTGTTGTCGGTGTAAACAATACACTTGTGGCCCAACAAGTACTCTCTAAATTTCTCAGTCATGGCCCACTTAAGTGCCAAAAATTCCAGCTTCATGGAGCTATAATTTAGCATATTGCGCTCAGGGGGCCTCAAACCCCGACTGGCATAGGCTATTGGCCTCACTTTACCTCCCTGCTCCTGGGAAAGCACTGCCCCTAGGCCGGCATGGCTGGCATCCACTTCTAAAATAAAAGGCAAAGAGAAATCTGCATAAGCGAGCACTGGTGCTGTTGTCAGTTTAGTCTTTAATGCCTCAAAACTTTGAGCACACTCTGCAGTCCAGTTCTCCACGACACCATGCTCTGACCTCTTCTTTGATTTTCTGCCTCCCCACTCTGCCACCAGTCTATGCAGAGGTGCCGCCAACTTGGCAAAACCCTCCACAAAACGGCGATAATAGCTGGCAAACCCAAGGAAGGAGCGTAGTTCCGAAACAGTCTTAGGAGGCTGCCAGTTAGCCACCACTTCCACCTTGCTAGGGTCCGTAGAGACACCTTGATCGGAGATGACATGGCCTAGGTAGCGAACCTCCCGCTGGAAAAAGGCACATTTGGCAAGCTTGGCTTTTAAACCTTCCTGCTGAAGCCGACCTAGCACCACATCCAGCCGCTCAAGATGTTGCGATACTGTTGATGAAAAGATTACAATGTCATCAAGATAGAGAAGCAGAGACTGGCACTGTTGATCACCAAAAAGGCGTTGCATTAGTCTCTGGAAGGTGCTAGGGGCATTACAGAGCCCAAATGGCATTCGGTTCCATTCAAATAGGCCGAAAGGAGTACAGAAGGCAGTCTTGGGCCTATCCTCTTCCGTAACTGGGACCTGATTATAGCCACTTGCTAAATCCATGGTGGAAAACCAACGGGCACCAGTCAGCGCATCTAAGGATTCTTCAATGCGCGGCAGGGGGAATGCATCTTTCCTTGTCTTGTTGTTCAGTTGCCGATAATCAACACACATGCGCGGGCTGCCATCCTTCTTCTTAACGAGCACAATGGGAGAAGCATAGGGGCTGCTACTCTCTCTAATCACCTCGGCCCCTAACAACTGGTTAATATGCTCTTTCACAACCTCGTACTCTGAAGGGGGGATGCGCCTATAACGCTGCCGCACGGGGATATCGTCTAAGACTGGAATGTCATGGGAGATCAAGTTAGTGCAACCCAAATCAGTGTCATGAGCAGAAAAGACCGAGCTGTATTTCTTAAGGAGAGACCTCACCTGTCCCTGTTCCTCTGCTGACAGTTTAGACAAATCAATCCCTTCCATCTGATCCTGCACAGTAGGAGTGGCGGTGTGAGATGCCATTGTGGCTACGTTAGGGAGTACTTCTGTCACACCAGCGGGCAAACTGACCACATGAACATCTTCCAGGGTCCCTATAACGGTCCTAGGGTAAAGCAAGACCGCCGTAGTCCCTACATTAACAACTGGTATGTATGCAGTACCTCTAACCACTCGAACCAATGCAGGGGACGCTAAAAGTCCAGCAGGCAAGTTAACATCAGTAGGTTCAAATAACACAGTGGCACCTGAATATTGCTCAGAACAGGTGGCGGCCACTACTTTCATTACACCACCTGGAATGCAACATGCTCGCTTACCCCTCACTCTCACATGGCCAGACAAATCCAGTGGGGCTCTTATACTAACGTCATGGCACTTTTGCAGCGCCTGCACGAGGGGTTTAGGGGCCTCTGTGACAAAGCCCAAACTAAACAATGCTTCACCGTGTTGCCCAAAAAGCTCGTGGTAACACTTCCGAATGACATTCATCCCCAATACACCCGGAACCGTGGAAGGTCCTGCACCTGGAGGATCTTTAACGACCAACACGCCACACTGTGGAAGAAACTTGTCACAGAGCTCTACACTTAGCTCGATATAGCCAAGGTAAGGAATGGACAACCCATTAGCCGCTTTAAGCTGCAACCAATGACAAGCTTGGAGACGCTCTTGACCCCAGGACTCAAAATGCTGGCGGAAAAAACTTTCAGTAATGGTAGAGACCATGGACCCCGTATCAACCAAACAAGGTACTTTTATACCGCCCATGTCCACATCTATATGAGGACAGGATGAAATTAATTTCGAGACTGCCTCTGGACCATTAGAAACAACCCTTGAGCCAATAGACACCCCACCCGAACTGTGGCTCGGCAATACGGAGGGTGCTAGTTTTCCGAAGCCGTATTTAAAGGAGAGTGCCTGCGATTATGCAGAGGGGCCTGCGAAGGAGGCCGGGAACGAGGAACGCGTTCCCCATCACACTCCCGAGCAAAATGTCCAGGTTGCTGACAACGACGGCATATAATGGAGTCGCCCCGTCCTGAGTGAGGCATTCGATGGGGGCCCTGCAATCGAGCAATGCTCTGAGTGAGCTGATTAAGTTGCTCCTGCTGGCACTTTAACAATTCCTTCATCTCGCTCATCTCAGACAAATGGGTAGACTGGGCTATTCCTGAAGGACCGCTATGGACCCCATACTGAATGCCATAAACAGAAGGGACAGAACTGCTTCTATGCCTAATGCCACTAGGCAACCCTTCACGTTCCCACCTAATAGCTTCCCCTCTAATCTCCAGCAATGTCAGTGTGGGCTGCCTCCTTACTAGCTGCTTTAACTCCCGCCGCAAGGTACTATCTAAGACCTGCTCAACAAATTGATCTCTTAATAAAACGTCAGCATTGGGCATGCCATTGGGGGCACTCGATTTAACTTTCTCCATAAGACCCAAGAGAGCGAGGGAAAACTCTTGCAGTGTCTCACTTTCCTGCTGTTTTCTAGAGAAGAAAGCTTCCTGCAATGCTACATAGGATTCTGAACAGCCATAAAGTTCTTGCAATATAGTAATTATCTTAGCAGGATCAGTCCTCTCTGCACTAGAGCGATATTTAATCTCCTCACGTGCTTCTCCTTCTAGGTGGTCAAACAGGAAAAATGCTTTATCAGCCAAAGACAAATGACGTGCTCTAGCACAACCTTCTATTTCCTCCAACCATTCATTCAACCCTATACCTGATTTTCCTCTAAACATAGGGCATTTTCTGTCACGGGGCACAAAAACTAGTCTCTCTGCTACAGAGACACCAGCCGTTGGGGGGGGTTCACAGATGATGCAGTTGAAGTAGAAGGTGTAGCACTAGTACCTGACCCAACAGCCCTCTCCTGACGCAGCCTCTCGTTGTCTGCTTTCAGCTGCACGATCAAGTCCCTGAGTTCCTGTAACTCTTCCTCCATCTCTGTAACACAGCTGTGAAATCCCACACCAAAGTAGCTGCTGCTTTGCCTTTATTCTGTACAAAATAATATAAAAAAACAATTTACGTTACACCAAACAAAAAAAGAAGAACACACGTCTCTGTTTTAAAGAGTATATCCTGTCGACAACAACGCCAAGTTTGTGGCGAGACGAGGTTGGGATATAAAGTAAATACTCTTCAGTTTTAAAGAACGACAACGCCACCCTGGGAATTTCACCCAGAGAATACTGGAAATGACACTAAATCACCAAAAAGGCACTTAGGTTCGCTATACTCAGTCCAGAGACGAGGTTCAATGATCAACAAATTCACAATTTATTAATAATTATTTAAAACACCATATAAAAGCACAATCATAAATATTCAAGTACAAATATGCTTAAAAAGGTATTCAGAGCTGAGGCTTACCAGTGGAGGGGCAGGGATGCCACACACAAACTAAAGAAAGAAAACACACCCAAAACACAAGTGCAGCACACTATCACACACACACACTAATAAACTAAACAAGGCAGGTGTGTACACTCAAGGGATCCCACCACCAAGGCACCCTAGTCTCCTCCACGTCGGCACTCCGCCTCTGAATAAAAGAAACAAAGAAAATTTTAATATATTACAACAAACTAATGTGTAGCACCGGGGGATAACCCAACTGCAAGACCACACTGGTGATCCACAGCTAGAAAAAGGGCCTCCCACCAGTGGTGTAACAGAAAATCCAAACTACAAATCAAAAAGCAATAAAACAACATACAATCTGGATAAAACTCTAAAATCTGGAGCAAACGGAATCGCCGTACTGCTCCAACTTGCCGTCCACACGACGATAAGTTAACAGTCAATCAATATGCACGCCAGCTGACTCCGATAACCGGCATGCATATGGCCGTTGTCCATGCCGACGTCCACTGTAAAAGCTGACAGCAGCAGGGAAAGAATTCTCACAACGGGAACAGACGGTAAAAGCACAGCAAGGCAAAACAGCAGCACTTCAGTTCACGTAGCTTGGCGCAAAAGGCCCACACTTCCAAGTAAGCCGGGTCACAGAACGTAAGCAGAATAGCTCAGAGGAGGCTTCTATAGCTACGACCAGCCGCGATGGAGACTTTAGAGGAGTAACCCACAAATGATCTCTACCACACCGAGGAAGTCAGGTGACCAAAAAGGAGATCACAGGCAAACGATGCAGAGACACTCAAATGGCCACTATTTATACCAGCGCCCCCTAATGGGCCAGGCTGAAAGTGGGTTGGACCGAGGGATAACATTCATCCTGCCACATATATACAGACATTTATGGCCACTTCCCGGCAGCCTACAGTGTTTCACAATAACACCAAACAAACCAAAAGAATAATGCAGTTCACGTGACTCTTCAAGCGCGCGCGAACCCACTATTTAAACCCCGGAACCCCATACCATCGGCTTGCATAACCCCCGTATAATTCGGCGATCATAGCGAGTCTCCGCGACCGGCTTTATGGAAGGTAAGTGGGAAAATACGTTGGCCACCTTCTGCGCTGCTCAAACTATACCTCTCACCCCTTTTTGTTTATCTGCCCGGTCGCCGAAAAGCCGCGCAGCCCCGGTAATTGTAAAAACTAATGGTGGTGGTGCGGGTATGCGCCCAGATCAGCTGTCGGCGGCTCGGGACGGGGTGACTCCGTCACATCATCCCCTTCCACCCGGAGGTTGGCGTTGTGCGGCAACCTGGAGAGATAATCTGCCACTACATTGAGCTTGCCTGGTCTGTGACGGATGATGAATCTGAAAGGCTGCAGTGAAAGGTACCAGCGTGTCAGTCGGCTGTTATGGTCCTTCATGGAATGGATCCAGGTGAGCGCTCGATGATCAGTTTCCAGCTCAAACTCTCTTCCAAGTAAATAATACCTGAGTTTCTCCAGTGCCCACTTAATGGCCAAAGCCTCCTTCTCCACCGTTGAGTAGTTGGTTTCCCGTGGCAGCAGCTTGCGGCTCAGGTATAGGACCGGATGCTCATCTCCCGGGTCCCCTTGGGCCAGCACTGCTCCCAGGCCACTTTTGGAGGCATCCACCTGGACCAGAAACTTCTTCCTGAAGTCGGGGCTCCTGAGAACTGGAGTCGTACACAGGCAGGTTTTCAGCCCGTTGAAGGCTTGTTCACATTCCGCTGTCCATATGACAGGATTCCGTTGGTCTTTGCTGGTCAATGCAGTAAGAGGGGCCGCAATAGTTGCAAACTGGGGCACAAATCTTCGGTACCAGCCAACCAGCCCCAGGAAAGACCGGACTTCCTTTTTTGTGCGAGGCCGAGGGCAGTTCTGGATAGCGTCCACTTTATCCATCTGCGGGCGCACCTCACCTCGGCCCACTTGGTAGCCAAGGTAGCGGGTCTCCTGCCGTGCCCACTCACATTTAGAGGGGTTGAGGGTCAATCCTGCCTTATGGATTCTTCCCAGGACTTCGGACAAGTGCTGCAGATGCTCCTCCCAGGTGTTGCTGAAGATCACTACATCATCCAGGTAGGCAGCACTATAGGGGTCACACCCCTGTAGTAATTTGTCCATCAGCCTTTGAAAGGTGGCCGGTGCCCCATGTAGGCCAAATGGCATCACTGTGAACTGGAACAGGCCGGCAGGGGTCCTGAAGGCGGTGTACGGTCGAGAAGACTCCTCCAGTGGCACTTGCCAGTACCCTTTACACAGATCCAAGGTGGTGATGTACCTGGCCGCTCCGATCTTCTCCAGCAAGTCCTCGATTCGAGGCATGGGGTAGGCATCAAACTCTGAAATAGAATTTAGCTTCCGGAAATCAATGCAGATGCGTAGGGAGCCATCCTTCTTGAAGATGATGACCACCGGGCTACACCACTCTGAGCAGGACGGCTCTATCACCCCAAGCTCCAGCATCTTCTCCACCTCCTGTCGCAGTTTCTCCACCAAGTGTTGTGGAATCCGGTATGGCCGTTGGCGGATGGGATGTCCCTCCTTTAGGCGTATCACATGTTCGACAAGGGTGGTCCTGCCGGGGTTAACTGAACACAAAGAGGGAGTCTCCCGAAGGATTTGGAGTAGCTCCGCCGCCTGCTGTAGGGGGAGATGAGTCAACACCGGAAACATCGGATCGGCTCCCTGCTCGGGTTCGGTCTTCCCTTCTCTTGGCACTTCTCTTGCCATCAGAGCTTTCGCAGGGGCCTGGTGGGGACGCTCTTCCCATTCTTTCAGGAGATTCACATGGTAAGTCTGCTTCTGTTTTCTCTTTTCAGGATGATGAATCTCATAGGTCACTGGCCCCATTCTGCGAAGAACTGTGTATGGCCCTTGCCATTTCGCCAGCAGTTTACTGTTGGCTGAGGGGAGAAGTAACAACACCTTTTGACCAGGTTGAAACTCACGTTGCCGGGCCTGTTGGTCATACCAGGTCTTCTGGCTTCGTTGAGCGTCTCGCAGGTTGACCTCGGCCTCTTCATGGTATCTCCCCAACCGATCTCTCATTTCCAGCACAAATTGCACCACTCCTTTCTCATTTGCAGCAGAAGCAGGAGACTCCCAACCCTTCTGGAGGAGATCCAACGGGCCCTGCACATCCCAACCATAGAGTAGCTCGAATGGTGAGAAACCAGTGGAAGCCTGGGGAACTTCTCTGTACGCAAACAGCAGGAAGGGTAGCCACTGGTCCCAGTCTTTCCCAGTGTCTGACACAAACTTCTGCAACATCCTCTTCAAAGTTTGGTTGAACCTCTCCACCAACCCATCTGTCTGTGGATGGTAAGGCGACGTCCTGATGGCAGAGATGCCTAGCTGATTGTGGAAGAGCTGCATCAACCTAGAGGTAAAGTTAGTCCCTTGGTCAGTCAAAATCTCATCTGGTATCCCCACCCGGGAGAACAGCTGTACCAGTGCACGCAGAACATTGGGTGCCGTGAGCGTACGCAGGGGGAAAGCTTCCGGGAAACGAGTCGCATAATCACACACCACCAAAATGTACTGATGACCCCGACTACTTTTTAGCAGAGGACCCACAATGTCCATAGCTATCCTACGGAAGGGGGTGGAGATGACTGGAAGTGGCTGTAGCAGAGCCCTGTCAGACTTGCGAGCTGGACATGTTTTCTGGCAGATAGGGCATGTACGGCAATATTTCTGTATGTCTGTGTACATTGACGGCCAAAAGAAACGTGAGCTAACTCGCATATAGGTTTTTTGGCGACCCAAATGACCTGCCCAGGGGAGGGTATGTGCTAGGTGCATAATGAGGGGTCTACAACTAGAAGGTATCACAAGCCATTGGTGGTCACCGTCAACTGCATACAACACATTTTTGTCAACAATGAACTTCTCTTTCCCTCCCCATTTCCCAGTTCCCCCTTCAGTCACATTAGCAAACAAAACTTTCAACGTTTCATCCTCCCTTTGCAACAAAGTGATATTTTCTGGCACATCCCATTTCATGTTCTTAGTGTCCGGCCCCTTTGACCATAGCTGCTTTTCAAAGCGGCGTTGGTGGGCTCCATTTCCAGCCGGGGTGCATAGCAGGCACCAGTGACTTTAGCCTTCCGGATAGGGCATACCGAGGCTTTATGACCTGGCTGCTGGCAATAATAACAAAGAAAGTCCTTACCCGGCCCTCGTACGTTGAATACCTTGGGGTTCCCGGGTGGCTCTGGGTTGCTCTCCCTCTTCAGAAGACCCGATGATGGGAGTGGTGGTCGCTGTGGCGTCCCAGATGAGCGTGCAGGTGGTGCTCCTTTACGCGCATTGAAGTACTGTGACACCAGCTTAGCGGCGGTCAGTCTATCTGCTGGCTCATGCTCCCTCACCCAGGTCCTCACCTCCCCTGGAAGTACGCGGATTAGCTGCTCCAAAATAATCGCTTCTCCCATCTCGTCCTTCGTATGCTGCTCTGGTCGAAGCCAGCGCCGGTACAGTCCTTTCAGCCGGTAGTACGTCTCGGTGGGGCTCTCCCCAGGTGGAATAATATTAGAGCGAAACCGCTGCCGATACGTCTCCGGGGAAATGTCAAATTTAACTAACAAGGCAGCTTTTAAATCCTCATAACAGTGGGCTCTTTCTTCATCCATTGCGGTATAGGCCTCCAACGCCTTCCCCGCTAGCAACGGAACTAGCCGACAGGCCCATTCATTCTCCGGTCATCTCCAGGTTCTGGCCACCCGCTCAAAGCGCAACAAATAGTTCTCAATATCTTCCCCCATCTGGTACGGTGGAATCTTTGGCCCCTCCGATCGCCTCCACTCTCCGCCCGTCTGGTCGAGGCTGCTTGTCGTTGCCAGGGACTGGCGAGCCGGTTCCTCCAGTAACGACGGCCGGTATTCTCGCTGCCGGGCCGGGGTAGGCAGCACCATCCTGGGGCTACTTGCTGTTGCCGTGCTTGGCGTAGCCGTTGCTGCCGTGGTGCTAGCTCCAGCTAGTGCGGGACCTGGGCTTTGCTGACCAGCCACATCTGCGGGCAGCGGCGCATTAGGAGGGGAAACGGTCCTCAGTCCCCTGAGTTCTGCCAATAACACCGTCTCTCTCCTTTGCTGTCCCGCCAGGAAGTCCCTCATCATCGCAATCAGTTCTCCATCACGTGCTGCAGTCGAGGTTGTAGGCAACTCCGGACCAATCCTGCCGGAAATCTCCTCCTCCTCTGCTGAAGAAGACGACGCCGGCACTGTGTCCCACGCCAGCTCCTCTGCTGTCTTCTCCCCCGGAAGCTCATGCTGCTGGGACCGCAGCCCTGTGCGCTTCGCTGGGAGGCGCGTTTTCCTCTTCCGACTAGCCATCCCACTTCTGACACCATATGTCGCGGGGTCCTCTCCTAAACTTCTCCCGAACAAATACAGGCGTAGTCGGAAAGCATTCAGTGTGGATAATTTATTTATTTTGCCGGCCTCCCAGGTGCACAAAAAGTTATTTACAAAGAAAATAGAACTGACTTAAGTCAGCACAAACAAACATCTATATACAAAACACAGTCTGCATGTTACCCTCTCTGTAACAGCTCACTGGACAAAAGACTACAGGTGTGCCCTGACCGCCTTCTCTTATACCCCATAGCCCCTCCCACTAGGCGTAATAGTCATCTCTTTATTATTTCTTTTATCAAACCGTCTTTCCCCCTCAGCTTATTTCCTGCTGTAGTCCTACAATACATATATGTATATACAGACATTTATGGCCACTTCCCGGCAGCCTACAGTGTTTCACAATAACACCAAACAAACCAAAAGAATAATGCAGTTCACGTGACTCTTCAAGCGCGCGCGAACCCACTATTTAAACCCCGGAACCCCATACCATCGGCTTGCATAACCCCCGTATAATTCGGCGATCATAGCGAGTCTCCGCGACCGGCTTTATGGAAGGTAAGTGGGAAAATACGTTGGCCACC
The DNA here is from genome assembly GCF_057382095.1 of Aulonocara sp. 'chitande type north' Nkhata Bay. Lineage (NCBI taxonomy): Eukaryota > Metazoa > Chordata > Actinopteri > Cichliformes > Cichlidae > Aulonocara > Aulonocara sp. 'chitande type north' Nkhata Bay. The sequence continues at coordinate 21,183,458 of NC_141362.1, forward strand.
TTCTGCGCTGCTCAAACTATACCTCTCACCCCTTTTTGTTTATCTGCCCGGTCGCCGAAAAGCCGCGCAGCCCCGGTAATTGTAAAAACTAATGGTGGTGGTGCGTGTATGCGCCCAGATCAGCTGTCGGCGGCTCGGGACGGGGTGACTCCGTCACAATGCCATAGACCAATAATAAGCCAGAGATGATAATAGGTGCTTGAGTTTGTGGCAGACGTCCAGACTATAGATGAAGTCAACTGTATGATAACATGTATGATGTCTTCATATCATTCTAGGGGAGACCAGAGAAGAAAAAACATTTCGCAACTGGATGAACTCTCTGGGTGTTTCTCCACATGTGCACCATCTTTACCAGTATGTCATCAGTTATAAATAATCATGTTGACCATATTAGTTATTTAGGGTGAATGGAGCTGTAAATCAAGATCACGGCTTCATTTAATGAGGGTGAGAATGGATTAGCATGTGTCCTCATTTATCATTTCACTGAAGACTCCACAAGAGTAAGATATGGGCTTAGATATCCTAAATTTTAACGCTTTCCTCATGCAGACAGCATTGAAAATAATAAATCCCTCATTTAATTATAAGTGTAATTATTACTATTTGTTAGCTTTAAAGCACAGTAAAACATGAACTCCCCCTAAGGCTGCTAAAAGTCCATATTTCAACAAAAATAGAGATGACATGCTCTAAGTGTTCTCAAAGGTGGTCTTTTTTTTTCCTTCTTCTTCTATTGAAATCCATTATCTGTGTCATTGTTTTTATCCAGTGACCTGTGTGACGGCTTGGTGATTCTGCAGCTTTATGATAAGGTCAATGTGTTTGTGAACTGGAAGAAAGTCAACCGCCCTCCTTATCCTGCTCTGGGGGCCAACATGAAGAAGGTACTAGACGCTAACAAGCAGAGCTGTCACAATGACAGGAAAAGCACAGCAGTGGGAAATATGAGAGATGTTTTGTTTTTTTCCCTGTATCCCAGCTGGAAAACTGTAACTATGCTGTGGAGCTGGGCAGGGATGTCGCCCGCTTCTCCCTGGTTGGAATTGGAGGAGTAAATCTAAACGAGGGGAGTCGTGTACACACCTTAGGGCTGGTCTGGCAGCTGATGAGGAGGTATGTGCACGCAGAGCTGCAGGATGTTTTGCTTGCTGTAGTATATTGTTTGGTGAAAACAGATAGTCCATGCTTTGGCGACTGCTGCTCCTTGTATAGTTTCAGTTACCTGTACTTCTTACAATCCGCCAGGTACACAATTCAAGTTTTGTCTGATTTGGGTGATGGAGAGAGGGTGGTAGATCAAATCATCCTGGACTGGGTCAACAAGATGCTGAGTCAGAATAGAAAGGACACACAAATCACCAGCTTCAAGGTGTGTATCTTTGTTTGTGAAATGGTATGATATCAAAAGACTGTGTGCTTTAAACCCCTTTTTCCTGTTTTCTGCAGGACAAGCTGATCAGCACCAGCCTGCCAGTGATTGACCTGATTGATGTAATTGCTCCGGGGATGGTCAAGTTCCCCGTGGTGGCAAGAGGAGAAAATGGAGTGCTGAAGAAAGATGATAAAATCAACAATGCCAAGTAAGAAAAAAAACGTTTTTAAACTCCCAACCTCTTTGGATTTTTCGCTCTTTTCTAATTTCCTTACTCCTCTCTCCTTTTTTGCTGCTCTTAGGTATGCAATTTCATTGGCTCGTAAGATTGGCGCTCGTGTCTACGCTCTGCCTGATGATTTGGTGGAGGTCAACCCCAAGATGGTGATGACTGTGTTTGCCTGCCTCATGGGGCATGGTATGAAGAAAGCCAAAAACTGAAGTAGGCACAAACAACACTGAATGAAGATGGAAAAATATATTTGTATTTTACTTTTAAAAATTTTCTTTAAGTTTTAACCTTGCCGTGCGTACAAAACAAAAACAGTCTAGCATTCTCTATTATTCGTTTGCAAGAAAAGAAAGCTGTAAATCTTTTTCCATCAATAAAGATTATTTTTTTTATACGTGATTTTATGGAAGATTGTTCTTTGCTTTAATAAACTTAACCAATTCTATTTACTTCTTCTGCAATATGAGCCAGAGATCCGGCAGAAGAAAAAGCAGAATTATACACACATCTGTTCTGTCAAATACATTTTATGTCTGTAAATGTTGTGCATTGAATATTGCTATTTAATTAATAAAGAGAATCTATCAAATGTACAAAGTACCTGTGAATTTTTTCTGTATCAAAACACAAGTAAAGAGCAAATTGGATATAACATGTATATTCAGAAGTGCATGAAATATAATTGAATCAAAAGCCATTAAAAGCAAAAATCTGGCTTTTCTACATAGCTTCTAAAATGAGCATAACTAAAAACTTTAAGGTTAAAAATACTTGAAAGATGGGAGGTGACAATAAACTGACATTACTTGATATTTATTTATTTATTTACTTATTACCCATTTTCAAATATGTTTCAGTCTCCCCTTTAGATAGGGGGGAGCATCTTATACATCTTAAGTGTTTTTAAAAAGCTGCATGGTGAATAAAGGGACTGAAACACTTGTGTTTCTCTTGTTCTGTTGTAGTTTCTTTACCTTACAATATAAAGTGTTTTAATGTGTCTTTTGTTGTGACTTTGTACTATATAAATGCCATTTAACTGATTTAAGGAATTCTACTGTAATTTTGAATTTAGCAACTTAATTAAGATATACATTAAATTCTAATCACAAAATACATACAAATGCCTCATGAATAGTTAAGTAACACATTTGTAGGTAGGCATACACAGTTTCACAAATATTTACATTGTACTATTTTGTATTATACCCTCTTGTTACATATTATTTACTACTGCAATTGCACTACTCTTTTGCACAGTCTCAATTAGATTTTTTATTTCACCTTTTTTACTTCTCCTTTAAAAAACATCACTGTTGTGTATATTTTTACCCTACCTACTTTTTAAGACCTTTACTATGGGCCTGTGGTACCTTTACTATTAACATTTTTTTAACAATTTTTAAAAACATTTTCCTGCCGTAAAACACATACTTTAACGTTACTTTAGCGACCAGAGGGAGCATTTACTAGTTTGCGTTTTGTTTGAGCTTATAGACCCTCGCTGGCTTCCGTATCAAAACAGAAACGTCATTTTGGAGCGAAAGTTTTGGAAAGACTTGACAGGCAGAAGGAGACGTGGAGATGTGTACTGGTTAAAATGATTAGACAGAGCTATATATTAATGTATTAAAGAGTTTTATCGAACAGCGACACAAAAAGTTTAAAAATGGAAGGTCTGGAAATGTCTGCGATGATACCGGCTCTTCAGGAGCTAGCTAGGTGAGTACACGGCTAAAGTTGGCTAAGAGCTAAGTAGTTAACAGTACCACTTATTTGGGCTAAAGTGAGTCCTCGTCTTTACTTATTGAAGTCGATAAAAACCTTTGCTTCGTCATGTCTCTGTGAATAACATCGTGCTGATATTTGCAGTGCGAGCGCTGCAGAGTACGGCCAGGTGGTACAGAAACCTCGACAGATTCTCTGCCAGTTCATCGACAGGATACTGACAGATGTGGATGTCGGTAAGCCGGGAATATCGACACATACTAGGGGTGGTCACCATAATAAAAGCCTCTGAAAGGACATCAATAAAAAACAAACAAACAGCTTTTTGGTGCACACTGTCAGACTTATCTGCTGAAACATTCCCTGAAGTTGTTGCTTACCATGACTACTATTCCCTCTTGTTAATATACTTCGCTGATTTCTTTTCCCTTTTTTTGTATATTTGTCAAACGTGCATGTTTTAGATCATTAGACAAATTTTAAAAATAGACAGAGATGGCCTAAGTAAATGTAACATGCAAATTATAAATTCCTGAAAAAATCCTGTTAAAAATAAATAAATAAAGATTGATGATGATGATGATAAAAATAGGAAAAAGAACCTATCTAAACCTGTGTGAAAAAGTAACTGCCCCCTAAACCTAATAACTGGTTGTGCCAACCTTAAAAGGAAGAACTGCAATCAAGTGTTGGTGATAAGTTGCAACAAGTCTTTCACATAACATCAGCCATAATGGAAGTTTTTCAAGCATGAGCGGTCTGTTTAAGGTCATGCCAAAGCATTTAAATTATATTTAAGCCTGTACTTTGACTAGGCCACTGCAGAACTTTCACTTTGATTTTTATGGGTTTTTTTTATGCATTTAAGACTTCCTGGTGGGTGTGGGATCACTGATCATTATTCGTGGTTCTTTTGTAACTTACTGGATGAGTTGTTGATACACTCTCTGAGCAATTTTGGTTGGCTGTCCACTCCTGGGAAGGTTTTCCACTGTTAAAAGCGTTCTCCATTTGTGGCTCATGGTTCTCGCTGTGGATCACTGGAGTCTCAAAGCCTTAGAAATGGTTTTGTAACCCTTTCAAGATCGATAGATGTCAATGACTTTCTCAGCAGATTCTTTAGATCTTGACATGATGTGTTGCTTTTTTAAGCTTTTTATCATTTAGTGACTTTTCAAGTTAATATTGCAAGAATATTTGACTTATCCTCTGTATGTGTACCAGCTCTTTTAACAAAGCAGTTGTCTTTTCTTCCAGTTGCTTTAGGGCTAAGTAAGAAGTCCACCTCAGAGCCAGCCTGTGTGATGCTGCTGGACTTTGTGCAGCACATAGTTAAATCTTCATCTCTGATGTTTGCCAACCCTGCCTGTCAGCCTGCTGAATACCCAGAAACAACACAGAGCTGCACTGGTAGGAAATTCTTCTCAAAATGCTGCCATAAGTGATTTCAGAAATTAGAGAAAATAAAGCTGAACATGTTTTGCCTTTTTAGTTTAGTCCTTTAATATCTTCTCATTCCTTGTCTTGATTTTAGACTTCAGTAAGTGGGTGGCGGTGCGTTTCCTTCGTGTGGCAGCAGCTCCAGGCTGTGATATCATCCATGGACGGGTCTCTGCTGTGTTGTGCTCTTTATTTCACACTCTGAGAGTCCGGGCACCATTTATCTTTAATTGCCTCATTCAGGAACTCATATTTCTGTCCCAGGAACTCAGCCATAACCTGTATGCACATATTTGCACACTTGCAGGACAGGGACATGTTTTGGACATTCACACAAAGAACCAGTGGCCTATAAACCTCAAGTGCTTCAGTTTATCCCCCCTCTGTGCCTCCTCATACCTCACCCCCTCTGCCCTTGTGCTCTCCTCACCTGCTGCCTTGGAGTCGCTGACACTTGTAACGATCAACATCATAACTGAGTCTCTGAGGGGAGTCATCTCCCGTCGTGACCTGAGTGTAGCCTGGGAAGCTGCATGCTTCATCCTGTCCAACGGGAACATCAGGCTGAGGAAAGCCTCCATGGTGATGCTGAGAACACTGGTGGAGCTCAGAGGATTTCCTGAGATGCAGGGCCACGAATTCTTTGCAGCCTACTTCCAGTTGCTGGAAACACATTCCTACTCTGCCACAGCAAACATAAATGAGAAGCAAGCTTACGAAGGAGAGCTGTTAAGCCTGACCCGCTGCGTGTTTCAGCAATCGTATGTTTCTCACTCACACTTTGAGCCCATCCACCTCTCACAGATGTTCGAGTGTGTTTGCACTCTTGCTGGAGCTGGTGTCAAGTTAGGTGTAGAAGTGACCGAGTCACTTTGCCTGCTGTTTAGCTTCTCGCTATCTGTAGCACCAGTTTATGAGAGCGCCGCGTTGCTTAGGAGGCAGCGGGTCACCGAAGTCTGCGGGACACTAGCATGCACCGTGGGGACAGCAAATCAAGCTGAAGTACAACTCTGTTCTTTGTGTTTCCTTTTAAATTATCCTTTTGATATCCATACAGTGTTTCCCTCTTTACAATATGTGCTATGCTTGTTGTTCGCAGTGTGCAGAAGGGTTTCTCCGAGCTGCCCTGAAGGCTGAGACAGCTTTAGTGCTGCAGGAGTGTAAAGATGGAGCAACACCTGCCAAGAAGTCTTGCAAATCTGCCACCAGTTCAGTCGGTAAAACTCCTAAAACATCCTCAAGGTGAGTGCATCAACATTTACTATTTGGCAATAACCATGAAAATCTCAAACAATTTTTTTAAAAATGTCTCATATGTCGTATTGAAGTAATGTCTGTGTCTCTATCTTAAGCAAAGTGGACATGCGTGTTCACAGTAAGGTTTGGGCTGCGTTAAACAGTCGGCTGGAGGAGCTGCTGATGCTTTTGGACTCCAGTTCTGCTAAGCCTGAGACCACCCAGAGTGCGTCTGCTCTGCAGGGACTGGCCCTCATTCTCCATCAGGCAGCCCTCTGCTCCTCACCCGTTAGGTAATTCCCAAACATACACCCGTGCTCTTACACAAGCCCTCTCCTTTTTATCTTTTTTCTGCCTCTCAGAAAAACTTTTTCTCTAGTTTTTTATTTTAATAGTGTTTAATATTAGAGATTGCTTACTTTCCTGGCTCCAGTTTGACATATGTCGTTCACAGTGATTAATAGCATATTATTCACCTCAACATCTCTTTGTTATAGCAGCTTGTCACCTCTCCTTTGGGTTCCCACTGAGACGCTGAGCAGGGCCCTGAAGAGCTGTCAGTCAGTGTTAGAAGGAGGATCTCAGCCTGTGTCAAATCAGAGCTACTTTCAGTCTGCTGTCCAGATCACTGTCAGGGTCCTCGACTCTATACTTTACCTGACAAGTAAGGATCTAAATACAAAAATACCAGATGTTTTTGGTTTAGTTTGTTGTCAAAATAAAAGTTGATGTATTTTCCATATTTGTTTGTGTTTAATTTGAAGATAGAAATCAAGCCAGATACACATCCTTTATTATAATCATAATCTTCTTTTTTTTCTTTTTTTTTTTAGTGAGCAGCCAGAATGATGACAGGCTCCAACAACATGTGTGTGCTCTGTTGTCTCTTCCTTGGGTGTGTGAGAACAAGTCTGTCTCAGCCTATAAGACTTCAGGCTTCCCTTCCTGGTTGCTAGCCTTGGCGCAGAGACTCGGTTTCTGCTACTGTGAGTGTTCCTGTGTGCTTCTTTTTCTTTTAATGAAAACCTAAACGACTGCTTTAAAAGTCATTTAAAGACGTCTTTCTTTCCAGCACCTGAGGTCCAGGCCGATTGCGTGTCGCTGCTGGCCTTTTTACATGGTGGTGTGTGCGAGACGTGGCGCGTGTGTGTGTTTTCAAAGGCGCTGCAGAGTCAGGAGGAGGTGGTGAGAGTAGCAGCAGTCAAGGCTTTCCCTCTTCTTCTCCACCATCTGGGAAACATGCACTACAACCTCATTGGCACTACTTTGCTGTATGGAAACTCATACATTACTTAGTACTTGACCACTGATATTTTCTGTCTTTCTTTCATTGATATCATCAGTTACTTTGTTATATTTCATGGCGTATGTTTGATAATTGTAGTTCCAAGCTGGAGGACAGTTCGGAGCAGGTGAAGAAGGAACTTGCCAGGATCATTGGTCAGCTGAGCTGCCTCCAATCAGAGCTCTCCAGCCTTAGTGACATCCACACAGACTCCACTTGTCTTCCCAAAATCCTTTGCCTCTCTTGTAGTCTTGAAACAGATCATGCTGGGAAAGCAGTGCCATCCCTCAAGGCATCTGTTGTTAGACCCTTCCTACCATTGCTCAGACCACAAGCTCCAAGCACCGTGAAACAAGGTACCTTTTAACCATAAGTTTTTCACAACAGCTGATGCATTGAAATCAGTTCACAGCTGCTGTTTTCTTAAACATTTTATACATTTCACTGCCAGCTTTCCTAGAAGCTCTTCCCCACCTGTGCCAGCATGTGAATCTCACTGGTGCAGACAGCGATTCCCAAGCCGTACTCTGTACCCTGATTGGTCTAATGGAGGATTCCGATCCTGTGGTTAGAACACGCTTCAGCCAATCAGTGCGTTTCCTGCTAGCAGAGACCACTAGAAACTCTGAGCAGGGCTCTTTGAATGAGGTGAGCAATTCTGACTCCAGTTTTTCTTATATTTTTATTATTATAACCTAATTATATTTTTATCAGGGTAAAATTTCACCATATTCCCCTCAATCAATATAGTTTAATGTTGCATGTTTACTTGTTTTTTGATGTGGTGTGTGTCACCATCACAGCTCCTGGTTGCACGTCTTAAAGAGGCATTCAGCACTGCTAAACTTAACAGAGATGATGACCTGCGTAACACTCTGATCCTCACCACTGGAGAGATCGGCAGGTATATAAACAGCTTTTTTTTTTATTCCACAAGCTGTATGAGTTATAGTAATTGTTTTTAATGAATAATATGTTATAAGATGGGAGATAAAATTATTGACCTTATATACAGAAATAAAATGTTGTGTTGCTAGTTGTTATTAGTTTGTATTATTTTCATATCCACTTAGATGTAGAAAACAGATGATTTCTTTTGTTAATACATTTAAAAAGACTACTTAATGAAGGAAATTTCTTCATTCCCCTTTCCTCTTCTGTCAGAGCCTCTCAGGGTAGTTTGGTGTCGTTCTCTCTGCTGCGTCTGCTCCACTGTCTCCTGTCCAAGTCGTCCCAGGTGTCTGTAGCTGCTTACACTCAAATTCGAGCCCTGGCCACCACTAAAGGCTTGAAACTGCAGACACTCTTCAGTCAGTACAAGAACCCTATCTGCCAGGTATCTAGTCTTTTGTTTAAATTGGACCAAACCCATCCTATTCACCTGCTTATTATGAGTTAGATGACTTGCTCTATAATACTGTTATTCATAGTATATATGTGGATTTAATGTTTGAAAATTGCATTGGTTTAGTTTTCATTTGGTCTGTTTTAGATACTGTTTTTTGTGGAAAATCTACAGTCCATTACTATATCTTCTTTGCCTTTTAGTTCCTGGTGGAGTCACTACATTCGCGCCATGCGTCAGCCCTGCGGAGCACACCAGATCAAGGAACCGAGTCAGCCAATCAGAGGGAGCTGGCTCTGGATATTCTTGCTCAGATCGCGCACGCTTTTGACTTTCCAGACCTCCACCGCTTCCTCACCGTATGTACAGTCATGCACACGCATCCACACACAGATAGTAAGCACTCTTTATGTGATGTACATTGGTGCTTTCTTGCATGTTTGTTTATGCAGCGGACCCTCCAGGTGTTGCTGCCTTACCTAGCAGCAAAAGCAAGCTCTACAGGCTCTGCTCTCATTCGAACTTTGGCCATTGAGTTGAAGGCAAACAGGAGAGAGATCCTGATCAACAACTTTAAGTACATCTTCAGCCATCTGGTCTGTTCTTGCACAAAGGAGGAGCTGGAGAGGGCCTTTCACTACCTACAAGTATGAACAACTTTACTTGCATTTTACAGCTGAAACATGATTTAGAGTCATGTACCTGAAGAGGTCATCTTAAAAACAAGTTTATTTTTCTTCTCCTTCATGTTCTTTCAGAGTGAGACAGAAATTGAACTGGGATCTCTGCTACGCCAAGACTTCCAGGGTCTTCATAATGAGCTGCTGCTGCGTCTTGGAGAGCACTACCAACAGGTTGACACACATATGTGGAAACAGATTTTCTAAACATTAAATCTATTTCAAAATATGTGGCTTTGAGGAAATTATTCTGCACAAGGCCTCCTCTTGAATAAAACTCACAAATGATCTAAAACACAGACTCTAGTTTCTGTTCTCATAAGTGTTTATTTCTTTGCAGGTATTCAATGGCTTGGCAATCCTGGCCTCCTTTGCATCCAGTGATGATCCGTACCAGGGACCCCGAGACATCACCACCTCAGAACTTATGGTACTTGGCATCCTCTGCATTTCATATCAGTGTTTTAGTTTCTTGTCTTTTTGACATTTGACTAGACAAAAATGCTTTATGAAACAATTTAGGCTTCAGAATCTGTGAGATATGTTTTATGTAATTAATTTAAAACAAAAATGTAATTTTTCTATGCAAAAAAAAAAAAATTAAAGAGATAATAAGCAACTAATCATCTGCTAATTATCCATTAATGAATGTCTTGTTTTTATCTTTAGGCTGACTACTTACAGCCAAAGCTGCTGGGGATTCTTGCCTTTTTCAACATGCAGCTGCTTAGCTCCAGTGCAGGAGAAAAAAACCGCAAGAAACTGGTAATTGATCCTCTAAAATACCAGAATTTTAAATCTGATTGGTTAATTGTCCAATAAAGATCTCCTTGGCTCAAAGTGAACATGTCTGCCTGTTCTTCGTGCAGGTTTTGACAAGTGTGATGGCTCTGATGCGACTGATGGGCTCCAAACACATCAGCTCTGTCAGAGTGAAGATGATGACGACATTACGCACCGGCCTGCGATACAGAGAGGACTTCCCTCTCCTCTGCTGCCAGTCAGTACTTGTATACTTGCACATAAAGTCACATATTGTGATGCATTTATCTTTATTATTCGTTGGCATTTGCTCAGACATCTGTTTCTAATTCGTTTTTTTTTTTTTTTTATACACTCCCTTTTCCTCTGGGTAGGACATGGGATTGTTTTGTGAGGAGTGTGGAGCCTGCACACCTGGGCCCCCTACTGAGTCACGTTATTGTTGCTTTGCTCCCCTTGATTCCACTGCAGCCCAAAGAAACTGCCGCCATCATCCGCTTCCTCATCCTGGACAACAGGTAGCAAACATAAGCACAAATGTGCACATTTGATCAGCGTGCAAACACAAAGACACATCTTTCGGTTACAGTTTTAACTTCCCTCATTAGTTAAACTGGTCAAAATGGTTTTAGAGTATGCAAAAGGATTGTGAATAATGTGGGAAAAGGATCTTATTCATTCCCATCTCATCCTCTTTTCAATCAACCAGATTTTTCTTGTGCACAACTGGTCTTATTTCCTTTTTGTGCTGAATGGACACTTGTGTAGACATACACAACAATGTGTAAAAGGGTACACATGGATGAGTATGTATGTATGCGTATGTAGGTACTTGAAAGAGTGTGTTTGTATATGTACATAGGTGTGGGTGTATGTGCGCTTTTAGATGCCTCACTTCTGTCATTTAATTACAGGGAAGAAGTCAGTGACTACCTCCATGAGATTTACTTTCTACCAGACCATCCAGAGCTAAAAGACATCCACACAGTAATGCAGGATTATAAAAAGGTCTGTATGAAGGGCACAACAGAAAGTAAAATGAATGTGAAACAAAAGGCTGGTTGACAGTGATCATACGTACAACACATTGTTGTGTTGTATTTTATCTTTTCTTCTTCCAGCTGGCGGCCAGCAGCAGTGACTTGGCTGCCGCACTGCAGCTCTCCATGAGAGCCGTCCAGCATGAGAACGTGGACGTGAGGATCCACGCGCTGACCAGCCTCAGGGACATGATGCACAGCAACCAGGTACACACTCAATGAAGTGCTACAGTGAAGTAACAGCTCCATGTTTGCAAAGAGAACTCAGAAAAGAATGCAAAATATATATAATGAAACCATTAGACTGCATCATTCCAAAATCACCGGCTGTGTTATCTTTTTCAAACGATTTGTTGTTGTGAAAGGTGTAAGCCTGAAAGTTGGGTCATTAGCATTAAGAATTATGTACAATGGATGTGTCCATAAATTAACATACTATAATACATCTTAGCACCTAAATTGGTGTTTCAGTTCTTAATTCTAATTCTTAGTTCAGTTCTTACTACACTTCTAGCATAGCCCATGTTAAATCCTCACCGTTACCCACAAATTTACTTTAACTTAACACATCTATAAATATGTTCCTCTGTTTTCTGGAGTGCAGGAGTGGCTGCTGCGGCAGGTTTGTGCGAGTGAAGCAGTGGAGCCGGTCATCTCCAACCTGGTATCAGTGCTGCTGAAAGGCTGCCAGGATTCATCCCCAGAGGCCAGGCTTCTCTGTGGGGAGTGTCTGGGGGAGCTGGGCGCCGTGGATCCGGGACGCTTGGATCTGTCGCAAACACACACCCACGGCAACCGCAACATCTTTGTGGTAAATAACTAACATAGATTGCAAATGTAATGATAATTATATATGTGTGTGTGTGTGTGTGTGTGTGTGTGTGTGTGTGAAGCAAAGATAACTGAACTGTATGTTTGTTTGTTTTTTCTCTGTGGCAGAGCGGAGTGGATGATCCTAACTTTGCCTATGATTTGCTGACCGAACTGACCAGAACATTTCTGGCGTACGCTGATGATGTGAGAGCCCAGGACTCTGCTGCTTATGCAATTCAGGTACGCAACAGCTTTAATTATTTGTGTTTGTTCCTCTATTGTATTTATTTATTTTTGCGGGGTGATGTTGAAATGTTTGTTTGTATTGGTGATTTTATATCCACTGTAGGAACTGCTTTCCATATTTGAGTGTCGCGAAGGTCGAACTGACTCAGCGGGCCGACGTCTGTGGAGAAGATTCCCCGAGCAAATTCAAGAAATACTGGAGCCTCACCTCAACAGCAGGTCTAAGTTTACACCTTCGTACACACATAGTCTCGTTTGTAATGGTCTCAGAATTCAGGACTTAAAAATCCCTCAGACGACAGTTATTTTTCCTCTTCTCTCCTCCCTTCTCCAACATTTTATCTTCTTGCCTGCAATCTTTTAGTACTCACTAAGTCCTTCCATTTTTTTAACTTCTCTTTTTGTAAATCTGTTATTTTCTACTCTTACCTGCAGATATAAGAGCAGTCAGAAGGAGGTGAACTGGTCTAAGCTGAAGAAACCTGTGTACCTCAGCAACAGAGGCAGCAAATTCTCTGACTGGTCAGCCACCTGGGCTGGATACCTCATCAGCAAGGTTAACCCATCTCTTTTTGAAGTTTTTCCCCAGCTTTATCTTGTTTTCCAAGCCAGAAGTTAAGGGAAGTTTCTTTGCTCTCCAGGTGAGACACGAGTTGGCCAGCAAAGTGTTCAGATGCTGTAGTTTCATCATCAAACACGACTACAAGGTCACAATCTACCTGCTGCCTCATATTCTGCTCTACATGCTGCTGGGCTGCACTCCTGCAGAGCAACAAGAGGTGAGGACACATCTGAACCACCACAGTAGTTCAGTTGCCTCCATCTCACCTGATCCCTACCATCCTCCTCTGTCACACCAGCCCCTCTGCATGGCCTCATTCACTGCATCCATGAATCCTCTAATTTACTTCTTTCCTCCTGCCTGGCAGCTTCATATTCAGCATCCTTTGTCCAGTATATCCACTATCCCTCCTCTGCATATGTCCAAAACCACCTCAGCCTTGCTTGTCTAACTTTGTCTTCAAACCGTTCAACCTGAGCTGTCCCTCTGATGTCTTCAGTTCTAATCTTGTTCTAATTCTCATTCCTTGTTGTTCCATTCTTGTTTCTGTCAAAGGTTACAGAGGAAATGCTGGCTGTGCTGACAGAGGGAGATGGACAAGCCGAGGGGCTTGCCCAGAAGACGGCCTCCAGCCTGTCACAGCTGAGCACTCAGACTGTGTTCAGCATGCTGTCACACCTTACACAGTGGAGTCGCCACATCCTCTACTCCAAACCCAAACATGGTAAGAATTCAGTTCAGTTCAATTCAGTTTTATTTATCCATAACAACAGTCGCTTCAAGGCACTGTATATTGTAAGGTAGACCCTACAATAATCTACGGACTAATGAAAAGATGCATAGCTTCAGTCACTGTTGAAAAAGATGTATTTACTCAGTCAACTCTATAGCAATTTATATTGCTATTATTTACATGATAATATTGAGGCTTTTATGCATTATTTGCATTGAACTGTATAAGAAAATAACTAAATAAAATTCAGTTCTCCTCATTGTTCACTCACCTTGTTGCTTTAATAAAGTAAAGAATTATAACATGATATTGCAGAGAGTGGGGATTATCAGCGCGTGGTGGCCTTCCTGAAAGATATCCCGCAGGATGTCCTGGCCAAGGCCTCTCTACGATCCAAAGCGTACACTCGTGCCCTCATGCACTTTGAAGCTTACATCCTGGAAAATAAAGAGAACATACAAGACCATCTCTCATTCCTGCAGGTCAGAAAACAATTTGGTTATTAACCATTAAATAAAAGATTGACTCAGGACTTTTGACTGCATTATAAAAGTTATCTTGACAGCAACGAGTCCAATAGTACAAGTGCACTTGTCTTTTAACCACTCATCCAATTAATCTCTGTGGTGAACTTTAAGCTCTGTGATGTACGTGATTGCTTGCCACAGACGCTGTACGCTGCAATGCACGAGCCGGATGGAGTGAGAGGTGTCAACGCTCTGAGGAGGGAGGAGCCATCACTCCAGGAACAGATACTTGAGCATGAAAGCATCGGCCTGCTCCGTGACGCCACCGCGTGCTATGACAGAGCCATACAGCTGGAGTCAGACCAGGTACCCAAACACATGTAGTCCATAAACATGTACACCCAGTTGGTGCGACTGAGTATTTCAGTGGTGTGTTCAAAGCCACTTTAATCACCTTTCTCCTTGATTCTGATACTTGGTTGGGTTGAAATTGATCTTGTGTACCTGTCTAAATGCATTGAGCTGCTACCATGTGATTGACTGATTAGTTATTTGCATTTAAAATAACTGACATGCTTAATAAACCGGTATGTGTACATATACTATGCCAGTTTTATATGTTTTCTTACAATATGTTATTTATGATATCGACATAAAAGATAATTAACTCACTGTTTTTTCTTTCTTGATCATTTCAATTATCGCTTTGTATAAAGATCGCTCACTATCATGGAGTGATGACCTCCATGCTCGGCCTGGGACAGCTGTCCACAGTCATCACGCAAGTCAATGGAGTACTGGCCAACAAGTAAGAAAAATACATATCAGTGTACATCTATTTCTTATTAAATGTAATTTTTAAAATTTAGGTTAATATAGGTTTGCCTAATGTAGCATTGTATGTCCATTTAGGCACCAGTGGAAGTCAGAACTCAACACCTACAGAGTAGAGGCAGCCTGGAAGCTTGGAAAATGGGACCTGCTGGAAGATTATTTGAGTTCAGGTAGTGCAGAAACACAGCATGTATTTGCAACATCTGAAATCACTGGTGACTACATGATGCATGGATCTTCTTAAAGCATAGTTTTCTATTCTGTGTCTCCAGACCAGCAGTCCAGCACATGGGGTGTGCGGCTCGGCCAGTTGCTGCTCTCAGCTAAGAAGCAGGATGCTGAAAATTTCTATGAGAAGCTGAAGCTGGTGAGGAAAGAACAGGTCGTCCCTCTGTCTGCTGCCAGTTATGAGTGTGGAACCTACCAGAGAGGATACGAGTATATTGTCAGGTCTGTGGATGTCAGCTCAGTTTGGAGTCAAGTGTGTTGTGTTTTAATAACTTTCTAAAAAAGCTTTTACGTGTGTTTAGACTCCACATGCTCAGTGAGTTGGAGCACACCTTCACTGAGCTGCTGAAACAGAGACAGGGATCCGGGTCCAACCTCAGCCAACTGCCTCCTCATTGGTCAGATCGGCTGGAGATGACGCAAAACTCTTTCAGGGCCAAGGAGCCAGTCCTGGCTCTCCGCCGTGCCCTGCTCAGTCTGGGAACGCAGTAAGGAAACATCACTTTTTAGTTGCACAGATTTTAACATGCTGTTTTTCTGAAACACACACATTAGAGAAATCAGTTTAAAATTTCTTCTTAATACAACATTTTCAAATCTTTCTGAACTCACATCTGCATGCATCATCTCACTCTGCAGACCTGTATGTCAGGAGCTGGTTGGGGAGTGCTGGTTACAAAGTGCCCGGGTTGCCAGGAAAGCAGGACACCATCAGACCGCCTTTAACGCCCTTCTCAATGCAGAAAATACAAATCTTGCTGAACTGGTCACAGAGAAGGCAAAGTGGCTTTGGTCTAAGGTATAACCAGGCTACAAATAAAACCAGCATTCAATATATGATGCAAAACTGTATGCAAATTATTCACATTTGTACAGGACCAGAAAACGTATTTTCTTTAGTGTCTTCCTATCTGCAAATTAGATTTTCATACATGTGCATAATCAAATTAAACTAATGTAGCCTAATTTGTCTGCCTGAATGTCATCAGGGCGATGTCCACCAAGCCCTGATTGTCCTGCAGAAGGGTGTGGCTCAGTGTTTCCCTGAAGATCAGCCCCTGACAGATCCTCGCAGTCTCCAGACTAAAGGCAAAGCCATGCTGCTGGTGGGGCGCTTCATGGAGGAGACGGCCAACTTCGAGTCTAATGCCATCATGAAGACATACAGGGTTGATATATCTACACACTTTTAAACTAGATTCTGAAAATGTTTCATAAAAAGACAAAAAAGTGAAAAATGCAATGATGCAAATGTCAGAGATCACCCTCACAGTGATGTGGCACCAAAGCAGATTTCTGCATCACTTGTCCTTACCTTATGTGTTTTTTGTTTTGTTTTGTTTTTAGGATGTGACTAACCTCCTACCAGAGTGGGAGGATGGTAACTTCTACTTAGCCAAATACTATGACAAAGTCATGCCAATGGTGACAGATAACAAGCTGGAGAAACAGGGTAATCTGATCCGTTACATCGTCACATTCTTCGGGAAGTAAGTTCTTGTTCTTTCTGCTGATTTGCAGCCCTGTAGACCCAGAGTCTCCAACTCCAGTTCTCGGTCCTGCAGCTTTAATATGCATCTCTACTCCAACACAGCTGAATCAAATGGTTGGATTAATTCTTCAGCATGCCATCAAGTTTGCCAAAGGCCTGATAACAAGCCATTCATTGATTCAGGTGTGTCGGAACAAAGATGCATCTAAAAGCTGCAGGACAGTAGCTCTCGGGGACTGGAGTTGCACACCCCTGCTGTAGACTACAATCAGAGCTTCTATTAGCTACTTCACAGCTGTTAATTTCTTCATCAAACAACACACTTATCAACTTTCTCCCTCCTAGTGCTCTGCAGTTTGGAAACCAGTATATCTACCAGGCCATGCCTCGCATGCTGTCTCTTTGGCTGGACTATGGAGCTAAAGTGTGTGAATGTGAGAAAGGTGGGCAAATCACACAGGGCAGGGAGATATTTCTAGTTTCAGTCTAATTAATTTGCAAATTTTTAGCATTTCATTGGCTTTTCATTAACACTTGATATTATACCTATTCCTTCACCTCAGCTGGGCGAGCAGACAGACAGATGCGACAGGAGCTGAGTAAAATCAACACAGTAGTGAGCGAGCACTGTGCTAAGCTGGCGCCGTACCAGTTCCTGACCGCATTTTCCCAGCTGATCTCCAGGGTGTGTCACTCCAGCGATGAGGTCTTCAATGTCCTCATGACCATTGTGGCCAAAGTGTTCCTCACATACCCCCAGCAAGCTATGTGGCTAATGACTGCGGTGTGCAAGGTGAGAGAAATGAGCCACCCCTCATTTAAGGTTGATGGTGATTTCTATAAACATGGAAATATAGCCTTTGTAATTCTAATGAGCTTGAAAGTCAGTATTTGATATGACCACTTTTATTCTTCAACACAGCCTGAACTCTCTTAGGCAAGTTGTTTTGTCATTTCATTAGGTAGGATTAGGAATATTCAGGAATAGTTCTCCAGGCTTCTTGGAGGACATTCAAAGCTTTTCCTCGGATGTTGGCTGCCTTCCATAACAGATAATAAATGCATCTCTTCTTTTGTCATCCACTTATGTAGTAGCCACTGTCCAAACAAACCCTTTGAAATCCCTCCAGAAAGCCTGGGGAACTATTGCTCAAGACCACTTTAAGAAATTACTAGAAGGTCTGGGTCTTTGGAAGCAAAATATAAACAAATGAGGGGTGACTATAAAGTTTAACATTTGCAAGTCTGTTTATGTGGGTTTTTTTTATTTGAAATGTTATTTAGCAGATCAGTTCAAATCAAAATTACAATTTCTCTGTTAGTTTTTGTAATCAACTGCTTCTGCGTCCAAAATACAGCATTTATTTATGTCTGCTTTTCTTTTCTTTCCAGTCATCCTACCCCATGCGCATGAATCGCTGTAATCAGATCCTTAAGAAAGCCGTCAGTCTTAAACAGTCCCTGGAAAAATTCATTGGAGATGCCAACAGACTGACAGACAAGCTTTTGGAGCTTTGTAATAAACCGGTATACACGCCCATGCACAAATACACTTCAATAGTCTATGACTTCTCAATCCTTAAATCATCTTTAGGCAGGAGTAGAGATGTTTCTATATGTGTCTTACAGGTGAATGGTAACAGCACCACCCTCAGTATGAGCATTCACTTCAAGCAGCTAAAACGTTTGGTGGAGGAGCCGACATTCAGTCAGATCCTGATCCCTCTGCAGTCTGTCCTCATCCCAACGCTGCCCTCCACAGGCGGGGAAAACACACAGCATGATGCTTTTCCTGGACACTGGGCATACCTGGATGGTTTTGAAGACAGTGTAAGAGAAAGAGGGTGTTAACTATTCTGACCGGCCGCCACGGTATGTTTAACATTCGGCAGGAGTTGATTGACAGTTACAGAAAATAATCTTGTTTGTGTAGGTGGAGATCCTGGCCTCTTTGCAGAAGCCAAAGAAGATAAGCCTGAAGGGTTCGGATGGTCGGGGTTACACCATGATGTGTAAACCTAAAGATGACCTGAGGAAGGACTGCAGACTTATGGAGTTCAACTGTCTCATCAATAAGGTATCTGGGAGATTTCATTCAAACTAAATGGATATATAGTGAGTTCTGGCCATAGAGCGACTTGCATGTTAGGTCAGAATAAACAAACTTACTAACTTTTAGAGGTTCAATCTTATTTTATGTGTTGTTCTGGCCTCAAAGTTAAAATGAAATATTAGCCTCTTCTCATAATGTGAATAAAAACTGAACCTTTTTTTTTTCTTTGCAGTTAGGAGCTCATTATGTAGCAGAGCTGTACTAAATCAATCAATATGTGTGCAAATTACATGACAATACTTGAGAAAATGTGAGAAGAACAGCATTTATATGTGCTTGTTTGTACTGTGTGTGTACTGTTGTAGTGCCTCCGTAAAGATGCTGAGTCCAGACGGAGGGAGCTACACATCCGGACTTATGCTGTGATTCCCCTCAATGAGGAGTGTGGCATCATTGAATGGGTTAACAACACTGCCGGGCTGCGGCACATTCTCACAAAGCTGTACAAAGAGAGAGGTATCCCTTACTTATAACACCTACAATCAAAAACCTTTTCTTTTTTTTTTAAGTGAATGTTAGGAAGTAATTAAGTTGTTCACCTTTTCTGTGTTTTTAAGGTATCTACCTATCAGGTAAAGAGCTCAGGAAGCTTATTCTTCCCAAGACAGCTCCCTTTGAGGAAAAACTGCGAATCCACAAGGAGGTGCTGTGTGCTCGACACCCCCCTGTCTTCTATGAATGGTTCCTCCGGACCTTTCCTGACCCCACGTCATGGTATGACTTTCACTACAACACTGCTATAATTATACTCCTGGAAGTCACTGCTTTACCAGAAATGTTAGTCATTTTCATTTAACATCTTGACCACATTTGAAAGAAGTTATTTCAATTCAGAATTTTTCAAAAATCTGCTTCAAGTGTAACTTAAATCCAAGAATAAATCTTTGGAGTATTTGTGTGTTTACAGGTACAGCAGTCGTTCAGCATACTGCCGCTCCACTGCTGTGATGTCCATGGTGGGCTACATCCTGGGTCTGGGAGATCGCCACGGAGAAAACATCCTCTTTGATTCCTTCACTGGAGAATGTGTTCATGTAGACTTCAACTGCCTCTTTAACAAGGTTTTATTTTATTTTTTGCCTTAGATTCAATAAAATATTATTTAGGAATATTCATATATTTATTATTTATTATATGTATCCTTAACACCAGTGCATGTTGTTGCTTTTAAGTTTGCCTGTGCTTTTCTCTCCTTTTCCACTAGGGGGAGACATTTGACGTGCCAGAGGTTGTTCCCTTTCGTCTGACTCGAAACATGGTGCATGCTATGGGGCCCATGGGCATCGAGGGCCTCTTTAGGCAAGCCTGTGAGGTTACGATAAGACTAATGAGAGACCAGAGAGAGCCACTCATGAGGTACATTCACATAAAAAGTATTAATGTCAAATTCAACCATTCATAAATATTAAAAATCTGTTTTTGTTTTTAATTTTTCCTGCAAGCGTGCTGAAGACCTTCCTTCATGACCCACTGGTGGAGTGGAGCAAACAAGCCAAAGGACTATCAAAAGCTCAGGCCAATGAGACAGGAGAGATTGTTAATGAAAAGGTGGGCATGTTTCTTGAATTTTTACCTCTTAAATTATATTTACTTGCAAATCTAAACCAGAGAGACTTTATTAATCCCAGAGGAAAACTGGGCTAAATACAGCACATTCAGGTTCAATAACACCTAATAATGTTTGTTCTTTACATTTCTCTGCTAGGCTAAAACCCACGTGTGTGACATTGAGCAGCGCCTGCAGGGAGTGATTAAGAGCAGGAATAAAGTGCTGGGTCTTCCTCTGTCAATTGAGGGGCACGTCCATTACCTCATACAAGAAGCCACGGATGATAAACTACTGTGTCAGATGTATTTAGGCTGGGGTCCTTACTTGTAGAAAGAAAAAGCACTCAATTCAGAAGATTATAATGCAATCCAAGCACTTTTGACTGTTTGTTCCTGAGCCTTTTTCCGTTTTGAAAACATTGAAAATGCAGCACTGTTGTACATTCCCTTGTAATAAATTATTTTGTTGGTTAAATGTGCTGTAGTGTGTATCTTCTAATCTCTTAACCCTCAAACTCTCAGAGCTAGACAGGCTTGTCAGCTGATTGTTTTAATCCCCTGTCTCCTGCTGCTTCTTCACTCCTGATTACAGCCAACTGGCCCAACTTTTTACATAAAAGCACCACTTAGAATTAAATGTCTGCTTAAAAAGCTGAAAGTGGACTGGGTGAAGGTGTGAGTAAGAAGTAGGTAGTAATTTGTTTTTGGCTAGCAATATTTTTCTTATCTAGTGATGAGTTCAGGTAGTCAGAAAATCACTGTATATGTAATTATTACTTTTCTTTTTTGTTAATGCTTGGTTGTTGTTGCAGCTGGCTTTGGGATAGATCAGGATGAACTTGGTTGTATTTATGTATTTGCATATTTTTAGTGGGAAAACACTTTCCAAGATAATTGCATGAGAATATACTTTTATTCGGAATAATCTGAAATGGAAATGTATTTGTGATAATATTTATTATCACTTGTAATCTGTTGCTGTTGTCAGAGACGACCGGTTTAGCTCGACGATGCTGTTATTTTCCACGGTTCTGGAAACTCATATTAAAGACATCCAGCTCGACAGAAGAAGCGCTCGGGATTGTGAGGAGGATAAACTGTCAACAGACTCTAACCCTATATCAAATTCTACACTAATACATTAAAATACCAGTACTGATGACCAGAGTACACACCTGCAACACTTTTTTTTCTTTCGTGGTTAACATCAAGAACAGACAACAAAAGTCAACGTGTTTTTAATTTGGATTTTTTATTTTTATTTCATTGTAATGACAATTAACTACAAAGTCTCCTGGAGGTGTTTTGAAATTTAAGGTGGAGGGCCTGCAGGACCTCTATCTTAAAGTTCAAAACACCAATTTTAGAAAATTCCAGCAATCAAATGATCCCTTATGAGCAAGCACAAGGCGACAGTGGGGAGGAAAAACTGCCATAAAAAGCAGAAACCTCCAGCAGAACCAGGCTCATGTAGGGGCAGCCATCTGCTGCGGCCGGCTGGACTCGATGGAAAACAAAAAGGAGACACAATGAAAATATAGTTTTTTAGGAAAACTATAAAGGAATTTGATTTGACACTATGATTGATGATTCAAGACCGTTTTTGGATCACTTCTGCTTCGAGATTTTGCGAGAAGCAAGGCAGTGGAAAAGTCAAGGTCTTTAGTCATCGCTGCCCATAAAACAGCATCTGAAGGGTTTCATTAAAGCTTTCTTCAATGCTGAAAAGAACCTGGAAACTCTGGACTTTTGGCGATAACTTGTGGGGACACCCAAATGGATTTTCAAGAGCTTCAAAATAGCCTCGTCAAATGAACTATCACATGCCAAAGCAGCATCCATGATCCTTTCTGGGGAGCCAAACTCCTTGATGAGTCCTTTAACCAGTTTTTTGGTCAATCCTCTCACGTCATTTTCCAGACGTGTTGTAGACTCCGCGCTGCTGATTTCTGGTTGCACCAAGTTTTTGAGACGCTCAATGATGTCAGCTAGTGTTACGCCATCTGGAGGAGTGAGACGGCCTTTTCGCCTGTTTTTGGACTTCTCGAGAAGTCCAATTAAAAGAAAGTAAACAAGGTTTTGGGATACTTCCTCCACTTGAGCAGATGACACTGACGCTTCTGAGAGCTTTTCCTCTACGTTTTCTGAGGGTTTGTCCTCAGAAACTCTGTCCTCTGACTTTTCAGACACTTTCTCATCTGTGGAGGGTTTCTCCTCAGACTTCTCAGAGGGTATGTCCTCATGTTCTTTGGAGAATCTGTCCTCTGACTTGTCAGACTGTTCCTCCTCATCCTTTTTGGAGAATTTGGCCTCTGATTTTTCAGGCAGTTCTTCCTCCCTCCTCTCGGGAACAGGTGTTGAACTTAAACGAGAGGATGTTGAGCATTTCTCTGGAGACTTGGCCTGCGTTTCCAATGCTTAATTAGTGTGTAAGAATATTGCAGAATCTGCTGTGCTGTGTACTTTGTAAAAACCATGAGAAGGGCTGGCTGAAGAAGAAATGATAAATGTCCTTTTTTTTTTCAAGCCTTCTCTCGGCCTGGCTTGGGGGGCAGGGAGACGTGCACTCGCCTTTCCCTTTTGCCTTTTCCTGCTCCAGCCAAGTCCTCCGCCTGCTCGACATCTCTCCTATTACCTTTTATTAGGCTTGCACTCATGCCTTTGCCTTTCACCACTTCAAAACTGCGCCTACTTCAATATTACCTTCATATGCTCTCTTTGCTTTTCGCCTTCCTCACTACACTAAGTACCATTTTTTAACGCTGTGTACTCACTCTTGCTAAGTACATGTGAACAGATCTTGAAGAAAAAAAACAAAACAAAACATACTTTTCTTTTCTCTTTAATTCAAACCACTTTACAGAAAGTACAATTGTTTACAATGAACAAAGAAGTAGGTAGGTTTCCAATGCTTAATTAGTGTGTAAGAATATTGCAGAATCTGCTGTGCTGTGTACTTTGTAAAAACCATGAGAAGGGCGGGCTGGCTGGCTGGCTGGCTGGCTGGAGAAGAAATGATAAATGTCCTTTTTTTTAACCGTTCTCTCGGCCGGCCGTTTGGCGTATGATGTGTGGCAGAGCACTCTGGTACAGAGCGCCGCCAGTTCGAACCCCCACGATCTCGCTGCCACGGCCCTGGCTTGGGGGGCGGGGATGCGCATTCGCGTTTCCCCTTTTGCCTTTTCCTGCTCCAGCCAAGTCCTCCGCCTGCTCGACATCTCTCCTATTACCTTTTATTAGCTTGCACTCATGCCTTTGCCTTTCACCACTTCAAAACTGCGCCTACTTCAATATTACCTTCATATGCTCTCTTTGCTTTTCGCCTTCCTCACTACACTAAGTACCATTTTTTAACGCTGTGTACTCACTCTTGCTAAGTACATGTGAACAGATCTTGAAGAAAAAAAACAAAACAAAACATACTTTTCTTTTCTCTTTAATTCAAACCACTTTACAGAAAGTACAACTGTTTACAATGAACAAAGAAGTAGGTAGGTTTCCAATGCTTAATTAGTGTGTAAGAATATTGCAGAATCTGCTGTGCTGTGTACTTTGTAAAAACCATGAGAAGGGCTGGCTGAAGAAGAAATGATAAATGTCCTTTTTTTTTTCAAGCCTTCTCTGGGCCTGGCTTGGGGGGCGGGGAGACGTGCACTCGCCTTTCCCTTTTGCCTTTTCCTGCTCCAGCCAAGTCCTCCGCCTGCTCGACATCTCTCCTATTACCTTTTATTAGGCTTGCACTCATGCCTTTGCCTTTCACCACTTCAAAACTGCGCCTACTTCAATATTACCTTCATATGCTCTCTTTGCTTTTCGCCTTCCTCACTACACTAAGTACCATTTTTTAACGCTGTGTACTCACTCTTGCTAAGTACATGTGAACAGATCTTGAAGAAAAAAAACAAAACAAAACATACTTTTCTTTTCTCTTTAATTCAAACCACTTTACAGAAAGTACAATTGTTTACAATGAACAAAGAAGTAGGTAGGTTTCCAATGCTTAATTAGTGTGTAAGAATATTGCAGAATCTGCTGTGCTGTGTACTTTGTAAAAACCATGAGAAGGGCTGGCTGAAGAAGAAATGATAAATGTCCTTTTTTTTTTCAAGCCTTCTCTGGGCCTGGCTTGGGGGGCGGGGAGACGTGCACTCGCCTTTCCCTTTTGCCTTTTCCTGCTCCAGCCAAGTCCTCCGTCTGCTCGACATCTCTCCTATTACCTTTTATTAGGCTTGCACTCATGCCTTTGCCTTTCACCACTTCAAAACTGCGCCTACTTCAATATTACCTTCATATGCTCTCTTTGCTTTTCGCCTTCCTCACTACACTAAGTACCATTTTTTAACGCTGTGTACTCACTCTTGCTAAGTACATGTGAACAGATCTTGAAGAAAAAAAACAAAACAAAACATACTTTTCTTTTCTCTTTAATTCAAACCACTTTACAGAAAGTACAATTGTTTACAATGAACAAAGAAGTAGGTAGGTTTCCAATGCTTAATTAGTGTGTAAGAATATTGCAGAATCTGCTGTGCTGTGTACTTTGTAAAAACCATGAGAAGGGCTGGCTGGCTGGCTGGCTGGAGAAGAAATGATAAATGTCCTTTTTTTTAACCGTTCTCTCGGCCGGCCGTTTGGCGTATGATGTGAGGCAGAGCACTCTGGTACAGAGCGCCGCCAGTTCGAACCCCCACGATCTCGCTGCCACGGCCCTGGCTTGGGGGGCGGGGATGCGCATTCGCGTTTCCCCTTTTGCCTTTTCCTGCTCCAGCCAAGTCCTCCGCCTGCTCGACATCTCTCCTATTACCTTTTATTACGCTTGCACTCATGCCTTTGCCTTTCACCACTTCAAAACTGCGCCTACTTCAATATTACCTTCATATGCTCTCTTTGCTTTTCGCCTTCCTCACTACACTAAGTACCATTTTTTAACGCTGTGTACTCACTCTTGCTAAGTACATGTGAACAGATCTTGAAGAAAAAAAACAAAACAAAACATACTTTTCTTTTCTCTTTAATTCAAACCACTTTACAGAAAGTACAATTGTTTACAATGAACAAAGAAGTAGGTAGGTTTCCAATGCTTAATTAGTGTGTAAGAATATTGCAGAATCTGCTGTGCTGTGTACTTTGTAAAAACCATGAGAAGGGCTGGCTGAAGAAGAAATGATAAATGTCCTTTTTTTTTTCAAGCCTTCTCTCGGCCTGGCTTG
Source organism: Aulonocara sp. 'chitande type north' Nkhata Bay (assembly GCF_057382095.1). NCBI lineage: Eukaryota > Metazoa > Chordata > Actinopteri > Cichliformes > Cichlidae > Aulonocara > Aulonocara sp. 'chitande type north' Nkhata Bay. The sequence continues at coordinate 21,208,830 of NC_141362.1, forward strand.
GGGGGCAGGGAGACGTGCACTCGCCTTTCCCTTTTGCCTTTTCCTGCTCCAGCCAAGTCCTCCGCCTGCTCGACATCTCTCCTATTACCTTTTATTACGCTTGCACTCATGCCTTTGCCTTTCACCACTTCAAAACTGCGCCTACTTCAATATTACCTTCATATGCTCTCTTTGCTTTTCGCCTTCCTCACTACACTAAGTACCATTTTTTAACGCTGTGTACTCACTCTTGCTAAGTACATGTGAACAGATCTTGAAGAAAAAAAACAAAACAAAACATACTTTTCTTTTCTCTTTAATTCAAACCACTTTACAGAAAGTACAATTGTTTACAATGAACAAAGAAGTAGGTAGGTTTCCAATGCTTAATTAGTGTGTAAGAATATTGCAGAATCTGCTGTGCTGTGTACTTTGTAAAAACCATGAGAAGGGCTGGCTGAAGAAGAAATGATAAATGTCCTTTTTTTTTTCAAGCCTTCTCTCGGCCTGGCTTGGGGGGCAGGGAGACGTGCACTCGCCTTTCCCTTTTGCCTTTTCCTGCTCCAGCCAAGTCCTCCGCCTGCTCGACATCTCTCCTATTACCTTTTATTACGCTTGCACTCATGCCTTTGCCTTTCACCACTTCAAAACTGCGCCTACTTCAATATTACCTTCATATGCTCTCTTTGCTTTTCGCCTTCCTCACTACACTAAGTACCATTTTTTAACGCTGTGTACTCACTCTTGCTAAGTACATGTGAACAGATCTTGAAGAAAAAAAACAAAACAAAACATACTTTTCTTTTCTCTTTAATTCAAACCACTTTACAGAAAGTACAACTGTTTACAATGAACAAAGAAGTAGGTAGGTTTCCAATGCTTAATTAGTGTGTAAGAATATTGCAGAATCTGCTGTGCTGTGTACTTTGTAAAAACCATGAGAAGGGCTGGCTGAAGAAGAAATGATAAATGTCCTTTTTTTTTTCAAGCCTTCTCTGGGCCTGGCTTGGGGGGCGGGGAGACGTGCACTCGCCTTTCCCTTTTGCCTTTTCCTGCTCCAGCCAAGTCCTCCGTCTGCTCGACATCTCTCCTATTACCTTTTATTAGGCTTGCACTCATGCCTTTGCCTTTCACCACTTCAAAACTGCGCCTACTTCAATATTACCTTCATATGCTCTCTTTGCTTTTCGCCTTCCTCACTACACTAAGTACCATTTTTTAACGCTGTGTACTCACTCTTGCTAAGTACATGTGAACAGATCTTGAAGAAAAAAAACAAAACAAAACATACTTTTCTTTTCTCTTTAATTCAAACCACTTTACAGAAAGTACAATTGTTTACAATGAACAAAGAAGTAGGTAGGTTTCCAATGCTTAATTAGTGTGTAAGAATATTGCAGAATCTGCTGTGCTGTGTACTTTGTAAAAACCATGAGAAGGGCTGGCTGGCTGGCTGGAGAAGAAATGATAAATGTCCTTTTTTTTAACCGTTCTCTCGGCCGGCCGTTTGGCGTATGATGTGAGGCAGAGCACTCTGGTACAGAGCGCCGCCAGTTCGAACCCCCACGATCTCGCTGCCACGGCCCTGGCTTGGGGGGCGGGGATGCGCATTCGCGTTTCCCCTTTTGCCTTTTCCTGCTCCAGCCAAGTCCTCCGCCTGCTCGACATCTCTCCTATTACCTTTTATTACGCTTGCACTCATGCCTTTGCCTTTCACCACTTCAAAACTGCGCCTACTTCAATATTACCTTCATATGCTCTCTTTGCTTTTCGCCTTCCTCACTACACTAAGTACCATTTTTTAACGCTGTGTACTCACTCTTGCTAAGTACATGTGAACAGATCTTGAAGAAAAAAAACAAAACAAAACATACTTTTCTTTTCTCTTTAATTCAAACCACTTTACAGAAAGTACAACTGTTTACAATGAACAAAGAAGTAGGTAGGTTTCCAATGCTTAATTAGTGTGTAAGAATATTGCAGAATCTGCTGTGCTGTGTACTTTGTAAAAACCATGAGAAGGGCTGGCTGAAGAAGAAATGATAAATGTCCTTTTTTTTTCAAGCCTTCTCTCGGCCTGGCTTGGGGGGCGGGGAGACGTGCACTCGCCTTTCCCTTTTGCCTTTTCCTGCTCCAGCCAAGTCCTCCGTCTGCTCGACATCTCTCCTATTACCTTTTATTAGGCTTGCACTCATGCCTTTGCCTTTCACCACTTCAAAACTGCGCCTACTTCAATATTACCTTCATATGCTCTCTTTGCTTTTCGCCTTCCTCACTACACTAAGTACCATTTTTTAACGCTGTGTACTCACTCTTGCTAAGTACATGTGAACAGATCTTGAAGAAAAAAAACAAAACAAAACATACTTTTCTTTTCTCTTTAATTCAAACCACTTTACAGAAAGTACAATTGTTTACAATGAACAAAGAAGTAGGTAGGTTTCCAATGCTTAATTAGTGTGTAAGAATATTGCAGAATCTGCTGTGCTGTGTACTTTGTAAAAACCATGAGAAGGGCTGGCTGGCTGGCTGGCTGGCTGGAGAAGAAATGATAAATGTCCTTTTTTTTAAACGTTCTCTCGGCCGGCCGTTTGGCGTATGATGTGAGGCAGAGCACTCTGGTACAGAGCGCCGCCAGTTCGAACCCCCACGATCTCGCTGCCACGGCCCTGGCTTGGGGGGCGGGGATGCGCATTCGCGTTTCCCCTTTTGCCTTTTCCTGCTCCAGCCAAGTCCTCCGCCTGCTCGACATCTCTCCTATTACCTTTTATTACGCTTGCACTCATGCCTTTGCCTTTCACCACTTCAAAACTGCGCCTACTTCAATATTACCTTCATATGCTCTCTTTGCTTTTCGCCTTCCTCACTACACTAAGTACCATTTTTTAACGCTGTGTACTCACTCTTGCTAAGTACATGTGAACAGATCTTGAAGAAAAAAAACAAAACAAAACATACTTTTCTTTTCTCTTTAATTCAAACCACTTTACAGAAAGTACAACTGTTTACAATGAACAAAGAAGTAGGTAGGTTTCCAATGCTTAATTAGTGTGTAAGAATATTGCAGAATCTGCTGTGCTGTGTACTTTGTAAAAACCATGAGAAGGGCTGGCTGAAGAAGAAATGATAAATGTCCTTTTTTTTTTCAAGCCTTCTCTCGGCCTGGCTTGGGGGGCGGGGAGACGTGCACTCGCCTTTCCCTTTTGCCTTTTCCTGCTCCAGCCAAGTCCTCCGTCTGCTCGACATCTCTCCTATTACCTTTTATTAGGCTTGCACTCATGCCTTTGCCTTTCACCACTTCAAAACTGCGCCTACTTCAATATTACCTTCATATGCTCTCTTTGCTTTTCGCCTTCCTCACTACACTAAGTACCATTTTTTAACGCTGTGTACTCACTCTTGCTAAGTACATGTGAACAGATCTTGAAGAAAAAAAACAAAACAAAACATACTTTTCTTTTCTCTTTAATTCAAACCACTTTACAGAAAGTACAATTGTTTACAATGAACAAAGAAGTAGGTAGGTTTCCAATGCTTAATTAGTGTGTAAGAATATTGCAGAATCTGCTGTGCTGTGTACTTTGTAAAAACCATGAGAAGGGCTGGCTGAAGAAGAAATGATAAATGTCCTTGTTTTTTTTCAAGCCTTCTCTCGGCCTGGCTTGGGGGGCGGGGAGACGTGCACTCGCCTTTCCCTTTTGCCTTTTCCTGCTCCAGCCAAGTCCTCCGCCTGCTCGACATCTCTCCTATTACCTTTTATTAGGCTTGCACTCATGCCTTTGCCTTTCACCACTTCAAAACTGCGCCTACTTCAATATTACCTTCATATGCTCTCTTTGCTTTTCGCCTTCCTCACTACACTAAGTACCATTTTTTAACGCTGTGTACTCACTCTTGCTAAGTACATGTGAACAGATCTTGAAGAAACAAAACAAAACAAAACATACTTTTCTTTTCTCTTTAATTCAAACCACTTTACAGAAAGTACAATTGTTTACAATGAACAAAGAAGTAGGTAGGTTTCCAATGCTTAATTAGTGTGTAAGAATATTGCAGAATCTGCTGTGCTGTGTACTTTGTAAAAACCATGAGAAGGGCTGGCTGGCTGGCTGGCTGGCTGGAGAAGAAATGATAAATGTCCTTTTTTTTAACCATTCTCTCGGCCGGCCGTTTGGCGTATGATGTGTGGCAGAGCACTCTGGTACAGAGCGCCGCCAGTTCGAACCCCCACGATCTCGCTGCCACGGCCCTGGCTTGGGGGGCGGGGATGCGCATTCGCGTTTCCCCTTTTGCCTTTTCCTGCTCCAGCCAAGTCCTCCGCCTGCTCGACATCTCTCCTATTACCTTTTATTACGCTTGCACTCATGCCTTTGCCTTTCACCACTTCAAAACTGCGCCTACTTCAATATTACCTTCATATGCTCTCTTTGCTTTTCGCCTTCCTCACTACACTAAGTACCATTTTTTAACGCTGTGTACTCACTCTTGCTAAGTACATGTGAACAGATCTTGAAGAAAAAAAACAAAACAAAACATACTTTTCTTTTCTCTTTAATTCAAACCACTTTACAGAAAGTACAATTGTTTACAATGAACAAAGAAGTAGGTAGGTTTCCAATGCTTAATTAGTGTGTAAGAATATTGCAGAATCTGCTGTGCTGTGTACTTTGTAAAAACCATGAGAAGGGCTGGCTGAAGAAGAAATGATAAATGTCCTTTTTTTTTTCAAGCCTTCTCTGGGCCTGGCTTGGGGGGCAGGGAGACGTGCACTCGCCTTTCCCTTTTGCCTTTTCCTGCTCCAGCCAAGTCCTCCGCCTGCTCGACATCTCTCCTATTACCTTTTATTACGCTTGCACTCATGCCTTTGCCTTTCACCACTTCAAAACTGCGCCTACTTCAATATTACCTTCATATGCTCTCTTTGCTTTTCGCCTTCCTCACTACACTAAGTACCATTTTTTAACGCTGTGTACTCACTCTTGCTAAGTACATGTGAACAGATCTTGAAGAAAAAAAACAAAACAAAACATACTTTTCTTTTCTCTTTAATTCAAACCACTTTACAGAAAGTACAACTGTTTACAATGAACAAAGAAGTAGGTAGGTTTCCAATGCTTAATTAGTGTGTAAGAATATTGCAGAATCTGCTGTGCTGTGTACTTTGTAAAAACCATGAGAAGGGCTGGCTGAAGAAGAAATGATAAATGTCCTTTTTTTTTTCAAGCCTTCTCTGGGCCTGGCTTGGGGGGCGGGGAGACGTGCACTCGCCTTTCCCTTTTGCCTTTTCCTGCTCCAGCCAAGTCCTCCGTCTGCTCGACATCTCTCCTATTACCTTTTATTAGGCTTGCACTCATGCCTTTGCCTTTCACCACTTCAAAACTGCGCCTACTTCAATATTACCTTCATATGCTCTCTTTGCTTTTCGCCTTCCTCACTACACTAAGTACCATTTTTTAACGCTGTGTACTCACTCTTGCTAAGTACATGTGAACAGATCTTGAAGAAAAAAAACAAAACAAAACATACTTTTCTTTTCTCTTTAATTCAAACCACTTTACAGAAAGTACAATTGTTTACA